>NC_136265.1:203579251-204044251 GCF_964187855.1 Myxine glutinosa | reverse complement strand
CTATATTCTTTAATAAGCCTAAAGATGTTAATGTTGATGAAATGAAAGATGTTAATATAACAGGAGAAATGACATTTCACTCAATAGTAGTTAGGAACCATTTTAAAATTACCTTTAATATTAGAGATATAGTAGTTGAATCTGTTAACGAAAAAAAGTATATGGATATAGATGGTAATATTTTTTTCTGCTAATTAAATATGAGTCATTATTCAAGTGCCCTGGTGCCCTGGTGTTGGGCTATCGGCTAGGGTGCCAGCTTAGGATCCTAGGATCCTGGGTTCGAATCCCAGTCGATCGCTGAATTAACGCCAGGGGGGTTGACTCAGCCTGTCATCCTTCCGAGGTCGGCTAATTGAGTACCAGTTCACTGGTAATTCCCTGCTTGTCGTAAAAGGCGACAAAAAGGGTTGGCGGCAGGAAGGGCATCCGGCCGTAAAACATTGCTTCAAAAAGGGGACCGAAAAACAACAACAACCACGGTCCCCGAAAAAGGCCAACCTCCGCTTGCGGGGAAAAAATGGCCTCTAAAGGTGGTTTTTTTATTTTTTATTCAAGTGAAGACTTTGGGGAGTATGATAGCGATGATAGTATCTCTATTGGAACATAAGACAGTTATTATAGTGAGAGTTTGTGTTCTAATGATAGCTATGAAAGTAGTTTTATAGATGGTGAAGATGAAGATGATGATTATACTACTACTACTACTACTACTTCTACTACTACTACTACTGATGATTTTTAGTTTAAGTAATCTTTTACTATATAAATATGATAAATCCAAATGACATACCAGATATTGAGCCTCTTGAATTCCCTGATTCTCCATATGATAAATTAGAGGATTGTCCGGCTTGTGAAAGAAGAGGATTAAACACAGAGTCAAAAGCCCATAAACAATGTTTATTCTGTGATTATCTTTTAATTAATGATCATAAAAAATATAAAAATAAATATAACTATTTTAAAATTACACCAAAAATGAATTAATTTCCAAGTTTAACAAGGGAAATGAATGTTAAGTATGATGATGATAATACACCATTTCTTACAAGGGAAGGGACTATTTGTATTCAAGAACTGTATAGGGGTTTAATGTTATTTGCTATTCACAATTGTCATTTTCAGGGAAATATCCAAGATATTATATAAATAAAATAATGAATAATCTTGAAATTAAACCTGAACTCAGGATAAAATATAGTTTCTAAAAAAGCTCATAAAAAATTACATGACTTGTTTTCCAAATATATAAATGAATGATTTTTCTTACCCATTTGGGAAAATAAGATGAAACTTAACAACCATAAAATTCTATCAAATTCATTAAGATGTCTAATAGTTGGTTCAAGCGGTTGTGCAAAAACCTGTTTGCTTTTAAAGATGCTCCTTAACCCCAACTTTTTAGTTTATGATAATTTAATAATTTTCACAAAGTCAAGTTTTCGACCCGAGTATCAACTACTCACCCAAGGTTTCAATGCGAGCCTTCAAAAAGAAGATATAAACAGTTTATTTAATCTTCAAAAAAACTAAATAATTATAACATTGAAGATATAATACAACTATTATTTTGTGATACACAGAAATCAAAACCAAAACCAAAACCCATAACTTGTATTCTCAGTGATAATACGGATGATATACCTTCACCCCAAGATTTAGATAAACCAAAAAAAACCTCGTTATCTTTGGTGATTGCGTTAATGAGAGAAACCAAACGGTTATGGATAGCTACTATACAAGAGGGAGACATTATTCTTGTAATTGCATTTATCTCAGTCAATCATACCTTCAACTACATCATCGCTCAATAAGAAACAATGCCAATACTTTTATTTTACGATTGATATAATTCATTCAGAGAGCTATTAGGTTCTCTTCAAAAAAGATTGAAACTAACGGGATGTTTTACAGTGATAATGTCATTCAAATATCCTCCGGTATAAATTCGGTGTTAATTCATTGTGATTTGATTGATGGTGCTTATAACGATGAACTAAGAACAAATACAATATTTTCATTCAGCGCATACTCAACCCCGATTGGTTATGAATTCAATATGGAACCAAAAAATCTTGTCTATTTACCTGTGTCAGGAAAAACCATATACAGAGTAAATTTTAGGATAACCAACAACAACAACAACAACAACATGCATTTTAAAGGCCATTTTCCCTGCTAGAGCGGGGGTTAGCCTTGCGGTCCCCATGACAATCTTCTCCATTTTGCCCTATTTTCTGCATCTCTCCTTGTTAACCCCCTTGCCCGCATTTCTTCTTCCACCATCTTTAGCCAAGTCTTTCTCGGTCTTCCCCGTCTTCTACTTCCTTCTACATTCATTTCCATCACTCTTCTCAACCAGTCACTTTCATCCTTCCTCAACACATGACCAAACCATCTCAACCTGTTCCTCTTCACAGCATAAATCACAGGCTCTATTCCCATCATCTTTCGCAATTCATCATTTGTCTTCCTCTCTCTCAACGATACTCCGCACATCCGTCGAACCATTCGCATTTCCACCCTTTCCAACCTTCGTTGCTGCTCTACGTTCATTACCCATGTCTCGCTCCCATAAATCATAACACTTCTCACACATGCAGCATACACCTTTCCCTTCAGCTTCAACGACACTCCCCTCATCATCAGCACGCCACTCAATTCCCGAAACTTCTTCCATGCACATCTCACTCGAGCAACCGTTGCCGAGTCTGATCCACCTTCGCCATTCAGCATGTCTCCGAGGTAGCAAAATGTTTTCACACCTTCCAGCTTCATGATTTAGGATTAGGATAGGATAACCAAATTTTCGGATAACCGATCAAGATAATCACATGATTTCCTTTAATGAAGAAATTACATCCATCTGAATTCACCTACGTGAAGTTTTCCAATAAATAAATACAATGATTGTGAGAAAACACGAGTTGGGAAAATATAAAATAATTACAAAAGATGGGGAAGGCATGTACCTTTCACCATACCATAAGGGTGAAGGTATGTTTCTTGGCAGAGGGCACTATAAACCTAAGAGACAACGGGGTGTAGGACATCAATTTAGAAATAAAGGAGATGGAATAATTGATACTCTAATGGGTATTGGTTTAACCATTCTTAAACATAAAGACCTAATTGGTTCAACTGCTTCTGCCGTGGGAAATGTAGCAGGTGCTATAAATAGTATAAAAGATGCTCAAAAGGAGTCTCATAAGTTACAAGCAATCAAAGAAATAAAAAGGCAAAACTAAACTATCTTCACAAGAATGACAAAAAAAAACATTCAAATACTTGGGTCAGGGTTTCAAAAGTTTTAGCATCTTTTTTTTTTACTAAATAAATTCAAGTGTGGAAGCGATTGATAGTATTTATGATTTGGATGATATGATTATCATTTCAACCTCCACTAAAAAGGAAGACTATTATAAGGTAGATGCTACAACAGGAACAGACTGGAATTCAAACGGAACAAAAAGTTTTGAAATAAATAATCAACAAACTTACTTGAATCAAGCTGACAGTTTCTTGTTGTGTAAATTTAAATTCACTGAGGCTGCAAATAACACAAATGCTACACTCGTAAATGATTTCTTCTGGAAAATGTTTGATAGTGTCCGCCTGTATATTGGAACACAAGAGGTTGAAGCGATTGATTATGTCTCTGCTACATCTGATATGATGAAATTTACACTATATTCATTAGGTGATAGAATGGGTAAAGGAGCTGTTGAAGGTTTTATTCCTGATATGTCAACGGGAACAAATGCAGACACTGGTTATAGACAAAGAAAGGCAATGTATAAGGATGATACCAAAGAAGAGAATAGTTTTACCGCAGCAGTACCCCTTAAGGGTATATTTGGATTTTGTGATTATGATAAAGTTTTGTATAGACTTAAAATTCGATTTCAACTACAAAGGAATGATAATGTAAATAGATTGCTTTTTGTGGCTGCTCATGCTTTTGGTGATAATAATAATAAATTTGTTATTAATGATTTATGTTGGTATATTAGTGAATGTACTCCTAATCTTAAAACGGAAGAGATGTTGAATGGAAGACTTAACTCAAAGAAGCGGCTAAATGTAACATACCTCAAAATAAGATGTCAACACATTAAACTGGAACACACTACCTACACTTGGAATTTGGGTGTTCTTCAAGGAAAGCCACGATACCTATGGCTCATTTTTAAGAAACCAGATGGAGTTGAAGGTACTGATAAGAATAATGCGCTGAGTGATAATGCTAAGGTGAAACAACTTTGGGTTTCTCTGGATGGTACATTTTACACGCAAGATAGATTGGAAATTGATTGGAAAAAAAAAAGATTATGCGGAAGCCTACAAGTCTTACCAAAAGGTGTGTGAAAGCAATGGTAATAAAGATCCTATTTTGGATATGAATGCGTTCCAAAAACTTCATACAATCTACGCAATTGACCTGAGTTCTCAAAAGGAAACCATAAAGTCTAATAGGGTGGATACTTCTCTATACATTGAAAGAGGGGAGAGTGAAGAAGTTGATACATATTGTTTGCTTTTGGAAGAAACAGAATTGCAGATTAATACAGATAATGGTGTTATGATTAATATCACATAGATTTTTCTAATAAATAATGGAGTAGGAAAGAACCAACTGGGGTATATATTAATCAAATCAATCTTAATAAACTATTGTCTTGTATTCAAAATCAAAAGCCTTGTATTATTAATGTTTATACAATTCAAAGAAAAGGCATAGAAATAATTGATGTTTTGCTCACAAGAGAGCAGGTGAAAACACTAAATGATACTGGCTCACTTACATTTAAAATGTCAAAACCTATGTTGAAGAAATATTCAATAAAGGAGACAAGAGGAGGATTTCTTCCATTTCTAATTCCTTTATTTGCTGGTTTAAGTGCAGCAGGAGCATTGACGGGTGGTATTTCAGCAGTGGTAAAAACTGCTAAAGAAAGGAAGGCCCAAATACAGGCTCAAAAAGAATTGGAAAGACATAACAAGGAGTTGGAGAAACAAATTAGTTGAAGTGGTGGAATTGTAGATTTTGCTGAAAAGCTTGAAAGCCTACCTGATAAAGCAAGATTGTTAGTTGGAGATATGCTTTCTTCTTTCACACAGGTAGGTGTTAAATTAACTAACAGGGGTAATGGATTATATCTTTCTCATAAATAAATGGATAAATGGTTTCAACAATTTGGAAAGAATACAACGTCAAATGTAGAACTTGCTCAGTATTGTAAAAAACTTAAAATTGATAATGTGGTTATTTGTATGAGAGATGAATTAACAAAGTTATCTAAGAATACAAAGAATATTATTATGAATTTAGACACACAGAATGGTTCTCATTGGGTTTGTATTCATAATAGCCAGGATAAATATTATTTTGATAGTTATGGTATACCACCACCTGTTGAAGTAATACAATTCTTACAGAATGGTGTTTATCAAACATTTCAAGTCCAAGACATTAAATCTAAATGTTGTGGTCAATTATGTTTATATGTATTATTTCAACTCAATAATAATGAAAATTTTTATGATGTCGTTTTTAATCTAATATAAATGACATGTTGGAAAAGATGGTTCTATCTTTGGAGTATCCCGAAAGTTGGATATTGATTTATCAAATTATTACACAAAGGCACAGGCTGAATGACAAAAATATAATATAACAAAAAATATTAATATGAAAAATACTTATAAATTAATCAATTATCCAAGCCCCACAGAGGTGAATGATTCAACAGGGTTGAATGAGTTATGCGAGTGGGGTTCATTGATTTAACAAAATATTCGACAGCCCTCTTTATCAAACAAGTAGAATTTACAACCACAACATCTGGTCCTGCAAACCATACACCTTTCCTTATTAAATTTAACAATCCACTTGAAATTGAATTCTTTGAAGAAGGACGCTTAGTTAATATGAGAATAGAAAAATGGGGGTATGTTATACCTGATTTGGGGTATAATTAGGCTTTTTCAATAAACTTACAAGACCGACACGATTTCAATAATTCTCAGATCGAAGAATATTACCGACTTGGTGTGGATAATGAGATATGTGGAAGCATAAATAACAGACAACAATTACACGATTTCAAGAATAGAAAATTATATGATGGCGAAGTGATCGTTTATTTGACAAAGAAGGAAGGAAATCGGATAAAGATAGAAAGCCGAGGAATACAAACCGATTTAACAATTATTGGAAGATGGGGTGGTATTACCTGTCATAATATTGATCTCACATATATTTCAGAAACATGAATTATTTTTATCCATAAATGGCAGGGAGAAGACTACAAGAGAATTATAATTTTTGTATTCAAAGATACTTACAAAAAAAGGGTGTTAGATATTACATTCCTTATGAATTAGAACAAAGATATGGGAATTTTGTAATTAAGGACTGGCCTTACAGTGATATTGATAAATCCTCAAAAGAAGATTTGATTAAAATATTAAATAAAAATCAACTTCTAAAAGTTATGAAATATAAAACTCTTTTAGAAATCATCAACAAATGTTATTGGTATCCTATTATGAGAAAAATAATTACAGATACAAGAATATTTCAAAATCCAGATGAATATATGAATGATATTGTTATGGTTTTCTGCCGCCCTTCTTACCCTTACCAAGGGGGGATTAAGCCCCTTGTTCCTTCTGGGCCTGGCATAACCGAGAGACTTGAAACGCCTCTTCTGGGCAAGCGCAAGGTAGGGTTTCGGGACCAAGTCTCTCTCGTAGCTAAATACCCACGCCGCCATGGAAGCGGGGAACCAAGCCTCGCACGAGCCACGTGTAATTTGAGTACACCGAGGGGATTGCATACCACGTGGTCCGTGCAGTCACCGTTAATATTGGACCCCGATTTGAGCGGTTTTGCACATACCCCGCTTAGCCAATGATGGAAATCACGAGAACAATCGAATGGAAGGAAGAACAGAGGTTTAATTATTATTCCAAATATTATGTACAATGATCGGTAGAAGCAGAGACACAGAGCAGAACTTAAGCAGTCTTATTCTTAACCCCAGACTCGGGCCCGTTCACACTCACACAGGGAATTGCAGGCAGGATGATGTTCAGGCCAAACGCGCCAACTTGGTCGTCCAGGAACGGCCCCGTCCGGCTCTCCTCGGTCACAGCACGTCCCGCGACGATGCCAAGCAGGCGGTGGAAGGATCCTTTTAGCGCGTCTCCCGATCAAAAGGCAGATGATGAGGCAGGAAGGCGGGAAGGAATGTCCACGTCTCTCGGCACGGCTGGCGGTTCCACAGCTCGTTTAGCAACCAGCGCGCTATCACTCGCATAACTCAATGTACTATAGCGGCTCGGCTTCAAGCTCAACCAAGCGTCACTTTCATACGAGCGTGTATCTTGCATCATGCGCGTCTTTCTCCGATCTCTTATTTCTCAAGCTCTACTGCTGACCGCGCTCCTTCAACTCCTCACTCAATGCCAACTCACCGCCAAATCCTTGCTCGACGCTCGACTCCACTTACTGCTGACCTCCACTTACTGCTCCTGGTGGCTTTGCGCAATGGCTTATATCTGCCACGCCCTGAGCCTTCCCGAACCTTCCAACCATGCCCTGTGACGCAGTGCTGCAGCCACACCTTGCGAGGTCTGATTGGCGGCTCGTGCTTACCATCAGCTTCTCTGCCGCCCTCATTCGGTCCCTGCTCGATTTACTAGGCCGGCCTCGTGTTAATTTGCGCCAAAAAGCTAAAGCAGCATAAAGAGGCGTAAGAGGCATAAGGCAATGGAGGCGGGATAAGGCAATGGAAGTGCGAGAAGGACCTACTCTCATTACTCTACTCAACGCAAAACTAACACAGGAAAAGGACTATTCTCACACAAACTATGAAATAACTAAATTCTCGCGAGGCTACGTGTTGTTTGTGTGACTAACTATGAGGGGGAAATTTAACCTTTATTATACAAAACTCAAAACCGCAACACTACCCCTCTCCCTCGTCAGACTCATCCCCGAGTCGAACCTAACAACAACAACAAAAAAATGGAACGACCGGTTTTGAGAATGATCTGGAAATTAACTTTTACTTTTACATGTGACATATAGATGTGATTCCCTCAAACATTTACTCTAACCCATGGGTGTGACAGTTTTAAAAACACTAAATATGTCCCACCTATTGCGTTGAGTAGCGACTCCAACAGAATCACGCCCACAATTAACCGAATCCGGAATTTGTCAAACTAAACATAGAGCCGGTGGGCAGCATTTTATATACAAGCACAAAAAACGACCTTATTTACAGTTATATGACCCAGGACCTGTCCTTTTTGAAAGAGAAGATTGGAGGGGAGAGAAAAGCACAGCAAAATACAAAAAAACACACTCAAAAATTCACATTTGCTGCTTGCTTCTCGCATCTTGCTTCTTGCATCTTCTGTGTGCATATATCAACCGGCTAGCCCCCGGACCGGCATACAGGCCATTCCTGCTCTTCAGGGCTAATTAAACTTACCAATCTTCTCGTCCCTAGCACACCATAATAAAAATGCACAACAAAATGCTTTTATTTCTTTGCCAAGCAGGGCCAATCTTATGTGGTCCAACTGCGTGACATTCATGCCACTCAAAACAAGTGGTCCGAAGATGCAAGGTGATTTTGCAGCAAAGTGTTGCACAGCAGAGGTGCCAGGCCACAAACCTTGTGGTCCATAATGTGTGTGGTGCAGCAAAGTGTTTGTGGCTGCAAGGTGCTGCACAGGTGCAGCAAAGTTATACTAAAGGATATGGCAGCAAAGTGCTGCGCCGTTTGCCTGCACAGATGTAGCAAAGTGCAGCAGGGATGCTGCACATATGTAGCAAGGTGCAGCAAGGAATGCTGCACAGGTGGATGGTGCTGCACAGTTCCACCTCCAAAATGGTCCTGGGGTGGGGGAGAGACAAATCATGACCAGCAAAGCGGAAAGGGTGCAAATGTACACAGCAACACAAGGTAATGCAGCACAAGGGGCGCGGAAGAGCGAGCAGAGCAGGCTCGTCCCTAGCCGTCCATACCCCCCATCATCGGCTTACACTACCCTAGCCCTTCCTTGTATTTACAAATTCGTCTCTACGTCATGTCTCCCATATCCCCCTCTAATCCAAATTCGTCCCCCAATTCCTCCCAGGAAGGAAGGAATGGAACAAACACAATGTCTCATTACGTCCTGATGCATCTCACTTACTCAATCAGTTTACCAAGCGTTGGTGTGGAGCTTCGTCCTCTTGGTGAATGGCTGTGGATGGCACAAAGGGGATTTCTCTTCCTAACTACACTACTGTCATTTACTTTTAACCTACCCGGGGTCTTGCCCTGCCAATCGGCCTCTTTAAACTATGTGGTTCTAAAAACCGAATTCCCATTGGCCACTCTGCAGTGCCCTTGAAATTTGGGTCTCACTCCCTCAAATTTTCACTCTGTGCCCTTGCACAATTTCGAGGCTGGGTCATGTGGCTCCACTAGCAGGTCCAACTACCTGCGCACCTCGGCCACTGAAGTCGCCACCCGAGCTTACCTGCTCCTGCGACTACCTAAACTGGGGAAGGCCCCTCCTGGCTCTTTACCCCATGATGCCCACCTTGGCATTGGGCAACCCGGGTCCTTCCTTTGGATCCTCGGGCCCCACTCAACAACACACAGCTACCCTAACTGGCTCCCAGAGACTACCTGTGGCCTCACTTGGCCGACGCACTACCAGTGGCGGAGTGCCCCAATAACCATACTCACCAATTAAACCACACGCCCAGCCATTTCACAGTCTCACGCACCCTCCAAAGCACTACTTTGCCACTACCCGCACCACAGGTGTCAATATCCATACAAATTTTGCCTATACCCTTTACCTGGGTTTACACTACCCCCCTGGGCTTTCGCGAATGGGTTCCACTCTTCCCCCATTCAATCCTTTGCACCATGCATTCCACACCTTTTATTCCCACACCAAGCATTCCACACCAAATATTCTCACACCCAATTTATTTCGCACACCTTTTTTTCTAGCACACCTTTTGTGCTTACTCACCTTTTTCCTCGCACACCTCAAACACAGTTCCATTTGTCTTCCACACACAATTCCTTTTATTCTCACACAATTCCTCACACACACCGCATCATCCATCTAACTGCTTTTCCCCTAATACTCGTGCTTCCCCATCATCCCGTTACACTGTGCACTCCCTTCGTCATGATCAACCATCTAATCTACATAAGTCCCCACTACAGTACAGTGTCACTACTTAACTCTCATGTCTCTAAGTCTGCTAAATCCCGAACAATTATCCTAGCCCTCCCTCGGCTAGCTTCGGTGCCCCATGGAGGTAACCATCGCTGGCCCCCCATGTGCCTGTCACTGCCATCCCCCTAATATAATGCTCATGGGCCCTGATCATGTGAGGAATGGTTAAACCACCATTCCTCCATGTAGGGTACACTATTTCCATCAGTCCACTATACTCAAGCCTCTCCATGTGGATGTACGTCGTCACAGCTCGGCTTCGAAAGGCCGAGCGATCCATGCGGTGGGTTTGTCTCCTGTAGGATGGGTCCGTCCGGCATTTTCGATCCAAAGGGGAAGGCATGGATGAGCCGAGGTTCAGGGCTCCATCTCTGCACGGGGCCTCGCGGTCCCACGCACGATGGTCCCCAACCGCCCATGGTCGGAGCATCGCACCCGCAAAGGTGCGCGGCTCCGAAATCTCCTACCTCCCCTTGAACCTTGCCGTTTGCCTTTGCCACCACGGCGCGGCACCAACCATACAGGGCGGGGTCCGGCATGGGTCGTGCATGGCGGTCCTTGTGAAACCGCTGCGGCATCGATCCCCGCCGGTCCCCGTTGCACACAACTCACCGAGGGCTCACGTCGGCTATCCGTCGCGCTAAATGCTACCCCGGTCGGTGTCGATGCTTGAGCCGTGTTCTCACCACTCGCGACCCACTCCGCACTCGCACACCTAGGCATCCTTGCCCCTCCCATACATTCTGTTACCGCACACTCTCCTTCCACGTCCTCTGTTGTGCATTCTCCCTTGCACACCGTACTCGCACCTGCACACCTGGTTGCACTCATACCTTCCATTACACACTCGGTAACACACTTTTCTGTTACACACTCTGTAACACCCACAGATGTGCACTCTCCTGTTGCACATCCAATCATCGCACACCCTCATGCACACCCTGGCACACACTCTTCCGTTACACACTCTCTCATTACGTACTCCGTAATGCCCACGGGTGTGCACTCTCCTGGTACACCCCCAATCATCGTACACTCTTTTTCCCCACTCTCGAGTGTGCACTCCTTCGCACACTCTGTAACACACTCTCCTGTTACA
Organism: Myxine glutinosa; assembly: GCF_964187855.1. Taxonomy (NCBI): domain Eukaryota; kingdom Metazoa; phylum Chordata; class Myxini; order Myxiniformes; family Myxinidae; genus Myxine; species Myxine glutinosa. The sequence continues at coordinate 204,032,883 of NC_136265.1, read as the reverse complement.
CACTCTTCCGGCACACAGTCCGGTGTGCATTCTCCCTCACACTCTGTAACACACTTCTCTCACACACACTCACGCTCCGGTGCACACTTTTCTCTCACACGCGCGCCAGTCGCCCTCGTACACCGCACGATGGACCTTCCACGACGGCCGGGTTTCGTTTCTTTCCCAAGCGCGCCAAAACCCTTTTCGCGCCAAACACATTCGCGCCATTAATTCTACTCACCTTGGGGACCTCTTTTTCTGCCAGCACTTGTAAACTTTTGATTTCATTAACAAGCACGACATCAGGATGCAAATACAAACTTTGTACAAATGCCATCTCTTTCTCCCGCGATTTATCTCCTATTTCTCCCGTCTCTTCAATTTCAATTATAACCATTTCTTCGACGACCGCCGGCGTGCATAAAATTTCGTCTTCCAATTCGACATTCCCCGGCGCTCCCGACATTTCTTTATCCAATTTGACGATCGCTGGTTTTTCTACACCCCGCGTCGCGATTTCTATATCCCCGGTCAACTTAGCTGTGCTCTGCCCAAGCTCGCTCTCCACGCGCTCCTCACATCGCTTCACCCCGTTGCGTCCCAATGCGACCTCTTCGCTCAACCTGTGCCCAATGTCCTCCCCCATTGTGTCCATGTTGCACCTGGATTCGATTATTTCGGTGTCCATTTTTCCACTCATCTTTTTATTCTCCTCACGTCTCGCCTCTGTCCTCCTGTCCATTTGATCAATGTTCCCGTTCACGAGCGCTAACATTTGTCTCAGTAATAATTGCATGTCCATAAGCCCCACTTGCGCAGCAGGCTCGGCCCTCGCCGCCACGTGCGAGGCGCTGCCATTTTCTACCCATAATGCCGGCCCCTCTTCAATTCTCCCTTCGTCTACCAACTCTTCCTGTGGGTCCTGAGTCATTACCTTCTCCTCTTCATCTACCCCCACCGGCATTCGGCCGCCTTGACGAGCCATGGTACGAATATAAAATTGGTTTTTATACTAAATTTTGTCCGCTCGCAATTTGGAGCCAATTCGTCCAAAAAAATTTTTGTTAGGGTTCCAAATCCCACTCCTGACACCAATTGTTATGGTTTTCTGCTGCCCTTCTTACCCTTACCAGGGGGGGATTAAGCCCCTTGTTCCTTCTGGGCCTGGCGTAACCGAGAGACTTGAAACGCCTCTTCCGGGCAAGCGCAAGTTATGGTTTCGGGACCAAGTTTCGCTCGTACCTAGATACCCGCGCCGCCACGGAAGTGGGGAACCAAGCCTCGCACGAGCCACGTGTAATTTGAGTACACCGAGCGGATTGCATACCATGTGGTCCGTGCAGTCACCGTTAGTATTGGACCCCGATTCGAGCGGTTTTACTCATACCACGCTTAGCCAATGATGGAAATCACGAGAACAATCGAATGGAAGGAAGAACACAGGTTTAATTATTATCCCCAATATTATGTACAATGATCGGTAGAAGCAGAGACACAGAGCAGAACTTAAGCAGTCTTATTCTTAAAAGCCCAGACTCGGGACCGGTCACACTCACACAGGGAATTGCAGGCAGGATGATGTTCAGGCCAAACGCGCCAACTTGGTCGTCCAGGAACGGCCCCGTCCAGCTCTCCTCGGTCACAGCACGTCCCGCGACGATGGCAAGCAGGCGGTGGATGGATTCTTTTAGCACGTCTCCCGATCAAAAGGCAGATGATGAGGCAGGAAGGCGGGAAGGAATGTCCACGTCTCTCGGCACGGCTGGCGGTTCCACAGCTCGTTTAGCAACCAGCACGCTATCACTCGCATAACTCAATGTACTATAGCGGCTCGGCTTCAAGCTCAACCAAGCGTCACTTTCATACGAGCGCGTATCTTGGATCATGCGTGTCTTTCTCCGATCTCTTATTTCTCAAGCTCTACTGCTGACCGCGCTCCTTCAACTCCTCACTCAATGCCAACTCACCGCCAAATCCTTGCTCAACTCCACTTACTGCTGACCTCCACTTACTGCTCCTGGTGGCTTTGCGCAATGGCTTATATCTGCCACGCCCTGAGCCTTCTCGAACCTTCCAACCATGCCCTGTGACGCAGTGCTGCAGCCACACCCTGTGAGCCCTGATTGGCGGCTCGTACTTACCATCAGCTTCTCTGCCGCCCTCATTCGGTCCCTGCTCGATTTGCTAGGCCGGCCTCGTGTTAATTTGCGCCAAAAAGCTAAAGGCAGCATAAAGAGGCGTAAGAGGCATAAGGCAATGGAGGCGGGATAAGGCAATGGAAGTGCGAGAAGGACCTACTCTCATTACTCTACTCAACGCAAAACTAACACAGGAAAAGGACTATTCTCACACAAACTATGAAATAACTAAACTCTCGCGAGGCTACGTGTTGTTTGTGTGACTAACTATGAGGGGGAAATTTAACCTTTATTATACAAAACTCAAAACCGCAACACTACCCCTCTCCCTCGTCAGACTCATCCCCGAGTCGAACCTAACAACAACAACAAAAAAATGGAACGACCGGTTTTGAGAATGATCTGGAAATTTACTTTTACTTTTACATGTGACATATAGATGTGATTCCCTCAAACATTTACTCTAACCCATGGGTGTGACAGTTTTAAAAACACTAAATATGTCCCACCTATTGCGTTGAGTAGCGACTCCAACAGAATCACGCCCACAATTAACCGAATCCGGAATTTGTCAAACTAAACATAGAGCCGGTGGGCAGCATTTTATATACAAGCACAAAAAACGACCTTATTTACAGTTATATGACCCAGGACCTGTCCTTTTTGAAAGAGAAGATTGGAGGGGAGAGAAAAGCACAGCAAAATACAAAAAAACACACTCAAAAATTCACATTTGCTGCTTGCTTCTTGCATCTTGCTTCTTGCATCTTCTGTGTGCATATATCAACCGGCTAGCCCCCGGACCGGCATACAGGCCATTCCTGCTCTTCAGGGCTAATTAAACTTACCAATCTTCTCGTCCCTAGCACACCATAATAAAAATGCACAACAAAATGCTTTTATTTCTTTGCCAAGCAGGGCCAATCTTATGTGGTCCAACTGCGTGACATTCATGCCACTCAAAACAAGTGGTCCGAAGATGCAAGGTGATTTTGCAGCAAAGTGTTGCACAGCAGAGGTGCCAGGCCACAAACCTTGTGGTCCATAATGTGTGTGGTGCAGCAAAGTGTTTGTGGCTGCAAGGTGCTGCACAGGTGCAGCAAAGTTATACTAAAGGATATGGCAGCAAAGTGCTGCGCCGTTTGCCTGCACAGATGTAGCAAAGTGCAGCAGGAATGCTGCACATATGTAGCAAGGTGCAGCAAGGAATGCTGCACAGGTGGGTGGTGCTGCACAGTTCCACCTCCAAAATGGTCCTGGGGTGGGGGAGAGACAAATCATGACCAGCAAAGCGGAAAGGGTGCAAATGTACACAGCAACACAAGGTAATGCAGCACAAGGGGCGCGGAAGAGCGAGCAGAGCAGGCTCGTCCCTAGCCGTCCGTACCCCCCATCATCGGCTTACACTACCCTAGCCCTTCCTTGTATTTACAAATTCGTCTCTACGTCATGTCTCCCATATCCCCCTCTAATCCAAATTCGTCCCCCAATCCCTCCCAGGAAGGAAGGAATGGAACAAACACAATGTCTCATTACGTCCTGATGCATCTCACTTACTCAATCAGTTTACCAAGCGTTGGTGTGGAGCTCCGTCCTCCTTGGTGAATGGCTGTGGATGGCGCGAAGGGGATTTCTCTTCCTAACTACACTACTGTCATTTACTTTTAACCTACCCGGGGTCTTGCCCTGCCAATCGGCCTCTTTAAACTATGTGGTTCTAAAAACCGAATTCCCATTGGCCACTCTGCAGTGCCCTTGAAATTTGGGTCTCACTCCCTCAAATTTTCACTCTGTGCCCTTGCACAATTTCGAGGCTGGGTCATGTGGCTCCACTAGCAGGTCCAACTACCTGCGCACCTCGGCCACTGAAGTCGCCACCCGAGCTTACCTGCTCCTGCGACTACCTAAACTGGGGAAGGCCCCTCCTGGCTCTTTACCCCCTGATGCCCACCTTGGCATTGGGCAACCCGGGTCCTTCCTTTGGATCCTCGGGCCCCACTCAACAACACACAACTACTCTAACTGGCTCCCAGAGTCTACCTGCGGCCTCACTTGGCGGACGCACTACCAGTGGCGGTGTGCCCCAATAACCATACTCACCAATTAAACCACACGCCCAGCCATTTCACAGTCTCACGCACCCTCCAAAGCACTACTTTGCCACTACCCGCACCACAGGTGTCAATATCCATACAAATTTTGCCTATACCCTTTACCTGGGTTTACACTACCCCCCTGGGCTTTCGCGAATGGCTTCCACTCTTCCCCCATTCAATCCTTTGCACCATGAATTCCACACCTTTTATTCACACACCAAGCATTCCACACCAAATATTCTCACACCCAATTTATTTCGCACACCTTTTTTTCTAGCACACCTTTTGTGCTTACTCACCTTTTTCCTCACACACCTCAAACACAGTTCCATTTGTCTTCCACACACAATTCCTTTTATTCTCACACAATTCCTCACACACACAGCATCATCTATCTAACTGCTTTTCCACTAATACTCGTGCTTCCCCGTCATCCCGTTACACTATGCACTCCCTTCGTCATGATCAACCATCTAATCTACATAAGTCCCCACTACAGTACAGTGTCACTACTTAACTCTCATGTCTCTAAGTCTGCTTACAGTTATATGACCGAGTGCGGAGTGGGTCGTGAGTGGTGAGAACCAGTTCTGCTAAATCCAGTTCTGCTAAATCCCGAACAATTATCCTAGCCCTCCCTCGGCTAGCTTCGGTGCCCCATGGAGGTAACCATCGCTGGCCCCCCATGTGCCTGTCACTGCCATCCCCCTAATATAATGCTCATGGGCCCTGATCATGTGAGGAATGGTTAAACCACCATTCCTCCATGTAGGGTACACTATTTCCATCAGTCCACTATACTCAAGCCTCTCCATGTGGATGTACGTCGTCACAGCTTGGCTTCGAAAGGCCGAGCAATCCATGCGGTGGGTTTGTCTCCTGTAGGATGGGTCCATCTGGCATTTTCGATCCAAAGGGGGAGGCATGGATGAGCCGAGGTTCAGGGCTCCATCTCTGCACGGGGCCTCGCGGTCCCACGCACGATGGTCCCCAACCGCCCATGGTCGGAGCATCGCACCCGCAAAGGTGCGCGGCTCCGAAATCTCCTACCTCCCCGTTTGCCTTTGCCACCACGGCGCGGCACCAACCATACAGGGCGGGGTCCGGCATGGGTCGTGCATGGCGGTCCTTGTGAAACCGCTGCGGCATCGATCCCCGCCGGTCCCCGTTGCACACAACTCACCGAGGGCTCACGTCGGCTATCCGTCGCGCTAAACGCTACCCCCCGGTCGGTGTCGATGCTTGAGCCGTGTTCTCACCACTCACGACCCACTCCGCACTCGCACACCTAGGCATCCTTGCCCCTCCCATACATTCTGTTACCGCACACTCTCCTTCCACGTCCTCTGTTGTGCATTCTCCCTTGCACACCGTACTCGCACCTGCACACTTGGGTAAACTCATACCTTCCATTACACACTCGGTAACACACTTTTCTGTTACACACTCTGTAACACCCACAGATGTGCACTCTCCTGTTGCACATCCAATCATCGCACACCCTCACGCACACCCTGGCACACACTCTTCCGTTACACACTCTCTCATTACGTACTCCGTAACGCCCACGGGTGTGCACTCTCCTGGTACACACCCAATCATCGTACACTCTTTTTCCCCACTCTCGGGTGTGCACTCCTTCGCACACTCTGTAACACACTCTCCTGTTACACACTCTTCCGGCACACAGTCCGGTGTGCATTCTCCCTCACACTCTGTAACACACTTCTCTCACACACACTCACGCTCCGGTGCACACTTTTCTCTCACACGCGCGCCAGTCGCCCTCGTACACCGCACGATGGACCTTCCACGACCGCCCGGGTTTCGTTTCTTTCCCAAGCGCGCCAAAACCCTTTTCGCGCCAAACACATTCGCGCCATTAATTCTACTCACCTTGGGGACCTCTTTTTCTGCCAGCACTTGTAAACTTTTGATTTCATTAGCAAGCACGACATCACGATGCAAATACAAACTTTGTACAAATCCCATCTCTTTCTCCCGCGATTTATCTCCTATTTCTTCCGTCTCTTCAATTTCAATTATAACCATTTCTTCGACGACCGCCGGCGCGCATAAAATTTCGTCTTCCAATTCGACCTTCCCCGGCGCTCCCGACATTTCTTTATCCAATTTGACGATCGCCGGTTTTTCTACACCCCGCGTCGCGATTTCTATATCCCCGGTCAACTTAGCTGTGCTCTGCCCAAGCTCGCTCTCAACGCACTCCTCACATCGCTTCACCCCGTTGCGTCCCAATGCGACCTCTTCGCTCAACCTGTGCCCAATGTCCTCCCGCATTGTGTCCATGTTGCACCTGGATTCGATTATTTCGGTGTCCATTTTTCCACTCATCTTTTTATTCTCCTCACGTCTCGCCTCTGCCCTGCTGTCCATTTGATCAATGTTCCCGTTCACGAGCGCTAACATTTGTCTCAGTAATAATTGCATGTCCATAAGCCCCACTTGCGCAGCAGGCTCGGCCCTCGCCGCCACGTGCGAGGCGCTGCCATTTTCTACCCATAATGCCGGCCCCTCTTCAATTCTCCCTTCGTCTACCAACTCTTCCTGTGGGTCCTGAGTCATTACCTTCTCCTCTTCATCTACCCCCACCGGCATTCGGCCGCCTTGACTAGCCATGGTACGAATATAAAATTGGTTTTTATAATAAATTTTGTCCGCTCGCAATTTGGAGCTCCAAAAAAAATTTTGTTAGGGTTCCAAATCCCACTCCTGACACCAATTGTTATGGTTTTCTGCTGCCCTTCTTACCCTTACCAAGGGGGGATTAAGCCCCTTGTTCCTTCTGGGCCTGGCGTAACCGAGAGACTTGAAATGCCTCTTCCGGGCAAGCACAAGTTATGGTTTCGGGACCAAGTCTCGCTCGTACCTAGATACCCGCGCCGCCACGGAAGTGGGGAACCAAGCCTCGCACGAGCCACATGTAATTTGAGTACACCGAGCGGATTGCATACCATGTGGTCCGTGCAGTCACCGTTAGTATTGGACCCCGATTCGAGCGGTTTTACTCATACCACGCTTAGCCAATGATGGAAATCACGAGAACAATCGAATGGAAGGAAGAACACAGGTTTAATTATTATCCCCAATATTATGTACAATGATCGGTAGAAGCAGAGACACAGAGCAGAACTTAAGCAGTCTTATTCTTAAAAGCCCAGACTCGGGCCCGGTCACACTCACACAGGGAATTGCAGGCAGGATGATGTTCAGGCCAAATGCGCCGGCTTGGTCGTCCAGGAACGGCGCCGTCCGGCTCTCCTCGGTCACAGCACGTCCCACGACGATGGCAAGCAGGCGGTGGAAGGATCCTCATCGCTCATCTCCCGAACAAAAGGCCGATGATGAGGCAGGAAGGCGGGAAGGAATGTACGCATCTCTCGGCACAGCTGGCGGTTCCACAGCGCGTTTAGCAACCAGCGCGCTATCACTCGTGTATCTCAATGTACTATAGCGGCTCGGCTTCAAGCTCAACCGAGTGTCACTTTCATATGAGCGCGTATCTTGGTTCATGCGCATCTTTCTCCGATCTCCTATTTCTCAAGCTCTACTGCTGACGGCGCTCCTTCAACTCCTCACTCAATGCCAACTCACCGCCAACTCCTTGCTCGACACTCGACACAACTTACTGCAGACCTCCACGTACTGATCCTGGTGGCTTTGGGCAACAGCTAATATCTGCCACGCCCTGAGCCTTCTCTAACCTTCCAACCATGCCCTGTGATGCAGTGCTGCAGCCACACCCTGTGAGCCCTGATTTTCGGCTCGCGTTTACCGTCAGCTTCTCTTCCGTCCTCATTCGGTCCCTGCTCGATTTGCTAGGCCGGCCTCGTGTTAATTTGCACCAAAAAGCCAAAGGCAGCATGGAGAGGCGTAAGAGGGATAAGGCAATGGAGGCGGGATAAGGCAATGGAAGTATGAGAAGGACCTATTCTCATTACTCTACTCAATGCAAAACTAACACAGGAAAAGGACTATTCTCACACATACTATGAAATAACTAAACTATCGCGAGGCTACGTGTTGTTTGTGTGACTAACTATGAGGGGGAAATTTAACCTTTATTATACAAACCTCAAAACCACAGCAATATTCTCTGGGGCTCAAATTCAAGGGTAGCAAGGGATGAGGAAGGAGTTGAAGAAGAGAAGGAGGAAAGGGAGAAAAAGGAGTGGGAGGAAAGGGAGTAAATGGAGGAGGAGAGGGAGGCAATGGAGAAAAAGGAGAAGTAGGAGAGGGAGCAAAGAGAGAGGGTGGAAAGGGAGAAAAGGAGAAAAGAGAGAGGGAGGAGAGGGAGAAAAGAGACAGGAAGGAAAAATATAAAAATATGGAAACCAGTGAGATTAATAAAAGATTGAAGGTATTACGGAAAATAAATCAAACTCAACGCACTGAGGAGGAAAATGAAGAATTTCAAAGTCTAACGAAAATATTATTTTCAAGAAAAACGGCATCATTGTCTTCAATTTTAGGGAGGAGATTTAAATGAGAAAGTGTGGATAAAGAAGAAGAAGGAAAAGATTATGTGATTGATGATGTTGGTGTTATTGACTTTAGTTAGTTTTATTTGTGAATAAATGGAGGAGAGAGTGAAGGCATTCCTAAGGATTATTTATCTTTTAAAAATCAAGATAGAAAAAGTTTTCACACTCTGTATGATTTTTTCTCATAAATAAATGAGTTATTGTGTTAAGTGTAAAAAGAAAACTAATACTAAAAATATATCGTATGTTAAAGGTAAAAATAACAGAGTTTATCAAAAGGGGATATGTTTAGTGTGTGGTTCTAAAAAGTGTCAATTCATTTCTGAGCACAAAAGTGTCAAAGATATATAAAAGTTTTTGTCAGGGAGTAAATTTACAACAACTGGAATACCATGGGGAATTACACCTACTGGGGTATTCTTTTCTGTGGTCCAGGAACAAACTTGGATAAAAGATTAGATGAGGCTGGCAATCTTAAACCTTGGTCTAAACCTCTAAATAGGGTTGATGAAGTGTGTATGAAGCACGATATTGATTATGGGAATACCACTCTATTGGATGAAAAACACGAAGCCGACAGAGAAATGTTGTATAATTTGTCTTTGATACAAAATCCAACGTTGAGAGAGAAAGTTGATAGGTTTATTGTGAAAAAATTGATAAGTGCTAAATTGAAACTTGGTCTTGGTTATCCAGGTGTTTCACCCTCAAAAAACTATTAAGCTCTAATGATGTTATCAAGACTGAAAGCTTTTGGCTGATGAATTGCATAAACCTGTAATCAAAAAGTTTAAAAGAAGGAAAGTTTATTCCATAGGCACCGACCACATATGGTCCGCTGATTTAATTGAACTAAATAATGATAAGGGATACAAGTATGCTTTAACCGTTATTGATTTGAGGAGTAGATATGCTTGGGTTGCTCCTTTGAAAAACAAAAGGGGTAATACTCTTATGTTAGCTTTCAGTGGAATATTTAGTAAAAGTAAAAGAAAACCAAAGAAGTTATGGACTGATGAGAGAACAGAGTTCAAGAACAAAATATTTATGAAATTTCTCAAGGGGGGGGGGGTATTAAATTATACAGCACCTTTAATGAAGGAAAGGCAGTTGTTATTGAGCGTTTTAATCGCACTTTGAAAGAGAGACTGTATAAAAAATTCACACAACTCGGTTCACAACAATGGGTACCTATAATTCAGGACATTGTAAATAATTACAATAATACAGTTCATTCATCACCAAAATCAAAACCATCGGGAACATTAACAAAATTAGAATATGAAAAGGAGATTAATTTGAGAAAACCCAAGTTCAAAGTTGGTGATATTGTAAGAATATACAGATGGAAAAGCCATTTTGAGAAAGGTTATACAAAGAGATGGACTAATGAACTTTTTAAAATCGTTGATATAATGGATACCGTTCCTTGGACCTACAAATTATATGATTTGAATGGGGAAGAAATCTTGGGTTCATTTTATTCACAAGAATTACAAAAGACACAAATAAGCAGATAATGTCCTTGAAAGCAATGGGTTGGCGCTTCACAATCCTCTACTGTACACCGCTGCGGACACTCGAGGGCCAAGTCCGGGGTGTATAGAAGGGGGCATCTGCTTTTCCTCACCCTAAACCAAAACCAAAGCAAATTATACCCTTGAAAGCAACGGGTTGGCGCTTCACAATCCCCTACTATACACCGCTGTGGACACTCGAGGGCTAAGTCCGGGGTGTATAGAAGGTGGTAGGCTCCACAGTTAGAACCATCTAGGCAGACCTCATAATATGTTTTACCCAAATTTAGTGAGTCTCCAAGGTATAACTCTTTGGCTGGGTCATCAGGGTTGAACACATTCTGTGGGTCTTGGTTGCTCAAAAGGTCTTCAAACAAATCAATCCTTTCACTTCAAGTTGCGGTAAAAGCGGTATTTTCATATTGCATCTCAGATAGAATTTCCTGTGAGAGAAAATAACAATGTATTAATTTAATACAATATTATTATATGTATAAATCAAACTTTGTAAAAGAAAAAACAAACAAAAACAACAACTCTTACCTCCATTGATAAGAGGTTTGAATCCAGTTCATCAATTTGAAGGTTGAGTTCCATACAGGTAGTAGGACTCCAAGGAATTGCAAAGTCATCCCATTCCATCTCGGCACAGTAGTCCATTCTCAAGAGAAGCAGGAAGTCTGTTTAAATTTAGCCTGTGTGGTCGGTGCCTTTTATAAGAATGGTTGTCTGGTGTCATTTCTTTTGGAAATTCCCTGGGCATGCCTGGGCAAGCCTTAACTGGAAATGATGCAATGGTAGAGTTTATAAAGTGGGTGGGGGTTAGGGAAAGTGGGCAAGGCTTAGCAAAAGTGGGTGGGGCTTAGCGAAAGTGGGCGGGGCTTCGTAAAAAGTGGGCGGGGCTTAGGTCAAGGTCAGATGAGGTCATTAAGAGAAGTATATCATTTCAGATTAGCTCAAGATGGTGATTCTGTTTTTAAGAGAATTAATGGAGGTGCTGGCTCTGAACGTACAGGAGGGTTTACCGTGGGAGTTGTATGCAAATGATCTGGTGTTGAATGTGGAGAGTATGGATGGACTGAAGGAGAAGATGAACAAGTGGAAGGAATGTATATATATATATATATATTTTTTGGTATACAGGATCGAGGCTCGTGAAAGAGCTAACATGAATTACACAAAAAGTCAAACAGACACACAAAACATATAATAAGGGTAGAGGTAGACAAGATGGGGAGAGAAGGGGAAGCACACAAACACAACATTTGAGAGCAGAGACATCGGGAGATCTGTGGGAGGGCTTGGGGGGGGAGGCGTGGGAAGGGGGGAGGGGTGGGAGAAGTATAAAACACAAGGACACTGCAAGGACTTCCAGGAAGGAAGTTGGTTGGAAGTTATGGAGTTGGAAGGTATAGAAGCAAAAGGTCTGAAGGTAAATATCGGAAAGACGAAGGTGATGGCAAGTAGTAAAGCATGTGGTGAGGTGGAAAAAACTTGGAAGTTGGCCGTGTGCTGTGAACAGGAATGGTGTCGGAGTGAACTCCATTCAATGTACAATGTGCGCTGAGTGGATTCATCAAAAATGTAGTGGTCTGAGAGGCTCAAAACCAGTGTGGCAGCTACATCCAAGTGTAAGGTGTGCACAGAGGGAGCTGCAGATGGAGGAAATGTTGAGTTGGATCTTGGAGACGGCATGAAGCTGGAAGGTGTGAAAACATTTTGCTACCTAGGAGACATTCTGAATGGAGAAGGTGGATCAGACTCGGCAATGGTTGCTAGAGTAAGATGTGCATGGAAGAAGTTTCAGGAACTGAGTGGCTTGCTGACGAGGAGGGGAGTGTCGTTGAAGCTGAAGGGAAAGGTGTATGCTGCATGTGTGAGAAGTGTTGTGATTTATGGGAGCGAGACATGGGTAATGAACTTAGAGTGTTACGGATTCGTCACTTCCGTCTTTGTGGTTTTCATCTACTTGAAGCATTTTTAGTTTCATGTACTACTCGTATTATTGTTACGGTTTCAGTGTGAAATGGAGATAACTGTTTTCAAAGGTAAAAAATAGTCTCCGAAGAAACACGAAATGGGTTTTTTTGGGGGGTTTTTTTTTGTATACAAGATCGAGGCTCGTGAAAGAGTGAACATTAATCACACAGAAAGCCAAACAGACACATACAACAAATAACATCGGGAGCGGTAGACAAGATGGGGAGAGAGGGGGAAGGACACAAACACAACATTTGAGAGCAGGGACCGAGAGACATGGAGACATCGAGAGAACTGTGGGAGGGAGAGGGCTTTGGGGGGGAGGCATGGGAAGGAGGGGGGTGGGAGAGGTATAAAACATATGGACACTGCCAGGACTTCCAGGAAAGAAGTTGGAATTTCAAACAAGGTGGATCTGGGGTGAATTAGTGGGGGTAGAAAAGATCAAGGTTTTGGCTCAAGGGTGAAGGAGAAACCGGAAGAAGAAGAAGAGGCGGGCGTGAGGATCGAGTGAGATTGGGGAAGAAAGGCCTATCTGCTTCGTGGTGTCGAGCTGACCTTGTGGACATTGGTTGCGAGCGAATATTGGTTTCCCGGGAAAGGGATTCCCATGACGGGGATTCCCGTGACAGTGTCGTTATTGCTGTTGCAAATAAACCTGCGTTACGGGTTTTGGTTTCGAGAGTGAATCATTGTTGGAGGGCAAGCTGACGCCTCCATTATCGGCCGGTCCGCCATTTCACCTCGTACCAGCCATTGGCCTGGTTCCCATGTGTGTCGTGGATTTTCCCTGGAGCGATCTCCGCTTGGGAACTGCTGATCGTTCATGTCAGCTTCATTGTCTGGTGAACGGAAGGTGTGAATTCCCAATCACCTTGTGGTTGAACTATTACCGGACAGACGTCGGACTGGCCTCTCATCAAGCGGCTCTTCTGCAGCGTTGGCTGTCAGCCGTCCTGGGTTCAGGTCTCAGTACGACCTTTTATTGTGATCACTGGAGCAGGGATCGACCTTGGCCTGGTGGCGTGACACAGTGACTTTGGGGAATGTTACAGTTCACTCACATTGGAGTACTGTGAGTTATTGATTCAGGAATATATTGGTGGTACCATCATAGGAATTGCATGGTTTATGATGTGCAAGTGAGAGTTTCCTTGTACTTGCGTTAGGGCAAAGGGGGGCATTAAGCTCCAGGGGGCATTAGGCTCCACTACACAAAGGAGGGCATTAGGCTCCAGGGGGCATTAAGCTCCAGGGGGCATTAGGCTCCACTACATTGTAAATGCATTATATTTTTTTCATGATACACCAGCCATGTTCTCAAGTTTTTTTTTTTGTTTTTTTTGTTGTATACAGAGTCGAGGCTCGTGAAAGAGCGAACATTTATCAAACAAACAAATCAAACAAACAAGCAAACAAAGTATATAAAAAGGGGAGCGGTCGACAAGATGGGGCGAGAAGGGGAGGAAGCACACAAACACAACATTTGAGAGCAGGGACATCGGGAGATGTTTTTGGAGGGAGAGGGCCTGGGGGGAGGCAGGATAAGTATAAAATGCAAGGACACCAAGGACTTCCAGGAAAGAAGTCAAAAGTCACCTCAAAAAAGTGGATTTGGGGTGAAATTAGCGGGGGTAGAAAAGATCAAGGTTTTGGTTTGGGGAAGATAAGAGATGGTGGTGAACAGCCGTTTTAAAGACCTGGAGGGAGGAGTGGGATTGAAGAGAGTGAGGGAGTTTGTTCCAGAGGTGGGAGAAAAGAGGAATGAAGGAGTGAAGGTGCGCAGAGAGTCTTGAGTTTGGCAGTTTAACCATAAGAGGGTTGCAGGCAGATCTTGTGCGACCTGCAGGAATATTTGAGGGACAGAGCCCAGAGAGAGCTGGAGGAGCAAGGCCGGAGAGGAGTCGATAGAAGACGGAAAGACCACCAACCTGCCTGCAGTGATTAAGTGAAAGGCCCTCGGAGATAGCGTCATCGCGGGAGATTCCAATGATTCTGAACGCTTTGGTTTCAACAGCGTGAAGACGAGCTAGGTGTTAGGCAGGAGCACCAGCCCAGAGAGGAGAGCAGTACTCCATTGAGCTGCAGATGAAAGCCTTGTATGTCGTGAGGAGCTCAGGTGTGCCAAGGAAGGACTTTGCACGACGAAGGATGCCCAGTCGGCGACTGGCTTTGGAGGCCAGCTTGGAAATATGGTTTTCCCAGGAAAGATCATGGCAGATAGTGAGACCCAAAAGCTTGAGTGACAGAACTTCTTGGAGAGGATTATTCAGAAAGTAGATGGGAGGGTTGTCCAGTCGGTCTTTTCGGAGAGACATCGTAAGAGTGTGAGAATTGTCAGGATTGAAAGACATGTTCCACTTGTTTGCCCAGTCTGTGATTTTGTCCAGGTCTGCAGAGAGTGAGGAGGCTGCAGACTGCCGATCTGAGGGATGAGGAATGGAGCGGCAGAGAGTGGAGTCATCAGCAAAGAGATAGAGAGGATTTTCAAGAGAGTCAGAGAGATCATTGATGAAGACCAGAAAAAGCACAGGGCCCAGAACACTGCCTTGGGGAACTCCAGCCTGAACAGGAAGAGGAGATGAGAGAAACCCATTCAGGGCTACACGTTGACTACGACTAGAGAGGAAGTCCGCCAGCCATGCGTGGAGATTTCCATGGATACCAAAGGAGGAGAGTTTGGTGAGCAGAGCGGGGTGCCAGACCATATCGAAGGCACGTGATATGTCGAGGGAGACAGCTCTAATTTCCTGTTTGGCATTGAGGACCTCCATCCATTGTTGAGACAGCAGAAGCAGCATGTCCAGAGTAGAGTGACCTGGTCTGAAATCAAATTGATGATCAGAGATCAAGCCATTGGAGAAGAGGAAAGATTTCATATCCGAAGCAATGATGGATTCCATGACTTTGCTGATAATTGGGAGATGGCTAATTGGTCTGTAGTTGCTAGGATCTGTTTTTGCACCTTTTTTGTGCAAAGCGGTGATGTTGGCTGATTTCCAAGCAGATGGCAGTTGACCTTGAGCAAAAGAGAGGGTGAAGAGAACAGAGAGAGGGAGTGAAAGAGCGGAAGAACAGGATTTTAGGACCCGTGGGCTGATGCCATCAGGTCCAGTTGCAGAATCAGAGTCAAGGTTTGACAGAAACTTTTCCACCTTGTCAGGAGGAAAGGACACGGAGTCCAGGAGCAGCTGGGTACGACTGGGTATGGTGGGTACAGAGAGGGATGGGTTTGGGACACAAGATTTAGAGGCAAACACAGAGTTGAGGCATTCAGCTTTTTCACGTGCGGAGTCAGCTGTGTAGCCATTTGAGGTAAGGGAGGGGATGGAGGGGGAACAAACACCAGAAACCGATTTGACCAGACGCCACCAGGATTTGGAAGAGGGAGACAGACAAGAGAGTTTGGTCTTGAGAACGGAGAGATATTGTTTCCTGGCTCTCCTGAGGGTGGGGACACACATGTTTCGGGCTTTGTGAAAGGAAATGAGATTTCCTTCCGTTGGATTTGCTTTCCAGGAGACGAAGGCAAGTTGTTTCTGGGCAACAGTGACTCAAGAACCAATCAGAATGAGTTTTTCTTGTACAGGAAGTTATTATAAAATGCATTTACAATGTAGTGGAGCCTAATGCCCCCTGGAGCTTAATGCCCCCCTTTGTGTCGTGGAGCCTAATGCCCCCTGGAGCTTAATGCCCCCCTTTGCCCTAAGTGTTAATATTGTGTGAGTTTGAATACAATAATTGGTTTTGTATCAATTGCTTGGTGTGGTTCTACCATTGCTCATTGGGTACACCCACATAATAGCACATCTTTCTGCCCTGAATCCTTTCGGGGCTCGGAGGTACACCGTGACCGGGGTTTGGGGAGGAGCATGTAACAAGAGCAGCAATGAAGGCTGGAAAGGGTGGAAATGCGAATGGTTCGGTGGATGTGCGGAGTATCGTTGAGAGAGAGGAAGACAAATAATGAATTGCGAAATATGATGGGAATAGAGCCTGTGATTGATGCTGTGAAGAGGAACAGGTTGAGATGGTTTGGTCATGTGTTGAGGAAGGATGAAAGTGACTGGTTGAGAAGAGTGATGGAAATGAATGTAGAAGGAAGTAGAGGACGGGGAAGACCGAGAAAGACTTGGATAAAGATGGTGGAAGAAGAAATGCGGGTAAGGGGGTTAACAAGGAAAGATGCAGAAAATAGGGCAAAATGGAGAAGATTGTCATGGGGCCCGCAAGGCTAACCCCGCTCGAGTAGGGGAAATGGCTTTAAAATGCATATTGTTGTTGTGAATTTGTTTTATACCGTGTACACCTTCCCCCATCCCCCAGCCCTCTCCCTTCCACAGATCTGACGATGTCACCTGGTCTCTAATGTTGTTGTCCTTGTGTGCTTCCCCCCCCCCTCTCTCTCTATATTGTCTCCCACTCCCTTTATTACATGTTTTATGTGCACGTTTATGATTTTGTTGAATGTTAGCTCTTACATGATCTTGGATACAAAAAAGAAAGTGTCTTTTTTAATCCCACGTTTTCTTTCAGTGCCATGGCGTAGAAATACGAGCTTCAAGAACTCCATGCTGCACCCACTGCCTGGAGTGTGGATTTCATCAACAAATGGACGACTTGGAAACCAGATGGGTGCATATGCAGCACTTTATGGACTTGCACAAATGAATGGACGTCAAGCGTATCTGTCAGTTAATTCAGCCAATGAACTGGGAGAAATTTTTCAGCTGACACTACCGAGGTTACCTGAGAACGAGAACAAGGATTTTAACAATTTCTTGCTCCATGATTGGATGGAGGAATCGTATGAACATATCTCCCCAATGCGTGTTCATTTGACAGGGTATCCAAACTCCTGGACATTCTATGACCGCTACCGCGATGCAATTCTTCGGGAATTCACATTCCGCCCGGTGATTCGTGAAACAGCAGACACATTCCTCAGGAGTGTTGCAGCAAAAAGCAGTATCCAACTCTCAGGTGCTAATATGACTTTTGTAGGTGTGCATGTACGAAGAGGAGACTACGTGAGGGTTATGCCAAATGTATGGAAAGGTGTCGTAGCAGATGCACAATACTTAATCAAGGCAATGACGCACATGCGCGGGCGCCACCCTGACTCTGTGTTTGTGGTGGCGAGTGATGATGTAACGTGGTGTCGTCAAAACATCAACGTATCACGAGGAGATGTGTACTTTGCAGCTGATGGCATCCCTAACGCAAGCCCAGGACAGGACCTTGCAGTCCTGGCGGCCTGTAATCACACCATAATGACAATTGGAACTTTCGGGTTTTGGGCTGGGTACCTATCAGGTGGTGATGTCATATACATGGACAAATATGTCCTGCCAAATTCACCATTTTTGAAAGTTTTTCGGTATGAAGCTTTTTACCTCCCTCATTGGAAAGGTATCCCAGCCAGTTCATCAGCTCTCAAAAATGATTGAAGTGCAGTATTGCATATTCAGGTTCTTGTGATCACCCCGATGAACTTGAGTCAAATTCTCGATTTATTTATTTTAATACAACAACGAGCCTCATGGAAGAGCAAAGTTTAACTTTTGGTGACATCATGTTGTGTTCACCACCATCATCTGTGCCTTTATGCTTGTGTTCTGGTTGATCGAGGGATTTACAGTACCAGGATAGTGGGAAGAAGGATGAGCGGGTTATATACAGTTGCTTTTTGAATAAACAGAATTGACTGGGAATCGGACACTTCGGACGTCTTTTCTTCCACACTAAAAACTGACAGTGGCAGCCATGAGCTATGTTGACATCCATGAAGTTTCACGGGTGTCTCATCTGGGTTTGATTCCCGATCTGCCTTTCAACTGTCGGATTAGTGGGTTTTTTTCCTCTACATAGTCGAGGCTTGCAGAAGTGATTGAATTAGTACAATGAATGGGCATCCTGAACAAACAACAATTTTTTTGCTCTGACCTACAAAAGGACATGGCAACAGTGGTTTATTATAGGAAAAAAAAAAACTATCTAACAGAAAACGATGATCACGTATCAGTGCGTTAGAATCCCAACAATCGCAGATTCGCACTTTGCAGAACCCAACTATTCGAGGTATAGAAAATGTGAACTGTTTCTACCTTCACGGGTCCTCGTGCTCCAGATACTCACGGTTTATGTTGGCACACATAATCCCCCCACCACCATCTCGCACAAACATCTCCCATAAACAATGGTCACACTGCCCCCCTCCTCCATCTACCTACAATTCCCTTACTGATAATCCCCTACCCACAATCCCCTGCACGGGTCAGTCTGCACAGCGTGTCCTGGGTATTACTCGTTGTTCTTCTGCCGCAGTCTTGACCTGCTGTGATTCCTCGAGCTCATGAACTTTTGTGCTCATTGTTTCAAATCGACCATGGGTCTTAAGCATAGGAGTCATGCAGGAGATGCATCTACTCCCAAGAGGGAGAAAAAGTGTTGAGCTTGAGCCAGAAAGTGGAGCTGCTTAACCAATTAGAAAGGGGTGAGAGTGCGGCCTCTGTGAGCAGATGTTATGGTGTGAACGAGTCCACTGTTCGGGACATGAAGAAAAACGAGAAGGCGATTTGTGAAAGTGTCATAGGTAGCGCAGCACCCAGTGCCAAAGTCGTTACACAGACCAAGGACATCCATATTGAGAAAATTGAGAAGGCATTGAATGCATGGCTTGAGGACAATGTGCAGAAAAAGTTCCTTTAAGTGGACCTATCATTTGTGAAAAGGCAAAGCGCATGTATGGTCATCTGGTTAGTGAGGGTGGTGTTGATAATACAAGTGGTGCGGCTGGTGATGTGGGTGGTGCTGCTATTATGAGTGAAGCAAGCATGAGCGATGCGGGTACAAGTGGCCTCAGCCCCTTTCAAGCTAGATGAGGGATGGTTTGACCGCTTCAAGAAGTGCTACAACCTCCACAATGTGAAGATCACAGGTGAGCGTACCTCAGCAGACCATGAGGCAGCTGCAACTTTCCCCGCTCAACCCGCACAGCTGATTGCAGAGAAGGGCTATCTACAAGAGCAGTTCTTAAATGCTGACGAGAAGAAACACTGGGAGAAAATTCCCACAGGAACTTTCATCTCCAAGTCAGAGAGGACAGCATCGGGGTTCAAGGCTGCAAAGGCCGGGTATCTCTTCTCCTCTGCGCCAATGCCAAACGGGACTGCATGATGAAGCCAATGATGCGGCACCGTACCCTGAACACGCGTGCCCTCAATGACAAAAACAAACACACTCTGCCCGCATTTTGAGGGCCAACACAAAGGCATGGGTAACAACTGCCATATTCATGGATTGGTTCCATAACTGTTTTTGTCCCTCAAGTGGAGAGGTACCTGGCAGAAAAGGACCTCGACTTCAAGGTCTTCCTCGTGGACAACACCCTAGACCACCCAGAGGAGCTGAAGGTGGCCCATCCCAATGTGGAAATCAACTTCCTTCCACCCAACACCACCTTCCTAATCCAACCACAAGATCAAGGGGTAGTTGCCACTTTCAAAACTTATACCCGCCGCACCTTCCATCGCATCTTGGAGGCTATGGAGTTCGACCCCGAACTTAGCGTCAGGAAATGTTGGCAGGACTTCAACATAGCCCACTGCATCAGCTCCATCAAACATGCCTAAAACAGAATATTGTTATGTCGGTAGGGTAAAGCAATATCTAGAGTCAGGTAGATCTGAATAGGTAACATGCTTTGACTGTCGCGATAGGGAATCTACCTGTAATAAGTGCCATGTGTAGTCCGGTTTGTTGGGTTAAGATGTATACCTGTGAACATACCATGATGTTCGAGTGTTAGATAGTGTAGGGATTAAGAATAAACCCCTGTGTGTCACAACTGGTAATCAAACCTTTGTCCCTTATGGCAATGCACACCAACATAGACACTTGGACAGGCCCTTAGCGCAACATTAAAGAATTCCCTTCCCTGACAAGGACTTTGGAAGAGAACAGGCAAGAGGCCAGTTCGGGGCACCGCCGCATGGGCCGCATCACCGCAGGCCGCATGGGCCGCAACCAGCTACACCTCTGGCAGGCCTAGGAAAATAGAGTGCCACGAGCTATCACCACGCTACAGGCCTGTGATTGGTCGGCGCGGTGGGCGTGAACCTTCAGCCAACGAGTGCGGGAGGCGCGAAGCTGGAAGGTTCGGTGGAGGGCGCTGGTTGGTGGCGCGCCAAGGCTGACGTCACCGCCGCAAGGTTATATGAGGGCGCGCCGAACGACATTTGCGGTCTTGCACATCCGGCTCTTCTTGCTTGCGCAGCATGTCTGTCTTGCACATCGAGCAGTTCTCTCTTGCGCAGCACGTCCCTGTGGCCCTCTTGCATGTCCAGCTCGAACCCTTGTGCTTTCTGGTTGTCTCGGTGTGTTAGAAGCTCTGCGCTTCCCTGCTTGGTCTTGGGAGGTCCCTGGTGGTCATTGGCTCGACAACTGCGTGGTGCTCGGAGCGATGCTCGGTGCTTTGGAGCTTAGAGTGGTGCATGGACCTAGTGGTGTGCAATCGATTGGAGCTTGGAGCGAGGCCTGGTGGCGGGCGAGCGGGGCCGAACGGAGCCGTGTTTGGACGGCAGACAATACAAGATGACAGACAAGAAAAGGCCGCACCCATGGAACATTTTGCATGACACGACGAGACAATTATTTTAGTAATTCATTCCTGTGTCCTGTTGTTGAGTCTGGTGTGTGGGATCCCAATATAGGATTTAGTTTAATTGATTGCCGTCGCGTTTCATTGTATCGGGTCCGTGAATAAATCTCTATTTTTGTACATGAAATCTTGTGGTTGTTCGGTTCATTAATTTCCCTGCAGGATCGAAGCCGTGGTCGGCACGCTCCAGGTAAGTGCTTTTGCCGCAGCTTTCCACTTCCCTTTCTCTTCCCGCACTGCATAAGTAAAATCCGTGTTTGGTCGTCGCCTCAAGTAAGTCCGTTTTGGTCCATCCACGAGCCCTGGTATTAACCGAAGGGTCCGCGCGACAATATCTTCACGTTCTTGTGTTAAATATGAGAAACAACCACATATAATCTGTGTTGGCTAATAAGTCATAACTTGAGTTTCTGCCTGTTTTTGCGTTACAAGAAGAAGATTTGAGTCAAATCCCAGTCCGGAGATGCATTTTTTCAACATATATTCCCCACTGCATTTCCATCTTCTTCTCATATATAAACCAACATCACCAAAAAAATTCCTTTTAAAGGATAATAAATGATATATAAATACAACCCATAACATTTGTAAACTAAAACGACACTTCGACGTCACGACGTCAACAGATATGCATCCGCCCACATTATGACATCATTAAAATACTTGTACCAAGTTTGATTTCAATCCATTCAGCTGTTCTCAAGTTATCACATCTTTACCTGACATGACCTGTGACATTTGACCTCGGGACCCCAAAATCTAATCAGTTAATCATTACTTCATTATACATGCCTGTACCAAGTTGGAATTAGATCACTTCAGCCATTCTCAAGTTATAGACCCATTGCAGACTTCGACCTTTGACCACTTGACCCCACAATCTAATCGGTTCATCTTTACATCATTCTACATAACTAATACACACGCTCATTACGGGAGCGGCAGGGGGGGGGGGGGGGGGGAAGTCATGTTATTATCCTTATTATTATTATTGCCAATTTATTATTACGATTACTTATGTTAGATTAGGTCATTGAAAGGATCAGACCATGCATGACATTATAACAAGTTAGATGAGGTCATTGAAAGGATCAGAACATGCATGACAATATAACATGTTAGATCAGGTCATTGAAAGGATCAGACCATGCATGACAATATAACATGTTAGATCAGGTTATTGAAAGGATCAGAACATGCATGATATTATACCATGTTAGATCAGGTCATTGATAGGATCAGAACATGCATGATATTGTTACGTTTGTGGGGGGTAGACAATGAATACCTCAGTCCAGGTAGAAGTGTATAGATTACCATGCTCCGTATGTCATGAAGAAGAAGAAACCTGTAACTTAATTCAGCTCCGTGTGTTCTGATTAAGTGTGACGTGTGGCCATACGGAGGGTGGCTCTTGTGCTATGCAGCTTAGGGAATAAGAATAAATCCCCCAATCCATCCTACCTCTTGTGATCTGACTTTTGTGGTTATAATAAATCGGCCTGCGATAAGATGAGGGTTGTCAGGAAACGAACTCAGGCACATTACAGCACAAGCCCGACAGATACCCAGCACATTTGCCAATTGGCAAAAGGGGCCCGTCCCAAAGGGAAAGATTGGTCATGGTCATGGACTGGAGAGGTGGGGCGTGGGGATTGGTTTGAGTGTGACGTCAGCGAAAAGAGGGTAAGGTGCGTTTCTCCCTCTCTCTCTTTTTCTCTCTCTCTCGGGTCATGGAGGTGTTGGTGAAAGGCGGACATATTTGCGTGCTCTCGTTTTCTGGGTTTGGTGGTGAGCGGTTGTCTCCCGGGACATTTTCTCTTTCTTAACTTCCACTCATCCTCTGCCTTTGGTGGTGAACGCTCACGATTACCTATCTCTCTCTCTGCTTTGGGATTTCACGGTAAGCGGTCGGAGTTCATAGCGCTCCTGCACGAGGGGAATTCATTGACGAGCACGTGAACATTTTGTAGCACTCTTGCGCTGGCGACATTGGAAGTCTGGACGATCGGGAGGACGAGCGCGGCTGAGTGAACGAGGGCATGCAGAGGCCCTTTTCCCCGCCAAGGCCGGTGCCGTGTCCGGATTGCACGCTTGGGGCATGGACGACTCCTACGAGGTTCAAGAGCAGCTCGGAGCTAAGTGCCCACAAAAATAACAAGCATTTAATTTCACCTTTATTTTTCCCTCTGTGTGAATTCGAGTCTGTATGGGGACAACCCGTTTAGGAATCTTATTTTGCCGTGTTATATTCTGTTACCAGCAATTTCTTTAATAAAGCCGGTATTTTTGTACATTTAAATTCCGTGTCAGGTTGAGTTAATTTTCACAGGTTCGCACAAGTCGGGTGGAAGCCGTCCAGGTAAGTTCGTCATGCTCCTTTCCCTTGCGTGTAAAGAATACCGTCATCATTGGATTGCATGCCTTTAAAGCTCGTTTGGTCATCCGTGTCTGACCTTTTGTCCGACCTTTGGCCTTTGACCTCGTGAGCCCAAAATCTAACCAGTTCATCTTTACCTCATTATATACATACCTGCGCCAACTTTGACTAAGATCCCTTCAGCCATTCTCAAGTTATCATGGTAACGAAAACCTATCATGGATGGATGGACGGACGGACAGACAACCTGAAAACATAATGCCTCCAGCGACTTTGTCAATGGAGGCATAACTAGACAGTATTCATAGAACACTTAAACCACGCAGTCAACTTGATGCGAGCCAACTCTTCTGTTTTTTTAAGGCTTTTTTTTTATCCAACATGGCTGCCAGACCCCATGACCAATGACATTATAAATTTACATTCTCT
The DNA here is from genome assembly GCF_964187855.1 of Myxine glutinosa. NCBI lineage: Eukaryota > Metazoa > Chordata > Myxini > Myxiniformes > Myxinidae > Myxine > Myxine glutinosa. Next base: position 204,009,194 of record NC_136265.1, on the reverse strand, counting down.
AATATAATTGCTGTGTAGTGCACACTCAAGAAATTTAAAACTGATCGGACTAAGCGTTGTCCTTGTCGGAAAAAATATATATACAGTGGAACCTTGACTTACGAGTTTAATTCGTTCTGTGACCGAGCTCGTAACTCAATTTGCTCGTTTCTCAAATCAAATTTCCCCATTAAAATGCATTGAAATGCTATTAATCCGTTCCAGCCCCCAAAAAACCACACCAATTTTTTTTGTTACGTGTTTTTAAATAAGAAAAATGTACTTTATAAATAACAAATAATGTATAAACAAGCACGACCTCGTATATACTGTACATAATAAAAGAGAATGTAAAGAAATGAACTGGTTTTATTAAGTGTATTTACCTTGAAGATCAGACGAAGATGCTGGCGGAGGTAGAGGAGATAACTTTTGCCTTTTTCGCCACACTTTCCTCGCTTTCACTTGCAGGGCGTTTCAAGAAAAACCTGTCCAACGAGGTTTGTTTCTTCCTCCCTTTCAAAATGTTTCGAAAATGAGTGAGGCAAGTGTCATTACACAGCGCCAACGCACGACCTGTTGCAACTTTTTCAGGGTGTTTCTTTTCAATAAACTCTGAAATTTTCTCCCACATTCCCAACATTTCCTTAATCTCACTTGTAGCGATAACCACCTCCGCCTCTGGCTCCTCCGCGTTAATTTCCTGCAAAACCTCCGTCTTCTGCTGCTGCTGTAGCTTCTTTAATTCCTCCGTTGTCAGTTCCTCGTTGTGCTTCTCGACGAGGTCGTTAACGTCTTCTTCATTCACTTGCAGGCCCATGGACTTTCCGAGGGACACAATCTCCTCCACCACTAACACTTCAGGTTCGAATCCTTCAAAGTCCCTTTCGGACACAACCTCAGGCCACAGCTTCTTCCATGCAGAGTTTAAGGTGCTCCTTGTAACACCCTGCCAGGCCATGTCGATAATTCTGAGGCAGGTCACGATATTGTAGTGATCCTTCCAGAACTCTCGAAGGGTGAGGTTTGTGCTCTCCGTAACCTCAAAGCAGCGCCGGAACAGGTGCTTGGTGAAGAGCTTTTTGAAATTTGAAATCACCTGCTGGTCCATGGGCTGCAGGATAGGGGTGGTGTTGGCTGGAAGGTAGAGGACCTTAATGAACTTAAATTCTTCAAGGGTGTCGTCTTCGAGGTTTGGTGGGTGTGCGGGAGCATTGTCAAGGACGAGAAGGGCTTGCAGGGGTAGGTTATTTTCCAAAAGGTACTTCTTGATGGCAGGACCAATGACCAGGTTTACCCACTCCACAAAGAACTGCCTGGTGACCCATGCCTTTGCGTTTGCTCTCCACATAACCTGCAGTTTTTCTTTAAGTATCCTATGAGACTTAAAGGCTCTGGAGTTTTCAGAGTGATATACGAGTAGCGGCTTAATCTTGCAGTCACCACTCGCATTCGCGCACAGTGCAAGGGTTAACCTATCCTTCATGGGTTTGTGGCCTGGCATGCTCTTCTCCTCTGCCGTTATATACGTCCTCCTCGGCATCTTTTTCCAGAAGAGCCCTGTCTCGTCACAGTTGAAGATTTGCTGGGGGATGTATCCTTCAGCTTCTATCAGTTTGGCAAAAGTTATAATAAAATCTTCAGCTGCCTTCACATCCGAGCTTGCTGCCTCACCATGCCTGACGAAGGAGTGAATGCCGGTCCTCTTCTTAAAATTATCAAACCATCCCCGACTGGCTTTGAATGACTCTTCCGATGCCTCGTCCGTTGATGTTCCCGCTGTCTGCTGCACCAAATCCCCGTAAATGTCTCGGGCCTTCTCACAGATGATGCTCTCGGTCACGGTATCTCCTGCGAGCTGCTTCTCCGTCAACCACACAAACAACAACTTCTCCATCTCTTCATGGATAGAGGTCCGGAGCTTTGAAATAATCGTAACGCCCTTGGCTGGCGTTATAGCCTTTATCGACTCCTTCTGCTTCAAAATCGTACATATCGTAGAAGTACTACGATCGTACTGCCTCGCCAAGTCGACAACACGCACACCTCGCTCATGTTCTTCGACGATTGCGTGTTTTATAGCCAAGCACATCATCCTCTTCTTCTTCTCAGCACTGCCCTTGGCACTCAATTTCTTAGGACCCATGGTTAAAACTAAGAAATTTTCCAAAATAACCAAAATGCGAAAACAAAACAGCAGCGATATACGGCAGAGATACTGTACTTGCACGGCAAGATAACCACGTGACCGGAACCCACCTGGTGGGGGGTGGCGTAAGCTCCAAAATAACCAAAATGCGAAAACAAAACAGCAGCGATATACGGCAGAGATACTGTACTTGCACGGCAAGATAACCACGTGACCGGAACCCACCTGGTGGGGGGTGGCGTAAGCTCCAAAATAACCAAAATGCGAAAACAAAACAGCAGCGATATACGGCAGAGATACTGTACTTGCACGGCAAGATAACCACGTGACCGGAACCCACCTGGTGGGGGGTGGCGTAAGCTCCAAAATAACCAAAATGCGAAAACAAAACAGCAGCGATATACGGCAGAGATACTTGCACGGCAAGATAACCACGTGACCGGAACCCACCTGGTGGCGGGTGGCGTAAGCTCGTAACTCGGATCTCGGCTCGCATCTCAAAGCAATAAACCGCCCGAGCGACGGCTCGTATCTCGGAAAACTCATAAGTTGGTGCACTCGTAAGTCAAGGTTCCACTGTATTAGGAAATATAGGAGAAATCTCATTGTACTTAAGTAGGGAGACTGTAGCTTAAGATTGTTTATGTGTCTTCACACGAGGGGTGAAGCAGTGATAATTAGTTCGGGACTAAGTAAGGTGAGTTTTCCCTAGTATGTGATTTTCCCTCTGTAATTTTCCCTTTACGTTTTGCTGACAAGGCTGGCCATAAAAATCTCCATTCAACCACAACAACCGTCTACTGCAAGCCAGGCACGTTCCCGGACACTAAATTCCACCTTAATGGACCTCAAAGTCAGGCCCCGCCCAGTAGAGGCGGAGAGTCAGTGGGCGGTCAAGAAAGGCCGTGAGGCCATGCCAGTAGAGGAAAAATGTTGTTCCTGGACCACCCTCATTTCCCCATTCACTTACATGTAAATTTTCCTCTCCCCCCCACTTTTCTTCATTTCCCCTTAACACCTCTATTCCTACCCCCTTGGTCTTTAAGGACCTTTTAACCCTTTATCTTTTATCTTAAATAAAAGATAACCTTCTTTACTCCAACCTTTTACTCTTAATATCAATGATCAATGTTGTCTAGTAGACCACTCAGAACAACAATCCTACAAATATTTGTTTATGTGTAGGAAATAATTTAATTCTCCTACAACTTCCATCACCATCTAATAAATTAACAAAGAAGATGTTTGAGTTTGGTTCTTTATCAAGATATTTTAACTGAGCTAAGATAAAATGATGAACCTCCCTCAAAGTTCTTGTTTGAGCGCCTCCAGTGCTACACACCATTTTAAAATTAAAGTATATATTTTCCTGACAACCATCAAAGTTTTCCGTCCACTCAAAAATATTTCCATCTTTTTCACCCAACTCACCGGTATTTAAATTAATTCTCTTATTTGTTTTGTGAACTTTTTTACCTGTTGCCTTTTAAATAAGTCTTACTTGATATTTTTCACATTCGTTATGTTTTCCATTTATTTACCAAGGTGGATTACACCGCCACTCTTTAGTCTGGTTTATACTTGGTTCTATCATTTATATAATAGTAAAAAAGGTGGCGGTAGCCTGTTAAAATCCCTAACCCCCCCCCCCCCCCTTTTTAACTTATCACTTATATATATTTTAACACTTATAACCATAAGGGAGACGATCAAATCCATTTCCTAAAATAAACCTCTTATCATCAAAAGCCCCCAATGCTTTCTTATTCACCTCTTCTGAATATAATTGATGTTTATAACTTCTTATTGAATTAATCTTTCTAAACTCTTCTTTCTTTGTTGTTAAACAATTATAATAATTTTCAAAGTTTATTGTTTCTTTAATGACATTTTTCTTTACACCTTTTAACTTCTTATCAGTCTTTTCAACATTATTCACAATGTATTTATAAGCATAGGCCTTTGACCTCAATCCCACAAATTCACTCATAACACTTCCTCCCAATTCATCCTTGAACTTTCCTATCACCTTTTTATTTTTAGAAGAGAACAACTCACTCTCTGGACTGTAATTACTTGTGTCATAGATATTAATGTCCTCTTTCATGTCTGAATAAACATCGTCAGTAGTAGTTTTCAAAATAAAACTATCTGTATCCATATAAAGTAGATTAACATCATTTTGATATTTCTTCCTCAAGTTATTGTGAAAGTAATAATACATTAATGACTTTGATAAATCAAGAATTGATGTTCCAATATAAATCGGTTTGTCCATTTCAATACTCTCTTTGACCAAATGGATCGTAAAAAAGTTCTCAGTAAAGATCTCAGCTCTTAAAAAACTCGGTCTGTTAATTAATTTTGATGCTTGTTCCCAAGATGTTGCGAGTCTGATATTTTGTCTTTTCCTCACATTCTCCATGGTCTTACCAAAGACCGCATTATTCATCAATTTATTAAAGTCTTTCTCAAAATCTGTTTTTGACTCTGTTCTTCTTTGTGTATTAAAATCAATGTACCCCTTTAGCCAATGACTTTGATTGAACTTTAGGACCCTATGGATCTTCTCTACTCCTAGACCTTTTGATAAATATTGTCGCAAATTTCTTGGGTGTAGAACATAATTTTTCTTGTCATAAAATGTAGTAAGTAATTTTTCTGTTGATTCACCTATATCAAACGATCGTTGATAAATCACTCAACCATTCTTTCTTTGGACTTTCTTTCTCACAAGCAAATGGAAGATCTTTATGTTTATTATGAAGTTCTTCGGGATATTTAAAATCGACCTCAAAATAATAACCAACCTTTGAATCATCCAATTCTTTTTGTGTAGAGATACATACATCTTGTAAAACCTTTTTGTAGTCTTTTTCCTTTACCCATCTAAGTTTTCCATAAGGAAGAGCCTGAGACATTGCCCAGCCATACAGGTTGTTCGCATCATAGTACATCAAGTAAGAACTCTCTTTCGTTGAATCATAATTTGGAAGATATTTGTTATTTGCTCTTGCGTATCTGCTTGAGCAGACTTGTGAAATTGCTCCTCTTTTAGCCTTTTCAATCATCAAAAGCATATCGACATCGGATATCAAATCCAAAGCTTGTTTTGTCATTTTCAACATCGCACTCCAAGCCAATCCAAGCGCTGTGAAATAGTGAACAGGATCCAATCCATATCCAGCACGACAAACAGCAGATCTAAAAACCTCAAACACGTCAGTCAATAAAAGCACATCAGTTTTGAGATACAAATCATGATACTCACCAAGATTCTTGATGTTGTATTTTTCCCAAACATTTTGTGCATGTACATAATCTTTATCAGATATATGACTGTTATTTAATTTGTTATAGAAATTTTCTTTTGAAGGAAGTTGTGTTTCATTGAATCTCTCAAATGAGTCCATATAATCATAGGGGTAAATTCCCTTTTGTGTTACTAAATCTTTGTCTGAGAAATACTCAGAAAGACATGGAAACTCTTTTAGATTTTGAACCAAGTTAGCCAATGGACTTGCCATGAATTTAAATGTATCAAGAAATCTGATATGAGTTATAGGAGATGTATGAATTGTTTTTGTGAATGAAATGTATTTCGGATCCGTGTTTGGAATTGCTGAAATGTCTCCAGATGTCTTTGAAAGTTCATTAATAAATAGATGCATATCATAATGAGCGTTGTTATGAAGAAAGACAGGAATGAAAGAGGGGAGTTTATAATTAATATCACAACTTTGATGAGCCGGACCTCTATATTTACCAGTGAGATGACAATGATCTCTAACCTTTAGGCCTTCACCAATTTTCTCCTCACAAATATGACAGATTGTTTTTTCTAAATTCCCTTTTCTCTTCACTTATCAAGGACATTGGTTTATTGGTTTCTCTCATTATCTTGGTTAATCGAACACAGTCTTTTTCTAGTCGTTTCACAAACTCCTCTGGGGTATTTGAGCCTCTATACTCCTCTAACTTGTTATATTCATCACCAACGGATGATTTGATATAATAACAAAAACCACAAGGAGTATGTTTTTGATATTTATTTGTGTATGATTGTTTTGGATCTGGAGAAGCAGTATCTATTTTTTCTAGAATACTTTCAAAATCAGCATATATTACAAATGGATGTTTGATCGTTTTCTTTTCATCTTTGAATGTGATCTTTGAGCCTTCTTTTGGCATATTGATTACCGTTGATTTATGATCACCACAATAATTTGAATGTTTATCTAATCTTTCTTGTGTATGGAAGAAGTTAAGACAGCGCATACAAATATATATTTTATTTGTTATTTTACATACTTGTGGTTTTATTAATTTTGTAATATCTTTGATGTATGTATAATGTGAATTTTCCTCTGAATTAAAATGTAGAAGATTAATATGAGTTTGATCTTTTTTATAATTTTCAGAAATCTGTAAAACCAGAACGTTGTTTGTTTCTGTTAGACCATAAACATTAACTGATAAATTATTCGTCTTTTCAAATTTAGGAATATCATTTAAAGTCATTGGAAAATTTAAATCTTTTGTATTCAATGTATTCTCATATTTTTTATGATGAGATACTCTTTCAACATGACTATCTTGTGGATGTAGATGTGCTAGAATAGACCAGAGAAAACATTTATCGTCTTTATTTTTGATATTGATAACTGCTTTTCTATTTTTGATAACACTAGGTAAATCAATGTAAGAAGAAGCTTTTCGAGGATCTGATTTAAGAATATGAATGTCAATGAAAATAATTTTTCCTATATTGAATCCACTTCCTACGATTGAATTATCCACATCTTGCTCTTGTTTAATAAGTTCATCATAGACTCCCGTTGTTTTAAAATCTTGATATGATGATATAAAGTATGGCTCAGTTTTCATGTATGGTGTATCTATAACTCCTCCATCTTTTGACATTTCTAATTTTACTCCCACATAGAATTTAAATGATTTCATTTATTTTAGTGTTTTTTCCATCAACGTTTGAACAGCAGGTTTAACTATTTCTACAGCATCAACTATAGACTTTGGTTCGGGAGGTTTGAAGTTAAAGACTTGTTTTAATATGTCCTTTGAAAGCGCCATCAGCGTTTTTAGTTGTGATGAAATTTGATAAATGTAGATTTGTTTTAAGATGTATTTCGAAGCTTTTCTTGAGGATATTTTAATTACAGACAGAACAGTGTTTTGTTTCTTTCTGAAAAGGAGCTAGTAGGTGAAGTAGATTAAATGTGTGTTTGTTAGTTTTAAGGTGTCTTTTGTATTGTTGATATTCTTGTTCGCAAACGTTGCAATAAACCATATTTATATAGCAAAATTATACTTAAAGTAAAACACCTTTATAGAGGCTTTTTTAAAGATGAAACTGTGCTTAAAGTAAAACACTTATAGAAGAAACTGTGCTTAGAAGAAAGTGCCTTTTTACAGGCTTTTTATATATGAAACTATACTTAAAGTAAAACACCTTTTTACAGGTATACTGAAAGTAAAGTGCTTTTTAATCACTAAACTCAACACTAAAATCATCATCAATACCATCACAAAATTCAACAATAAAATCATCATCAATAAAGCTACCATCACAAAATTCAACAATAAAATCATCATCAAGAAAGCTACCATCACAAAATTCAACAATAAAATCATCATCAATAAAGATACTCTCATACGAGTACACAGTATCACTATCACTCAATGAATCACTATCACCCAATGAAATAGTAAAATCTTCTGAATCCAATGAAATAGTAAAATCTTCCGGGTTCATTGAAATACTATCACTCAATGAATCACTATCATCACTATCATCCAAGTATAATGTAATAGTAAATCTTCTGAGTCCATTGAAATACTATCACTCAATGAATCACTAAAATCTTCGCGACTGCACATATTTAATTCGTAGAAAAAACCTTACCATCTATATCAATATGCTTTCTTTCATTAATGGATTCAATCTCTACATTTTTAATATCGAAAGTTATCTTAAAATAATCTCTAATTATCATAGAACGAAATGACATTTCACCAGAAATATTAACATCATTCATTTTACTTAGATCTACACACTTTGGATTATTAACGAAAATACAAATTTCTCCACGTGTATTGTTGATGGTCTTATCATTTATTTTAAAAGCCCTACTCATATCGCGTCCGATCACTTTTTCAAGCTTTGAATAAATTGCCAGGAGTAGAGGAGAAACCTTTGTTAGATATACTTTAATAGATGTCTTTCCAGGCATAATTAGAGCTCTTCCTTTAAATGAAATAGAGGGGCTTATGTTATTTTCCATTATAGGTTTTATCCAATAATTTCCATATTTATCTTTGTTCAATTTAACATCTTTGACATATTTTTCTATATCTTTCACCGAAGTAGAAATTGATTGAAATTTGTCTTTTGTGTTTTGAAACATTGTATTTATTAGCTAAAAAAAACTTGCGTTTAGTTTAAGTAAAAATTTACTGTTTAAATATGATAAATTCTGAAGGAGACTTAGAATTTCCAGACTCTCCATATGATAATTTAGAAATCTGCCACCGTTCTGATAGAATAGGGCTTAATAATGAGGGTTCATATAAACAATGTATTTTCTGTGATTTAATTTTAATTATTAATGAAAAGAAATATAAAAAAGAACATAATAATTTTAAGATTACAGCTAAAATGAATTACTCTACAAGATTAATAAGAGAGATGAATGTTAAGCATTATGATGATAATATACCATTTCTTACAAGGGAAGAGACTATTTGTATTGAGGAAATGTATAAGGGTTTAATGATGTTTATTATTCAAAATAATTTTAATGGAAATGTTAATACAAGATACTATATAAATAAAATAATCGATTATTTTGAAATTAAACCTGAACTCAGGAAAAAATATAGAGTTGCTAAAAAAGCTCCAAAAAAGTTAGATCTCCTTTTTTCAAAATATATAAATGAATGATTTTTTACCAGTTTGGGAAAATAAGATAAAATGGAATAACCATAAAAATCTTCCAAATTCATTGAGATGTCAAATAGTTGGTTCAAGCGGATGCGGAAAAACCTGTTTGCTTTTAAAGATGCTCCTTGGTCCTAATTTTTTAGATTATGATAATTTAATAATTTTTATGAAGTCAAGTTTTCAACCTGAGTATCAACTACTCTCACAGGGTTTTAATGTGGGTCTTAAAAAGGAAGACATTATCGGTTTATTTAAACTTCAAAACACACTAAATCATTATAATATTGAAGATATAATACAATTATTTTGTGATACACAGAAATCAAAACCGAAACCAAAACCCATAACTTGTATTCTCAGTGATAATACGGATGATATACCTTCACCCCAAGATTTAGATAAATCAAAAAAGAATCTTGTTATCTTTGATGATTGTGTTAATGAGAGAAACCAAACAGTGATGGACAGCTACTATACAAGAGGGAGACATTCTTCTTGTAATTGTATTTATCTTAGTCAGTCATATTTTCAACTCCCTCGGCGCTCAATAAGAAACAATGCTAATACTTTCATTATATTTAAGTTAAATTCAATAGATACAAATAATTTTTGGAGAGATAATTGTTCTACATTATGTAGTAAGAAGGAATTTGAAAATTATATGAAACACACGATTGGAAAATATAAATATATTGTTGTGAAACAAGATGAGATATTAAAGGATATATTTTTATTTTAAAGATAATTACATATATAAATGACAACAATTACTTATTATTAATCTTGTGGGTAAATCTGCTTCTGGAAAGAACTTTCATAAATCTAAACTCTTGAATAGTAAAAATGAAAAGATTGTAAGTTTTTTTTTTTTAAACACCCTATGATTCGTTTTGTAGGTACTACAACCAGAGCAATGCGACCAGGAGAAGTAGAAGGTGAAGATTATTACTACATTTCAATGGAGGAACATATGCGATTGGGTCCATCCAGCATTTTCGATTCTGGAGAGGAGGGATAATCGGGCCGAAGTTCCAGGCGCCATCTCGGTGCGGAGCCTTCCGGTCTCCGGCACGATGACCCAACCTCCCCCGGTCAGAGCACCGCGCCCGCCAGGGGGCGAAGGTCCGACCTGGCCTTCCTCCCCTGGAATTGTGCTGTTTTCCCCTTGCGCCATGGCACGGCACAGACCATACAGGGCGGGGCCCTGCCCGAATCGTGCACGCTGCTGCGGCAAGGATCCCCGCAGCACACAAAGTGCACCACGCCCCGAGAGCTCGCGTCGGCTATACGTCGGCCTAAACGCTGCCCCGGTCTGCATCGATGCCCGAGTCGCATTCTCACATCCACACGCGACCCATTCTACACTCACACATCGAGGCGCTCCAGCGCCTCTCGTACATCCCATGCATCCCGTTATCACACTCTCTCGCGCACACTCTTCCATTCCACAGTCAGGTGCACACCACTCAGGCGCACTCACGCCGCTCTCACACTCCATTAGTACACATCCTCGTGCACACCCTGGCACTCTCATACCACTTACGCACTCCGTTACACACTCTGTAACACCCACAGGTGTGCACTCCTGCACACACCCAATCATCACCACACACCCTCGCGCACATGCTTGCGCACACTCCTCCGTTACGTACTTCGTAACTCCCATGGGTGTGCACTCTATTGCACACCCAATCATCCGCTCCGGTGTGCACTCCCGCACACTCTCCACGGCCAACTCACACTCTGTGTCGCACTCTCCACACATACACTCTGTTGTGCATTCATTCTCACTCTCTGTTTCATACTCGCGCTCCGGCGCCGTCTGCACACGCGTGCCATTCACCTTCACACAGCGCACCACGGACATTCCACAAGCGCCCGGGTGACGTCGGGATCCCAAGCGCGCGAAAAATCTTTTCGCGCCAAACACTTTCGCGCCAAACCTTTTCATGCCATACACAGCCATACTTACCTTCGGGACCCTTTTCCGCAGCAGCGCCTGCAAATTCTCATTGGGGTTAGAAAGCACGACATCACAATGCTAATGAAGACTTTGAGTACATTCCATTTCTTTCTTCAATTAATGTACTACCTCTGCCATCTCCTAAACCCCAATTTCCATGATAATTTCTTTTTCCTTATTAAGCTCGACGACCGCTTGTGCTAATAAAATACAATTTTCTAATTCGGCGGCTGTCGGCTTTTCTATACCCCGAATCGCGATTTATACCCAGGTCCACCTGGCTGTGCTTTGCTCTAACTTGCTTTCCCCGCGCTTCTCAAATCGCGTTACCCCGTCGCGTACCAATGTGCCCTCTTTGCCCAACTCGTGCTCAATGTCCTTCCCCATCTCTTTTATTTGGCCACCTATTCTGTTTCCAAACCCTTTTAACCCGTCTTTCATCTGGCCACCCATTTCCTTCATTTGGTTACTTAGTTATTTCGTGGCTTCACCCGACCTGACCATAAAGGCCATCATTTCAGCCATAAATAATTGCATGTCTTTAGAACTGATTTGCGCAGCAGGCGCGGCCATCGTCACCACGTGTGAGGCGCCGCCATTGTCTTTACCAGCTGCCGCACCCATTTCTGCTTCCATTCCTTCCCGGGGGTCCTGGGTTATTAACTCAACCTTATCTTCTAACCCCACTGGTATCCGACCGTCTTGACTAGCCATGGCACGATGTTAATTTGGATGTCAACAAAATTTGGGCCGCTCATAATTTCGAGTGCGTTAGGCGCACTTCGGGTCCAATCCCACTTCCCTGACACCAATTGTTGCGGCCAATATGCAAAATTGGTGTCCAAAATTTGGTCTAAAAATTTTTGTCCCAGGTTCCAAATCCCACTCCTGACACCAATTGTTGCGGATCTCCTAACGTCGGCCTTCCCCCTTATCAAGGGGTGATTAATCCCCTTGTCTTTTATCTAGCTGACGCGATCCGGGGCTATGACGTTCCTTCCGGTCAGCGCTGAATAGGGTGGTAGGCCGAATTATTCCTATTACCTAATTACCAGCGCCTCCCAGGAAGCAAGGAAATAACCCCGCCCGAACCACGGTTTTAGTGGAAACGCTGAGCGATAGCGAGCCACAATTCGGGCCATTAACAGGTACTAAACCCGATCTGAGCAGTTGTAACGTGCCACGCTTACCCAATGGAAGAAAAGACTGATACGGTTGAATTAAGAAGAAAGGAAGAACAGATTGGTTTATTAATTATTTACACAGGAAGAAGGAGAAGTACACACAGTGAAGCCTTAAAAACCGTCTTAACTTATCCCCTGGACAAACGGGCCCGCACACACACACTCACACGGGGATGTAGAAGGTTGGGGTTGAAGGTCCAGGGATGATGTCCACAGCTCATTCTCCGGGTCCCCGACTCGTACCGTGAAGAAGATGGTAGGACGGACGGCAGGCGCTCCCCGCGTGTCGTTGGCGCAGATCGGACAATTATCAGGGAAAGGTGAGCTTGGCCGGGCAGTTATTTCACGGCTTCGCCGCGTACGTAATAAACGAACCGGCTGGGCGGTTGTACTGGCGGTCTCGGCCGCGTGCGCAATAGAAATACCGGCGCTTTATATGCGCTCCCACCAAGCCCAAAGCCAAATCCTCAACGAGTCTTTGTAATCAGTCAGTATAACAGCGCCTCTCCCAACCAGTCCTCAACAATGGCACTTTCCCACACGAAGTACTCGAGCCCTTGCACAATCAAAGTCCCCCCAGCGAGTCCTTTCACCAATGCCAAACGTGACAGTCCTCTTGGTAAAGCGCATATACTCTCAAGTCCTTATCAATTATTTCGCACGAGAGCCCTCTTCACCTCTTGATACCAGCGCATAAGTCCCCCACACAACAATTCCAAGGCTTGGCTTCCCTCACGAGTCCTTATGCAACGCGCAAATTGTGCAAGTCCTCTGTAATGCGCGAATATCCTTAAGTCCTCTTGGTAAAGCGCATATACTCCTTCTGGCCAGTCCTCTTATAAAGCCCCTCGCTCATCAGTCCTGTGTAAGGGCTTTGGGTGCGCGTTTACATATCGCCGCCCAGCGAACCCTCTCGAAATTGCCAGCCGCGCTTTGACCACGCCCCTCACGCCATTCCACCCAAGCCCTGATTGGTCGTTGGCTCTTACCGGCTCCGCCCTTGACGTCTGCTTGACGTGGCTACACCCCGACCTCGCACTCCTCCCCCTTTTCAGGCCTACCACGTGGCATTTGGCTGGTTTGAGCATCCCAATGCGAGGGGCAACAGGGCGCAGACTGGATGGTGCGCAATGAGGAATGGGGCACAGACTGGATGGTGCGCAATGAGGTCGATTGGAGGGTGGGCTGCAAAATGAACGGGACCTACTCTTATTTATTTCGTTACACAATGCAGGTATCACGATTGGAAATGTCCTTATCTCACATATACTATGACATAACTAATGTTCTAAAGTGGCCTACGTGTTGCATGTGGACTAACTATGGGGGCAAAACCTTTAACCTTTATTAATCAATATGTACATTTCTCAGAACAGCAATACTCCACCCCTCCTTCGCCAAGCTCGTTCCTGAGCCGGACCCACACACCAGTGAGCCCGACCGGTTCTGATGCAAGGGTCAGGACTACTTTTTAATTAGTGTGACACTTAGGTGTAGTTTCCCTCTACATTAACCTAACACCCTTTGTGCGACAGTTTTAAACACTAGATATGTCCCACCTATTGCGTTGTGTACTAACTATCAGACTCATGCCCACAATTAACCGAATTACAGAGAGAATTCGCAAACTATACATAAAGCCGGTGGGGAGCATGTTATTTACAAGTCTACTAATTATTTACAATTCTAGAACCCAGGACCTTTTCTTTTGTGGGAAGAGAATATAAATTTTGAAAAGAGGAAACACAGAATGCACTGCACCAATACACCACACACCCATATGCACAAAAATAAAAATAAAATGCACAAAAAGCACCTAAATGCACAATCATCAAAATGCACCATAACCATCAAAAAATGCACAATCACATTTCAAAACTATGAATGATGTCTTGTGCTTGGCTGGCTGCTGGGCTGCGACGTCTTCTTACTTCATCTTCGGTGTGCCATCATCAAAGCTTACAGTCTTCTTTTCCTGACACACCAAAGGAATTTAATAAAAAGTGCACAAACCGTGTCGGCTTTTTATTTTGGCCAGCAGGGCCATCTTAGGTGGTCCGACTGCATGGAATTCGAGGCCACTTAAAACACAGTGGTCTGCAGGAGCAAAATAACGTTTGCTGCAATTGTCTGCCCCAGCAAGGGTGCCAGGCCACAGAACGTGTGGTCCATATGGTGTACCGGTGCAGACAATAGGCAGCAGGGTGTAGCACAAAGGTGCAGCCGCACACTCAGGGTACCTGCACACTCCCCTCAACAAAAGATAATGGGTCCATGGGTGGGGAGGAAAGACAAAGCAGAGGTTAGCGGGGGCAAGGGCGCAAAGGTACACGTAATCACAAGGGGACGTGGGAGAGCGAGCGGAGAAAGCTCGTCCCTAGCCGTTCGTCACCCCCCCATGTCAACCTACTCTACCCTTGCCCCTCCCCGTATTTACACTATACAAATTCCGTCTCTACTGTCTTGTCTCCCATATCTCCCCCTAATTCCAAATTCGTTTCCAATCCCTCCCAAGAAGGAAGGGATGGAATATCACACAATGTCTCACCCACGTCATGATGCGTCTTTCATTCCAGATAGTTCACAAAACCTGGTGTGGAGTCCTGTCACCTTGGTGAGTGGATGTGGATCGTGCGAAGAGATTTTCATCCTAGCTATCCTCTAATTGACATTAACTCACCTTACACTACCGGGGTCTTGCCCTGCCAATCCAATTGGCCACTTTACACTATGTGGTTCTAAAAACCAATTCCCATTGACCATCTGGTGATGCTCCTCCAATTTGGCGTCTCACTCCCCCATTTTTTCAATACTGTGCCTTCGCACAATTTCGGGGCTGGGTCGTGTGGCTCCACCAGCAGGTCCTACTTACCTGCGCACCTCCGCCACTGAAGTCACCACCCGAGCTTGCCTAGCTCCTCACAACTACCCTAACCTGGGGAAGGCCCTCCTGGCTCTCTCACCCCACTAATGCCCTCTCTGGAATTGGGCTACCCGGGTCCTCTCTTAGGATCCTCGGGCCCCACTGAACTCTACACTGAACTCTGACTCTACTTGGCTCCCAGAGCCTACCTGCGGCCTCACCTGGCCAACAGACTACCAGTGGCAGAGTGCCCCAATAACTATACTTACCAATTAAGCCCACACGCCCAGCCATTCCTCTCACTTATGCACCCCTCAAAGCAACAACTTGCTACTCCCTGCACCACAGATGTCAATATCCAACAAATTTACCTACTCCCTCTACCTAACTTTAAACTACCCTCCCCGGGTATTCGTGAATGGGTCCATCTTCCCCCATCCACTCCTTCGCAACATGCGCTCCACACCACTCATTCCAAACACCATTTACTCCACACCATTTATTCCACACCATTTATTCACTTGCACCCCATGCAAAGCATTCACTCAACAGCATTACACATGTCCACAATACTCCATTCATACATTTTCTCCGGTCATCCCAGACCATTGCCTCATTTCACCAAGGTCATTGCCTCATTTCACCAAGTTCCTTCCCATACTCACACGCACAACCATTCTCGACCAATGCCTCATTTGCTCACTCTCACCACAAAGATTCTCATTCCCAATTCCTCATTTGCGCCAAAAGCGCATCCTCATACTCGCACACAATTTCTCCACACTACTACACACACAGCATCATCTAGCTAACTACTTCCCTCTAATACTTGTGCTTTTCCCATCTTCCCTTTACATTAAGCACATCCCTCGTCATTATCATTCACCTAATCTGACTACGTCCCCTCTACCGGTATCAATGTCACTACTTAACTCTCAGTCTCCTATGGTCATTTCTAAGTCCCTAACAATATCCTAGCCCGCCCTGGCTAGTTCACACTGCCAAACCCCATACATCTACTGCTCCTTTGCCCCAAATTGAATGGTAAACTACCATTCGCCATCACTATTTCTATTTGTCCACTAACTACGAGCCTCGTCGGGTGGGAATGCATCGTCATTGCAGCCCGACTTCGCAAAGCCGAGCAATGCATGCGTATGGTCAGTCTCCTGTTGGTTGGGTCCATCCGGCATTTTCGATTCTGGAGAGGAGGCATAATCGGGCTGAAGTTCCAGGCGCCATCTCCGCGCGGAGCCTTCCGGTCTCCGGCACGATGACCCAACCTCCCCTGGTCGGAGCACCGCGCCCGCCTGGGGGCGAAGGTCCGACCTGGCCTTCCTCCCCTGGAATCGTGCTGTTTGCTCCTTGCGCCACGGCACGGCACAGACCATACAGGGCGGGGCCCGGCCCGAATCGTGCACGCTGCTGCGGCAACGATCCCCGCAGCACACAAAGCGCACCATGCCCCGAGAGCTCACGTCGGCTATACGTCGGCCTAAACGCTGCCCCGGTCTGCATCGATGCCCGAGTCGCATTCTCACATCCACACGCGACCCATTCTACACTCACACATCGAGGCGCTCCAGCGCCTCTCGTACATCCCATGCATCCCGTTATCACACTCTCTCGCGCACACTCTTCCATTCCACAGTCAGGTGCACACCACTCAGGCGCACTCACTCTGCTCTCACACTCCATTAGTACACATCCTCGCGCACACCCTGGCACTCTCATACCACTTACGCACTCCGTTATACACTCGTTAACACCCATGGGTGTGCATTCCTGCACACACCCAATCATCACCGCACACCCTCGCGCACATGCTTGCACACACTCCTCCGCTACATACTCCGTAACTCCCATGGGTGTGCACTCTATTGCACACCCAATCACCCGCTCCGGTGTGCACTCCCGCACACTCTCCACGGCCAACTCACACTCTGTGTTGCACTCTCCACACATACACTCTGTTGTGCATTCATTCTCACTCTCTGTTTCATACTCGCGCTCCGGCGCCGTCTGCACACGCGCGCCATTCACCTTCACACAGCGCACCACGGACATTCCACAAGCGCCCGGGTGACGTCGGGATCCCAAGCGCGCGAAAAAATATTGTCGCGCCAAACACTTTCGCGCTACACCTTTTCACGCCATACACAGCCATACTTACCTTTGGGACCCTTTTCCGCAGCAGCGCCTGCAAATTCTCATTGGGGTTAGAAAGCACGACATCACAATGCGAATGTAGACTTTGAGTACATTCCATTTCTTTCTTCAATTCATGTACTACCTCTGCCGTCTCCTGAACCCCAATTTCCATTATAATTTCTTTTTCCTTATTAAGCTCGACGACCGCTTGTGCTAATAAAATACAATTTTCTAATTCGGCGGCTGTCGGCTTTTCTATACCCCGATATCGCGATTTATACCCCGGTCCACCTGGCTGTGCTTTGCTCTAACTTGCTTTCCCCGCGCTTCTCAAATCGCGTTACCCCGTCGCCTACCAATGTGCCCTCTTTGCCCAAATCGTGCTCAATGTCCTTCCCCATCTCTTTTATTTGGCCACCTATTCTGTTTCCAAACCCTTTTAACCTGTCTTTCATCTGGCCACCCATTTCCTTCATTTGGTTACTTAGTTATTTCGTGGCTTCACCCGACCTAACCATTTAGGCCATCATTTCAGCCATAAATAATTGCATTTCTTTAGAACTCACTTGCGCAGCAGGCGCGGCCCTCGTCGCCATGTGCGAGGCGCCGCCATTGTCTTCACCAGCTGCCGCACCCTTTTCTGCTTCCCTTCCTTCCTTGGGGTCCTGGCTTATTAACTCAACCTTATCTTCTAACCCCACTGGTATCCGACCGTCTTGACTAGCCATGGCACGATGTTAATTTGGATGTTAACAAAATTTCGGCCGCTCATAATTTCGAGTGCGATAGGCGCACTTCGGGTCCAATCCCACTTCCCTGACACCAATTGTTGCGGCCAATATGCAAAATTGGTGTCCAAAATTTGGTCTAAAAAATTTAGTCCCAGGTTGCAAATCCCACCCCTGACATCAATTGTTGTGGATCTCCTAACGTCGGCCTTCCCCCTTATCAAGGGGTGATTAATCCCCTTGTCTTTTATCTAGCTGACGCGATCCGGGGCTATGACGTTCCTTCCGGTCAGCGCTGAATAGGGTGGTAGGCCGAATAATTCCTATTACCTAATTACCAGCGCCTCCCAGGAAGCAAGGAAATAACCCCGCCCGAACCACGGTTTTAGTGGAAACGCTGAGCGATAGCGAGCCACGATTCGGGCCATTAACAGGTACTAAACCCGACCTGAGCAGTTGTAATCGTGCCACGCTTACCCAATGGAAGAAAAGACTGATACGGTTGAATTAAGAAGAAAGGAAGAACAGATTGGTTTATTAATTATTTACACAGGAAGAAGGAGAAGTACACACAGTGAAGCCTTAAAAACCGTCTTAACTTATCCCCTGGACAAACGGGCCCGCACACACACACACTCACACGGGGATGTAGAAGGTTGGGGTTGAAGGTCCAGGGATGATGTCCACAGCTCGTTCTCCGTGTCCCCGACTCGTACCGGGAAGAAGATGGTAGGACGGACGGCAGGCGCTCCCCGCGTGTCGTTGGCGCGGATCGGACAATTATCAGGGAAAGGTGAGCTTGGCTGGGCAGTTATCTCACGGCTTAGCCGCGTACGTAATAAACGAACCGGCTGGGCGGTTGTACTGGCGGTCTCGGCCGCGTGCGCAATAGAAATACCGGCGCTTTATATGCGCTCCCAGCAAGCCCAAAGCCAAATCCTCAACGAGTCTTTGCAATCAGTCAGTATAACAGCGCCTCTCCCAACCAGTCCTCAACAATGGCGCTTTCCCACACGAAGTACTCGAGCCCTTGCACAATCAAGGTCCCCCCAGCGAGTCCTTTCACAAATGCCAAACGTGACAGTCCTCTTGGTAAAGCGCATATACTCTCAAGTCCTTCTCAATTATTTCGCACGAGAGTCCTCTTCACCTCTTGATACCAGCGCATAAGTCACCCACACAACAATTCCAAGGCTTGGCTTCCCTCACGAGTCCTTATGCAACGCGCAAATTGTGCAAGTCCTCTGTAATGCGCGAATATCCTTAAGTCCTCTTGGTAAAGCGCATATACTCCTTCTGGCCAGTCCTCTTACAAAGCTCCTCGCTCATCAGTCCTGTGTAAGGGCTTTGGGTGCGCGTTTACATATCACCACCCAGCGAACCCTCTTGAAATTGCCAGCCGCGCTTTGACCACGCCCCTCACGCCATTCCACCCGAGCCCTGATTGGTTGTTGGCTCTTACCGGCTCCGCCCTTGACGTCTCCTTGACGTGGCCACACCCCGACCTCACACTCCTCCCCCTTTTCAGGCCTACCACGTGGCATTTGGCTGGTTTGAGCATCCCAATGCGAGGGGTGTGGAAGTGTAACTCAGTGTAACTCATTGGTTGGAACTGGTAACGAACCAAGGTACGAGCAGGTGGTCGTAAGAATGTCAGGAATGCATCTCGCCCTGTCGAAGCTGGGAGTCCTGTTGTGTAGCTTTAGCACGACCCCGGGCTAACACACATTCCCAAGCCCGTACTATTGTCTTTCATCGGGATGCAAAGAGGATGAAGCAAATTCCCAGCAGGGAGGAGCGAGTTGGTGCCAGGAAGGCGAGCAGGTTGACTGAGTAACATTGCTGCGGAGAAGGGATTACGATTTCAGCGCACAGAGGATTAACTGAAGTTTGCCCATATAAACAGAAGAGACTTTGAGTCAAGGAGCACTCATCCTCAGAAGCCCTGCCCGACGGAATGAACGCGTACCACGAGTACGGCGCTGCAGAGAAGACATCAGCCACGAAAGAGGGACTATGCGGATAGAGTTACCTGGTCCATTGAGTTAAACGGTAGTTATTTGGTATTGGAATGAAGTGAACAACCAGTTAATAAAGTTGTGATCTTTTGTAAACCTGTGACATCATTGGAGTCTTGAGTAAAACAACACTTCCTCGACAATCTGGAGGCACCGCTGGGATTTCGAGTGGACTTCGCCAAGGTAAGCATGGCGTCTTGGGGATGGTCCATTATGAAATACGAACCTGTGTTTAATTCTGAACATGGTGGAGGATGTGTGTGTGGGGCTTGCCGCGATATAGGTAACATAACGACAATCCAAGGAGTGCAAACGTATTTTTGTCACGACCGTCCGAGGTAAAAGTCACGGATGGAACGTTTTAAATGATTCTATTATTCGTGTGCTTGCGAGGATGCGTACGTTATACGCTGGGTGTTAAGAGCCTTACTCTGGTCTGCAGGCAAATCGGCTCATGAAGTGCACCATGAGGCGATTTGTTTGCCGGTTCGGTAAGGTCCGTACACGTGTACAATCGTGTACACCCGTTTTAAATTAATAAATAAATAATTTTTTTCCAGTTTTCCCGCCTTGTCTAAAACTCGTTTGATCAACGTATAAATTAATGACAGACAACGCCATCTCATGCTGGTCCAGAATTATTGTGAAAGATGGCGATTGGATGAAAATTGCATACCGACACTCCCTCACTGTCCCTCATTGTCCCTCATTTCCATTTCGGCTACCTGTCTCTTGCCCCCGCTCTTTCTTGCGAAATGAACGTTCTTTGAACAAGTGGAATGATTTAGGAATGTTTAGAGGTCATTGCAATATTAATTACTTGGGATCATTTGTGAAATTTCATGAACAGATATGTGCAATGGATCTAATTTGAGTGAGTATGAGAAAATTTGGTGCAGGATTCGTGGAATGTACAAGGCTGGTACATGTGTTTAGCACTTGAAGACGTACCCCTGAGCTGCCCGCTCAAGGTGTGCGATTAAGGCGGCGGACAAAGAAAGTATTATATACAGATATTTTTTCTCAGTCAAATTGGATGGGAAAAATGCACTTTTATATTTTCCCCCATTGCAATGTGCTTATATTTTGGAACGGCTAGGGGGATTTAAATAAAATAAAAATGAGTAAGCTTTTCAGACATGCTTCACGGTTAAATGAAAGACAATAATTAAGCGCTTTGGGGAAGGCAATGGCAAACCACCCAATGTCGTACACGATATTTTCAGCACGATCATGGATTTGAGAATGCATGTAACTTGCAGTGTTGAACAAATTAATACAGAGAGAAAGAGATAGACAGGGAGAGAGAAAGACATAGAGAGAGAGACAGAGAGAGAGAGATAGACAGAGAGAGACAAACAGACAGAGAGACAGAGAGAGAGAGAGACAGAAAGAAAGAGAGAGAGACATAGAGACAGACAGAGATAAAGATGATATTCAGACAGATAGAGAGAGACAGACAGACAGACAGAGAGAGATAGACAGAGAGAGACAGAAAGTGAGAGAGAGACAGACAGAGAGAGACAGAAAGTGAGAGAGAGACAGACAGAGAGAGATAGACAGAGAGAGACAAACAGACAGAGAGACAGAGAGAGAGAGACAGAAAGAAAGAGAGAGAGACATAGAGACAGACAGAGATAAAGATGATATTCAGACAGATAGAGAGAGACAGAGAGACAGACAGAGAGAGATAGACAGAGAGAGACAGAGAGACAGAGAGAGAGAGACAGAAAGAAAGAGAGAGAGAGACATAGAGACAGACAGAGATAAAGATGATATTCAGACAGATAGAGAGAGACAGACAGACAGACAGAGAGAGATAGACAGAGAGAGACAGACAGACAGACAGAGAGAGATAGACAGAGAGAGACAGAAAGTGAGAGAGAGACAGACAGAGAGAGATAGACAGAGAGAGACAGAAAGTGAGAGAGAGACAGACAGAGAGAGATAGACAGAGAGAGACAAACAGACAGAGAGACAGAGAGAGAGAGACAGAAAGAAAGAGAGAGAGACATAGAGACAGACAGAGATAAAGATGATATTCAGACAGATAGAGAGAGACAGACAGACAGAGAGAGATAGACAGAGAGAGACAGAAAGTGAGAGAGAGACAGACAGAGAGAGATAGACAGAGAGAGACAGACAGAGAGAGACATAGACAGACAGAAAGAGAGACAGACAGAGAGAGACATAGACAGACAGAGAGATAGACAGACAGAGAGAGACAGACAGAGAGAGAGACAGACAGAGAGAACCACAGACAGAGAGAGAGAGATAGACAGACAGAGAGAGATAGACAGACAGAGAGAGACAGACAGAGAGAGAGAGACAGACAGAAAGAGAGAGAGATAGACAGAGAGAGAGACAGAGAGAGAGAGACAGACAGAGAGAGACATAGGCAGACAGAAAGAGAGACAGACAGAGAGAGAACATTTTTGGGAACGTTTTGGGAACATTCAAATGTTGGGTTTTGCTGACGTTTCCACAACGTTGTTTCAACGTTTTTCACATTACTTTCCTGCAACATTGAAATAATGTTGTTGTAAAACGTTTCCACAATGTCGCTACAACGTTTCACTTTCGTTGTTGCAACGTTTTGCTCCAACGTTTTGGGAACATTCAAATGTTGGGTTTTGCTAACGTTTCCACAACGTCGCCACAACGTTTCACTTTCGTTGTTGCAACGTTTTGCTCCAACGTTTTGGGAACATTCAAATGTTGGGTTTTGCTGACGTTTCCACAACGTTGTTTCAACGTTTTTCACATTACTTTCCTGCAACATTGAAATAATGTTGTTGTAAAACGTTTCCACAACGTCGCCACAACGTTTCACTTTCATTGTTGCAACGTTTTGCTCCAACGTTTTGGGAACATTCAAATGTTGGGTTTTGCTAACGTTTCCACAACGTCGCCACAACGTTTCACTTTCGTTGTTGCAACGTTTTGCTCCAACGTTTTGGGAACATTCAAATGTTGGGTTTTGCTAACGTTTCCACAACGTCGCCACAACGTTTCACTTTCGTTGTTGCAACGTTTTGCTCCAACGTTTTGGGAACATTCAAATGTTGGGTTTTGCTGACGTTTCCACAACGTCGCTACAACGTTTCACTTTCGTTGTTGCAACGTTTTGCTCCAACGTTTTTGGAACATTCAAATGTTGGGTTTTGCTGACGTTTCCACAACGTCGCTACAACGTTTCACTTTCGTTGTTGCAACGTTTTGCTCCAACGTTTTGGGGACACTCAAATGTTAAGTAAATCAGATAAGAATTCACGAGTTATTTATTTATTAGCGATTAATGAAGTACTTATTTAATTAATTACATTTCTTATTACATTACAGTAATTACATTACAGTAATTACCTGAGGTAATTACAGTAATTACAGTTCCGGTAATTACAGTAATTACAGTAATCATTACAGTAATTGCAGTAATCTTATTACAGTAATTACATTACATTAACTCAGGCACCTTTTGAGTAAGGAAGCTGATATTTGGACATGACACTGACCAAGTGATGTGGCTGTCAAGGAAAATTTTGATTTATTGATTAATCATTTAATAAATTAACTCGTTGATTTATAAATGACTTATTTAATTAAAATTCCTCAGAGATACATCTTCGGATGAAATACTTGCAGATTGGTTATGCTATGAGCCAATTGATTAAGGAAAATATTTTGTGATGGCCATATTGGCAATTTCGTGGCCATATTCGTGGCAACTCAGTCAGTGCCACTGCACCTTTAAAATGCATCCCTGCATTCATTTTTCGATCGATTGAGTTGAAATTTTGAACAATCGGATCTGGACTGTCGTTGTTAACGACTCTAGCATGCACCCGTCCAATCAGGATGGAGCGGTATGGTCCCCGGATCATCACTGCCCGCAGTTTTAATTAGTTTTACTTTTTCTCTTGGTCATATAATTTTGAAGACATGCATGTCATGATATAGGAAATGTTTGTTCTGTTGAACGGAATAAATGTTGTTTATTTGTGTGGGTGTGTATTTTTGTGTATTTTGTATATATTTTCACGGCTAATTCCAGTTAACATCCTGCAAAATTTGCTCGTTTTTCTGGCCGAGTCGAAATTGCGTTGAGTTCCTATGGCATGCGCCATTAAAAGCGCTGTGTAATGGTTGAGCTCCCTTTATTTCGTTTTGGTCATGCGGATGAGCAGACAAAGTGACGAATGCTGCGGCTGGAGCAGTAGAAGTGATGTTTTTAATTGAAACGATGTAATTTAATTAAAAGTGGGAGGGGGCAACACCACGCATACCTCTTTTAAGGTGTGTATAAACCCTGGAATAAACGTGGGAGGGGGCAACACCACGCATACCTCTTTTAAGGTGTGTATAAACCCTGGAATATTTCAGCAATCAATACAATGCTGAAACTATGTAAGTTAATTTAATGAGTAATTTAATGAGTAATTTAATGAGTAATTTAATGAGTAATTTAATGAGTAATTTAATGAGTAATTTAATGAGTAATTTAATAAGTAATTTAATGAGTAATTTAATGAGTAACTTAATGAGTAACTTAATGAGTAATTTAATGAGTAATTTAATGAGTAATTTAATGAGTAACTTAATGAGTAATTTAATGAGTAATTTAATGAGTAACTTAATGAGTAATTTAATGAGTAATTTAATAAGTAATTTAATGAGTAATTTAATGAGTAATTTAATGAGTAATTTAATGAGTAATTTAATGAGTAATTTAATGAGGAATTAAAAGTGGGAGGGGGCAACACCACGCATACCTCTTTTAAGGTGTGTATAAACCCTGGAATAAACGTGGGAGGGGGCAACACCACGCATACCTCTTTTAAGGTGTGTATAAACCCTGGAATATTTCAGCAATCAATACGATGCTGAAATGATGTAATTTACTGTGTAAGAGGGTCGACCTTGTGTTTGTTTGGGTTTTGTTGTTTATTTTTGTGGGTGTGTATTTTTGTGTATTTTGTATATATTTTCACGGCTAATTCCAGTTAACATCCTGCAAAATTTGCTCGTTTTTCTGGCCGAGTCGAAATTGCGTTGAGTTCCAATGGCATGCGCCATTAAAAGCGCTGTGTAATGGTTGAGCTCCCTTTATTTCGTTTTGGTCACGCGGATGAGCAGACAAAATGACGAATGCTGCGGCTGGAGCAGTGGAAGCGATTTTTTAATTGTTCAATGATTATTCGATATTGTTATGACTTATTGTCAATAGGTATACTAAGTGGCCATGAGGTAGCCTGTTGCTATGTACAGTTTTATTCTATTGTTGATTATACTACATAGCTGTGGTGATAAAGGAAATGTTCGTTTTAAATAGATGATTATGATAGGACCATGACTATAAAATCATGATGATTATTATGAATGATATCATAGGGTTCAAATGCAGAATGATTGCATGAACTTGGGAAAGAACTTTCAAGCCCTATGGGATAAATTGGGTGTTACAAGCGATGGAGTTTCAAAATTTAGCATGATTGAAGGAATTTTACAGTCTTATTTCAGGAGTTTTACGAAATTTATATTGCCAAGAGATTTGGGTACTATTAAAAGAAAAATGATGAGATATTTTTCCCAAAGAACTTTAATATCTGCCATCCATTTTGGCGGTCTCACGAATGAAGGATGAGTTGCCTTTAGTGGTTGCAAAGAAAATTTGTGAAGACCAGGCAAAATGGAAAAATAGGTCAGATATGACCCTAGGACAGAACAGTGATTCGTCAATTGACATGAGGTATGAACCAGAGGTGACGACCGATGAGCTTCGATCTCAGTCAATAGATGGACCTGTCCTGACATCATTGGGGAAAGGGCTTATGCAAGGAGTCATCCAAAATGATTAATTTGATTTATTGATGAATATTGATAAATTAATTGAAATTGAATAATTGAATTGAACTGAATAAATTTAATTGAATAAATTTAACTGAATAAATTGAACTGAATAAATTGAATTGAATATATTGATTGTTTGATTGATGAAAATGCGGTCTCAAGAAAGAAGCTTTGATATCTTTGTGAGATATTATCAATGTGAAGACAACCTTGGAAAATTGAGCAAGGTGGTGAGTTATATATAGATATATATGTGCGGTTACCATTGTGTGATTTCCCCTTCAACAGAGCGGACACCTGAGGATTCACCCATTTCATACTGACCCTCTGGCTCATCTGCAAATACTGATCTGTGAGATTGGATTGTGCAAAAGCCACAGGTGAGAGAGATTCTCTGGAAATCACCGTTTGAACAGGTGGAGAGATCCTTCCTGGAGGTACGAGTGAAGCTTTAGAGGAACAAACTACAACACATCCAACGCTACTTTGATAAAAGGCAAAATGGGAAATGGAGCCTGCAAGAATACACAAGGACAACCAGAGATTCCACAAAAAGGTACTTGTACACATCATATGTATGACCGTTATGGTGCCGAAGCTATAAGGCAGGTCGAGAATTGGTATTTGTGGACAAAGGGACATGATGAGGAGTTTCCAAGAGATGGTACATTTGAGCGAAGTCGATTGGAAAGATTGGAACAAAGATTGAAAGCCAGGAAGAGACAGAATCTAACGGTAGACTGGCTTGCATTCCATCTTTGGGATGGTGAATCCAGACAACGGGAACAGCAAGAACGGATAACGGATCTAGAACTTAAAATAAAAAGGATACAGGATACAGTGGAGGAAACAAATGCACAACTGCCCTCGAAATTAGGAATGAAAGTGACAGTTGTCCCATCTGATTTCCAGTTGTCTCCCCAAAAAGGACGGTACAGATAATTTTTTAGTGTTTCAGGAGATAACGAGAGATTGCAGTGGCAACTCAGGGATGTAGAGATGCAGCCCAGCAATACAAGTGCACAGGTGCACAGACCAGGCAACGACAGAAACCGGTGTTTCAAGTGTGGACGGATGGGACATTGGAAAAGAGGATGTCCGTATACCAAAAGGAAGACAAGTTCATAGGGTAAACCAAGATCAAGGGTACCAGTGCTGACCGATACCTCAGACAATGATTAGGCCTTCATTGCGACAAATCCCAAATGACGATTGGCCTCAACAAATTAGATTACTGGACAAACATGAATAACTGTCGATGATTCTTGGGTCTGAAAAGTTTTCGGAGCAAGAATTATTCATTTTTCTTTTGCTTGCAAGCAAATTGATAATTAATTGATCAAATGCCGAAATTGGATCTTTTATGTTGGGCACAAAATTTTAAATTTACAAAGTTTGGAACAATTGCTTTGCAATTTTTTTGGCAAACCAAGTGACAAGAGTCACATCATGATCAGGTGGGAATTTCGGACTATTGTTCCACACGATTGATAGGTCAGTGGTCGACTGACATACAAATGGGTGGGTAGTCAAATTTGGATAAATTATTGTGGGAACTGAAAGGGTAATGTCAATGTGACGTCATAGGGGTTTTCTAAGAATAAACTTTGTGGTCCATTTGTGTATTAGCGCTTATAAAATTGAAGGACAAATTTTGAGAAATTGAAATAAAGTTGACACCCATCCGGATCTGTAAATAAGGGTTCCAACGCAAACAAATACGCATAATGCATGTGTGTGTGGGTATTTTGTGTGTCAGTGTTTTTGTTTTTGTGTATCATTCTTACAAGATTGTTGACACCGACAGTGTGCCTTGTCTGAAAAATAGATAGTTCCATGGGGATGGGATCGCATATCGAGAGAATTCGTAAAATAAAAAATAGAAATATAATTTGATTATGAAAATTATCACTTTTGTCAAGGGAGATGGAGAATAAAGATTTGATTTGCTGAGTTATGAGCAGCTATTCATTAATAGTAAAAAATTGGAAGTAATCTTGGGATTCCATTGTGATAGAATTTATATGAGAATCAAAGCTATTTATGGATATGAGCTTCATAAAAAATGTGGGAGTACAAAATTAGCCAAATTTTGGAGAGGTCTTACACTGACTTCCCAAAGTACTCTGCTCACGGATTTTATATATATATAAACTTGAATTTTATCAGAATATAAATTGGGCTGTATGTATGGATGTGTATAAGGCATAGATGATATGGGAAAATAGTAAAGGAAATTTTGCTGGTTTGAACTATTGTGAGTTTTGAGTTCTGGAGTTCAAACAAAGTCACTGGTTAACAGATGAGAATGGATAGTAAATAAATTCTTCGATGCTGGGTAAATTAACTACGATATTACTAAGACTTATGAGAGCTATTGTTCTTCCTTACACCAGTGCGAAATTATTGGGAAAAAAATATATATATATATTAGATCCAACATAATGAATCTATAAATGAATGTCAGATGGATAATATCCTCAATTTGTACTAATTATTTGATTGTGGGTAAAGGAATTAATTTATCATAGTGGATTGTTAACAGCAGCCTGAAAATGTCCTGAGTGCATC
This sequence comes from Myxine glutinosa, assembly GCF_964187855.1. NCBI lineage: Eukaryota > Metazoa > Chordata > Myxini > Myxiniformes > Myxinidae > Myxine > Myxine glutinosa. Next base: position 203,980,780 of record NC_136265.1, on the reverse strand, counting down.
CATGTAATCGGAAATCCCAGATTTGTTTTTACAAACAACATTTTGGTAGAGGTCTTGTGTGGACGAGCACTTCCTTGGTAGATAAAAAACGGTACTGCATGCTGGCAGCCACTTTTGCGGCCAGTTAGGCCAAACAAATTGAGAGAAAATTGTAGTTAAATACGTAAGTTACACATGGCTATTTGTAAAAAGGAAATTTGTTGAGATGGGAAACATTTTTCGAAGGTTTATTAAAGTGTTATAATATGACATGTGGCAAGGCAAACTATTGGATGGGAAAATTAGATCTGGCTATAGAATAAAGTTATTGACCCCTTGAAGTTAATTCTTCGAATCATTGTTTCACTGGCATTTTTTGTTCAAATTGGAAATAGTTTGGTAGAGCTTTGGTTAAAACCTTTGGTTGCGGTATCTTGGAACGAAATGATAAACCATAGGACATTGATAAGAATAGGGAAAAAATATGGACCCAAAATAGAAAGTTGGATTCATGCCCCTCATTGCAAACAAGCACATGGGGCTAAGGTGGACGATCCCACAGAAAATGAGGCTGCACCTAGCAGCCCAGCAGAACATTCAGTGGCAGATAAATGATAGTCGTGATTTACAGTCATTTGAATTACATTTTAACACCCCTTGCATTGATAAACATTACATTTTCAACATGTGATATTCCTACTTGGGATAGTGACATTTATTTGCCTACATGACATACAATTACCTGCTGATATTAATACAACAAGAGTGAAAAATGTATCACAACTACACTCATGATCAGGGGATTGAGTTCAACCCCGGGAGATAGGGGGATCAGGGTAAGACAAATAATCTGATTTATGTTACATATTAAGGGATTTTCTTTATTTACCTTTTAGGAAGCTTGTTAGTTTGGTATATAATGTTGAATGTCATCGACATATAATTATGTCATAGGTATGAATATATACAAGGAGTAGCAGACTTGTTTGTTGGTTTAGTAGTTATATTGGCAATTGTTTTAGTGGTGGCTTGCTTGAAAGCCGTAGTGACGGTGTGTTTGAATAAGGTAACCAACAACACGATGATAACGCATGAAGTGACAAATGAGGAAAGAAATGTGGAACCACAAGAGGAAGACTTTTATGGCGACATAAATACTGAGATTAAAAGATTAAATCAAGTGATGTTGCAAATGAATACAGTAGAATTAAGATAATGGCATAACGACAATGTTATGAGTTGTGTCAATTACAAGATCAGTGAACTCATATCACCACGAGTGACACACTGTTAAAAAAAAAAAAAAAAAAAAAAAGGGAAAAGAAAAAGTGGAGAGGAATTATGGTAATAATACATTATGCTTAATTTGTTGGTTTGGGAAAATTTTTGGTGGGAATTAGATATTCCTGTTTGTGATTGTAATCATATACAATTTATTTTCTTAGAGTAGTGCTAAAATACCTGCGCGAGTTAATTTTGAACTATATTAACCTGAAAGCAATTGTGGATGCTATTCTTAGTTTAGTGGTCAAATACATACCTGATTGAATATTACTTGTGTGACGCATATAAATGAATATAACTTTTTGAATGTTGTAAGGGAAAACAACAAATTGTTGAATGTGAAACTGTCAGAAGATATACATAATTATGCTGATTTCATGGTAAGATGTACCCTATCTGATTCAGTGTGTGTGGAAAGCAGATTCAGATGTGACTGAGCATAAGGATAAGACGAGATCACATTTGAAGGGGGTGCTAACGGAATTGGGAAGACGTTCGAGAAAGAAAATTTGTGGCTAAAAAAATGAAGTTAATCGTGGCATACACCCTCTTTCTCAAACAATGATGAAGACATTCTCCCGTGTAACTTGGAGATGGATGCTTACCTTCACCAAGGAAATTTATGTGACCATTTGCCTGGATCACACTGCAACATATGAAAGAAAGGCGATCACTTACTCTTGTTTGAAGGCTTCGAACATTCATCACATCAGAAGTTGCAGGACAACGACATTTTACCTGCAACCTCTGCGAAATGTGGGGACATATGTTATTACTTCACCAACGTCCGGGGAACCAGCATGTAGCTGCAAAAAAACGGCTGTGCCCTTGTCACAACAGCTGTGCACGATTCTGCTGGTTGCTCCTGGTATGGACCATGAATGACCTGAACACCATGGTCCCAACATCATTGTGGATGCATCCGGCATCCCTGTTCCACATCTTGCTGGCCAATCAACATTACACCAACACTTGCTGCCCACTCATAATGAGGGAGGAGGCAAGTCGACTACAACTGGGCGAAGGCCTTGTTCAAGGAATCATTATGGTTCACAGCAAGAGTGGCAAGAATGCTACATGGAGAGCAGGGTCAGTCTATGACTCCGCACCGTTACCACAACAGCGAAATCCTACACGAAGTAGTGCAGGTGTTTATAAAGACAGAAGAAAATGTTTCATACCTGAATTCAAACAAGTGATCAGCCCTTCCTTTCAAACAAAGAATCAACGTTTGTTTGGAGGGAAACGTTTTTGCCAGATGTTGCAAATGCCTTAAAAACTTGAAAATGGTGAAGCAAAATTGTTGTATCTTGGTGATGGTGAAGTGTTGTTTTACAAAGATATTTGTGATGCAAATGAAATAGATTGAATTAACAATATGGAAGGAGTCAATGACCAACGAAATGTTTTGTGATCAGAGTCTTGCAGGATGACGGTGTATGCCTAAGGAAATTGTATTGATGTTTACTTGTAGTGATTGATTGTTTACTTATATTGATGTTTAGATTAATGGTTAATATAAACAAAAAACAAAAAGATGAGGGAATTGTGGAAGTGTAACTCAGTGTAACTCATTGGTTGGAACTGGTAACGAACCAAGGTACGAGCAGGTGGTCGTAAGAATGTCAGGAATGCATCTCGCCCTGTCGAAGCTGGGAGTCCTGTTGTGTAGCTTTAGCACGACCCCGGGCTAACACACATTCCCAAGCCCGTACTATTGTCTTTCATCGGGATGCAAAGCGGATGAAGCAAATTCCCAGCAGGGAGGAGCGAGTTGGTGCCAGGAAGGCGAGCAGGATGACTGAGTAACATTGCTGCGGAGAAGGGATTACGATTTCAGCGCACAGAGGATTAACTGAAGTTTGCCCATATAAACAGAAGAGACTTTGAGTCAAGGAGCACTCATCCTCAGAAGCCCTGCCCGACGGAATGAACGCGTACCACGAGTATGGCGCTGCAGAGAAGACATCAGCCACGAAAGAGGGACTATGCGGATAGAGTTACCTGGTCCATTGATTTAAACGGTAGTTATTTGGTATTGGAATGAAGTGAACAACCAGTTAATAAAGTTGTGATCTTTTGTAAACCTGTGACATCATTGGAGTCTTGAGTCTCACAACACTTCCACGACAGGGGCAATAGGGCGCAGACTGGATGGTGCGCAATGGGGAATGGGGCGCAGACTGGATGGTGCGCAATGAGGTCGATTGGAGGGTGGGCTGCAAAATGAACAGGACCTACTCTTATTTATTTCTTTACACAACGCAGGTATCACTCTTGGAAATGTCCTTATCTCACATATACTATGACATAACTAATGTTCTAAGGTTGCCTACGTATTGCATGTGGACTAAATATGGGGGCAAAACCTTTAACCTTTATTAATCAATATGTACATTTCTCAGAACCGCAACAATATATATATATACATATATATTGTTGCGGTTTTGAGTCTGTCAAGTGAGTTTAATGAAGGTTAAAGTCTGTCCCCCATAGATAGTCACACAAGCAACATGTAGCCTCGCGATAGTATAGTTATGTCTTAGTATTTGTGAGCTTAGTTCCTTTCCAGTGTTAATTCTGCGTTGAGTAGGAGCCAGGAAAATAGGCCCTACTGCGAAAACTAAATTTCGTCCACTCGCAATTTCAAGTGCGTGAAGTGCACTCCGGGTCCAATCCCACACTCCTGACACCAATTGTTTCGGTTCTCTACGCCAACCTTCTTCCCCTTATCAAGGGGGCATTAATCCCCTTGTCTTTACTGGGCCTGGTGGAACCGAGACTTATTATGTCCCTCCCGGACACACGCGTTGTAGGGTTTCGGGACTAATTTTCGCTCGTACCTAATTCCCCGCGCTACCCTGGGAGTGAGGAAACAAGCCTCGTACGAACCACGTGTGGTTTGAGTACGCCGAGCGGATTGCGTACACGTGGTCCGTGCAGTCTTACTCGGTGGAACCCGATTGGGAGCGATCTTATTCCTGCCACGCTTAGTCAAATGAGGAAACCACAGGAACGATCGAATCAAGAAGAAAGGAAGAACAAATGGGTTTAATTATTCCCACACGTATATACAGTTCAAGGACGAAGAGACACAGAGCAATCCTTAAGCAGTCTTAACTTATCCCTTGGACAACGGGTTGTTGTTAATTATTATTAGCTTAATATTATTAATTAGCTTAATTATTAGTGATTAATTAAGTACTGAAACATTTCCTTTCTCTTCTTTTTTTTTTCTTTTTTTTTTGTGCACAGAATCGAGGCTCATGAAAGAGTTGTTAGGGTTAGGGTTAGGGTTAGGGTTTGATTGTTCATCAAACAGACAAACAAACGAAGTATATAAAAAGGGGAGCAGTAGACAAGATGGGGAGAGAAGGGGAAGCACATAAACACATTTGAGAGCAGGGACATCGGGAGATGTGTGGGAGGGAGAGGGCTTGAGGGGAGGAGGCGTGGAAGGGGGGGGGGTGGGAGAAGTATAAAACACAAGGACACCAAGGACTTCCAGGAGAGAAGTTGGTATTTCAAAAAAGTGGATTTGGGGTGAAATTAGTGGGGGTAGAAAAGATCAAGGTTTTGGATGGGGCTAAGATAAGAGATGGTGGTGAACAGCTGTTTTAAAGACCTGGAGGGAGGAGTGGGATTGAAGAGAGTGAGGGAGTTTGTTCCAGAGGCGGGAGAAAAGCGGTATGAAGGAGTGAAGGTGAGTAGGGAGTCTTGATTTTGGCAGTTTAACCATAAGATGGTTGCTGGCAGATTTTGTGCGACCTGTAGGAATATTTGGGGGGCAGAGTCCAGAGAGAGCTGGGGGAGCGAGGCCGGAGAAGAGTCGGTAGAAGACAGAAAGACCACCAAACTGCCTGCGGTGAGTGAGTGAAAGGCCCTCAGAGTTAGCTTCATCGCGGGAGATTCAAATGATTCTGAAAGCTTTGGTTTCAACATCGTGAAGCCGAGCTGGGTGTGAGGCAGGAGCACAAGCCCAGAGGCAGGGGCGCCACCAGGGATTTTGGGCCCCATGAAATGATATCACAATGGGCCCCTATGAAGCACGCACGCACATTTTTTTCCCCGACATGTTTGCCAGGAGGTTGAAACAATGCATATATTTCTGCATACAGTATGGAATTCACTATTTGATGCAAGACTGATACTCACACAAGAAATGTGCTGAAGGCCATCTTTTACAGTCTAAATGTAATTTTAGTGGTAAGAATTACAACATATATTAACCTCTTCAATTAAAATAAATTAACATGATCATCTATAGAATGATATAACAAACAAATTAACAAGAAGACATCATGCGTAGCACGATACTTGCAAAATCCGCTGCGCCCCCCAAAAGTTTTCCATTGATACAGCAAATTGTCCATTTCATGAAGATTAAAATTTACAATCTTGATCAAAGCTCGGGTCAACAGGATGAAAAGTGACGATTTTTCAGATGAAAAATTATGATTTTGGAAGGTTGACCTTGAGATGACCTTTGACCTTTTGGCCTCAAAAATAGTTAGTTTCCCTATTTGTGACTCAATGTGCAAATGCTGTTCAATTTTCAAGTCAATCGGATGAAAATTGAGGATATTAAAATTTGGCCTATGTTGACCTTTTGGCCTATGTTGACCTCAAAAATAGATGGTGGTTGAATTCAGTGACCATATATATAAATCCTCTTAGAAGTTCAAGTCAATCAAATGAAAATTGGTGATTTTAGAAATTTGGCCTATGTTGACCTTTTGGCCTGTGTTTACCTAAAATATAATACGTGGTTGAATTCAGTGACCAGATATGCAAGCCTTGTATGTGGTGAGGAGCTCAGGTGTGCCAAGGAAGGACTTCGCACGACGGAGGATGCCCAGTCGGCGACTGGCTTTGGAGGCCAGCTTGGAAATGTGGTTTTCCCAGGAAAGATCATGGCAGATAGTGAGACCCAAAAGCTTGAGTGACAGAACTTCTTGGAGAGGATTGTTGAGAAAGTGGATGGGAGGGTTGTCCAGTCGGTCTTTTCGGAGAGACATCGTAAGAGTGTGAGATTTATCAGGATTGAAAGACATGTTCCACTTGTTTGCCCAGTCTGTGATTTTGTCCAGGTCTGCAGAGAGTGAGGAGGCTGCAGACTGCCGATCTGAGGGATGAGGAATGGAGCTGCAGGGAGTGGAGTCTATTGTTTTACGTGTCCGCTTATGTTTTTTGTGCTAATATGTGTTTGATGTGCTAGCTCTTAAACGAGCGTCGATCTTGCATACAAAAAAAACAAAAAACCAGTTCAACCTGCCGGAGGTGTGCGCTCCACTGAGTACCTTTGTAGTTTGCCACGTGATCGTTGTGCGACATATTAGAGTTAGACTATGGACAATCACGCGCATCTTTTTCGTTCACGCAGCAATTAGTCCAAGCGACGTTACTTTTCTCCTCTCGCTCGGTGTTTATTCCTGATACGCAGTGTTTAGATTTGTTGTAAAATATGCTCATTTTACATCTTTAAGGTAAATTTTGTCAAGTGAAAAAATATATAGGAGAGGAGTACATTGACTTGAATAAGGCTATTGGTCCGTCCGTATAAACTATAAATGGCCCGTCGTGCGTGGGTAAAGGAACCAAAATGCTTACCTGAACTTTACTCACGGGACTTATACTTGAACCCACAAACACAGAAACACGACAAATGAAAAATGCCACAATAATAAATTTAATGAAAGTCTAGCACGGCAAAATGATGGTTGAGGTAAGATAACTCATACGGTGAGACGGATCCACCCAGAAAATAAATCGCACAATGTACAGATCCAGATTTGAGAAAAATTGAACGTTGTAGGCATTTCATGTTTTTTTTTGTTGTTGTTTTTTTTTGTTTTTTGTATACTGAATCGAGGCTCGTGAAAGAGCTAACATTTATTTCACAAACAAATCCACCAGACAAACAAAATATACAAAAAGAGGGAGCGGAAGACAAGATGGGGAGAGAAGGGCAAGCACACAAACACAACATTTGAGAGCAGGGAGAAGTGTGGGAGGGAGAGGGCTTGGGGCTTGGCTTGGGGCTTGTTAAAAGTGGGCAAACAAGTTTTTTAGGATAATTTGAAGGTGCTGAATTCAAAGAAATTGTTTGCCAGGCTGAATTTTGAGATTTTCACCCTCAAATTTGAAAAGAAACCAAAATGGCCGCCATTTTTCCATCTTTTTTGCCTTATAACTCGACTTCTAAGCATTATTGAAGTTTTTAAATGGTGGCAATACCGATGTTTGTGATACCAAGGATTCCAAATATGTTGTCACCTAAGTTCTGTCTAGTTTGGTTTATCTGCCATCTTGAATTCCAAGATGGCCGCCATTATTCACCTAATGCATTCATGAGTCCAAAGGCAAAAATAACACTTATGTTTGAAATGATGACAATACCTATGTCTGTAATACCAAAGTTTCCCCGACCATAAAAAGCTTCCACATAAGTTGTAACCAGTTTGGTCTGCCTGCCATCTTGAATTCAAAGTTTTATGATAAATTAGTATGACGTGAAATCATTCTTCAAAGTACATACATTAATTAAGCACTTGCTCCCTGTTGAAGTAGATTCCAGCGATCCTGGCAGATGAAGGTGAATTTGGACGTGTCCATTTGGTGAAATTTGGGGTACCGCGGTATGATTTAGTTTGAACTTTATCAATGTTTCAGAGAGATCATCGGTTGATTGCTCTGTGTCAATGATAATTCAAATCTACCCTTTTTTTGTTTGTTTTTTTTGTATACAAGATCGAGGCTCGTGTAAGAGCTAACATTAATGACAAAAAAAAACAAAAACGGACACATGAAAAACATACAATAAAGGGAGCGGGAGACAAGATAGGGAGAGGAGGGAAGCACACAAGCACAACAGTAGAGAACAGGGACATCAGTAGATCTGTGAGAGGGAGAGGGCTTGAGGGGAGGAGGTGTGGGAAGGTGGGGGCGGGGGGGTGGAAATGGGGTGGGAGAGGTATAAAACACATGGAATCTGCTAGAACTTCCAGGAAAGAAGTCGGTATTTCAAAAAAGTGGATCTGGGGTGAATTAATGGGGGTAGAAAAGATCAAGATTTTAGATGGGGGAAGATAAGAGATGGTGGTGAACAGCTGTTTTAACGACCTGGAGGGAGGAGTGGGATTGAAGAGAGTGAAGGAGCTTGTTCCAGAGGCAGGAGAAAAGGGGAATGAAAGAGTGAAGGTGAGCAGAGAGTCTTGATTTTGGCAGTTTCATCATAAGAGGGTTGCTGGCAGATCTTGTGCGACCTGAAGGAATATTTGGGGAACAGAGCACAGAGAGAGCTGGGGGAGCAAGGCGGGAGTGGAGTCGGTAGAAGACAGAAAGACCACCTACCTGCCTGTGGTGAGAGAGAGAAAGGCCTTCAGAATCAGCTTCATCGTGGGAGATTCCAATGATTCTGAAAGCTTTGGTTTCAACAACGTGTAGCCGAGCTAGGAGTGAGGCAGGAGCACCGGCCCAGAGGGGGGAACAATATTCCATTGAACTGCGGATGAAAGCCTTGTACGTGGTGAGGAGCTCAGGTGTGCCAAGGAAGGAACTTCAAAGGAAGGATTTCTTATGATGGAGCTCACTGCGTTCTTGGGAACTTTCAACACTCCAGAAATTGTTTTACACCCTTCCCCAGATCTATGCCTCCTCACAATTATATCGAGGATTTCTACAAACAGTTCCTTGGACTTGAATGGTGGAGTTTCCGCTCTGACATTCACTGTCTACTGTGGGACCTTATACAGAAAGGTGTGTTTCTTTCCAAATCATGTCCAATCAATTGACTTCGTCACAGGAGGACTCCAATCACGTTGTGGAGACATCTCAAGGATGATCAAAGGAAATGTGATGCACCTGAGCTCAATATGGAATGTCATAGCACAGGAGTTAAATACTTTCAAGACATTTCAGATTTCCCCCATTAGATTACAGGTGGGATGTATTGTATATGAGTGTTACAGGTCAGGTGGGGTATTTGTGGGGATGTATTGTATATGAGTGTTACAGGTGAGGTGGGGTACTTGGGGGATGTATTGTGTATGAGTGTTACAGGTGGGATGTGGTATTTGGGGGGATGTATTGTATATGAGTGTTACAGGTAGGGTAGGGTATTTAGGGGGATGTATTGTATATGAGTGTTATAGGTGGGGTGGGGTATTTGGGGGGATTTTTTTTTGTTTTTGTTTTTGTTTTTGTATACAAGATCGAGGCTCGTGAAAGAGCGAACATTAATCACACAGAAAGACAAACCGACACATAAAACATATAACATCGGGAGCGGTAGACAAGATGGGGAGAGAGGGGGAAGGACACAAACACAACATTTGAGAGCAGGGACCGAGAGACATGGAGACATCGAGAGATCTGAGAGAGGGCGAGGGCTTTGGGGGGGGGGGCATGGGAAGGGGGCGGTGGGAGAGGTATAAAACATATGGACACTGCCAGGACTTCCAGGAAAGAAGTTGGAATTTCAAACAAGGTGGATCTAGGGTGAATTAGCGGGGGTAGAAAAGATCAAGGTTTTGGATGGGGGAAGATAAGAGATGGTGGTGAACAGCTGTTTTAAAGACCTGGAGGGAGGAGTGGGATTGAAGGGAGTGAGGGAGTTTGTTCCAGAGGTGGGAGAAAAGGGGAATGAAGGAGTGAAGGTGAGCAGAGTTTTTTTTTGTATACTAAATGTACGTAATTGTGTGTGGTGCTGGCCTGAAAATGTCAAAACGAAGGTTACTGACCTTGAAATGAAATAGAAAATAATGTATTAATCTGTTATGAGACTAGTCAGCTACACAATACCGAAAATTCGGTTCGATTCCGACAACTTTGAAAATTTGACCTTTGTGACTTTCAAAGGTCAAAGGTCGAAGATTCTGAAATTTGTTGGAAAAATTGTATTTCATGATGTAAGTGATAATATAAGATCATGTAGGACATTTCACCCTATCAGGAAGCGAACAATGTAATAAAACCATAAAAAATCGACTTTTCTAAATTTTGTGACCTTGTGACTGGGCCGGATTTAGGAATGGGCAAGCTGGGCAGTTGCCCAGGGGCCTCCACAATCAGGGGGCCTCCACATATGGACGATCAGAAGAAGCTGCACTCTCACTGTCTGAAAATTTCGAGTTCAGAATTTTCTTCCAGTAATTGATCAGTTTCTGAGTTCATTGGAGCAACGATTGGAAGTCTGTGAGAACACCTGTTCTCTTTTCGGTTTCTTGCGGAAACTGGAATCACTGGACTGCGATGAAATCGAAACAGCTGCAGCAAAATTGGTTGCTAAGTACAAGGATAATCTAGATCAAACACTTTGTGTCGAACTTGTGCAGTTTTCAGCCTTCTTCACTCATTTACTGGAATACGAAGATGTTAAGATAGGGAGAGAACATTTCCTTTACAAACTGTTGATGGACAAGAACGTTCCGGGTACATTTCCAAATGTCGAGATGATGCTACGGATGTACAGACACGTGAAAAAGTAAGTATACCCCATGTAAAGTTTTGACTTTTTCAACATAATTCAACATACAGCTATTTTTTGTATACTGAATCGAGGCTCGTGAAAGAGCTGACATTTACTTCACAAACAAATCAACCAGACAAACAAAATATATAAAAAGAGGGAGCGGAAGACAAGAGAATGGGAAGCACACAAACACTTGAGAGCACACAACATTTAAGAGCAGGGAGATGTGTGGGAGGGAGAGGGCTTGGGGGGAGGAGGCGTGGGAAGGGGGGGGGGTGGGTGGGAGAAGTTTGGATGGCAGTTTTCGGCAGTTTCGAGATTTCGGCAGTTTAACCATCAGAGGGTTGCTGGCAGATCTTGTGCGACCTGTAGGAATATTTGGGGGACAGAGCACAGAGAGAGCTGGGGGTGCAAGGCCGGAGAGGAGTCGGTAGAAGACAGAAAGACCTAGAAGACAGAAAGACCACCTACCTGCCTGCGGTGAGTGAGTGAAAGGCCCTCAGAGATAGCTTCATCGCGGGAGATTCCAATAATTCTGAAAGCTTTGGTTTCAACAGCGTGAAGCCGAGCTAGGTGTGAGGCAGGAGCACCGGCCCATAGGGGAGAACAGTATTCCATTGAGCTGCGGATGAAAGCCTTGTATGTGGTGAGGAGCTCAGGTGTGCCGAGGAAGGACTTCGCACGACGGAGGATGCCCAGTCGGCGACTGGCTTTGGAGGCCAGCTTGGAAATGTGGTTTTCCCAAGAAAGATCATGGCAGATAGTGAGACCCAAAATCTTGAGCGACAGAACTTCTTGGAGAGGATTGTTGAGAAAGTGGATGGGAGGGTTGTCCAGTCGGTCTTTTCGGAGAGACATTGTAAGAGTGTGAGATTTGTCAGGATTGAAAGACATGTTCCACTTGTTTGCCCAGTCTGTGATTTTGTCCAAGTCTGCAGAGAGTGAGGAGGCTGCAGACTGCCGATCTGAGGGATGAGGAATGGAGCGGCAGAGAGGAGTCATCAGCAAAGAAATAGAGAGGATTTTCAAGAGAGTCGGAGAGATCATTGATGAAGACCAGAAAAAGCACAGGGCCCAGAACACTGCCTTGGGGAACTCCAGCCTGAACAGGAAGAGGAGATGAGAGAAACCCATTCAGGGCCACACGTTGACTACGACGAGAGAGGAAGTCTGCCAGCCATGCGTGGAGATTTCCATGGATACCAAAGGAGGAGGGTTTGGTGAGCAGAGTGGTGTGCCAGACCGTATCGAAGGCACGTGATATGTCGAGGGAGACAGCTCTAATTTCCTGTTTGGCATTGAGGACCTCCATCCATTCTTGAGACAGCAGAAGCAGCATGTCCAGAGTAGAGTGACCTGGTCTGAAACCAAATTGATGATCAGAGATCAAGCCATTGGAGAAGAGGAAAGATTTCATATCCGAAGCAATGATGGATTCCATGACTTTGCTGATAATTGGGAGAAGGCTGATTGGTCTGTAGTTGCTAGGATCTGTTTTTGCACCTTTTTTGTGCAAAGCGGTGATGTTGGCTGATTTCCAAGCAGATGGCAGTTGACCTTGAGCAAAAGAGAGGGTGAAGAGAACAGAGAGAGGGTGAGATAGAGCAGCAGAGCAGGATTTTAGGACCCGTGGGCTGATGCCGTCGGGTCCAGTTGCAGAATCAGAGTCGAGGGTTGACAGAAACTTTTCCACCTTGTCAGGAGGAAAGGACACGGAGTCCAGGAGCAACAGGGTACGACTGGGTATGGTGGGTACAGAGAGGGATGGGTTTGGGACACAAGATTTAGAGGCAAACACAGAGTTGAGGCATTCAGCTTTTTCACGTGCGGAGTCAGCTGTGTAGCCGTTTGAGGTAAGGGAGGGGAAGGAGGGGGAACAAACACCAGAAACGGATTTGACCAGACGCCACCAGGATTTGGAAGAGGGAGACAGATAAGAGAGTTCGGTCTTGAGAACGGAGAGATATTGTTTCCTGGCTCTCCTGAGGGTGGACACACACTTGTTTCGGGCTTTGTGAAAGGAAATGAGATTTCCTTCCGTTGGATTTGCTTTCCAGGAGACGAAGGCAAGTTGTTTCTGGGCAACAGCCTCACCACAAGATTCCGTGTACCATGGACGGGAGGAAGGGTATGACAACTGAAGACGAGATGGGATAAATCTGTGCATGAGAGAGAGCAATTTACTTTGGAAGAATTCCCAGGATGAGTTGATGTCAGAGGTGGTAGAGATGGGAGACCAGTCCAGATGATTGATGGCTGCTTGAAGACCGTGCCAGTTGGCCTGAGTGAAATGCCAGACTCGTCGACGCTGAGCAGGCTCCCTGAGGATGGTCAGAGAGATGTCCACTTTAACAAGGACATGATCAGATGATCCGATCGGAGCAGAAGAAGAGCAGCAGACATTTTCAGGGAAGTTAGTCATAACCAAGTCCAGAAGAGAAGATGTTCCGTTGACTGAGATCCGGGTCGGGAAATTGACAGATTGTGTCAGTCCCAGTGAGTCGCAGAAGTCCTTTGCTGAGGAGCCATGGCTGGTGAGAGAGGTACCCACACCCAGCCAACTGGCATGATGACAGTTGAAATCACCACATATGAGGAAGAGAGAGTTGGGATGAGTAGATAGAAGTTGGTCCATATCATCAGACAGCGAGATGTAGATGGAGTCATCACTGTTTGGTGGACGGTACAACACACATATGAACAAGAGGTGGGAGCGAAGGGGAAGCCGTAGCCAGAGGTATTCCTGGGGGTGAGGTGGAGAGAGTGCAGTGCAGGGCGAGTGAGGAAGAGAGTTTTTGATAAAGATAGCAACCCCGCCTCCAGGACGAGGCTCAGGTCTATCATACCGGAGGAGGGAGTAGCCCGGGAGAGATACTATGGAATCAGAGACATCATAAAGGAGGAAAGTTTCTGTTAAGCAGATCACGTCTGGTTTGACAGAAGCAACCTGTATGGAGAGATCAGTTAAGTTTGAACGAAGGCCCCAGATGTTTGAGGTCCATACCGTTAATGAAGAGGAAGGGGGAGCATCAGATACAGAACAGGGGGGAGGAGGGGTAGGGTAAGATGTGGAAGAGGTGGAAGAGGTAGGGAGAGCTGTTGAAGGTGTGTCAGAGATTTCAGAATAGCTCGGAGAAAGGGAAGGATGGGGCGGACAAAAGGTTTGATGGTGATTGGGTGAGCCACAATGAGGTGTTATTTGAGGAGGGGGAAGAGCGAGGCAGAAGGTTGGGGGAGATGGAGGTGAGAGTTTGAAGGGGGAAGAAGCGGGGAGGACGCTTTGAGGAGGGGGAGTGAGAGGGGGGAAATTGAGAAGCAATGAGGGTGGGGAGATTTGAAGGGGAGGGGTGAGGGGGGAGTTTGGGAGGGAAGGGACAAGGGGAGGGATTTGAAAGGGATGGGATATGGGGGAGATTTGGAGGGGAGGGGTGAGGCAGGAGTCTAGGAGGGGAGGGGCGAGGGGGCGTCTTGGCGGGGAGGGGTGAGGGGGTAGTTTAGGAGGGAGGGGGCAAGGGGGGAGATTTGAAAGGGATGGGTGATGGGGAAGATTTGGAGGGGAGGGGTGATGGGGAAGATTTGGAGGGGAGGGGTTATGGGGAAGATTTGGAGGGGAGGGGTGAGATTGGATTTTTGAAAGTGTACGATTTATGGGAAACGAACATTTATTGCAAAATGAGTTTCTTGTGACCTTTGAGTTAAAAATACGTTTAAGGACGCTGGATGGAGGATGGAGTGCAGGAGAGTTTAGGGAATTTAGAAAAAAGGCACTATATGAGATGGATATTTTTTTTGGGATGAATTGATTTGGTGAGCAAGTCGAAAGCAGCCTTTTAAAGAAGAAGAAGAAAAAGGTGTTATAAAATATGACGGAATACATAACTTGAGGGGAAAGTGTAAACATTGAAGGTTAATGAGTGAAAACTATCTGGGGAAATGGGGGAGAAACACGTGGTCGAAGAACGAACGAACGAATAAGAATGAATAAACGAATGAGAACAGAGAAGGAAATGTTGTTGTTGTTGTTTGTTTGTTTGTTTTTTGTTTTTTTTTTTGTTTGTTTTTTTTTAGTTGAGATTTACACAAGGAAGTAGGCTATGGGTGAAAAGCCTGGGAATACAGACAACGAAAGTTATTGGATCACAAACGACGGACCGCTGAGAGAAAAACAAAGCCTCAAGGTTGTACAGTGTACACTGTACAAGGCCTCAAGACACGACACGAATTAACACGATTTTCAATACAGGTATGAAAGATTTGCACCGAAAAATCTTCGTCGGTACACAATATATGTACAACACCATAAATAAATACAGTTTTAACGAAAATACAAATGGGAACAATCACTTAACTTCGATTTTAAATCGTTTGCGACGCGGCAAAGGCCTTGCTCGCGACACGGCAAACAGACGATCAATTTATGAAAGATAAACACCGAGAAACAACCAAAGTTGCACACAATAACTTCACACACCGAAAGATAAATACAGTTTCGACAAAATACAATTGTGAACAGACTTAACTTCGAAAAACGTGGAGGCCGTGTGGAGCTTCGAAAATCCCTCCCACCGTCTCCGAGATCTCGCGAGACCTGTCATGTATATGAGGGATGTAATGTATATGAGTGTTACAGGTGGGATGTGGTATTTGGAGGGAAGTATTGTATATGAGTGTTACAGGTGGGGTGTGGTATTTGGGGGGATGTAATGTATATGAGCATTACAGGTGGGGTGTGGTATTTGGGGGGATGTATTGTATACGAGTGTTACAGGTGGGATGTGGTATTTTGGGTGATGTATTGTATATGAGTGTTACAGGTGGGGTGTGGTATTTGGGGGGATGTAATGTATATGAGCATTACAGGTGGGGTGTGGTATTTGGGGGATGTATTGTATACGAGTTTTACAGGTGGGATGTGGTATTTGGGGGATGTATTGTATACGAATGTTACAGGTGAGGTGGGGTATTTGGGGGGATGTATTGTATATGAGTGTTACAGGTGGGGTGTGGTATTTAGGGGGATGTATTGTATACGAGTTTTACAGGTGGGATGTGGTATTTGGGGGATGTATTGTATATGAGTGTTACAGGTGAGGTGGGGTATTTGGGGGGATGTATTGTATATGAGTGTTACAGGTGGGGTGTGGTATTTAGGGGGATGTATTTATATGAGTGTTGCAGGTGGGGTGTGGTATTTAGGGGGATGTATTGTCTGCAAGTGTTAAAGGTGGGGTGTGGTATTTGGGGGGGATGTATTGTATATGAGTGTTACAGGTGGGGTGTGGTATTTGTGGGGATGTATTGTAAATGAGTGTTACAGGTGGGCTGTGGTATTTGTGGAGGATGTATTGTATATGAGTGTTACAGGTGAGGTGGGGTATTTGGGGGGTGTATTGTATATGAGTGTTACTGGTTGGGTGTGGTATGTGGGGGGAAGTAATGCATACGAGTGTAATCTCGAGTGTAATCTTGTCCATCAAATTAATACTTAACCTACACCAGAATGGTATCTTGCACCCGGTACCTGGGATCTAGCTGCAAAGTAGCTGAAATTTACTTTCGCAGTGCTTTACCTGTGCAATATCCCTCATTTACCGACACGGAGTTTTAGATACAAAAGATCAATATTGGAAACAGTTGTTCCGGAAACCCAACACCTTTCTTTGTTCTGCAGTACAGTGGGGTGTTTTGTTTGACTATTTCTTGAAATAAGCACACAAAATCATTATGAATTGTTCCTCCTTTCTGTCCATCCACTCATTGCTTTGGTATTCATTCTTGCTCTGATTAAGTCCTAGTCTCTTCTGTTTCTGCATTTTCCTTGTCCATATGCACATACGCATTACTCCTTCCGTGAAACGACCATTTCTCACCTAACCCCTTCTTGCCGGATAAAGTTTTTTTTTAATGTTAATTATTACTCACAAGGGTTTATATAATAAGATCCAGGTGGGTGTAGACCTCTAACCCTTGGCGAAATTGAAGAAAATGACAAAATCCAAGATGGCCGCCATAAAATTGGTAAAATCTTCTTTTCTCCATATTATGGTTACTAATTGACATAGAAACGCCATTAAAACATCTTTTTATATGTTTTCAGACACGAGGACTCCGAAAGGAGTTCAATATCACGAAAAAGTAAAGAAAAAACAAGCCATGCTCTCCAGCTGGACCTTGGCAAACAGTGGACGGAGAAGTTGTTCAACAAGCATTCTGAGGGCTCTGATGTTTTGGGGATATTTCTTGCTGCTCAACATTTTCAATAGGCCACCGAATGCAGTGCTTAGAATTTCTACTCTACCACTTTCAGCCATTAGTGTACCCACACAACCACAGTAGCTCATGAGCAGGTGCATGCCACCAAGTCTCAGATAGACGTTGCCCAGTTGTGCCTCATTCTCCCACTGGACATGAAGTGCTAGTCGGTATAGTTGCTGGTCAGCTGTGAATATCACATAGTCTTGTTCTACTTCTTCAGACACCTTCTGGGCTTTCTTCATTGCAAGCATCATCGTAGATGGGTCAGCGGAAGGCAGGTCAATCAAAGGTACATATACTACTTTAGTCTTCGGTTTCAAAGTGTGTCCTTGCTCTTGAGACATCTTCGAGTTATAGCCGTTATATTCTGGACAATTGTTGTGTGTGGTCATATCTTGGAAGAAAGAAAAATCAATCTCTTCAGCTCCCTCCCACAGATCTCCCGATGTCCCTGTTCTCTACTGTTGTACTTGTGTGCTTCCCTCCCTCTCCCCATCTTGTGTACCGCTCCCCTTATCATATGTTTTATGTGTCAGTTTATTTTTATGTGATTAATGTTACCTCTTACACGAGCCTAATGATATCTTGTACACAAAAAAGGCTTGGTGGATTATGGTATCTGTGAATATCTTAACCTCAAATAAACGGTATGAGATACGACCTCCGGCCATGAGCGACACCTGTCTGTGCACGTGCACGTACACGGAAGCCCATATATACATCTGTCGTCATT
The DNA here is from genome assembly GCF_964187855.1 of Myxine glutinosa. NCBI lineage: Eukaryota > Metazoa > Chordata > Myxini > Myxiniformes > Myxinidae > Myxine > Myxine glutinosa. The sequence continues at coordinate 203,963,057 of NC_136265.1, read as the reverse complement.
AACCTGAGTTGGTACGTACGCCCACGACTGCAAATCATTTACCATTTATTTTAAACCCGTTTTAATGTTTATTCAACGATTATTTTTTAAACATTGTCAACAAGTCAGTTGAAACTCAAGTCGCCAGCAAGTCCCAAGTCCTCAGACACCAAGACCCAACTCCGAGCCTCAAGTAAATTTTGTAAATTGACAAGTCCCAAAATTTTACAACTGGAGTCCAATTATACCCCCCTCTCCCCCACTCTGATTCTACCCTCCTCCCCCACTTTGATTCTACCACCCTCCCCCACTCTGATTATACCCTCCCCCACTCCGATTATACCACCCTCCCCCACTCCGATTATACCACCCTCCCCACTCCGATTATACCACCCTCCCCCACTCCGATTATACCACCCTCCCCACTCCGATTATACCACCCTCCCTCACTCCGATTATACCACCCTCCCCCACTCCGATTATACCCTCCCCCACTCCGATTATACCACCCTCCCCCACTCCGATTATACCACCCTCCCCCACTCCGATTATACCACCCTCCCCACTCCGATTATACCACCCTCCCCCACTCCGATTATACCACCCTCCCCACTCCGATTATACCACCCTCCCCCACTCCGATTATACCACCCTCCCCCACTCCGATTATACCACCCTCCCCCACTCCGATTATACCACCCTCCCCACTCCGATTATACCCTCCCCCACTCCGATTATACCCTCCCCCACTCCGATTATACCACCCTCCCCACTCCGATTATACCCTCCCCCACTCCGATTATACCCTCCCCTACTCCGATTATACCACCCTCCCCCACTCCGATTATACCACCCTCCCCACTCCGATTATACCACCCTCCCCACTCCGATTATACCACCCTCCCCACTCCGATTATACCACCCTCCCCCACTCCGATTATACCACCCTCCCCCACTCCGATTATACCACCCTCCCCCACTCCGATTATACCACCCTCCCCACTCCGATTATACCCTCCCCCACTCCGATTATACCCTCCCCCACTCCGATTATACCACCCTCCCCTACTCCGATTATACCACCCTCCCCACTCCGATTATACCACCCTCCCCCACTCCGATTATACCACCCTCCCCACTCCGATTATACCACCCTCCCCACTCCGATTATACCACCCTCCCCACTCTGATTATAGCACCCTCCCCCACTCCGAATATACCACCCTCCCCACTCCGATTATACCACCCTCCCCACTCCGATTATACCACCCTCCCCACTCCGATTATACCACCCTCCCCCACTCCGATTATACCACCCTCCCACACTCCGATTATACCACCCTCCCCACTCCGATTATACCACCCTCCCCACTCCGATTATACCACCCTCCCCACTCCGATTATACCACCCTCCCCACTCCGATTATACCACCCTCCCCACTCCGATTATACCACCCTCCCCACTCCGATTATACCACCCTACCCACTCCGATTATACCACCCTCCCCCACTCCGATTATACCACCCTCCCCCACTCCGATTATACCACCCTCCCCCACTCCGATTATACCACCCTCCCCACTCCGATTATACCACCTTTCCCACTCCGATTATACCACCCTCCCCCACTCCGATTTTACCACCCTCCCCCACTCCGATTTTACCACCCTCCCCCACTCCGATTATACCACCCTCCCCCACTCCGATTATACCACCCTCCCCCACTCCGATTATACCACCCTCCCCCACTCCGATTATACCACCCTCCCCCACTCCGATTATACCACCCTCCCCACTCCGATTATACCACCCTCCCCACTCCGATTATACCACCCTTCCCACTCCGATTATACCACCCTCCCCACTCCGATTATACCAGCCTCCCCCACTCCGATTTTACCACCCTCCCCACTCCGATTATACCACCCTTCCCACTCCGATTATACCACCCTCCCCCACTCCGATTATACCACCCTCCCCCACTCCGATTTTACCACCCTCCCCCACTCCGATTTTACCACCCTCCCCCACTCCGATTTTACCACCCTCCCCCACTCCGATTTTACCACCCTCCCCCACTCCGATTTTACCACCCTCCCCCACTCCGATTATACCACCCTCCCCACTCCGATTATACCACCCTCCCCACTCCGATTATACCACCCTTCCCACTCCGATTATACCACCCTCTCCACTCCGATTATACCACCCTCCCCCACTCCGATTTTAGCACCCTCCCCCACTCCGATTTTACCACCCTCCCCACTCAGATTATACCACACTCCCCCACTCCGATTTTACCACCCTCCCCACTCAGATTATACCACCCTCCCCACTCCGATTATACCACCCTCCCCACTCCGATTATACCACCCTTCCCACTCCGATTATACCACCCTCCCCACTCCGATTTATACATCATTATTATTGCTGAATATGCTGAATGCTGAATGCTGAATTACTGATTCCTATGAATGCTGAATATTGATATGTTGCTTGTTGGTTTTCTTACAGGTATTGCTAGAGATCGATTCAGAATAAAACTCACGATCTGAGACAATGTTGTAACTCTGGTTTTTACAACAAGGAGGGTAGTTTGAGTGAGGGACAGGAGGAGCGGAAGCGAGAGAGGAGGTTGTAGTTAGGGGAGATGGGAGGACGGTGGGGGAGAAAGGGGAGGAAATACTTTATTCAGATTTGTTCAGCTTGGTAAAAAAAATCTTCTCGCATGCCTCATCGTGTTTTTTTGTGACGAGTCGTATCTAAATATGACAACATCTGTTGTTACAAAACCGAAAGTCCATCCCACCTGCCACAAAATACAGATACGTTTTTACGTGTCGCCCTTGGTTTATTTTGGTGAAGACACCTGAATGACGAGCATTCGCAAGTCGTAAGTAAATCAAAAGTGTTGGGGACAAAGGGGTATGCGGAGATTGGTACGGCCTGATTGGTCGAGCCTGTATGTGTATGGGTCATTGTATACATGTGGTCCTAGAGATTGTTGTCGAGAATGTTTGTGAGAGGGTCTCACCAGAAAGTGTTCGTTCATTCTACCCAGATATGTGAATAATTGTCACTTGAGCCAGGTCTCAAGTCACCGTAGTATTACTTTTACTTTTACCACATTTACTTATAAACCTTGGAGTCCAAGCTATCAAATAAATTCGATGTTCTGAGAAGCTGTTTAAGTTTTATTTGTCAACTTCATACAATGACGTGTTTTTCTTTGTTCGCAGAAAAATAGATTTATTTTAAATTGAGTTCCCATATAATGCAGTATATATGTTGGAACCCATCTGTGGATCGGTCCCATCGGCCGATGGGTCTGCATTGTCATTTCTCGTGCATCCACAGATGGGTCGCCCATCTGCTGATCCGCAAACGGGTCAAACCCATCGGCCGATGGGACCGATCCACAGATGGGTTCCAACATATATACCTACTTCAACACGTTCACATTACATGAGACTATTCATCGGTAACGTCACATTATGTTTGCTTGGATTACACGAAGAACCAAACATTCAAAGTGGAACACGAAAGGATATTTGAATAATTTACCTGGACTGCATGTACGTTAAAATGAAACGGAAAAGTTTTTAACTTCAATTGTCTTTGAAGTAAAAAAACAAAAAGACATAATTCGTGTCGATTATAATTTACAAGTCGGGAGACGACGATGGTTCACGAGCGAGCGGTATTCAATGACTAAGGACGGACTATAACCGAAACAGGCCCGGACTGCGGGGTCGGGGGCCCACGTGACAGGTGTCGGCCCCCGACATGCGGTGGAGATGCCTATTTACAAAGGGCCCCAATGCGCTGCGTGCGCAGGCCTTTAAGAGCCAGCTTCTTCTTTTTTCTTTTTTTTTGTATACTGAATCGAGGCTCGTGAAAGAGCTAACATTTACTTTACAAACAAATCAACCAGACAAACAAAATATATATAAACAGGGAGCGGAAGACAAGATGGGGAGAGAAGGGGAAGCACACAAACACTTGAGAGCACACAACATTAGAGAGCAGGGAGATGTGTGGGAGGGAGAGGGCTTGGGGGGAGGAGACGTGGGAAGGGGGGGGGGGGGGGGGGAGAGAAGTATAAAACACAAGGACACCAAGGACTTCCAGGACAGAAGTTGGTATTTCAAAAAAGAGGAATTGGGGTGAAATTAGTGGGGATAGAAAAGATCAAGGTTTTGGATGGGGGAAGATAAGAGATGGTGGTGAACAGCTGTTTTAAAGACCTGGAGGGTGGAGTGGGATTGAAGAGAGTGAGGGAGTTTGTTCCAGAGGCGGGAGAAAAGGGGAATGAAGGAGTGAAGGTGAGCAGAGTTTTTTTTTTGTATACTAAATGTACGTAATTGTGTGTGGTGCTGGCCTGAAAATGTCAAAACGAAGGTTACTGACCTTGAAATGAAATAGAAAATAATGTATTAATCTGTTATGAGACTAGTCAGCTACACAATACCGAAAATTCGGTTCGATTCCGACAACTTTGAAAATTTGACCTTTGTGACCTTCAAAGGTCAAAGGTCGAAGATTCTGAAATTTGTTGGAAAAATTGTATTTCATGATGTAAGTGATAATATAAGATCATGTAGGACATTTCACCCTATCAGGAAGCGAACAATGTAATAAAACCATAAAAAATCGACTTTTCTAAATTTCGTGACCTTGTGACTGGGCCGGATTTAGGAATGGGCAAGCTGGGCAGTTGCCCAGGGGCCTCCACAATCAGGGGGCCTCCACATATGGACGATCAGAAGAAGCTGCACTCTCACTGTCTGAAAATTTCGAGTTCAGAATTTTCTTCCAGTAATTGATCAGTTTCTGAGTTCATTGGAGCAAAGATTGGAAGTCTGTGAGAACACCTGTTCTCTTTTCGGGTTCTTGCGGAAACTGGAATCACTGGACTGCGATGAAATCGAAGCAGCTGCAGCAAAATTGGTTGCTAAGTACAAGGATAATCGAGATCAAACACTTGGTGTCGAACTTGTGCAGTTTTCAGCCTTCTTCACTCATTTACTGGAATACGAAGATGTTAAGATAGGGAGAGAACATTTCCTTTACAAACTGTTGATGGACAAGAACGTTCTGGGTACATTTCCAAATGTCGAGATGATGCTACGGATGTACAGACACGTGAAAAAGTAAGTACACCCCATGTAAAGTTTTGACCTTTTCAACATAATTCAACATACAGCTATTTTTTGTATACTGAATCGAGGCTCGTGAAAGAGCTGACATTTACTTCACAAACAAATCAACCAGACAAACAAAATATATAAAAAGAGGGAGCGGAAGACAAGAGAATGGGAAGCACACAAACACTTGAGAGCACACAACATTTAAGAGCAGGGAGATGTGTGGGAGGGAGAGGGCTTGGGGGGAGGAGGCGTGGGAAGGGGGGGTGGGTGGGTGGGAGAAGTTTAAAACACAAGGACACCAAGGACTTCCAGGACAGAAGTTGGTATTTCAAAAAGTGGAATTGGGGTGAAATTATCGGGACGGCCTGCTCGCCGAGTTTCCCGCCCTCACCCAGCCGACGCTTTCGGCCATCGCCGTCAAACACGGCGTCGAACACCACATCCCGACCACAGGTCCACCGGTCTATGCCAGGGCTCGTCGCCTCGACCAGACCAAACTCGCCGTGGCGAAGGCAGAATTCGACGCGCTGGAGCGATTGGGAATTGTGCGGCGCTTGAATAGCGCATGGGCCTCGCCCCTGCACATCGTGCCCAAATCGGGTGGCGGATGGCAACCATGTGGCGATTACCGCCGCCTCAACGACGCCACCACCCCCGACCGGTACCCAATACCACACATACAGGACTTTTCTGCCCGTTTGGTGGGGCGGGTGATCTTTTCCAAGGTCGACCTCATTTGGGGCTACCACCAGATACCCGTCCGGCCGGCCGATGTGCCGAAGACGGCGGTAATTACACCTTTTGGCCTTTTCGAGTTCCTTCGCATGCCGTTCGGCCTTAAGAACGTGGCCCAGGCCTTCCAGCGGCTGATGCACAGCGTGCTGCGCAACCTCACCTTTCTTTTTGTCTACCTGGACGACATTCCCGTCGCCAGCACTTCCCGGGCGGAGCACCTCATCCACCTGCGCACCCTTTTTGAGTGCCTCGGCCAGCACGGCCTCATCATCAACCCGGCGAAATGCCAGTTTGGCGTAACGGCCGTCGACTTCCTGGGGCACCGCATCACAAAGCGTGGGGCCGTCCCGCTGCATACCAAGGGGGAGGCAGTCAAGTTTCCCGCGCCCCCGCTCCATCAAGGCCCTACAGGAATTTTTGGGGATGGTAAATTTCTACCACCGGTTTGTGCCTCGCGCCGCCCAACTCATGCGCCCCCTTTACGAAGCCCTCCGGGGCAAGCCGGCCAAGCACGACGTCGCCTGGACCAAAGAGATGGCCAAGGCGTTCACGGGCACTAAGCTGGCCCTCATCAACGTGACCATGCTGGCGCACCTGGCGCTCGACGCACCCATCGCCCTCACCATGGACGCTTCCGACTACGTGGTGGGCGCCGTGCATGAACAGTGGGTGAACGGGGCTTGGCAACCGCTGGCCTTCTTCAGCCGGCAGCTTCGCCCAAACGTGCGCAAGTATAGTGCTTTCGACCGCGAGCTCCTCGGCCTTTACCTGGCCGTTCGCCACTTCCGCCATCTTTTAGAGGGCCGCCCATTCACGGCGTTTGTGGACCACAAACCCCTGGTCTTCGCCATGGCCAAGGTTGCAGAGCCGTGGTCGGCCCGCCAGCAGCGCCACCTCTCCGCCATGTCCGAATTTACGACGGACATCCGGCACGTCGTGGGCAAGGACAACACTGTGGCCGATTGCCTCTCCCGGTCCGGCGTGAACGCCATCCACCTCGGTGTGGACTTCACCCACATGGCGGCTGACCGGACCGCCGACCCCACGGTGCCAGCCCTCCGGACAGCGGACACAGGCCTGCGGTTGGCCGATGTCCCCTTCGAGGACACAGGCGCAGTTCTCCTGTGCGAAGTTTCCCTGAGCCAACCTCGCCCCATCGTGCCCACCGGATGGCAGCGGCACATTTTTGACGCCCTCCACGGCCTTTCCCACTCGGGCCGGAAAGCGTCGCAGAAGCTCGTGGCAGCAAAGTTCGTCTGGCACGGGCTCCGTAAGGATGTCCACGACTGGGCCAATGCCTGTGTCGCCTGCCAGCGCGCGAAGATCCACCGGCACACCCAGGCCCCATTGGCACCATTCGACGTGCCCGCGCGGCGCTTCGACGACGTCAATGTGGACCTGGTGGGACCCCTTCCCTCCTCGCGGGGCTTCACCTACCACCTCACGATGGTGGACAGGACCACCAGGTGGCCGGAGGCCGCCCCGCTGGCATCAACAACATCCGCCGACGTGGCGCAGGCCTTCATTGGCACCTGGATTGCCCGTTTCGGCGCCCCCTCGGACATCTCCTCCGACAGAGGCCCGCAATTCACCTCTGAGCTTTGGGGCGCGGTCGCCCAGGCCTTGGGGGTCAAGCTACACCGCACCACAGCCTACCACCCCCAAGCCAACGGCTTGTGCGAGCGGTTCGACCGCTCGATGAAGGCTGCTCTCAGGGCCAGCCTCCAGGACGACGGTTGGGCCGACAGGCTCCCGTGGGTCCTATTGGGCCTCCGAACGGCCCCTAAAGAGGACCTCCAGGCTTCCACCGCCGAGCTGGTCTACGGCCAGCCACTGCGCGTGCCGGGCGTGTTCATCCCTGACGCCACCGGCCCCTGGTCCGCGGCTCGCCAACGCTTGGTCCTCTAGGAGGCCGCCAGGAGATTTGCCCCCGTGCCCACGTCCCACCACGGCTGCCCCCAACCCCACGTCCCCCCAGCACTTCGCACTGCGGAGTACGTTTTTATCCGGAACGACGCACACCGGGGACTGCTCCGGCCGCCGTACGATGGACCTGTCCGGGGGCTGAAAGGGACGACAAGTCGTTCATCATTGACATCGGCGGCAAACCGGACCGCATCTCCATGGACCGCCTCAAGCCGGCCCATTTGGACCTCGACCAACCTCCATGGTTGGCCCTTCCTCCACGACGGGGCCGTCCCCCGTCAACCAAGCCCCCCGCCCGACCATCCACCGCCACGCCACCTACCACCCCCACACGAATCGCCAGGGGTCGTTTCGGCCGGGTCATCAAGACCCCCCTCAAACTGACTCTCCCGGTGCAAGTTAATTCTGGGGGGGCGCATGTCGCGGTTACCAGAAGCATGACACAATCACCTTGCACCGGCCTATGACGTAACCGGCGGGCGGTTACGTGCCCGGACTCGCCCGGACGTGTCCGGACTTGCCTTGCCCGGGCGGACTCTCGATTTGCATACCACGCCCCGTTGAGAGGCGTGGCTGACTTATTTGCATACCACGCCCCGCCTGAGAGGCGTGGCTTTTGTGTGGTGAACTTTTGATATAAATTGCCGCCCGTATTAACGGGCTATTCAGTGCTTTTGAGTTCTTTTGAGTTGAGCTAAAATAAATAGCTCAGTGAAACTTTGTTCCTGGTGTCGTCCATTTTGTCCAGCTTTATTGTGCGAGCATAGCGCCACAGGTTCCTCCAAGATCTTCTCTAACGATTTTCTAATCATTTTCACCTGAGCTGGTGCACCTGATTCTAATTTTAGGTATTTGAAGTAATGATAAATGTAGGGGTGTACTTAGTTTTTCCACATGCGAAATTTGCATTTATGTTTATTTAAATTATACAATGGACTACAAAATGTAAATGTTTCATGATATTTGTTGTATTATATCACCTTTATCTATCAATATTGTTGAAATGAAGATCAAATAGCTGTATGTTGAAATATGTTGAAAAAGTCAAAACTTTACATGGGGTGTACTTACTTTTTCACGTGACTGTACTTGATGCTCATAGTCACAAACTGTTCTGGAGAACGTTCATTCACTAAAATGAAGTTCACCAAGAACAGACTCCATACTACAACGAGTCATGATAGGCTCAGTCACCTGGCCTTGATGAGTATTGAATGTGACATTCTCGGAGAAATTGACTTCGACAAATTGAACCAAGACTTTGCAAGGGTCAAGTCTCGTAAAGTGCCTGGTCTGTAAATATAGGTATTAGGTACTTTACGAGATTCTTATGATTGATCATGATTGACCTGCTTGCTTATTCACCATGCAGATTCTTTATACTTGAAACATATAGACACAGGGCCATAGGGTGGATATCTATTTTTTTTTTTGATTTCATGACCTGAACCTAGGGATTTGGCAAGAAGGGTGTGGGATGAAGCCTTATGACCTCCAAAACATCTTGTTTTTTTTCACAAGCGATATCGTGGTACGTTACCGAGAACCGCTGCCCCAAAACACCAGTATACACCAATTGTATGTTACATTTGAAATACCCATTTACACAGTAAAAAAACAACACAAACTATATGATGTCATGTTCACATTGGTCTTGGCAGCAATATTTATTAATTCAGACCCCCAAAAGTAGTAAAAATGTTGTTTTAACGACTTGGTAAAATAACATGCTGTTGATGCATTTATCAGAAAGTCATGTTTTTGGACCTTAAAACCTGCATAATTTTAAATTTTTGTACAATATTTGTGATTGGTGTTGCTACTACGATCCATGGTGGTTTACCAATGCTATTTTGAAACTGTTAATAGGTCCAATAAGTGTGTAAGGGGTGATATTTTAACCCATCAAAGACAATTACGTGGCGTACAAGTGAACCAGTGCGCATTGACGTCATGATAAACTCGAGATGGGCTAGAGAAGCTCCACCGTCTCAATGTATGAACTCCAGAAGCGAAATGTTGGTTTGGTGTCACTTGCTTCTAAGAATTTGTCAAAGGAGGTTTTGAAGTCTTTGAACTTGTCACTGTTGAGAATGACATGGTAGTTTGGATGTGGGAAAGCTTCAGCTAAGTTTGACAAAAGTTCCTTCACTCTACCCGCTTCATGTTCTGGAATAGATTCAAAATATGCATCCAGGAGCATCTGCTGCATCGCGTCTGACATCAGCTTATGGGCTCGAACTGCCCTGTTGTAATGCTTGCCGCTGAACACTCCATTCACAGACCCCACTGCAACAATCTCTGACTCAACCAGGATGTCTTGGAGACCACCATCTCGAAATCTCTTTCCAATACAGCCAAGAAAGGACATTGCAGTGTGGAATGCCCCAAGTCGAATTACCAGTCTCTTCATGAACTGTGCATTCTTCCATCTAATGAGCTGTGCCTTGCAATAGATGGCTTGGTCAACGACAATGACGACTGCTTCCAACTGTAACTTGTCGGCGATCTGAACACTTCTCTGCAGTATTGTTAGTACCGTATTCATTTCAGTCGGAGTGGCATCAATGACAGGGAGATACCCTATCACGCTCTTTGGTGGAACTTCAACACAAGACAGTAGTTGGTTGAATCCTGTCCAAGATGGCAGAGTCCCGTCAATGTTGTACTTGGTGATGTGGTATGCTAGGTCTATCGTCTTAGGGTGCTGGAGTAATGGGAAGTACGTTGCTCGATCCAATGGAACGCTGGTTGCGAATGGAGCGGGTCCTTCGTTTTTCCCTCAATAATATGTGGCAAGGTTCACTGCAGGTGGCTGCATCGATCTCTCCCGCGTCCTCTTAACTGTAGTGACTGGTGCTGGTTGTACTACTTCATGGGATTGACTTGGTCGCTGTATTATAATCCCATTGGTATTGTGCGTTGTTCCACGCCCAGACAATGTCTCCTCCCTGAAGTCATTATTGTCCCATACGAGTGTGACATGCTTGCCCGCCTGAATGATTGATGGAAGAGCATCCTCTCCACGATGTAGTTCTTGGTTAGCCAGTGCAGTGTCATGATTTAAGACGACAGAGTTTGAGACGCAGTAACCAAACCCGTTCAGTAGGCTGATTAATTGGGCTGAACCTGAGAGATGACGTACTGTCATTGCAAGTGACAAATGTTTGGGCATCTGTTTCCTTCCCTTTGATTGGAGGTATATGATGTCCTGTGCAATTGTGAGAATTCTTCTATGTATTGTAGATTCTATCTTTACAAACTCATCAGAATCAGGTTCGTCTGACACTCCCACCATCCATGCAATAAAGTTATAGAGACAGGCAGGTACAATTGCTTCTGCGGCATTTGTTGTCAGGTGCTCAGAGGTTGGGGGCCATGGCATATTTGGCTTGATCTCATTTATTGCATTTCTCAATTGTAGCGCAGTGAAGTAGTGTTCTCTAAGGTTATTCTCAGTATACCCAGGTTGCTTTGGTGGGGTTGGTTCAGAGTCGGATGTTTGTTCTGTCTCTGTTGTGTCATCACCTGAACCATGCATGGTTTCTTGCAACACTTTCTTTTCTTCAACCAGCACTTCAGTGGAGATGTCATTAACATACACAAGGTGTCCTTGGCAGCGCATATACGGGGTTAGAAAGCATAGTTGTGGAAATGTTTTCATCAGTCTTGTCTTGAGAAAGCCACTTTTGTAGTTTGATTCTATTCCGTGTGTTGCTTTGATTTGTTTCATGAACATGTCATTAAGTCGTTTCAGTCTGTAGATTTCCTTGTTGTCTATTATAAGATCCTTGACTGTTGCACAAAATAATGTGTATGCTTCTGAGTAGTTGGAGTCTCCTTGTTGCTCTGCATTAGGTGTTGTTGCTAGCTTGCCTAAATACCGGGTATACTCCTTGTAGCAGCGACCATGGTATTTTACCTCTATCGCAACACAATCGCGGTCTTGAATTTGAAGCAGCAGGTTTGTATTGTTGTTGTCTTTAGCAGCTTGCTGCAGTCTTGGTGCCTCAATTGTTGAGCACCTTGTTAGAGGCTCTTTTCTTCGGCCCCTTTTGCCTGTATTGATTGTTCTCTCTTTCTGACAAAGGATGCATATATTAGGCAACACATATTGGGATCTGGCTGAACATTTGGGCTTGCCTAAGCTGGAGCGTAGAGCACGTTTCTTGACTGGTTGTGGGCCTTTATGCACCTTGTCAATGTTGACGTTGATGTCATTGCATGTTGAAGCTGCAATAAATACACATAAAAGAAAACAATTAAAATTATGTGAGTTTAAAATGTCTAGACCTCAAGTCATGGTTAGCCCGACTAGATTCCCTCCCCCCCCCCTCCCCCTTCCTCAGACTTCCTTTTAAAAATGTATTTGTTTCACCTCGGCCCTACCTCCTTGCATAAATATTGGACAGTTCCTTCAATTCAAAATCGTTCGACTACACACAAAATCATTTTACATATACCTCACAAAAAAAAAAATCAAACTAAGTTTTGAAGCATTGTCATGATTTATTATTCAAGTTATTCAACCTACCAGTATTGGCTGCATTTTCTTCTCTCTTTTTCATGCTGCTTTGCACCCTGCTCACTCGTTGTTTATCGGTAAATCGTGAATAACACACTTGATGAAACGCTGCATCATGCGGTATAGCTATAGCAGGTATTGTTACCATACTGTTGCCACGTTCGCCGAATTCGTCAGCGTGGTTCTTCACGAAATTTCTCGCAATTTCAGCTTGATCACCTTCTAAATTCTGCCACATAAGAACAAATTGCAAATATCGCGGCCATGTTATATCACTAAAAGGTAATAAACTTGATCTTTTGGCCGGAGAAATGCACATATAACAGCGTTTCTCGCTCCCACCCTCGTCACCGTCGCTGCTACTGGAGGCCGCCATTTTGTTTACTCGCAGCCGGAAGCCCAGACATCGTTCGTAGCGCGAATAAGCGCGATCCTCATTGGTCAATACATCGAAATGCGTTCGAGGCTAAACGGAGATTTTGGAAATAAAATTATACATTTCAACATTATATTACAGACTAACGTACCAGAATCTGACTTGTGAAAAGTCATGAACATTATTTCTTAATTTTTTCTATATTATCATGCCAATTTGATGCCCACCCGATTTTCAGGTCATGAAATGAAATGAAAAATTGGAACACCTGGCAATCTAATAGGAACTTCGTAGATTCTTATAGATTGATCATGATGTTTAAAGATGTGCCTGCTTGCTTATTCAAATTCGTTATGCTTGAAACATAGGAACTAGATTCTTATATTGATTGGTCATGATGTTTATAGATGTACATTTTTATTCATTTTCTTTGTACTTGAAGAATATACTTTATGGATGACTGAAACTATGTCTTGTCACATTTTTAGTATTCTAAGGTAGGGTGTGCCTCCACTACTGAAGGCTGCCCAGGGGGGGCCTCCACATGTCTAAATCCGGCCCTGCCTTGTGACGTTGACCTTGGGGCGAAAATGCAAAAATCGAGCTCCGTGGGGCTAGACACTTGACATTGGCCGAACCAAATACCGAAACTCCTGTCAGATTCCACCAACTCCCTCGGAGAAGATGTAGCTTGAACTCGATTACCCACTAAAAAGACATCTTTTTCGGGCGTGGCTACGCCCAGAATGGGCGCAATACACCCACTCCAGGCAGGGCACAACTAGATCATGATATCAACAACCTCCCACCCAAGTTTCATCAAGATCGGATGATATCATCGGGTAGTTATGCTGCGGACAGACAGACAGACAGACAGTGAGACAGAAACACATCCATGACGAATATCGTGGTCACTCTGTTTGATAACTCGTGAACCAATAAATCGTGAACCAATTATTGACGAAGTTTAAATAATCCAAGTCATTTGACATATTTCAATGACCACAAAATTATTTTATCAGGTCGGGACGTGAACGGGATTACCGATCGGGGTCCAATCCCCTCATCTCGGCACGATCAGGGACCAATCCCCTCATCTCGGCACGATCAGGGACCAATCCCCTCATCTCGGCACGATCAGGAACCAATCCCGAATGCCTCAACTATGTGTTTGCCTCAAAATCTTGTGTCCCAAACCCATCTCTCTCTGTTCCCACCTTACCCAGTCAAACCCAACTTCTACTGGACTCTGTGTCCTTCTCTCCTGACAAGGTGGAGAACTTTTTGTCAAACCTCGACTCTGATTCTGCAACTGGACCAAACGGCATCAGCCTACGGGTCCTAACATCCTGCTCTGCCGCTCCATCTCACCCTCTCTCTGTTCTTTTCACCCTCTCTTTTGCTCAAGATCATCTGCCAGCATCTTGGAAATCTGCAAACATTACTGCTTTATACAAAAAAGGTGCAAAAAGAGATCAGCCCAATTATCAGCAAAGTCATGGAATCAATCATTGCTTCGGATATCAAATCCTTCCTCTTCTCCAATGGCTTGATCTCCGATCATCAATTTGGATTCAGACCAGGTCATTCTACTCTGGACATGTTGCTTCTGCTGTCTCAACAATGGATGGAGGTCGTCAATGCCAAACAGGAAATCAGAGCCGTCTCCCTTGACATATCACGTGCCTTCGATAAGGTCTGGCACCCCGCTCTGCTCACCAAACTCTCCTCCTATGTTTTCCATGGAAATCTCCACGCTTGGCTTGCGGACTTCCATTCTGGTCGTAGTCAACGTGTGGCCCTGAATGGATTTCTCTCATCGCCCCTGCCTGTTCTGGCTGGAGTTCCCCAAGGTAGTGTTCTGGGCCCTGTGCTATTTCTGGTCTTCATCAATGATCTCTCTGACTCTCTGGAAAATCCTCTCTATCTCTTTGCTGATGACTCCACTCTCTGCCGCTCCATTCCTCATCCCTCAGATCGGCATGCTGCAGCCTCCTCACTCTCTGCAGACCTGGACAAAATCACAGACTGGTCAAACAAGTGGAACATGTCTTTCAATCCTGACAAATCTCACACTCTTACTATGTCTCTCCAAAAAGACCGACTGGAAAACCCTCCCATCTACTTTCTCAACAATCCTCTCCAAGAATTTCTGTCACTCAAGCTTTTGGGTCTCACTATCTGCCATGATCTTTCTTGGGAAAACCACATTTCCAAGCTGGCCTCCAAAGCCAGTCGCCGACTGGGCATCCTCCGTCGTGTGAAGTCCTTCCTTGGCACACCTGAGCTCCTCACAACATACAAGGCTTTCATCCGCAGCTCAATGGAATACTGCTCCCCCCTCTGGGCCGGTGCTCCAGCCTCACACCTAGCTCGGCTTCACGCTGATGAAACCAAAGCGTTTAGAATCATTGGAATCTCCTGCGATGAAGCTAACTCCGAGAGCCTTTCACTCACTCACCACAGGCAGGTTGGTGGTCTTTCTGTCTTCTACTGACTCCTCTCCAGCCTTGCTCCCCCAGCTCTCTCTGTGCTCTGTCCCCCAAATATTCCTGCAGGTCACACCAGATCTGCCAGCAACCCTCTTATGGTTAAACTGCCAAAATCTAGGCTATCTGCTCACCTTCACTCTTTCATTCCCCTTTTCTCCCACCTCTGGAACAAACTCCCCCACTCCCTTCAATCCCACTCCTCCCTCCAGGTCTTTAAAACAGCTGTTCACCACCATCTCTTATCTTCCCCCATCCAAAACCTTGATCTTTTCTACCCCTGCTAATTCATCCCAGATACACTTTTTCGAAATTTCAACTTCTTTCCTGGAAGTCCTTGCAGTGTCCATATGTTTTATACCTTTCCCACCTCCCCCCAAGCCCTCTCCCTCCCACAGTTCTCTCGATGTCCCTGCTCTCAAATGTTGTGTTTGTGTCCTTCCCCCTCTCTCCCCATCTTGTCTACCGCTCCCCTAATTTTGTGTTTGATGTGTCGGTTTGTGTCGGTTTGACTTTTTGTGTGATTAATGTTAGCTCTTTCACGAGCCTCGATCTTGTATCCAAAAAAAAAACAACTAACTAAACAATACCCACGACCAACCCAAACACCCCGCCCCCTCCAACATCCCCAATCATTATCGGAATCCGAGCAGCTCGGAATGCACTGTCTCCATGTGCTGTCGCCAGCAGGATCACAGTGAGTTCACAATGTCATGTCACTGGCAAACTCGAAAATCGACATTCTAGGGCTTTTTCAGCACTTTATGATTCACAAATAAAATAAAATCCCCTTCAAGTCAGACTGTGATTGTCAATGGATTTCAGAAGAATTTTATTTTGCATTTGGGTTCCCCTTTGAGGGTCTTTTGGGTCTTCGGTGTCTTTTCAGTATTTTGGGTCTTTTTGGTCTTTTCGGTCTTCAGGTTTTTTTTGGTCTTTTTGGTCTTTGGTGTCTTTTCAGTCTTCGGGGTCTTTTGGTCTTCAGGGTCTTCAAGGGTATTTTGGGTATTTGGGGTCCATTGGGTCTCCAGGGTCTTTTCGGTGTTTGGGGTCTTTTGGGTAGTCGGGGTATTTTCGGTGCTCAGGGTTTTTTGGGGTCTTTGGGTTTTTTTTGGGTCTTCAGGATATTTTGGGTCTTCAGGATCTTTTCAATATTTTCGGTCTTCAGGGTCTTTTAGGTCTTTAGAGTATTTTGGGTCTTCGGGGTCTTTTCGGTGTTCGGTTTTTTTTTGGGGTGTTTGGGTTTTTTTAGGGTCTCCAGGATATTTTGGGTCTTCAGTGTCCTTTCAATATTTCAAGTCTTTGGGGTCTTTTCGGTGTTCGGATCTTTTGGGTCTTCGGGGTCTTTTGGGTATTTTCAGTCTTTGGGGTATTTTAGGTATTTGGGGTCTTTTGGATCTTCGAGTATTTTTGGGTCATCGGGGTCTTTTGGGTCTTTTCCGTCTTTGGGGTCTTTTAGGTCTTCTGGGTCTCCTCAGTCTTTGGGGTCTTTTGTGTATTCGGGCCCTTTTGGGTGTTCAGGGTCTTTTCAATATTTTGGGTCTTTGGGGTCCTTTCGGTGTTCAGCTCTTTGGGAGCTTTTGGGTATTTTTAGTCTTTGGGGTATTTTTAGTCTTTGGGGTCTTTTAGGTCTATGGGGTCTTTTCAGTCTTTGGAGTATTTTAGGTCTTTGGGGTCTTTTCAGTCTTTGGGGTCTTTTAGGTCTTCTGGGTCTTTTCAGTCTTTGGGGTATTTTAGGTCTTCGGGGTCTTTTGTGTCTTCAGGCCCTTTTGGGTATTCAGGGTATTTTCAGTCTTTGGGGTCTTCTGGGTCTTTGGGGTCTTTTCGGTGTTCGGGTCTTTTCAATCTTTGTGGTCTTTTAGGTCTTTGGGGCCTTTTGGGTCATTGGGGCCTTTTGGGTCGTCGGGGTCTTTTCGGTCATTAGGGTTTTAGGTCTTCGGGGTCTTTAGTGTCTTCGGGGTGTTTTGGGTCTTTTCAGTCTTCGGGGGTCGTTTGGGGGTATTTAGGGTCCTTGGGGTATTTTGGGTTCTCGGGGTCTTCTCGGTGTTTTGGGTCCTCGGGGTGGGGGGGGGGGGGGATGGGAGGAGGGGGTCTTTTGGGTCCTCTGTGTACTTTAGGTTAAGTATTTCAGGTAACATTTGTGGGTGGAGTCAGGTCAGCTGTCCAACCAAAGGGTGAAGTGCAGACATACATACATACATACATACATACATACATACATACATACATACATAAACACTTGCTCCATTTATATATAGAATTACGAAAACGATACTACTGAAACGATACACTACTGTATTAAGAAACCTGGGCTTAATTTGTCCGAAGCGGTCGAAGGGTAGGCATAAATCCTGAGGCCTATACTGCTGTGTCTGTTGGTTTGGGGTCCCACGTGATTGGGGGTTAATGGGGGAAGGGTGCGCATGCGCAGAAGAGAGAAAATGCTGAATAAAGAAAACCTCTTGATTCTCGTTCCTGTTGCTGTTTACTGAATCTACGGACACGACAACTGGCGACGAGGTAAACGTTTCTAGCGACCAATGACGGCGGTAGGCTCATTGCAGACTTTGGAGGGCGACGATTTTGAAGCATACAAAGAATGCTTGGAAGCCTATTTCATCGCGAACGACATCGGACAAGTCGAGGTGGGCACCATTGCTGCCGTGATCCAAGCAGCTGACAGGAAGAAGGTGGCCACTATGATCTCACTGACCGGTAAGAGTACTTACAATACTTTGAAAGACTTGTCTCCCGGAAATAGCTTCTGCTAAAACATACGAGCAGTTGTGTGAAATGCTACGAAATCATTTCAAGCCTCGAGTATTAGAAGTGGCGGAAACTTATCGCTTTCACCGGACGACCCAGAGTGAAAACCAGAATGTCACGGACGATGCTAACAAGCTCAAACGTTTGGCCGTAACTTGTAATTTTGGAAATCACCTCCCACGTGCTTTAAGGGACAAGTGTTGCGACCTGGCTCCTGCGTGAAGGGCTCACGGTACTGCCTATTGCTCCGGAGATAATCGATGTGCTCGGGAGACAAATACGTTCCCCATGGGCGGGTCGCGCCGTATGAGCAGTCAGAAGTGACCGAGCGAATTTACCATCCAAATGCTGACACAATTTTACATCACCCCACCCCCCTTACCCCCCAAAATTCAACACACAGTATGTCAATCAAGATATGCAATGCAAATTCAAAACAGGGGATAAATGCGAATCCTTTACTCAGAATCAAGAAAAGAACACAGGGTACAACACCCAGGAAAAGTTCAATCGTAAGGAAAAGAAATCCCGCTGATATGCAGCGGCAAAGTTCAAGTAATTAAAGGACAGACAGGCGCCAAGACAAAACAATTAAATGGACCCACCCAGTATCCCTAGCTAAACCCAAAGGAGAGGGAGAGGGTAGCAAAATAACAAAGAAATATTCGCCAGGATATAAAGGAAATAAAAGGTAAAATAAAACCGTGATGGGAATTCAGGCCCGTTTCAGATGGCATCCTGGCTGCCTCGCCCCAACCACATGTCCCGAGGGTGGCGCCTCCACTCCACTCTTCTCTTTCTCAGTGGGTGTCCCCCAAACTCCACGAAGGGCAGTTTCTTGTCCAGGACTTGTTCTGCAAGAAGACTTGCCCAGGGCAGTTTCTGCAAGACCCTGAAGCCGCACTTTGCCTCCAGCTGGCTCAGACAAAACTTGCCGAGGAGCAAAAGCTTCTGCTTCCTCTCCCACGTTTTCCTCACGATCCCACGTGCACCAAGAAAATCTTCCTCCACCCCAATCTCTCCGGCACCGACTGTGTCTCCAACAGGCAGCCCTCAGAGATATTAATCAAACCCTCAAAAAGCTCACACAGGCCGAGTTTCTCGTCAAAACTTGGACCGCGCGTCCTTTCGTTTTCACCTTTTTCCACCGATCCGACCCAATCTTCTTCCCCCTCTTCTTATCTTCTTTCTTTTTTTTCTTCCCAGAGGTTCTTTCTCTATTCAATTATGTAGAGCTCCGGTGGGAGGGAGAAGGTCGATAAGGAAGATCTTTGTTTGTTTTTTTTAAACAAAAGAATAAAAATAAAGTCGAAAAGGAAGGAAGAAAAAAAGAGCAAATCTGGTTTCATAGCCGGTCCTGAATTTCACATAAGATACACCCCCAAACGATCACAGCTTCTCGTCATTGCAAAGCCCAACCCCACGAGTGTACAATCATTAAACAATCCACCCCATGAATGTAACACCAGTTTGTTGGAGGTGCATACAGCCATTCCACCAGGAAAAAGTTACTTTCTGAGGACAGAACATTTGAACAGGCTTTGGCTGCGGCTGAGGAAACAGATGAAAAGGAAGTAAAACAATTCAACTATGGAGAGCCAGGGGTGTCGGACTCCGTGGGCTTTACAGCGAGTATAAAAAAACAAAACAATTCGCATCGTGGTCCTCGTTTCAAGGATCAGTCGGAAAAACGACCCTACCGTTTCCAAAGGAAGAACGTTGCTACAGATGTGGCTCTACGGAACATCTGGCTGATACATACAAACATCCTCGTACCATCTGCGGATACTGCCGGCATGAGGGTCATTAGGTTAAGGTGTGTTTGAGGAAACAGCAAAAGTGCAAAACGTCTTTTGAAACAAACCCATCATGTTATAGCTTCGAGGGATGAGTCAGAGGACGAGCTGGACTGGATACGATGCATTTAATGCATATTAACTCCACATCTGTTTCAAAAAACACGACTCCTC
Organism: Myxine glutinosa; assembly: GCF_964187855.1. Taxonomy (NCBI): domain Eukaryota; kingdom Metazoa; phylum Chordata; class Myxini; order Myxiniformes; family Myxinidae; genus Myxine; species Myxine glutinosa. The sequence continues at coordinate 203,943,141 of NC_136265.1, read as the reverse complement.
ACTACCAACTCGAAATCTCCATCGACGGAACAGAGATTTCGATGGAAATTGATACGGGAAGTTCAGTTACTCAACTAAACAGTCGTCATTTTCAACGTCTGTCCGGTGACATCAATACCTTGAAACCAACTTCAATATTATTGAAGAGCTACACAGGTGATGTCATCAAATGCTTTGGTGAGAAAAATGTGTGTTCAAATTGGGGAGAAATGTGGTTTTGTTACAGTGCGGTGGTCGATGGAGCAGGACCTTCATTACTGGGTGGAGATATTATTTCAAAATTTTCCCTTCCCAAGGAAAATATTTTCAATGATTCAGTTCCCATCACCACCGATGACATCGTCAGGCAATACCCTGAGTTGTTTGAAAACAACGCCTTGGGAAGGTTGAGAGGGGTACAGGTAACGCTGCATGAGCAGGACGATGATCCAGTATTTATTTATTTTTTTGTATACAAGATCGAGGCTCGTGAAAGAGCTAACATGAATTACACAAAAAGTCAAACCGACACATAAAACACAAAATAAGGGGAGCGGGAGACAAGATGTGGAGAGAGGGGGCAGGACACAAACACAACATTTGAGAGCAGGGACATCGAGAGAACTGTGGGAGGGAGAGGGCTTGGTGGGAGGTGGGAGAAGAATAAAACATATGGACACTGCAAGGACTTCCAGGAAAGAAGTTGGAATTTCAAAAAACTGGATCTGTGGTGAATTAGCGGGGGTAGAAAAGGTCAAGGTTTTGGATGGGTGAAGATAAGAGATGGTGGTGAACAGCTGTTTCAAAGACCTGGAGGGAGGAGTGGGATTGAAGATTTTGGCAGTTTAACCATAAGAGGGTTGCTGGCAGATCTTGCTCGACCTGTAGGAATATTTGGGGGACAGAGCACAGACAGAGCTGGGGGAGCAAGGCCGGAGAGGAGTCGGTAGAAGACAGAAAGACCACCAACCTGCCTGCAGTGAGTGAGTGAAAGGCCCTCGGAGTTAGCTTCATCGCAGGAGATTCCAATGATTCTGAAAGCTTTTGTTTCAACAGCGTGAAGCCGAGCTAGGTGTGAGGCAGGAGCACCGGCCCAGAGGGGGGAACAGTATTCAATTGAGCTGCGGATGAAAGCCTTGTATGTGGTGAGGAGCTCAAGTGTGCCAAGGAAGGACTTCACACGACGGAGGATGCCTAGTCGGCGACTGGCTTTGGAGGCCAGCTTGGAAATGTGGTTTTCCCAAGAAAGATCATGGCTGATAGTGAGACCCAAAAGCTTGAGTGACAGAACTTCTTGGAGAGGATTGTTGACAAAGTAGATGGGAGGGTTTTCCAGTCGGTCTTTTCGGAGAGACATAGTTAGAGTGTGAGATTTGTCAGGATTGAAAGACATGTTCCGCTTGTTTGACCAGTCTGTGATTTTGTCCAGGTGTGCAGAGAGTGAGGAGGCTGCAGACTGCCGATCTGAGGGATGAGGAATGGAGCAGCAGGGAATGGAGTCATCAGCAAAGAGATAAAGAGGATTTTCCAGAGAGTCAGAGAGATCATTAATGAATACCGGAAAAAGCACAGGGCCCAGAACACTACCTTGGGGAACTCCATCCAGAACAGGAAGGGGAGATGAGAGAAATACATTCACGGCCAAACATTGACGACGACCAGAGAGGAAGTCCGCAAGACATGCGTGGAGATTTCCATGGATACCACAGGAGGAGAGTTTGGTGAGCAGAGCTGGGTGCCAGACTGTATCGAAGGCACGTGATATGTCAAGTGGGACAGCTCTGATTTCCTGTTTGGCATTGAGGACCTCCATCCATTGTTGAGACAGCAGAAGCAACATGTCCAGAGCAGACTGACCTGGTCTGAATCCAAATTGATGATCGGAGATCAAGCCATTGGAGAAGAGGAAGGATTTGATATCCGAAGCAATGATGGATTCCATGACTTTGCTGATAATTGGGAGCAGGCTGATTGGTCTGTAGTAGCAAGGATCTGTTTTTACACCTTTTTGTGTAAAGCGGTAATGTTTGCTGATTTCCAAGATGCTGGCAGATAACCTTGAGCAAAAGAGAGGGTGAAAAGAACAGAGAGAGGGTGGGATAGAGTGGCAGAGCAGGATTTTAGGACCTGTGGGCTGATGCCGTCTGGTCCAGTTGCAGAATCAGAGTCGAGGTCTGACGAAAACTTCTCCACCTTGACAGGAGAGAAGGACAGAGTCCAGGAGCAGTTGGGTTCGACTGGGTAAGGTGGGAACAGAGAGAGATGGGTTTGGGACACAAGATTTTGAGGCAAACACAGAGTTGAGGCATTCGGCTTTGTCACATGCGGTGTCAACTGTGTTGCCATTTGAGGTAAGGGAGGGGATGGAGGGGAAACAAACACCATAAACGGATTTGACAAGACGCTACCAGGATTTGGAGGAAGGAGACAGGTTTGAGAGTTCAATCTTGAGTGTGGAGAGACAGTCCTTCCTGGCACTCCTGAGGGTAGACACACACTTGTTCCGAGCTTGGTTGAAGGAACTGAGATTGCCTTCAGTTGGATTTGCCTTCCAAGAGGAAAAGGCAGGTTGTTTCAGGGGATCTGCCTCACCACAAGATTCAGTGTACCATGGCCTTAAAATGGACTTAAAACGATCATTCATTATATATGAACGGGAGGAAGGGTAAGACAACTGAAGACGAGATGGGATAAATCTGTGCATGAGAGAGAGCAGTTTGCTTTGGAAGAATTCCCAGGAAGAATTGATGTCAGAGGCAGTAGAGATGGGATACCAGTCCAGATGATTGATGGCTGCTTGCAGACCGTGCCAGTTGGCCTGTGTGAAATGCCAGACTCATCGCCGCTGAGGAGGCTCTCTGAGAATGGCCAGAGAGATGTCCACTTTAAGAAGCACATGATCAGAAGAACCGATTGGAGCAGAAGAAGAGCAGCAGACATTTGCCGGGAAGTTTGTCTTAACCAAGCCGAGAAGAGAAGATACTCCATTGACTGAGATCAGGGTCAGGAAATTAACAGATTGTGTCAGTCCCAATGAGTCGCAGAAGTCCTTTGCTGACGTGCCATGGCTGGTGAGAGAGGAACCCACACCCAGCCAGCTGGCATGATGACAGTTGAAGGGACCACATAAGAGGAAGAGAGAGTTGGGTTGAGTGGATAGAAGTTGGTCCATGTTGTCAGACAGCGACATGTAAATGGAGTCATCACTGTTTGGAGGACGGTACGGAACACATATGAACAAAAGGTGGGAGCGAAGGGGAAGCTGTAGCCAAAGGTACTCCTGGGGGTGAGGTGGAGAGGGGGCAGTGCAGGGCGAGTGATGAAGAGTTTTTGATAAAGATAGCAACCCCACCTCCAGGACGAGGCTCAGGTGTATCATACCGAAGGAGGGAGTAACCCGGGAGAGATATTAAGGGATCAGAGACATCATGAAGAAGGAAAGTTTCTGTTAAGCAGATCAAGTCTGGTTGGTCAGAAGCAACCTGCATGGAGAGATCAGTCAAGTTTGAGTGAAGGCCCTGGATGTTTGAGGTCCATTCCGTTGATGAAGAGGAAGGGGGAGCATCGGATACAGAACAGGGCGGGTGGGGGGGGGGGGGGGAGGGGTAGGTTAAGATGTGGAAGAGGAAGAAGAGGTAGGGAGAGCTGTTGAAAGTGTGTCAGAGATTTCATAATAGCTATGAGAAAGGGAAGGATGGGGCGGACAAAAGGTTTGATGGTGATTGGGTGAGGCACAGTGAGGTGTTATTTGAGGGGGGGGGGCAGAGCGAGGCAGAAGGTTGGGGGAGATGGAGATGAGAGTTGGAAGGGGGAGGAAGTGGGGAGGACACTTTGAGGAGGAGGGGTGAGAGGTGGGAAATGGAGGAAAATGAGGGTGGGGAGATTTGAAGGGGAGGGGTGAGAGGAGTTTATGAGGGGAGGGGTTAGGGGGAGTTTATGAGGGAAGGGGCAAGGGGGGGTTTGAAAGGGATGGGGGAGACTTGGAGGGGAGGGTGAGGGGGGAGTTTTGGAGGGGAGGGGCAAGGAAGAGTCTAGGAGGGGAGGGGTGTGGGGAAGATTTGGAGGGGAGGGGTGAGTTTGAATTTTAGAAAGTGTACGATTCATGGGAAACAAACATTTGTTGCAAAATGAGTTTCTTGTGACCGTTGAGTCAGAGATACGTTTAAGGACACTGGAGGGGGGGGGGGGGGAGGAGAGGTGGAGTGCAAGTGAGTTTAGGGAATGAAGGAGAGAGGAACTGTGAGAGATGGAATCTTTTTTTGGAATGAATAGATTTGGTGAGCAAGTCGAAAGCACCCTTTTAAAGAAGAGGAAGAAAAAGGTGTTATCATATACGACAGAATACAGCACTTCAGGGGAAAGATTAAACATTTTTAAATTGAACAGTGAAAACTATCTGGGGAAATGGGGGTGAAACACGTGGTCGAAGGAAGGACGAACGAATAAGAACAACGAATAAACGAATGAGAACAACGAATAAGAACAGAGAAGGAAATGTTTTTGTTTTTTTGTTTTTTTTTAGTTTAGATTTTAAACAAGGAAGTATGGGGTGAAAAGACTGGGAAAAACTGAGAATGAAAGTAAATGGACCACAATCGACCAGTGAGAGAAAATGAAGCCTCAAGGTAGGAAACAAGGTACTAGGCGCAAAAAACCCGGCACGAAATAACCGACGATTTTTTTCATACAGGTATGAAAGATTAACACCGAGAATCTTCCTCGGGACACACTGTAGGTACACACACCGAAAGATAAATACAGTTTAGACAAAAATACAATTGTGAACAATTACTTAACTTCAAAAGCATGGAGAGCATGTACAGCTTCGAAAAAACCGTGCCATCGCCGACAAGATTTCGCGAGATGATGATGGTTGGTTGACCAGGCTTTGGACAAGCTTGAAAAGGATGGGGTCATTGAGAGTTCGGTACTCAGAATGGGCCTCACCCATTGTGCCGGTCATTAAACCAGGATGGCCAGTTGCGGATTTGTGGTAATTATTCTGGCACCATAAACAAATATTCCGAGTTGGAACAATACCCAGTACCTACACTGGAAGAACTGTTAAACAAACTTGTTGGTGGGAAGAAGTATACGAAGCTTGCTTTGTCCCTAGCTTACCACCAATTAAAGTTGACCCCTGGGAGCAGAAAGTACACTACGGTAAATACACACCGAGGCCTGTACCAGTACCGATGGCTCTCATTTGGCGTAAACAGCCGTTCCAGTTTTTCAACGTACCATGGAGAATTTGCTAAAAGACCTTCCCAGGTGCTGCGTATACATTGATGATATCCTGGTGATGGGAGAGAGTGATGACAACCATTTAAAAAACCTTCACAGGTTTTTTTAAAAGGCTGGAGGAAAACGGAATTACATTAAAACATGACAAGTCCCACCTCATGCTGGAAGAGATTGAGTATGTTGGATTTGTTATTTCGGCTGCGTGGGTGTTCCCGACAAAACAGAAGCTTGAAGCTGTCCAACAGGCAGGGGTTCCCGAAAACGTGGCTGAATTAGTCATTCCCTTCGCCTTGCAAATTTCCCTTCGTCGTTTTGTTCCAGATTTTTCCGAAATCATGTCTCCTTTGTACAAGCTACTAAAAAAGGAGGTGAAATGGAAATGGGGAAAGGCCGAGGGTAACTCATTTGAAAAAATTAAAGCTGCTTTATGCTCCAGTCACGTACTACGTCATTACAACCCTCATGCCTGCTTGGTCCTTAAGGCGGACGCATCCTCTGTGGGGGTAGGGGCAGTCCTACTTCAACCCAGCCCAGAGGGTGAGTTAGAGCCGGTGGCCTACGCATCAAGAACTCTGAACAACGTGGAAATAAAATACTCCTAGATTGAGAAGGAGTCATTGGGAATAGTTTTTGGAGTGACAAAGTTTCGGCAATACCTCCTGGGGAGACATTTCACGCTAATGACAGATCATAAGCCTCTGGTAACTGTTTAGCGAGCACAAACCCGTGTCACAGTTAGCGTCAGCAAGGATAAAGAGATGGTCCTTACTGTTGGCCGCTTATGACTACACCATACAGTTCATCACAGGCAAGAAAAACGTTTATGCAGATTTCCTCTCATGAAAACCCATACTGGGTCATCCTACAAATCCTGAACGAGTGACTGTGGAGGTATTTCTGGTGAAAATGATGAAATTGTGAATGCCGCTATCGTCGCGGTTGAAACAAAGAAGGATCCAGTTCTCTGCAAGGTACTTAATTTCACAAAACATGGTTGGAATGAGAATCCGGAGGAGGTGATTTGGCCTTATCACAACAAAAGGCTGGACCTTTCTGTGGAAGAGGATATTGTACTGTGGAACTGTCAGTGGTTATTCCCACATCGCTTCAGCAGAATCTACTCACTGATTTACATGTTGAACATTCAGGCATGGTAAAAATGAAACAAATGGCCAGGAGATACCTGTGGTGGCCAAATATCGACAAGGATATTGAAAGCACCATGAAATCGTGTGTAATGTGTCAGGAGAATGCGAAGGCTCCGCCGGGGAGCCAGCCCGCATCGTGGTCTTGGCCTGCCGGTCCCTGGAAACGACTTCCTCTAGACCTGGAGGGCCCTTTTAAAGGGAAAATGTTTTTGGTTCTGGTAGACGCTTATTCAAAGTACTTAGAAATAATTCCCTTGGTGAACACCATGGCCATGACCATTATTCAAAGCCTTCGACATGTTTTCCGTGTTTTTGGTCTGCCGGAACCCCTTGTGACTGATAACGGCAGCAAATTTACCAGCGCCGAGTTCCAAGAGTTTCTCATGACAAATGACATTAAACATACCCTGACTGCCCCAGGACACCCTGCTACGAATGGTTTGGCAGAACGTTATGTCGGTCATTTTTCAGAAAAAAATGAAAAAAATTGGAGATACCGGAGAGCTGGTACAATCCAAACTGGACAGATTCCTGTTGACATACAGGGCCACGCCCACCTCGTTTGGGAAATCACCTTCAAAACTGTTAATGAACAGACAACCTCGAATAAGGCTCAGTGCTCTTAGAGCTAACCAAACCAAACAACAAGTGAAGGTGTTCCAAGAGAACCTCGGACATGTCCCAAAGTTCCAGCAGGGTCAACTCGTGTTTGCGCGAAATTTTGGAAAAGGTCTGAGCTGGGTTCCTGGGACTATATTTCGGGTCATTAGTCCAATAAATTAGGATGTGCAAGTAAACGGGTTGGTGTGGAAGACACATGAAAAACAACTACGTCCCCGGAATGTGACCACCCCTTCATGTTTACAACCCAGGGGTGAAATGGGGGGCCCCGACCAATTCCCAGTCTCGCTTTCTGGACCCTTGTCTCCAACTGGTCTTGTTGGGAGGTGGAGTCAGAAAATGTATATTCCATTTACACCACCTGTTGAATGAGCTGTTCTTTCCGATCAGCATTTTGATGACTCGATTTTTTTCTCCACGGGTTGATCAATTTGGGAACCCGGAACCGGTTGTGGATGAACCCGTGCCTTCCCCATCATCTGGTCAACTACCTCATTGGGTTGGCGAGTCCAGAAGATTTCCGGTTTGAGAAAGGAAGAAAACGCGAAGACTAATTGAACAATGCTGAGTCTGTGTATTTGCCTACCACCTGGTTGGATGAGAAATTTGTTTTTTTGACCCCTCTAATCTAACATTTGTGAAACTGAGTTAATTGTAGGTTGGTTTGGGAAATCACCTGAACAAACGCCTGGCCATTTGTTTCATTATTTATTTATTTGGCATGGGGGCAGTGTACTTTTAATGCATCTGTACTTGTTCTCTTCTTTTTGTTTGTAGAGACGAGTGAATAGCTTTAATGAAAGAAAATCACCTGAAATCACCTGAAATGATAAACGGTTTAATGTGATTGTGTTATCTGGTTTCTATGACAGACGAGTGCAGTGATCTTAATGATGAACTACCTATTTGTTGTAAGATTTAAAGTGGGGGGGGGGGGGGGGGCAGTTGCTGTGTCTGTTGGTTCGGGGTACCACGTGATTGGGGGCTAATGGAGGAAAGGTGCGCATGTGCAGAAGAGAGAAAATGCCGAATAAAGAAAACCTCTTGATTCTCGTTCCTGTTGCTGTTTACTGAATCTACGGACACTACCGTTTTGTTGGGAAGACGTAACGCCGATGCTTTCGATATTTGATGATCATTTTAACAAACGGTTTTAACAATTTGTTTGTGTTTCACACTGAATGAAAAACGTGAAGGTAGAGCATGGCGATTGTGATATATAACAGGTTCGACGACATGTTCGGCCTGAACGAAATTGGAATCAAAATGGCGGTGTGTGGAGAGTCAGCCGCCGTACTGCTGTAATGACATCAGACGTAACGCATCACCCTGTCATGTGACCAGATTCTCAGCTCTGATTGGTATACATTTGAGGGGACATACAGACGCACAAACATTGTTCTAGATGGCTTTGCCCTATGGGCTATGCCGTAAAAATCCTTGCAAAACAGAAGAGTTGGCTCGCACCAAGTCAACTGCTTGGGGTAAGTATTCTATGAATAACGTCGTTTATTTTTTGATTAGTCAATTAATTTATTAATTACTTAATTATTATCAATTTATTAATTATTTATTTCTTTTCTTTCTCATCTGGGCAATATTTGAGACACTTTTTGGCCTAGGAAGTTTGTACTTGGCCATGACAGTGACCAAGTGATTTGGCTATAAAGGGTATTTTGGATTTATTGATAAATTAATTATTCGATTATTTGTTAAATTTTTCGATTAATTGATTAATTAATTTTTACAAACTTACAGATTCAGATCAAACAGTGCTGGTTTAGGTATTCTATTAGCCAATTGATTAAGCAATAAATTATTTTATGATTACTCTATTTTTATTAGGCAATTAATCAATCATTTAGTGCACACCGCTCTCTCCCAATTCCAGCTCCATGTGCTGCAGGGCAGCATCGCCGGGTGCCTAAAGTGCTCCAGCAATGTTGCGCGCTGGAGGATATGTTATTTATTTATTTATTTGGCATGGGGGCAGTGTACTTTTAATGCATCTGTACTTGTTCTCTTCTTTTTGTTTGTAGAGACGAGTGAATCTATCTATAATTCCAGTAATCTCTGTGTGTGTGTGTGTGTGTGTGTGTGTGTGTGTGTGTGTGTGTGTGTGTGTGTGTGTGTGTGTGTGTGTGTATGCGACCGCTGTTTCTCGACAACTACCGGTCCGGTATACTTGAAACTTGCCAGGTATATTGCTGGGGACCCGAGGATGTGCCTTTTCAAGGTTTCATATTAATCGGACAAGTAGTTACCGAGCTATGGCGATTTCTTTACCAAACTCCACAAGCCGTTCGCTTTTGACCAAACCATTGCATGTAAATAGAGGGGGGGGATTGTCACCGTACTCGCAAGCCGTTCGCTTTGGACCAAACCATTTCATGTAAATAGAGGGGGGGGATTGTCACCGTACTCGCAAGCCGTTCGCTTTGGACCAAACCATTTCATGTAAATAGAGGGGGGGGGGGGCGGGGGATTGTCACCGTACTCGCAAGCCGTTCGCTTTGGACCAAACCATTTCATGTAAATAGAGGGGGGGGATATAATTTTAGATATATATATAGTACGGGCATGCCCTAGTAGCTTTAATGAAGGAATATGACAACTCAACTAACCAGGATGAGAGGTCGTGGTGAAACTACCAGAAATGTCATCGGGTGGATGAGGGTCCTTGCCCTGCTTCTGATCTGCAGCACATTGTGTTTCACCTACGTTTTCTTCACATTTTTACCATCCTCTCCGAATATAAGTAAGAGATGCTTGAATCATTTTCCCTTTGGATGCGTGGACTTCCGAAATAAGAACAATTTATTACAGCAGGACGAGCCAACGGCAATGGAATGGATGGATCTCGACACGAAAAGACAGGCAGACAGACAGAGGACGACACTTCTCACTTTAAAAGTGACAATATATTCGTGTTTTTTGTTGAGTGAAGAGAAAAACATCTTGTTTTTAAAATAGATCAAACCTAATTTAGAAGCGAATCAGTATTCCTTTATAAGCAACTAGCAGAAGTACCCGACGTTGGCGGGCGGGGGAGGGGAGGGGGGAGGGGGGAAGGAGAGGGGAGGAGGGTGGGAAAGGGGGGGAAGGGGAGGAAGGGGGAGGGAGGAAGGGGAAGGGGGAGAGGAGGGAAGGGGGGAAGGGGAGTAGGGGAGTGGGGGGGGGGGGAGGGGGTTCATATATACACTACTCACAACAAGTTAGGGATATTGGCAGGTTCTTCGGTGTGGTTGATTTTGTGTATTAATTATGTTGAAAAAAGTTGTTGGTCCTAATTCTATGGTTATTAATGAGTGTGAAAAAACACAGCATTCTTGATTTCAATACCCTGACCCCTATTAAAAAAACTAACTCCCACAATATCCCTAACTTATTGTGAGTAGTGTATGCTGGTGGGTGAATGCAGTGGCGTCACTAGGGTTGGTGTCACGCAGTGCGGTAACTCACGGTGTCACTTCCCCCCCCCCCCCCCCATGGACCTCCTCCCATACCAGACAATACAGAATCCTTAGTAATGTTTTTTTTTACTAATGTTACTCGTAAATCGTAATTCCCGTATATCACTGAATGTAATGGCAATAGTAGTGACATAAACAACGAGCAAAATTAAAATTACACCTTTAACCCTCTGGAGTCTCCGAGCCGATTCTATCAGCTTCACGCATGCGCCGAAATGTCTCCGAGCCGATTCTATCAGCTTCACGCATGCGCCGAAATGTCTCCGAGCCGATTCTATCAGCTTCACGCATGCGCCGAAATGTCTCCGAGCCGATTCTATCAGCTTCACGCATGCGCCGAAATGTCTCCGAGCCGATTCTATCAGCTTCACGCATGCGCCGAAATGTCTCTGAGCCGATTCTATCAGCTTCACGCATGCGCCGAAATGTCTCCGAGCCGATTCTATCAGCTTCACGCATGCGCCGAAATGTCTCCGAGCCGATTCTATCAGCTTCACGCATGCGCCGAAAACTCTCCAAGCCGATTCTATCAGCTTCACGCATGCGCCGAAATGTCTCCAAGCCGATTCCATCAGCTTCACGCATGCGCCGAAATGTCTCCGAGCCAATTCTATCAGCTTCACGCATGTGCCGAAATGTCTCCGAGCCGATTCTATCAGCTTCACGCATGCGCCGAAATGTCTCCGAGCCGATTCTATCAGCTTCACGCATGCGCCGAAATGTCTCCGAGCCGATTCTATCAGCTTCACGCATGCGCCGAAATGTCTCCGAGCCGATTCTATCAGCTTCACGCATGCGCCGAAATGTCTCCGAGCCGATTCTATCAGCTTCACGCATGCGCCGAAATGTCTCCGAGCCAATTCTATCAGCTTCACGCATGCGCCGAAATGTCTCCGATCCGATTCTATCAGCTTCACGCATGCGCCGAAATGTCTCCGAGCCGATTCTATCAGCTTCACGCATGCGCCGAAATGTCTCCGAGCCGATTCTATCAGCTTCACGCATGCGCCGAAATGTCTCCGAGCCGATTCTATCAGCTTCACGCATGCGCCGAAATGTCTCCGAGCCGATTCTATCAGCTTCACGCATGCGCCGAAATGTCTCCGAGCCGATTCTATCAGCTTCACGCATGCGCCGAAATGTCTCCGAGCCGATTCTATCAGCTTCACGCATGCGCCGAAATGTCTCCGAGCCGATTCTATCAGCTTCACGCATGCGCCGAAATGTCTCCGAGCCGATTCTATCAGCTTCACGCATGCGCCGAAATGTCTCCGAGCCGAATTTATCGGTTCTAACCGCATTCAAATTTACCGCGCAATTACCGCCTCCTGGATTCGATGTGCATAATATATGTTGGAACCCATCTGTGGATCGGTCCCATCGGCCGATGGGTCTGACCCATCTGTGGATGCACGAGAAATGACAATGCAGACCCATCGGCCGATGGGTCTGCGCCATCTGCGGATGTGTTGTTCACCTTGAAGGAATGTGTATGCATCATAATTCATCTCTGTTAAATTCTGTTTAACGTATTGTATCCGTATTCCGTAAATTGTATCCGTAATTGTATCCGTAATTGTATCCGTATTGTATCCGTAAATTCTGTTTAACGTATTGTATTGTTTGTGTTAAAAATCATCTCTGTTAAATTCGTACCACATGTAATTCCAATGACTGTGTACCTGATTGAAGAGCACCATTCTGTCAACACATTCCTTCAAGGTGAACAACACATTTTTTTTTTTTTTTTTTTTTGTTTTGTATACTGAATCGAGGCTCGTGAAAGAGCTAACATTTATTTCACAAACAAATCAACCAGACAAACAAAACACACAAAAATGAGGGAGCGGAAGACAAGATGGGGAGAGAAGGGGAAGCACACAACCACAACATTTGAGAGCAGGGAGAAGTGTGGGAGGGAGAGGGCTTGGGGGCAGGAGGCGTGGGAGGGGGAGGGTGGGGGGGAGAGGTATAAAACACAAGGGGACCGAAATTAGTGGGGGTCGAAAAGATCAAGGTTTTGGATGGGGGAGGATAAGAGATGGTGGTGAACAGCTGTTTTAAAGACCTGGAGGGTGCAGTGGGATTGAAGAGAGTGAGGGAGTTTGTTCCAGAGGCGGGAGAAAAGAGGAATGAAGGAGTGAAGGTGAGCAGAAAGTCTTGATTTTGGCAGTTTAACCATAAGAGGGTTGCAGGCAGATCTTGTGCGACCTATAGGAATATTTGGGGGACAGAGCCCAGAGAGGGCTGGGGGGGGCAAGGCCAGAGAGGAGTCGGTAGAAGACGGAAAGACCACCAACCTGCCTGCGGTGAGTGAGTGAAAGGCCCTTGGAGTTAGCTTCATCGCGGGAGATTCCAATGATTCTGAACACTTTGGTTTCAACAGCGTGAAGACGGGCTAGGTGTGAGGCAGGAGCACCAGACCAGAGGGGAGAGCAGTATTCCATAGAGCTGCGGATGAAAGCCTTGTATGTGGTGAGGAGCTCAGGTGTGCCAAGGAAGGACTTCGCACGACGGAGGATGCCCAGTCGGCGACTGGCTTTGGAGGCCAGATTTGAAATGTGGTTTTCCCAGGAAAGATCATGGCAAATAGTGAGACCCAAAAGCTTGAGTGACAGAACTTCTTGGAGAGGATTATTCAGAAAGTGGATGGGAGGGTTTTCCAGTCGGTCTTTTCGGAGAGACATCGTAAGAGTGTGAGATTTATCAGGATTGAAAGACATGTTCCATTTGTTTGCCCAGTCTGTGATTTTGTCCAGGTCTGCAGAGAGTGAGGAGGCTGCAGACTGCCGATCTGAGGGATGAGGAATGGAGCGACAGAGAGTAGAGTCGTCAGCAAAGAGATAGAGAGGATTTTCAAGAGAGTCAGAGAGATCATTGATGAAGACCAGAAAAAGCACAGGGCCCAGAACACTACCTTGGGGAACTCCAGCCTGAACAGGAAGAGGAGATGAGAGAAACCCATTCAGGGCCACACGTTGACTACGACCAGAGAGGAAGTCCGCCAGCCATGCGTGGAGATTTCCATGGATACCAAAGGAGGAGAGTTTGGTGAGCAGAGCAGGGTGCCAGACCGTATCGAAGGCACATGAAATGTCAAGGGAGACAGCTCTAATTTCCTGTTTGGCGTTGAGGACCTCCATCCATTGTTGAGAAAGCATAAGCAGCATGTCCAGAGTAGAGTGACCAGGTCTGAAACCAAATTGATGATCAGAGATCAAGCCATTGGAGAAGAGGAAAGATTTCATATCTGAAGCAATGATGGATTCCATGACTTTGCTGATAATTGGGAGAAGGCTGATTGGTCTGTAGTTGCTGGGATCTGTTTTTGCACCTTTTTTGTGCAAAGCAGTGATGTTGGCTGATTTCCAAGCAGATGGCAGATGACCTTGAGCAAAGGAGAGGGTGAAGAGAACAGAAAGAGGGAGTGAAAGAGCAGAAGAACATGATTTTATGACCCGTGGGCTGATGCCATCAGGACCAGTTGCAGAATCAGAGTCGAGGGTTGACAGAAACTTTTCCACCTTGTCAGGAGGAAAGGACACAGAGTCCAGGAGCAGCTGGGTACGACTGGGTACGGTGGGTACAGAGAGGGATGGGTTTGGGACACAAGATTTAGAGGCAAACACAGAGTTGAGGCATTCAGCTTTTTCACGTGCGGAGTCAGCCGTTAAGCCATTTGAGGTGAGGGAGGGGATGGAGGGGGAACAAACACCAGAAACAGATTTGACCAGATGCCACCAGGATTTGGAAGAGGGAGACAGATAAGAGAGTTCGGTCTTGAGAACGGTGAGATATTGTTTCCTGGCTCTCCTGAGGGTGGACACACACTTGTTTCGGGCTTTGTGAAAGGAAATGAGATTTCCTTCCGTTGGGTTTGCTTTCTAGGAGACGAAAGCAAGTTGTTTCAGGGCAACAGCCTCACCACAAGATTCCGTGTACCATGGACGGGAGGAAGGGTATGACAACTGAAGACGAGATGGGATAAATCTGTGCATGAGAGAGAGCAATTTACTTTGAAAGAATTCCCAGGATGAGTTGATGTCAGAGGCGGTAGAGATGGGAGACCAGTCCAGATGATTGATGGCTGCTTGAAGACCGTGCCAGTTGGCCTGAGTGAAATGCCAGACTCGTCGATGCTGAGGAGGCTCTCTGAGAATGGTCAGAGAGATGTTCACTTTGACAAGCACATGATCAGATGAGCCGATTGGAGCAGAAGAAGAGCAGCAGACATTTTCAGGGAAGTTTGTCATAACCAAATCCAGAAGAGAAGATGCTCCGTTGACTGAGATCCGGGTCGGGAAATTGACAGATTGTGTCAGTCCCAGTGAGTCGCAGAAGTCCTTTGCTGAAGAGCCATGGCTGGTGAGAGAGGTACCCACACCCAGCCAACTGGCATGGTGACAATTGAAATCACCACATATGAGGAAGAGAGAGTTGGGATGGGTCGATATAAGTTGGTCCATATTATCAGACAGTGAGATGTAGATGGAGTCATCACTGTTTGGTGGACGGTACAACACACATATGAACAAAAGGTGGGAGCGAAGGGGAAGCCGTAGCCAAAGGTATTCCTGGGGGTGAGGTGGAGAGAGGGCAGTGGAGGGCGAGTGAGGAAGAGAGTTTTTTTAATAAAGATAGCAACCCCACCTCCAGGACGAGGCTCAGGTCTATCATACCGGAGGAGGGAGTAACCTGGGAGAGATACCAAGGCATCAGAGACATCATGAAGGAGGAAAGTTTCTGTTAAGCAGATCACATCTGGTTTGTCAGAAGCAACCTGTATGGAGAGGTCAGTCAAGTTTGAGCGAAGGCCCCGGATGTTTGAGGTCCATACCGTTAATGAAGAGGAAGGGGGAGCATCGGGTCCAGAACAGGGGGGGGGGGTAGGGTAAGATGTGGAAGAGGAGGAAGAGGTAGGGAGAGCTGTTGAAGGTGTGTCAGACATTTCAGAGATTTCAGAATAACTTGGAGAAAGGGAAGAATGGGGCGGACAAAAGGTTTGATGGAGATTGGGTGAGGCACAGTGAGGTGTTATTTGAGGAGGGGGAAGAGCGAGGCAGAAGGTTGGGAGAGATGAAGGTGAAAGTTGGAAGGGGGAAGAAGCAGGGAGGATGCTTTGAGGAGGAGGGGTGAGAGGGGAGTCTCGGAGGGGAGGAGCGAGGGAGAGTCTCGGAGGGGAGGGGTGTGGGGGGAGTTTAGGAGGGAGGGGAGGGAAGGGGCAAGGGGGGAGATTTGAAAGGGATGGGTGATGGGGAGGATTTGGAGGGGAGGGGTGAGATTGGATTTTGAAAAGTGTACGATTCATGGGAAACGAACATTTTTTGCAAAATGCGTTTGAGACCTTCGAGTCAAAAATACGTTTGAGGACACTGGAGGAGGGGTGGAGTTCTGGATAGTTTAGGGAATGTAGAAAGGAGGAACTGTAAGAGATGGTATTATATATATTTTTTGGAATGAATAGATTTGGTGAGCAAGACGAAAGCATCCTTTTGTAGGAAAAGAAGAAAAGGGTGTTATAATATATGAGAGAAAATAGTTGTTCAGGGGAGAGATTATACATTTCTAACCACGTGATCGCGTGATCGCGAACGAAGAACGAACGAACAAAAAGAACAACAAATAAACGAATAAGACCTGTTTTTTCCTTATATCAAATGTCTTTTAAGACGAAAGCGCGATGACGTCACCACGTCACGCGGCACGAATGGGTCCATTGTGCACGCTTTCGTTTTATTTCCAAATCAAAATATGTTTTCACTTTTGCCGTAAAAATGACATCAGTGCATCGAATGTGGTATCTTATTTGGTGAAATTCGGTCGATTTGAAGTGGTGAAAATAAAATGTGATCGTGGAAAATCGTAGCGAGGGGCCATTTTGAATCGGTTTTCGATTATTGCACCGGATTATTGCACCCTCCCGTCACCCTCCCATCACCCTGCCATTACCCTCCCATCACCCTCCCATCACCCTCTCGTTGGAGGTATTGACTTATTTAGGGTTGGTTTTCTAAGGCTGTAGGCCGCACCTCATTTTGTCGAATAAAGTGGTATTCGGGTGGTTCCGGTATTTGGGACCGTAGGGACGGAAAGTGCAGGTACGGGGTGCTTGGCACTCCCCAGCCGGCCCGCTCTGAAGGTTCGGATCGGGACACCGGGATTCATTCCGGTCGCCTGGTCGGCCCGGAGGTGGGGGTGCGGGGCCTGTCACGGAACGTCAAAACAAACGGCCTGCCGGGGCCGCCCAAAAGTCGGGCGTGAGGGGCGCGTCCACTAATCGAACGCCTCTCGCTTCCCAGATTGAGGGCCACGTGGTCAGGAGAACCTCGTCCCTTCTGGTTGCCCTGCCGTCCCATCGGGAGCGCTGGCAGGGTGTACTTCAAACTAAGCTTAAGTGTCAAGTGTTAAGTTCCTCCTTGCCCTCGCAAGGGAAAGGCTAGGGTCAAGCTCTTCCAAATTTCCAAACACTAGAAATCGGACGTCTCAAATTAATTAATCATTTGTTAATACATCTCAGTCGCCCGCGACCTCTCTAGCACGGGCGTCGAACCAGTTCATTTCCGGGCGACCGGGCCGAATATCGGGCCGGCCGTGGCCGAAGCCGTTGATCCCGCCGTAGCATGCTAACGCGTAGGCTCGCGCGTCCCCGGTCCGCCGGGGCTCCGCGGGTGTCCTACCGTGCCCGGCACTGCTGATCTCTCAAACTTCCGGGAGTAGGTGCCGGTGCCCGGGGACGGAGTTCGCTGTCTAAACATGGTAGCGCTAGGCCAGTGGGACCGCCGGGACCCACGTGCACTCACAAGTTGTTCTGTGCGTGGGCGGCAGTATCAGACTGGGGCGCCCAAACGCTCCCCGGCTAAAGTTCATCCTGAAAGCGCCCACATTGTGCGGACAAACCAAGTCAAGGGCCACGTGGTCAGGAGAACCTCGTCCCTTCCGGTCACACTGTGCATATCGGCCGGCCTCGAAGACCGAAATTGTGACTATGTCACCCTAAAAATCATGCAGCGAAAATGAATGAACTCATTCATTTCGTCATCTAAACAGTGACGCGCATGAATGGATGAACGAGATCCTCACTGTCCCTATCTACTATCCAGCGAACCCACAGCCAAGGGAACAGGCTTGGCGGAATCAGTGGGGAAAGAAAACCCTTTTGAGCTTGACTCTAGCCCGACTCTGTGGGGGGACTTGAGTGGCCGCAGGCACTCAATAGGGCTGGACCCGTGAAATTTTGGGGATTTTTGGTAAAATTACCTCAGGGTAAAGTTACATAGGAAAACGCCGGGTTAAATTTCCGTCGCCGAAGGACTTTATTTTTATTACGAAATTCATCCCGACTTCGCCTCTAGGAGTTATTGAAAATATTAACTTATATAAAAATTAGTTTTCTAAGACTGAAGCGCAGTGACGTCATCATTCCCTTAGTTTTCTAAGACTGAAGCGCAGTGACGTCATCACGCCCCTGCCACGAGTGTCGAAGGTCTTTCGAAGAAGAAGAGCTCAGAGTTGGACTGGACACGAGGCGGAGCGGACGCCATTTGGAAGAGCTGAGAGGACTCAGTCGTGCGTGATAGGGTGAGTCTGAGTGAGTATATCAAGACAAGAACAAGATCTTGAAGGAGGTATGTACGGTGCGAGTCATATAATATATTGTTTAGTTATCGTCGATGAGGAATTTGGGGTCGGAATGGGTGGTCGGCCTGGGTGACTTGGTCTCGACTAGATGCTAGGCTGCACCTCATTTTGTCCAATAAAGTGGTTTTAAAATATTTTTTGATGGTTCTTATGCTGATCATTAGATGCATAACGTTCGTAGCGAGGTGTGGATATATGGATTGACATCGGATGGTCTGAGATTCGGGATTTAGGAGCTTCGAGGTTTTTTCATTAGGAATATATGCGATTTGTTTTGGGGGGCCCTTAGAGCTAACGGAGGCTCGGATTTTAATTCTGATTCCGGATTTCGCAGTCGCTAGTACGTCTTAACACTCGACAGAAACTGGCCCTGCGAAATTTCCAGGATTTTCGGTAAAATTACTTCAGGGTAAATTTACATAGGAAAACCCCATGCTAAATTTTCGTTGCCGAAGGACTTTATTTTTTGCGAAATTCATCCTGACCTCGCCTCTAGGAGGATACAGGGGTATCTGTGGATAACGGGAACCTTTATTTGGCGAAATTCGGACTGATATTGACCGAGTTATTCAAAATATTAACTTATATCAAATAAATCTTTTGAGGTGAAAGCGCGATGACGTCACCACGTCACGCGGCACGAATGCGCACCTGTATCGTTGGAGGTATTGACTTATATAGGGTTGGTTTTCTAAGGCTTATATCAAAATATTAACTTATATCAAATGGGTCTTTTGAGGTGAAAGTGTGATGACGTCACCACGTCACGCGGCACGAATGCGCGCCTGTGTCGTTGGAGGTACTGACTTCTATAGGGAGGCCCCATCACCCTCCCCCATCACCCTCCCCCATCACCCTCCCCCATCACCCTGCCATCACCCTCCCATCACCCTGCCATCACCCTCCCATCACCCTCCCATCACCCTCCCATCACCCTTTATTGGACCATTTGACTTCTATAGGGTTGGTTTTCTAAGGCTTATATCAAGATATTAACTTATATCAAATAAGTCTTTTAAGGTGAAAGCGCGATGACGTCACCACGTCACGCGGCACGAATGCGCGCCTGTATCGTTGGAGGTATTGACTTATATAGGGCTGGTTTTCTAAGGCTGTAGGCCGCACCTCATTTTGTCAAAATAAAGTGGTATTCGGGTGGTTCCGGTATTTGGGACCGCAGGGACGGAAAGTGCAGGTACGGGGTGCTTGGCACTCCCCAGCCGGCCCGCTCTGAAGGTTCGGATCGGGACACCGGGATTCATTCCGGTCGCCCGGTCGGCCCGGAGGTGGGGGTGCGGGGCCTGTCACGGAACGTCAAAACAAACGGCCTGCCGGGGCCGCCCAAAAGTCGGGCGTGAGGGGCGCGTCCACTAATGGAACGCCTCTCGCTTCCCAGATCGAGGGCCACGTGGTCAGGAGAACCTCGTCCCTTCTGGTTGCCCTGCCGTCCCACCGGGAGCGCTGGCAGGGTGTACTTCAAACTAAGCTTAAGTGTCAAGTGTTAAGTTCCTCCTTGCTCTCGCAAGGGAAAGGCTAGGGTCAAGCTCTTCCAAATTTCCAAACACTAGAAATCGGACGTCTCAAATTAATTAACTAATTTGTTAATACATCTCAGTCGCCCGCGACCTCTCTAGCGCGGGCGTCGAACCAGTTCATTTCCGGGCGACCGGGCCGAGTATCGGCTCGGCCGTGGCCGAAGCCGTTGATTCCGCCGTAGCACGCTAACGCGTAGGCTCGCGGGTCCCCGGTCCGCCGGGGCTCCGCGGGTGTCCTACCGTGCCCACGTCGCCATGCTCCCTGAATAAGAGAGTCAGACGTGGTGCCCGGGGACAGAGGTCGCTGTCTAAACATGGTAGCGCTAGGTCAGTGGGACCGCCGGGACCCACGTGCACTCACAAGTTGTTCTGCGCGTGGGCGGCAGTATCAGACCGGGGCGCCCAAACGCTCCCCGGCTAAAGTTCATCCTGAAAGCGCCCACATTGTGCGGACAAACCAAGTCAAGGGCCACGTGGTCAGGAGAACCTCGTCCCTTCCGGTCACACTGTGCCTATCGGCCGGCCTCGAAGACCGAAATTGTGACGGTGTCACCCGAAAAAGAGAAATATAGGGTTGGTTTTCTGAGGCTTATATCAAAATATTAACTTATATCAAATGTCTTTTAAGATGAAAGCGCGATGACGTCACCACGTCACGTGGCACGAATGCGCACCTGTGTCGTTGGAGGTATTGACTTCTATAGGGTTGGTTTTCTAAGGCTTATATCAAAATATTAACTTATATCAAATGTCTTTTAAGATGAAAGCGCGATGATGTCACCACGTCATGTGGCACGAATGCGCACCTGTGTCGTTGGAGGTATTGACTTCTATAGGGTTGGTTTTCTAAGGCTTATATCAAAATATTAACTTATATCAAATGTCTTTTAAGATGAAAGCGCGATGACGTCACCACGTCACGCGGCACGAATGGGTCCATTGTGCACGCTTTCGTTTTATTTCCAAATTAAAATCTGTTTTCACTTTTGCCGTAAAAATGACATCAGTGCATCGAATGTGGTATCTTATTTGGTGAAATTCGGTCGATTTGAAGTGGTGAAAATAAAATGTGATCGTGGAAAATCGTAGCGAGGGGCCATTTTGAATCGGTTTTCGATTATTGCACCGGATTATTGCACCCTCCCATCACCCTCCCCCATCACCCTCCCCCATCACCCTCCCATCACCCTCCCATCACCCTCATCACCCTGCCCCATCACCCTGCCATCACCCTCCCATCACCCTGCCATCACCCTCCCATCACCCTCCCATCACCCTCCCATCACCCTCCCATCACCCTGCCATCACCCTCCCACCACCCTCTCGTTGGAGGTATTGACTTATATAGGGTTAGTTTTCTAAGGCTGTAGGCCGCACCTCATTTTGTCGAATAAAGTGGTATTCGGGTGGTTCCGGTATTTGGGACCGCAGGGACGGAAAGTGCAGGTACGGGGTGCTTGGCACTCCCCAGCCGGCCCGCTCTGAAGGTTCGGATCGGGACACCGGGATTCATTCCGGTCGCCCGGTCGGCCCGGAGGTGGGGGTGCGGGGCCTGTCACGGAACGTCAAAACAAACGGCCTGCCGGGGCCGCCCAAAAGTCGGGCGTGAGGGGCGCGTCCACTAATGGAACGCCTCTCGCTTCCCAGATCGAGGGCCACGTGGTCAGGAGAACCTCGTCCCTTCTGGTTGCCCTGCCGTCCCACCGGGAGTGCTGGCAGGGTGTACTTCAAAGTAAGCTTAAGTGTCAAGTGTTAAGTTCCTCCTTGCCCTCGCAAGGGAAAGGCTAGGGTCAAGCTCTTCCAAATTTCCAAACACTACAAATCGGACGTCTCAAATTAATTAACTAATTTGTAAATACATCTCAGTCGCCCGCGACCTCTCTAGCGCGGGCGTCGAACCAGTTCATTTCCGGGCGACCGGGCCGAGTATCGGCTTGGCCGTGGCCGAAGCCGTTGATTCCGCCGTAGCACGCTAACGCGTAGGCTCGCGCGTCCCCGGTCCGCCGGGGCTCCGCGGGTGTCCTACCATGCCCACGTCGCCATGCTCCCTGAATAATAGAGTCAGACGTGGTGCCCGGGGACGGAGGTCGCTGTCTAAACATGGTAGCGCTAGGCCAGTGGGACCGCCAGGACCCACGTGCACTCACAAGTTGTTCTGCGCGTGGGCGGCAGTATCAGACTGGGGCGCCCAAACGCTCCCCGGCTAAAGTTCATCCTGAAAGCGCCCACATTGTGCGGACAAACCAAGTCAAGGGCCACGTGGTCAGGAGAACCTCGTCCCTTCCGGTCACACTGTGCCTATCGGCCGGCCTCGAAGACCGAAATTGTGACGGTGTCACCCGAAAAATCATGCAGCGAAAATGAATGAACTCATTCATTTCGTCATCTAAACAGTGACGCGCATGAATGGATGAACGAGATCCTCACTGTCCCTATCTACTATCCAGCGAACCCACAGCCAAGGGAACGGGCTTGGCGGAATCAGTGGGGAAAGAAAACCATTTTGAGCTTGACTCTAGCCCGACTCTGTGAAGGGACTTGAGAGGCCGCAGGCACTCAATAGGGCTGGACCCGTGAAATTTCGGGGATTTTTGGTAAAATTACCTCAGGGTAAAGTTACATAGGAAAACACCGTGTTAAATTTCCGTCGCCGAAGGACTCTATTTCTTATTGCGAAATTCTCTAAGACTTCGCCTCTAAGAGTTATTGAAAATATTAACTTATATAAAAATTAGTTTTCTAAGACTGAAGCGCAGTGACGTCACCACGCCCTTAGTTTTCTAAGACTGAAGCGCAGTGACGTCATCACGCCCCCGCCATGAGTGTCGAAGGTCTTTCGAAGAAGAAGAGCTCGGAGTTGGACTGGACACGAGGCGGAGCGGACGCCATTTGGAAGAGCTGAGAGGACTCAGTCGTGATAGGGTGAGCCTGAGTGAGTATATCAAGACAAGAACAAGATTTAGAAGGAGGTATGTACGGTGCGATTCATATAATATATTGTTTAGTTATCGTCGATGAGGAATTTGGGGTCGGAATGGGTGGTCGGCCTGGGTGACTTGGTCTCGACTAGATGCTAGGCCGCACCTCATTTTGTTAAATAAAGTGGTCACAAAATATTTTTTGATGGTTTTAATGCTTATCATTAGATGCATAACGTTCGTAGTGAGGTATAGATATATGGATTGACATCGGATGGCATGGGATTTGGGATTTAGGAACTCCGGGGTTTTTTCATTAGGAATATATGCGATTTGCTCTTGGAGGCCCTCGAGAGTGAACGGGGACTCGGATCTTAATTCTGTTTTCAGATTTTGCAGTCGCTAGATTAGCTTAACACTCAATAGAATGGGACCCGCGAATTTTCGGGGATTTTTGGTGGAATTACCTCGGGGTAAAGTTACATAGGAAAGCCCCATGTTAAATTTTCGTTGCCGAAGGACTTTATTTTTTGCGAAATTCATCCTGACTTCGCCTCTAGGAGGATACAGGGGTATCTGTGGATAACGGGAACCTTTATTTGGCGAAATTCGGACTGATATTGACCGAGTTATTCAAAATATTAACTTATATCAAATAAATCTTTTGAGGTGAAAGCGCGATGACGTCACCACGTCACGCGGCACGAATGCGCGCCTGTATCGTTGGAGGTATTGACTTATATAGGGTTGGTTTTCTAAGGCTTATATCAGAATATTAACTTATATCAAATGGGTATTTTGAGGTGAAAGTGTGATGACGTCACCACGTCACGCGGCACGAATGCGCGCCTGTGTCGATGGAGGTACTGACTTCTATAGGGAGGCCCCATCACCCTCCCCCATCACCCTCCCCCATCACCCTGCCATCACCCTCCCATCACCCTGCCATCACCCTCCCATCACCCTCCCATCACCCTCCCATCACCCTTTATTGGACCATTTGACTTCTATAGGGTTGGTTTTCTAAGGCTTATATCAAGATATTAACTTATATCAAATAAGTCTTTTAAGGTGAAAGCGCGATGACGTCACGCGGCACGAATGCGCGCCTGTATCGTTGGAGGTATTGACTTATATAGGGCTGGTTTTCTAAGGCTGTAGGCCGCACCTCATTTTGTCAAAATAAAGTGGTATTCGGGTGGTTCCGGTATTTGGGACCGCAGGGACGGAAAGTGCAGGTACGGGGTGCTTGGCACTCCCCAGCCGGCCCGCTCTGAAGGTTCGGATCGGGACACCGGGATTCATTCCGGTCGCCCGGTCGGCCCGGAGGTGGGGGTGCGGGGCCTGTCACGGAACGTCAAAACAAACGGCCTGCCGGGGCCGCCCAAAAGTCGGGCGTGATGGGTGCGTCCACTAATGGAACGCCTCTCGCTTCCCAGATCGAGGGCCACGTGGTCAGGAGAACCTCGTCCCTTCTGGTTGCCCTGCCGTCCCACCGGGAGCGCTGGCAGGGTGTACTTCAAACTAAGCTTAAGTGTCAAGTGTTAAGTTCCTCCTTGCCCTCGCAAGGGAAAGGCTAGGGTCAAGCTCTTCCAAATTTCCAAACACTAGAAATCGGACGTCTCAAATTAATTAACTAATTTGTTAATACATCTCAGTCGCCCGCGACCTCTCTAGCGCGGGCGTCGAACCAGTTCATTTCCGGGCGACCGGGCCGAGTATCGGCTCGGCCGTGGCCGAAGCCGTTGATTCCGCCGTAGCACGCTAACGCGTAGGCTCGCGCGTCCCCGGTCCGCCGGGGCTCCGCGGGTGTCCTACCGTGCCCACGTCGCCATGCTCCCTGAATAAGAGAGTCAGACGTGGTGCCCGGGGACGGCGGTCGCTGTCTAAACATGGTAGCGCTAGGCCAGTGGGACCGCCGGGACCCACGTGCACTCACAAGTTGTTCTGCGCATGGGCGGCAGTATCAGACTTGGGAGCCCAAACGCTCCCCGGCTAAAGTTCATCCTGAAAGCGCCCACATTGTGCGGACAAACCAAGTCAAGGGCCACGTGGTCAGGAGAACCTCGTCCCTTCCGGTCACACTGTGCCTATCGGCCGGCCTCGAAGACCGAAATTGTGACGGTGTCACCCGAAAAATCATGCAGCGAAAATGAATGAACTCATTCATTTCGTCATCTAAACAGTGATGTGCATGAATGGATGAACGAGATCCTCACTGTCCCTATCTACTATCCAGCGAACCCACAGCCAAGGGAACGGGCTTGGCGGAATCAGTGGGGAAAGAAAACCCTTTTGAGCTTGACTCTAGCCCGACTCTGTGGGGGGACTTGAGTGGCCGCAGGCACTCAATAGCGCTGGACCCGTGAAATTTCGGGGATTTTTGGTAAAATTACCTCAGGGTAAAGTTACATAGGAAAACGCCGGGTTAAATTTCCGTCGCCGAAGGACTTTATTTTTATTACGAATTTCATCCCGACTTCGCCTCTAGGAGTTATTGAAAATATTAACTTAGATAAAAATTAGTTTTCTAAGACTGAAGCACAGTGATGTCATCACGCCCTTAGTTTTCTAAGACTGAAGCGCAGTGACATCATCACGCCCCCGCCATGAGTGTCGAAGGTCTTTCGAAGAAGAAGAGCTCGGAGTTGGACTCGACACGAGGCGGAGCGGACGCCACTTGGAAGAGCTGAGAGGACTCAGTCGTGATAGGGTGAGCCTGAGTGAGTATATCAAGACAAGAACAAGATCTAGAAGGAGGTATGTACGGTGCGATTCATTTAATATATTGTTTAGTTATCGTCGATGAGGAATTTGGGGTCGGAATGGGTGGTCGGCCTGGGTGACTTGGTCTCGACTAGATGCTAGGCCGCACCTCATTTTGTTAAATAAAGTGGTCACAAAATATTTTTTTATGGTTTTAATGCTTATCATTAGATGCATAACGTTCGTAGTGAGGTATAGATATATGGATTGACATCGGATGGCATGGGATTTGGGATTTAGGAAGTCCGGGGGTTTTTTTTTGTTTTTTTTTTTTTCATTAGGAATATATGCGATTTGCTCTTGGAGGCCCTCGAGAGTGAACGGGGACTCGGATCTTAATTCTGTTTTCAGATTTTGCAGTCGCTAGATTAGCTTAACACTCAATAGAACGGGACCCGCGAAATTTCGGGGATTTTTGGTGGAATTACCTCAGGGTAAAGTTACATAGGAAAGCCCCATGTTAAATTTTCGTTGCCGAAGGACTTTATTTTTTGCGAAATTCATCCTGACTTCGCCTCTAGGAGGATACAGGGGTATCTATGGATAACGGGAACCTTTATTTGGCGAAATTCGGACTGATATTGACCGAGTTATTCAAAATATTAACTTATATCAAACTAGAACGGGCACTCGGTAGAGCGCATACCTTCGCCGCAGCTACTGTTCTGTACTTGGCATGGGAGTGTAGGGAACAGAACAGTGAACAGTTTGGTGCTGATTTCATGCAAATCGGATAAGAATTGACCGAGTTATGACAAAAAAAAAATACGATTTTGACCTTTTCGTGACCTTGACCTTGACCTTTGACCCGATTGCTCCCAAAATCTAATCAAATGTGTCCCGTATAATAACCAATCATCCCACCAAATTTCATGCAATTCGGTTGAATACTTTTTGAGTTATGCGAATAACATACACACACACACACACACACACACACAGACATACAAATAAATACACAGCGATCAAAACATAACCTTCCGCTTTTGCGAAGGTAATAAATCTTTTGAGGTGAAAGCGCGATGACGTCACCACATCACGCGGCACGAATGCGCACCTGTATCGTTGGAGGTATTGACTTATATAGGGTTGGTTTTCTAAGGCTTATATCAGAATATTAACTTATATCAAATGGGTCTTTTGAGGTGAAAGTGTGATGACGTCATCACGTCACGCGGCACGAATGCGCGCCTGTGTCGTTGGAGGTACTGACTTCTATAGGGAGGCCCCATCACCCTCCCCCATCACCCTCCCCCATCACCCTGCCATCACCCTCCCATCACCCTCCCATCACCCTCCCATCACCCTCCCATCACCCTTTATTGGACCATTTGACTTCTATAGGGTTGGTTTTCCAAGGCTTATATCAAGATATTAACTTATATCAAATAAGTCTTTTAAGGTGAAAGCGCGATGACGTCACGCGGCATGAATGCGCGCCTGTATCGTTGGAGGTATTGACTTATATAGGGCTGGTTTTCTAAGGCTGTAGGCCGCACCTCATTTTGTCAAAATAAAGTGGTATTCGGGTGGTTCCGGTATTTGGGACCGCAGGGACGGAAAGTGCAGGTACGGCGTGCTTGGCACTCCCCAGCCGGCCCGCTCTGAAGGTTCGGATCGGGACACCGGGATTCATTCCGGTCGCCCGGTTGGCCCGGAGGTGGGGGTGCGGGGCCTGTCACGGAACGTCAAAACAAACGGCCTGCCGGGGCCGCCCAAAAGTCGGGCGTGAGGGGCGCGTCCACTAATGGAACGCCTCTCGCTTCCCAGATTGAGGGCCACGTGGTCAGGAGAACCTTGTCCCTTCTGGTTGCCCTGCCATCCCACCGGGAGCGCTGGCAGGGTGTACTTCAAACTAAGCTTAAGTGTCAAGTGTTAAGTTCCTCCTTGCCCTCGCAAGGGAAAGGCTAGGGTCAAGCTCTTCCAAATTTCCAAACACTAGAAATCGGACGTCTCAAATTAATTAACTAATTTGTTAATACATCTCAGTCGCCCGCGACCTCTCTAGCGCTGGCGTCGAACCAGTTCATTTCCGGGCGACAGGGCCGAGTATCGGCTCGGCCGTGGCCGAGGCCGTTGATTCCGCCGTAGCACGCTAACGCGTAGGCTCGCGCGTCCCCGGTCCGCCGGGGCTCCGCGGGTGTCCTAATGTGCCCACGTCGCCATGCTCCCTGAATAAGAGAGTCAGACGTGGTGCCCGGGGACGAAGGTCGCTGTCTAAACATGGTAGCGCTAGGCCAGTGGGACCGCCGGGACCCACGTGCACTCACAGGTTGTTCTGCGCGTGGGCGGCAGTATCAGACTGGGGCGCCCAAACGCTCCCCGGCTAAAGTTCATCCTGAAAGCGCCCACATTGTGCGGACAAACCAAGTCAAGGGCCACATGGTCAGGAGAACCTCGTCCCTTCCGGTCACACTGTGCCTATCGGCCGGCCTCGAAGACCGAAATTGTGACGGTGTCACCCAAAGGGTGGTTTTCTAAGGTTTTCTAAGGTTTTCTAAGTGGTTTGTAAGGTTTTCTAAGGTAGTGGTTTTCTAAGGCTGTAGGCCGCACCTCATTTTGTCAAAATAAAGTGGTATTCGGGTGGTTCCGGTATTTGGGACCGCAGGGACGGAAAGTGCAGGTACGGGGTGCTTGGCACTCCCCAGCCGGCCCGCTCTGAAGGTTCGGATCGGGACACCGGGATTCATTCCGGTCGCCCGGTCGGCCCGGAGGTGGGGGTGCGGGGCCTGTCACGGAACGTCAAAACAAACGGCCTGCCAGGGCCGCCCAAAAGTCGGGCGTGAGGGGCGCGTCCACTAATGGAACGCCTCTCGCTTCCCAGATCGAGGGCCACGTGGTCAGGAGAACCTCGTCCCTTCTGGTTGCCCTGCCGTCCCACCGGGAGCGCTGGCAGGGTGTACTTCCAACTAAGCTTAAGTGTCAAGTGTTACGTTCCTCCTTGCCCTCGCAAGGGAAAGGCTAGGGTCAAGCTCTTCCAAATTTCCAAACACTAGAAATGGGACGTCTCAAATTAATTAACTAATTTGTTAATACATCTCAGTCGCCCGCGACCTCTCTAGCGCGGGCGTCGAACCAGTTCATTTCCGGGCGACCGGGCCGAGTATCGGCTCGGCCGTGGCCGAAGCCGTTGATTCCGCCGTAGCACGCTAACGCGTAGGCTCGCGCGTCCCCGGTCCGCCGGGGCTCCGCGGGTGTCCTACCATGCCCACGTCGCCATGCTCCCCGAATAAGAGAGTCAGACGTGGTGCCCGGGGACGGAGGTCGCTGTCTAAACATGGTAGCGCTAGGCCAGTGGGACCGCCGGGACCCACGTGCACTCACAAGTTGTTCTGCGCGTGGGCGGCAGTATCAGACCGGGGCGCCCAAATGCTCCCCGGCTAAAGTTCATCCTGAAAGCGCCTACATTGTGCGGACAAACCAAGTCAAGGGCCACGTGGTCAGGAGAACCTCGTCCCCTCCGGTCACACTTTGCCTATCGGCCGGCCTCGAAGACCGAAATTGTGACGGTGTCACCCGCCGTGGGCACTGGCAGAGTGTACTTCAAACTAAGCTTAAGTGTCAAGTGTTAAGTTCCTCCTTGCCCTCGCAAGGGAAAGGCTAGGGTCAAGCTCTTCCAAATTTCCAAACACTAGAAATCGGACGTCTCAAATTAATTAACTAATTTGTTAATACATCTCAGTCGCCCGCGACCTCTCTAGCGCGGGCGTCGAACCAGTTCATTTCCGGGTGACCGGGCCGATTATAGGCCCGGCCGTGGCCGAAGCCGTTGATTCCGCCGTAGCACGCTAACGCGTAGGCTCGCGCGTCCCCGGTCCGCCGGGGCTCCGCGGGTGTCCTACCGTGCCCGGCACTGCTGATCTCTCAAACTTCCGGGAGTAGGTGCCGGTGCCCGGGGACGGAGTTCGCTGTCTAAACATGGTAGCGTTTCCCTTAGCGTACAAATCGGGGCCCTTATGGACAAAATGAGGGACGAAGCAAAGGCTAATAGTGAGCGATTGGGGGAAAAAATGGGAGAAATGGGGGAACGGCTAGAAGCTAAATTTGAGGGGTTAGACAACGGGATAAAAGAGGTAAAGAAGGGGTTAACGGGGGTGGAAAATAGAATGGCTGCCCAGGAGAATCAGTTACAGGGGGTGAAAAATGGGTTAATGGGGTTAGAAAATAGGATGGAAGACAAATTGCGGGAGATAGGGGAGCAATCCGCCCGGGAAATCGAACAGATGGGGAACCAAATAGAGGAGGTGAAAATCGGGTTAGAAAGTAAACTGGATGCTCAGAGGGATGAATTGGGACAGATGAGGGTAGCATCTACAAAAGAGAGGGAGGAGATGAAAGAGGAGATACGACGAGGTGTAGGTGATGAGGTTTCGGGGCTACGCGAGGAGGTAAAGCGAGGTGAGAAGCGTATAGAGAAAGAGGTGAGAAATGGAACGGCGAGGTTACAAGGGGGAATAGAAGATCTGACGGAGGAGGTGGAACAGCTGACAGAGGGACAGACGGAGTTAGTGGAGCAGGTTCAAAGGAACACTGCAGTACTAGGAGGGTTAAAGGCGACACAAAAAGAAATTAAAAATGACTTAATAGCGACACAGAGACAATGTCAGATAGTACGTGAGGGACTGACAATGAGGTTGGACGAGGTGACAGAGGTAATGGAGACAAAGGACCGGCAGGTGAGGATGCACATAGAGACGGTCATGGTAGACTTAGAGGACGAACTTGAGGAGACGCACCGGGAAATAAAAGAGGTGAAGCAAAAATTAGAGGAAGTGGAAGAAGAGGTGAGTGAAATTAAGAAGGGACGGGCAGAAACTAAGAGGGAGATAAAGGAGGAAGTAATGGAATATGTACAAGGTCGGTGCTCAACTCATGATGTGCTGCTCACTAACCAAATAAAAAGTTTGCAGGTGGCAGAAGAGGTGCGACGACGAGGTACCAAGGTGAGTGGCGATATAATCGGAAATGTACATGATGTGAGGAAAGCTTCAGTCGGCTTGGGGGTTGATGTGGACCCGGGTGTTCGTGAGAGGCCGTTGGTGAAGTGTGCGACAGGTCTGGTGTGCGAAAAACGAGGTGTGCGAGAATGTCCGACCATGGGGTGTGTGAGGGAAAAGTGCACGCCAAGGAGTGAGTGTGCTGTCGAGAGTGAGTCGGTCGTAGCGCGTGTGCGAGGGAGCACATGGAAGCGCGTAGTGAGGAGTGTTACAGAGGATGTAACGGGAGAGTGTGCCGTCAAGAGTGAGTTGGTCGAAGTGCGAGGAGGTACATGGAAGCGCGGTGTGGTAAGTGTTACGGAGGAAGTAACGAAAGAGTGTGCGCAAGAGGATGCGCGAGAAAGGTGTGTAACGGACAGGTGCATGAGGAAAGAGTGCGCTGTCAGGAGTAAGGGTGAGTGCGCGACCGAGAGTGGAAGTGAGAGTAGTGAGAGTGGCACGGAGCGTGAGTTAGTTGTGACAGGTGAGCGAGGATGTACACCTGGCATGGAAGGATGCACACCTGGAATGGTAGAGATTGTGTGGGAATGCACACTTGAGTTGGTCGTGAGGCACGTGGTTGGGTGTGCGAGTGAGAGCACACCTGTGATTGTCACAGAGGAGGTGACCGAGAAGGGGGCGCGAAGAGGTGTGTTGGTGAGGTGTGCGAGCGACGAATGTGTGCCAAGGTGTTCGGTGGTCAGGTGTGTGACCAAGTCTGTGAGCGGAATGAGTGTACCGAGGTGTGTAAGGAAAGGTACGAGGAGCATGGGGACGGCTGGATGTATGAGCAAGAAAGGGGTAGCGTATGCCTGTAAGCATGCAGGTGAGGCATCGACGGTAACCGGGTTAGCGGTTAGAGCGACTTATAGCCGAATCGGGCCCTCGGTGCGTGCCGGGCTTCGCGTGCCGCGAGAACCAGCGGGGGTCCGAAGCACGGCGGGTTCGAAAGGACCGCCGTACGTGATCCACGCTGGGCCGCGTTTCGAACGGTCACGTCCGTGCTCCACTAGGCGGAGCGGGCATCCCGATAGGGAGGGTCGTCATGGCGACCCCCTTTTGTGGAGACGTTCCGGCAGGTCGAGATCGGGCAATTGGATGGCTCCGCGCCGAGGTGGTGCGTGGGATCTCGGCACGGGTAAGCCCCCGTCCCTGCACCGAGTGCCGGACGCATCCAGCCGCCGGCACCAAAGAACCCGCATTCATTGCTCGGCTGTACGAAGCCGAGCTTTCGAAGTGAATTGGCGCACCGAGAGGATCTAATAAGTAGACGGGTAATGAGGTTAGTGTTTTGGACCCAAAATTAGAAAAAGGCAAAATTTAATGATTGGCAAAGGATTGGCAGAGTGATGATTGGTAATGGTACAGTGATTGGCAGATGATTGGCAAAATTTTTGATTGGCTGAAATTAGGTGAGCAAAATTGATAGTGGGACCTCCCCGATGTGGTGGGATGGGCAATCCACCATCCCCCACAGAAGGGGGGGCAAAGGAGCACTAGCTTATGGGGTGCATGGCAGTGAAAACTAGCCCGGGTGCGTTAGGATATTATGTGTAGGGCCCTAGAAGATGACATTAGGTAACGTTAAGATTAGTTAGTGACAAGGATACCTGTAGTGGGGACGCAGGTAGTTTAGTGTGGATGATAATGACGTGGGAGCGCAATAGTTTAAAGGGGCGACTGGCAAGCGCAAGTTTCAGAGGGGAGTAGTTAGCTGAGATGATGCCGTGTGTGTGAGGATTGAACAGGTGTGATTGAACAGGTGTGATTGCACAGGTGTGCAACTGAACAGGTGTGTGGAGCAGTGTTTGAGTGATGGTGATGGTGATGTGTATTGTGCTGACCGAATGGTCCAGGAAGAGGAGGAGGGTGCAGGTGGCACCAGGTGTGAGTGCACAGGTGTGCAACAACAGGTGTATGTGGTTGTGTGGAATAAATGGTATGGGATATATGGCGTATTGGAATGGATGGTCGTGGAGTGAGCATGGTGGAAACAATGGAGTGGAGTGGATGGTGCGAAGGTGTGAATGGGGGAAGAGTGGACCCCCATCACGAATACCCGGGGCGGGTAGTGTAAGTGTTAGGTAGAGGGTACAGGTAAATTGTGGTTGGATATTGGCATCTGTGGTGCGGTTGAGAGAATGGTATTTGGATGGGTGCATTAGTGTTGTGGAAATGGCTGGGCGTGTAGCCTGTTAGTGTGTGTAGTTGGTTTGGGCACTCCACCACTGTGAGGATGTCGGCCAGGTGAGGCCGCAGGTGGGCTCTGGGAGCCGGTAGTTGTGGATGGGGCCCGAGGATCCAGAGGACGGACCTGGGTAGCCCAGTGCCAGAGGGCACCAACGGGTGACAGAGCCAGGAGGGGCCTTCCCCAGTTAGATAGGTTAGGGTGAGGAGCAGGTAAGCTCGGGAGGCAACTGCAGTGGTGGAGGTGTGCAGGTGGGTAGACCTGCTGGGAGAGCTACACGTCACAGCCCAGAAATTGTGCAAGGGCACCGGGAGATGAATCGGGGGAGTGAGACCCCAAATTGAGAAGCACCACAGTTTGGTCAATGGGAATTTGGTTTTTAGAACCCATAGTGTAAGTGGCCAATGGATTGGCAGGGAGAGACCCCGGGTAGTGTAAAGTGTGTTAAAGTCATTTAGAGGATAGTTAGGAAGAAGGATCTCCTCGCACCATCTGCATCCACTCACCTGAGGTGACAGGTACTCCACACCATGCCATGTTTTGATTATTTTTTATGTGCAAATGTTTTGAATTGTGAGATGCATCATGACGTGGGTGTGACATTGTGCTTGATGTTCCATCTCTTCCTCCTTATGAGGATTGATGATGAATTGGGTGATGGCAAATTTTGAAGTAGAGGGATTGGAGACGAATTTGGTGTAGAAGGGAAAGATGGGGAAGACGAGACGTAGTGACGAATTTGTAAAGGTGTAAATTGTTGTAAATATGGGGAAAGGGCAAGGGTAGTGTAGGTGACAGGGGGGGGTGACGTACGGTAGGGACCAGTTTTTCTCACTTCGCTCTCCGTACGCACTTCACCCTGCATTGCCTTTATTGACGTGTACCCTTGTGACCTTACCCCTCGCTCATTTGTCTTCCCCCCTTTTGTCTCCCACTTGAGGACCTGTGCGCCATTGGGCGCCGAGGGGAGCGTGCGTGAGGTGGCCATTGTGCGCACGAGATTCTCAGAACCAGCATGCATTGCGTTGATGTACCACTTTATGGACCGCTGTTCTGCGGCCAAGTACCACTTGATGGACCCCAGGTTCTGGGGCAGGGCACCTCTGTTGGAGACCGGCCATAGTGGCCAGGGAATCTTGCTTGCGGACCTCGGTAAGGTGGCACCTATGCCAAACAGGTGGACCACCCTTAGTTGGCCCCTGAGGCCCTAAATAAAAATGAACACAAGTTGTGCTTTTTATTATTTCCAAGTAGGCTGCATGAAGCCAGAAGACGTCGGGAAGAACATCGGCCCAGCAGAAAAAGAGAAGACCACCACCAGTTGTTTTGTTGTGTTTATTATGAACAGTGGTGACTGTGCACCGAGTGGTGCTTTTGGTGCTTTTGGGTGCTTTGGTGGTATTGGTACTGGTGCATCGATGCAATGCGTGCTGTCTCCTCCCTCCCAACAGGAATTTCTTTTTCTTGTTCCCTAAAAAGAAAATAAAACACAGGTCCTGGGTTGCGTTGTAAATAAGAAATAACGTCACTGTAAATAATGCTCCCCACCGTAAATGTATAGTTTGAAAACAATTCCGTAATTCGGTTAGCTGTGGGCTTGAGTCTGTTAGACAGGGTGCAATGCAATAGGGGGACATACTTATTTGTGTTTTAAAATTGTCACACTCAGGGTCAGGTTAAAAGTAGAGGGAACTACACCTACGGGTCACACTAAATTAAAGTTGTAGGCCCGGGGACAGACCTGAAGAAAGGAGGGTGCAGTGTAACGAATTTGGAAAGTGTAAAGAATGTGAGAACTGGTTTGCTGTGTTTTAACTGACCCTCGTAGAGTAAATAAGATCGAAAGACGTCCCCCTAGTTAATTCCATGAACCTACAGACAGGCCACGATATATCTTTTTAAATAGCTTATTTCCTTATTCTATGTAGGCTAAATATGTGTTTCCCACTAGATTGACTTTGCATTGTATCAAACGAAATAAGCGTAGGCCCCTTTCAATTTCCCCAATCATCTCCGCTCTCCAAAGTTCCTTTCAAAAGCGGTGCGAGTGGTGTTCAATCCCGCAAGCCGCCATTGCCCATGTGCTAATCTCGGAGAAGAGGGGGGTAAGAGCCGCCAACTCACGGGCGTGGCACGTCGTCATGATCAAAGGGGGAATCGGACAACCCTAACAGCCAACCAGCACCGCGGTGAGCGACCCGGTAGGCGTGCCCTCGCAGCCGGCGGCTTGATTCCGACCCGAGTAATAAAAGCGACTGGAAGGGACTGCTTCGGCAGATGAGAGGAGAGATGAGCTGTGAGATGAGCTGTGAGCTGTGAGATGAGAGATGAGAGACGCTCCAAACCAAAAAGGAGAGGTACTTGGAGATGAAACAAGCTTTTGAGAGACGTGCTGAGAGGAGGGAGACGGCTCCACCAGAAAGAGAGGAGCAGGTGTGACCGAGCCAGCGCATGACGTCCACAGCATCAGCAGCGTCGATGCGACCGAGGGTTTTCCCGCCAAAAATGCGAAGAATTGGGAGCTGCTACCTCCAGCCCTGCCGGTTGCAGGGACCTGACCTTGCCTCCCTCTCCAGCAACCCACCTCCGCCATTCCTGCCTGCAATTTCCCCCATGTAAGTGTGAACGTCGTCTGTCCTAATCGTTGTCCTGGGGTTAAGTAAACTGCATAGATAAGCTAACGATTCACTGTGTGACTGCTTCTTCCATCCATTGCTTGTAAATAACTTTAATCGCTCCTTCTTTTTGCTTGTGTGTATAATAAATCCTGTTATTCCTCCGTACTCTGTCTTCTTCTCTCTTCCTCTTTACATTCGGTCGCTTTAGAGGTTTCCCGATTGAATACCTGTGGCGCGATTGGTCAACGTTGGGGGAGTCGGGCTAATCGGGGATCCTGTAACGGTCGCGGTTGACCATCCGCTCGGCCCAAAGTAACATCTTGTCCGCGACCCGTAACAATATATATATACAAAGGTGGGCGGTCCGCTTCGAAAGTCCGCTTATACGCTTATCCGCTGCAGTGGACTAACGTTTTCGAAGCGGATAAGCGAATCGGAACAACCCCCGGAAACCGAAGCGGATAAGCGTAAGCGGACTACCGAAAAATTAAAGCGCATCGCGATTCGCCAAATCAGCTGTTAGCCTGAGCCGTTACTCTAGAATTGTGAATATTTATTTAAGTGAATAATAAGTGAAAACTGAATATTTTATTGGACGCTAGAGCGGCAATAATGTCAAGATGGAGAGATTTCTGACTCTCCAGCCCAGCGGCAGTGCCAGGGACAGGCACACGAGCGACGCAAACCAGCAGTCCCAGCACAGCGACATCCACAACCCGGCGGTCAACATGATGGGGGACGTGGAGGACAGTCAGGAGATCTGCGCCCTGACCCCTCAGCTCGCGCGCAGCGAGAGCAGGATGTCGCTGGACTGATCGAGTCGGCTGAGATCAACGTGACGGCAGGTTAGTTCTTATATTATTATTATATTTTATCGCAACGAGTTGAAAATTAATAAGTGCTTCTTTCTTCTTATATTATATTATTATTAAATGATTAAAAAATCCTTGCCGGTCTAATGATTCATTTGAAATGAATTAAAATCAGTTGAATGACATTTAATTTTTCAATTTACAAATCTGAAATTATTTGACATTTGTTTTATAACTTTTCTTTTACTTCAGGTTCAGCCACCTCTTCGTGGACATGACCTTTTGATGGCCACGGCGCTGCACCCCCAGCACAAGCTCGCCACGGTCAGGGCCATCTGCAGGAGGCAGAACAACGACGCCATCTGCGACCTGGTGAGGGACAAGCTCATCAGGGACCTGCTCGCCCTCGTCCTGCCTGACGAGCACCTGGACCCTGCCCCCGAGCAGGGACCCCAGCCCGGCTCGAGCAGTACGGACTACCTGTTCGCCATGGAGGAGGGGCAGCAGGAGGAGAACCTCGAGGAGAAGATCAGGGAAGAGGTCAACAACTGGTCGAGGAAGCCGCTGAGGGGGAACCCGGGGCTCTCGCCCAATCTCTTCCCGCTCGAGTTCCGTGATGCTTGGGTAACTCTATTTCTCAGGCATAACAAGCCGCTCCTGAGCTCTGCCTCGGTCGAGCGCGTGTTCAGCTACGGGTCGGACATCCTCAGGCCTAAGAGGTCGGCCCTGGCTGCACCGAACTTCGAGGCCCTCGTCTTCATGAAAGGCAACCTCCAAATCCTCAAGAAGGCCCACGAGGTGGAGGAGGAAGACGAGGACTAGTCAACAGACTGCTAGTCTGTTGACTAGTAGATTCTCTTGTCAAAGAAAGGACGGGCAAATTGATTTTTCTTTAATGTAACTTGCATATATTAAAATTATATTTAAATTAACTGTAGAGTAGAGTAGAGTCGAGTGGAAAACTTTATTTCAATAAATTTAGAATAAATTTTATTTAAATAAAAATGTATATTTTTGATCTTAAAAGCTTTGTTTGTCTTTGTAGTTGTTAGAAATGGCTATTTAGGCTTAAAAAGCATTAAATTCCCTTTAGAAACGTCAAAAATCGCTTTAAAAACGTCGAAGCGCTTTTAAAAAATCGAATCGAAGCGGATAAGCGGATAACCGGTAAGCGGACTAAGCTTTTCGGCCGCTGAAGCGGATAAGCGGTAAGCGGACTTAAAATTTTCCGAATCGCGCCCACCTTTATATATATATATACAGTCACGTGAAAAAGTAAGTACACCCCATGTAAAGTTTTGAATT
This sequence comes from Myxine glutinosa, assembly GCF_964187855.1. Lineage (NCBI taxonomy): Eukaryota > Metazoa > Chordata > Myxini > Myxiniformes > Myxinidae > Myxine > Myxine glutinosa. Next base: position 203,905,920 of record NC_136265.1, on the reverse strand, counting down.
TTCAACATATTTCAACATACAGCTATTTGATCTTCATTTTTTTTTTTTTTTTTTTTTTTTTTTGGTATACAAGATCGAGGCTCGTGAAAGAGCGAACATTAATCACACAGAAAGACAAATAGACAAACCGACACATAAAACAAATAACATCGGGAGCGGTAGACAAGATGGGGAGAGAGGGGGAAGGACACAAACACAACATTTGAGAGCAGGGACCATGAGACATCGAGAGATCTGTGGGAGGGAGAGGGCTTTGGGGGGAGGTATGGGAAGGGGGGGGTGGGAGATGTATAAAACATATGGACACTGCCAGGACTTCCAGGAAAGAAGTTGGAATTTCAAACAAGGTGGATCTGGGGTGAATTAGTGGGGGTAGAAAAGATCAAGATTTTGGATGGGGGAAGATAAGAGATGGTGGTGAACAGCTGTTTTAAAGACCTGGAGGGAGGAGTGGGATTGAAGGGAGTGTGGGAGTTTGTTCCAGAGGCGAGAGAAAAGAGGAATGAAAGAGTGAAGGTGAGCAGAGAGCCGAGATTTCGGCAGTTTAACCATAAGAGGGTTGCTGGCAGATCTTGTGCGACCTGTAGGAATATTTGGGGGACAGAGCACAGAGAGAGCTGGGGGAGCAAGGCCGGAGAGGAGTCGGTAGAAGACAGAAAGACCACCTACCTGCCTGCGGTGAGTGAGTGAAAGGCCCTCAGAGATAGCTTCATCGCGGGAGATTCCAATGATTCTGAAAGCTTTGGATTCAACAGCGTGAAGCCGAGCTAGGTGTGAGGCAGGGGCACCAGCCCATAGGGGAGAACAGTATTCCATTGAGCTGCGGATGAAAGCCTTGTATGTGGTGAGGAGCTCAGGTGTGCCGAGGAAGGACTTCGCACGACGGAGGATGCCCAGTCGGCGACTGGCTTTGGAGGCCAGCTTGGAAATGTGGTTTTCCCAAGAAAGATCATGGCAGATAGTGAGACCCAAAAGCTTGAGCGACAGAACTTCTTGGAGAGGATTGTTGAGAAAGTAGATGGGAGGGTTGTACAGTCGATCTTTTCGGAGAGACATAGTAAGAGTGTGAGATTTGTCAGGATTGAAAGACATGTTCCACTTGTTTGACCAGTCTGTGATTTTGTCCAGGTCTTCAGAGAGTGAGGAGGCTGCAGACTGCCGATCTGAGGGAAGAGGAATGGAGCGGCAGAGAGTGGAGTCATCAGCTAAGAGATAGAGAGGATTTTCCAGAGAGTCGGAGAGATCATTGATAAAGACCAGAAAAAGCACAGGGCCCAGCACACTGCCTTGGGGAACTCCAGCCTGAACAGGAAGGGGAGATGAGAGAAATCCATTCAGGGCCACACGTTGACTACGACCAGAGAGGAAGTCCGCAAGCCATGCATGGAGATTTCCATGGATACCATAGGAGGAGAGTTTGGTGAGCAGAGCTGGGTGCCAGACCGTATCGAAGGCACGTGATATGTCAAGGGAGACAGCTCTGATTTCCTGTTTGGCATTGAGGACCTCCATCCATTGTTGAGACAGCAGAAGCAGCATGTCCAGAGTCGAGTGACGTGGTCTGAAACCAAATTGATGATCAGAGATCAAGCCATTGGTATTGGTATTTGGTATTTGGTTGGTATTTCAACAATATTGATAGATAAAGGTGATATAATATAACAAATATCATGAAACATTTACATTTTGTAGTCGATTGTATAATTTCAATAAACATAAATGCAAATTTAGCATGTGGAAAAAGTAAGTACACCCCTACATTTATCACTACTTCAAATACCTAAAATTAGAATCAGGTGCACCAGCCCAGGTGCAAATGATTAGAACATCATCAGAGAGGATCTTAGAGGAACCTGTCTTATTTAAACCTCAGACATTTAGTTTGGTTTGCTCTTTGTTGTTGAAGTGTGCGGCGTCACCATGCCTCGATCAAAAGAGCTCTCTGAGGCCTTCAGAAAGAAGGTTATAGATGCCTACAAGGCTGCGAATGGATTTAAAAAGATCTCCAAACAATTGGAAATCAATCATTCGACTTTCCGGAAGATCATCTACAAGTGGAGAAGATTCCAAACAACTGCCAACTTGTTCAGGCCAGGCCGCCCCAGAAAGTTCAGCCCGAGAGCAGACCGCAAGCTGCTGAAAGAAGTCTCTAAGAACCCCATAATGTCATCACGGGACCTACAGGTAGCTCTTGCCACTGTTGATGTCAAAGTGCACGAGTCTACCATTAGAAAGAGGCTGCACAAATTTGATCTACATGGGAGGTGTGCCATGAGGAAACATTTGCTGTCCAGAAAGAACATCAGGGCAAGACTAAAGTTTGCCAATGAACACCTAAGCAAAGACCGGCACTTCTGGAACAATGTGCTCTGGACAGATGAGTCAAAGGTAGAGCTATTTGGCCACAGTACCAGAAGACATTTTTGGCAAAAACCAAAGACAGCATTTGACCACAAGAACCTGATACCAACTGTAAAGCATGGTGGTGGAAATATTATGGTTTGGGGCAGCTTTGCTGCATCAGGGCCTGGGAAGCTCACCCTCATAGAATCCACGATGAATTCTTCATTGTACCAGAGGGTGCTTGAGGATAATGTGAGGCCATCTGTCGGAAAGTTGAAGCTCAACCGAAAGGTGGACCTTGCAACATGACAATGACCCTAAACATACCAGTAAATCCACCAAGGCATGGCTGAAAAGAAAGAAATGGAGGGTTCTGGAATGGCCAAGTCAAAGACCGGATCTAAATCCCATCGAGATGTTGTGTGGGGATTTGAAACGAGCTGTGCATGCAAGAAACCCCTCAAACATCGCACAGCTGAAAGAATTCTGCATGGAGGAGTGGGCAAAAATTTCTCCCAGTTGATGTCAGAGACTGGTAGACAGTTATAAGAAATGCTTATTTGAGGTTGTTTCTGCCAAAGGGGGGCAATACCACCTATTAGAGCCAAGGGTGTACTTACTTTTTCCACATGCGAAATTTGCATTTATGTTTATTTAAAATTATACAATGGACTCCAAAATGTAAATGTTTCATGATATTTGTTATATTATATCACCTTTATCTATCAATATTGCTGAAATGAAGATCAAATAGCTGTATGTTGAAATATGTTGAAAAAGTCAAAACTTTACATGGGGTGTACTTACTTTTTCACGTGACTGTATATATATTTACGGTTTTGCACGACCCCGTTCCCTTACCAAGGGGAGATTAAGCCCCTTGTTCTCCTTGGGGCTTTGCAACCGTGAGACTTGAGTCGCCACTTCCGGTCAGACGCGGGACAGGGTTTCGGGACACTTTTCGCACGTACCTAGGTACCCACGCCACCGCGGACGCGGGGATCAAGTCTCGCACGAACCACGCGTAATTTGAGTACGCCCGAGCGGATTGCGTACCACGTGGTCCGTGCAGTTACCTTGGTATTGGAGCCCGATCAGAGCGATATAATTCGTACCATGCTTAGTCAATGATGGAGAGACAAAAGCGATCGAATCAAAGAAATAACAGGTTTAATTATTATTATTTACAATGTACACTGGTAGAAGGAGCAGAGACACAGGGCAGTCTTATAACAGTCTTAACTTATCCGCCCAGACAATGGGCCCATTCACACTCACAGGGGGATGAAGGAGGAATTGTCATGCGCTGAACGTGCCGGCTTTGGTCGTCCAGGAACAGCTCACCCGGCATGGCCCTCTGGCGGTCACCGTACGTTCCCCGGCGACGACAGGCAGGCAGGCGGGAAGGATCCTCGCGGCGCGTGTATTGGCAAAGCAGGCAGGCGGAAGGAAATATTCGCGCGTCTCTGGCCCGGCACGGCTGTCTTTCACAGTGCGATTAATACAACTGCGCACTTTCACTCTCAAAATATATTAAAAGTTCAGACAAACAAAATATATAAAAAGAGGGAGCGGAAGACAAGAGAAGGGGAAGCACACAAACACTTGAGGGCACACAACATTTAAGAGCAGGGAGATGTGTGGGAGGTAGAGGGCTTGGGGGGAGGAGGCGTGGGAAAGGGGGGGGGGGGGGGTGGGAGAAGTATAAAACACAAGGACACCAAGGACTTCCAGGACAGAAGTTGGTATTTCAAAAAAGTGGAATTGGGGTGAGATTAGCGGGGGTAGTTTTTTTTTGTATACTGAATCGAGGCTCGTGAAAGAGCTGACATTTACTTCACAAACAATGACATTGCTTCATCAGAACAGTTGTCTGTGGAACTTACTTCTGGTTCACAAGATTCATTCACAAAGCCTGTTGTTCATCCCTCCTCAGTGAAGTTTTCTCTGAGACTTGATTCTGCTTCTGGAGGTTCCTCCACTACTAACATGTCTTCTGCTGACTGATCATGATGCATTGTCTCATCAGCACCTAACAATTCCTCTGCATTTGACTGGGTTCTGCAATGTTCTTGTCGTTCACGATCTACTTCATTGACGTTTCGTGCAGGTCGAGACAGGTTTGGCAGTGTAAGGTTGAATACGTCTGCAAGCAGAAGAATCAAGAATATCGAGAACCTCCATCCTCGATCAAGAACAGATTCTAGTGTGATGCCAGTACAAAACACACAAATATATTATAGAAACATACGTCGAACACTGATAAAACTGGGCACTCAATTAGTCAGTGTACGATATGTGGAAAACACGGGCCATAATGGTCACATTCGGCAGCCATTTATAAATTTGGCGGCCATTTTCAAAAAAGGAAAATGCTCACACAAAGGTATTGCCTTTCAGAATTGGACTCTGATCCGCTGCAGATCTAAAATATGCAGTCCTACTCATTAAACAGGGGAATGATATGTTGCTATTATGGTTTTTCTATTATTTATGTCCATTTGGCAGCCATTTTGTTTTTTCCTTATTTCCCCCGGCTGGATCTTTCCAGACTTTTAATAATAATAATAATAATAATAATAATTCATTTATTTTGTATAGCGCTTTTCAAGTAGCCCAAAGGTGCTTTGACAGAGTGGAAAACATAATGCATAACAATACATGAAAACAACAATTGCAAAAAGACAAGAATCAATAGGGAAATATTTAAAGCAAAAGGAGGGAGAAGGAGAAGAGATAGTCAGGGGTTAAATGCTGTGGGTTGAATGTTGAATGCAGTGTTGAACAGGTGGGTCTTTAGTGATGTTTTGAATGTGGTGAGTGAGGAGGAGTCTCTGATGGTGTGAGGTAGTGAGTTCCAGAGGGCGGGAGCAGCGATGGAGAAGGCCCTGTCCCCCCAGGATCTGAATTTGGTCCGGATGGGGGGGGGGGGGTCAGGAGGTTGGTACCAGCAGAGCGGAGGTTGCGGGTGGGAGTGTGTCTGGAGAGGAGGTCAGCCAGGTAGGATGGGGCCAGGTTATGGAGGGCTTTGTATGTCAAGAGGAGGATTTTGTACTGGATTCTCTGGGGGATGGGGAGCCAGTATGTTTATACAGAGACCTTATAGAAATGCATTGTGCAAGAATCAATTCTGTTGCAATTTTTTTACCTTTCCTGCATATTGGGGCTAACATGCTGCTTGTACTGCGCTCACGAAGCGAAAAGCGGGGTTGAGCATTCAGTTACATACGAACGGGTCTGGATTTCAGTAAAGTAAAGTGTGTGCCGTGTCTGCATTTTAGAAATTCATATTCTCGGCAACTGTTGGTCGATTGACATGAAATTTTCACCATAGGAGGGCCTCCTCCTGTAGGCTATTTTAGTGAATATTATGACGTCATAGCTCACGTGGTACAGGCGCCATCTTGGAAAAAACGAAAAACGGTGCACCACCATATCTCCAAAACCGCTCCATGGAAAAAATTGAAACGTGGCTCATTGTAAATAACTCCATATGGGGAATAGGCGTTGTTAACGATGACGTAATTGGTGCCATAATTATGACGTCATAATTCGACAGGCACAATGCTTAGTCTGCTCAGTTTGAAATGTATTGAGCATGATCTACTCAACAATTATTTAGAGAATATAAATTTATGATGTCATCGCTCACGTGGTTTGGCAGCCATATTGGATCAAAAAAAAAGTAACGTTCAAAAACAGAAGAGTTGGCTCACACCAAGTTGACGGCGCAGGGTAAGTATTCTATGAATACCATCTAGTTCATTATGGTGCTCGACTATGCGATGCGAACCGCATTGACGGAGGAAGATGGTGTCACACTGCAACGCCGCATGAGCAGAAGACACCCTGCTCAGAAACTATCTGACCTCGACTATGCTGATGACATCGCTGTATCTGCTGATTCACGACAAGATGCACAGCACATCCTATAAAGAATCGAAGATATAGCCAGAAAAGTCGGTCTTCTTATCAACGCCTCAAAAACAAAGTACATGCACATACTTCGTCGACCGAATGAACAACGAACTCTCAGGGCAGCAAATGATGAAGTGCTCGGGATAGTTCAAGATTTCAAATACCTTGGCTCATACACGAACACTGCCTATGACGTCAGCTGCCACATTGGACAGTTGTGGGCAGCAGCAAACAAGCTTGAGAAAGTATGGTGCGCCCCGCTGCAACGAAGCACCAAAATCCGGCTATGTAAAGCTACAGTTGAAACAATCTTACTGTATGGGTGTGAGTCGTGTACGCTGACTAGTAGCATGACACGTAAAATCGATGGCAACGACACCAAGCTCCTCCATAAAACACTCAACATCCGTTGGCAAGGCCACGTCACAAACATTGAACTATTTGGTAATTTGCCCAAAATTTTTGATGTTGTGAGGAAGAGAGACGTTTGAGATTGGCGGGTCATGTCCTCCGGCACGAAGAAGAAGCAGCAAAAAGCGTCCTGCTTTGGAAGCTATCAGAAAGGAGAGTTGGTCGGCCGAACCTGACGTTGATTAATATTGTCTGCAGCGACACTGGGCCGCATACGGACAAGCTGAAATCCGTCGCAGCTGATAGAGCTGTTTGGGCAAATCTGACAAAGTAACTTTGTTCTTTGGTGCTCTGGTTTATTTTTGGTGTTTTGTTTGTGATTGTCTGATCAACATTATGTATATACAAGTAGTAGTAGTAGATATGAAAATCCTATTCAAATTTCAAGTCAATCGGATGAAAATTCATGATTTTAAAATTTTTGGAAAAGTGGTTGACCTTTGGCCTATGGTGACCTTGTGATCCTACATATTGATCCCATATATTGATCTGGTTTGTGCAAACCCCAGGTGATAAAATCCTATATTTTGATAGCAAAATAGTTGGTAGTTGAATTCAGTTAGCTGATATGAAAATCCTATTCAAATTTCAAGTCAATTGGATGATAATTGAGGATTTTAGAAATTCGAAAAAAGTGGTTGACCTTTGGCCTATGGTGACCTTGTGATCCTACATATTGATCCCATATATTGATCTGGTTTGTGCAAACCCCAGGTGATAAAATCCTATATTTTGATCACAAAATAGTTGGTAGTTGAATTCAGTTAGCTGATATGAAAATCCTATTCAAATTTCGAGTCAATCAGAAGAAAATTGAGGATTTTAGAAATTTGAAAAAATGGTTGACCTTTGGCCTATGTTGACCTTGTGACCTATGTTGATCTCAAAAATAGTTGGTGGTTGAATTCAGTTTGCTGATATGAAAATCCTATTCAAATTTCAAGTGAATCGGATGGAAATTGAGGATTTTTGAAATTTGAAATTGTTGTTCACCTTTGGCCGATGTTGACCATTTGGCTTACGCTGATCTCAAACATAGTTGATGGTTGAATTCAGTTAGCTGATATGAAAATTCTTTTCAAATTTCAAGTCAATCGGATGAAAATTGAGGAAAAAAATACATATATATTGTTGTGGTTTTGGAAATAAAAGCAACCCCCCTTTTTAGTTGCACCACAACATGTCGCCTCGCTTTAGCCAGTTATTTCTTATTAAATGTTAAGTATAGTCTCCTTCCCAGTGTTAGTATGCGTTGAGGCAGGTAATTAAGGGTAGGCCTCATTGGGCCTGGAATGCCATGTGCTGGGCCTAGCACTAGTCGAGGAGGCCCGAGGGAGGAGCCGGAGGGAGTGGCTGGCAAGTAGCAAACAGCCAATGGAGCTAAAGGGGAGTGGCCAGCAGCAGGCAGCCAATAAGAACTATGGGGAGTGACTGATGAGGGGCTATCACGACACGTGACCCCTGGTGGCCAGTGGAGGCCCTTGGAACATTCTGGTGGGACTCCGGGGGGGGGGGCTATAAAACCCGGCCCGGACCCCCAGTCTCTCTCTCTGTCCTGGGATTCTGAAGCTCTCAGCGCTCCCTGCCCCCGCTCTCTCTAGCCCAGGACTCTGAATGAGAAACGCTCTCTGCTGCCCTGTCCTCCCTGGCTCTGATCTCTCTTTTGCCCTCGCTCTCTTGGGAAATGCGCTCGCAGGATGATCTCTCTCATGGCCCTGTACTCCAACTATCTCCCTGCACGTGCGCGGTTGCCTCGCCGACTTCGGGACACGCTGCGGAGATTCCCGTACGTGCACGGCTGAAGCCGACATCCCTGCTGCGAACATCCTCGAGGGGAGACGCCCAACGAGCCGTTCGGGGCGAACTGCACTGAGCGGCCACGCTTTGAGCGCGTCCTCTCCTTCCTACCTTTCCCCGAGTGAGTCAGAGGGCCCTTGTCTGGGACCTAAGTAAGAACGGTTAAGTTTCTCTCCTGTGTCTCTTTTCTCTCACCGTTGTACATTTGTTAATAAACCTGTGTTGTTTCTAACTTGGCCGTTTATGTCTTTTCACCATTGGCCTCGCATTGCACGAGATAAAACCGCTCGATGGGGTTCATAGTAGTTAACGGCACGAGTTACGTGACACGCAAACCGCTTGGGCATATCAGACCAGCGTGACTCGTGTGAGGTCCAGCCCCCGTCGTCACGGCAGCATGTGTATCGAAGGTACTCGGGTATTTGACCGGAAACACTTCCACGCGCTCGCTGCGGGTTTGGCAGCTGGAATTGCTCAGCAATCCGCCCCCACGAGTGTAAAGTTGGTAGCGGCCTCGTGGACTCGAAGATCGAGGGGGAGAAGGGCTTAATCCCCCCTCAGTACGTCGACGGGCTCGAGATCCGCAACAAATTGGTGTCAGGAGTGGGATTTTTGGACCTGGAGTGCGCTTCACGTACTCGAAATTACGAGCGTACGAAATTTAGTTTTAAAACCAAATTTACGTGAGTACGTGCAATGGCTGGTCAAGACGACCAAATGCCGGTGGGTGTAAGAAATGAAGAAGAACTAATGGCCCAGGACCAGCAGGAAGAGTTGGTAGTGGTGGAAGCTGAAGAGAGTGTGGCAGTAGGTGAGGAAAATGGCGGTGCCTCGCACGTGGCAGCGGAAGCCAAGCCAGCTGTGCAGGCGGGTTTTGATATGCAATTATTCATGACTCAAATCACGGCATACATGGAAAAGATGAGTGAGAAATCCACCAGGGAAATGAACAAAATGGGTGGTCGAATGGCTAATCGGATGGACACCATGGGGGAGGAGATTGGGCGTAGGATGAGCAAGGAGGTCGCGGTGGTACGCGACGAGGTGAAGTGGTACGAGGAACGCATGGAGAGCGGGATAAAAGTGGAGCACGACCAAACTGACTGGGGCAATGAGAGTAGGAACGGGGGAGGTAGAGAAGCCGAAGATCGTCGAATTGGAAGAGAAAATTTTGGGGGCGCCGACGAAGGTTGAATTGGAAGAGAAAATTTTGGGGGCGCCGACGATTGTCGAGTTAGAACAGATAATTGGGGTTGAAGAGACAGGAGAGACAGGGAATGAATCGTGGGAGGAGGTGATGGAATGTGTGCAAGGTCTGTATTCGCACCGTGATGCCGTGCTTGCTAACCCAATAAAAAGTTTGCAGGTGCTGGTGGAGAAGCAGGAGAAGGAGAGCCCCAAGGTGAGTAAAAATGGCGGGAATGTGTTTGGTGTGAACGGGTGCTCGGCGAGCTTGGGAGAGAGGCGAGACCCGGGCGTTCGCGAAGGGCCCATTATGCGGTGTACGAGTAGTAGTGGTATGGAGTGTGTGGAGAGAGAGTGCGTACCGGAGTGCGAGGAGTGGGAGTGTGCACTGGAGTGTGAGAAAGAGTGCACACCGGAGTGTGTGGAAAGAGAGTGTGCACCGGAGTGCAAGAGAGTGCACACCGGAGTGTGTAAAAGAAGAGTGTGCACCGGCATGTGCGATGACTGAGTGTGTAAGAGAAGAGCGTGCCCCAGAGTGTGCGATAACGGAGTGTGTGTGGGGGGCGCGTGTGCGCCTGGGTGTGCGAGTGTGGAGTGGGTCGCGAGGTGTGAGGACGCGGCCTGGGCTTTGACACCGACCGGGGTAGAGCTTAGCGGGACGAGTAGCGTACGCGAGCCCCCGGTGAGTTGCGTGCCGCGGGGACTGGAGAGAATTGGTGCTGCGTCGGTCTCGCAAGGACTCTCTGCCCCCACTCTCTCTAGCCCAGGACTCTGAACGAGAAACTCTCTCTGCTGCCCTGTCCTCCTTGGCTCTGATCTCTCTTTTTCCCTCGCTGGATGGGGACAGGTTGGATGGGGACCGTTGGTGGACAGCCATTTTCAGGTCTCTCCAGAGATGTTCGATTGGGTTCAAGTCAGGGCTCTGGCTGGGCCACTCAAGGACCTTCACAGAGTTGTCCCTAAGCCACTCCTGCGTTGTCTTGGCTGTGTGCTTAGGGTCATTATCCTGTTGGAAGGTGAACCTTCGGCCCAGTCTGAGGTCCTGAGCGCTCTGTTTCAGGTTTTCATTAAGGATATCTCTGTACTTTGCTCCATTCATTGTTCCCTCAACCCTGACCAGTCCCCCAGTCCGTGCTGCTGAAAAACACCCCCACAGCATAATGCTGCCACCACCATGCTTCACCGTCAGGATGTTATTGGTCAGGTGATGAGCGGTGCCTTGTTTCCTCCAGACATGACGCTTAGAATTGAGGCCAAACAGTTCTATCTTGGTTTCATCAGACCACAGAATCTTGTTTGTCAGTCTATCCTTCCTCTCACCTAGCTCGTCTTCACGCTGTTGAAACCAAAAGCTTTCGGAATCATTGGAATCTCCCTGATGAAGCCGATTCCGAGGGCCTTTCACTTACTCACCGCAGGCAGGTTTGGTGGTCTTTCTGTCTTTTACCGACTCCTCTATGGCCTTGCTCCCCCAGCTCTCTCTGTGCTCTGTGCCCCAAATATTCCTGCAGGACGCACAAGATCTGCCAGCCACCCTCTTATGGTTAAACTGCCAAAATCAAGACTCTCTGCTCACCTTCACTCCTTCATTCCACTTTTCTCCCACCTCTGGAACAAACTCCCTCGCTCTATTCAATCCCACTCCTCCCTCCAGGTCTTTAAAACAGCTGTTCACCACCATCTCTTATCTTCCCCCATCCAAAACCTTGATATTTTCTACCCCCGTTAATTCACCCCAGATCCACTTTTTTGAAATCCCAACTTCTTTCCTGAAATTCCTCGATGTGTTGCTTTGCTTTGTACCGTGTACCCCTCCCTCCTCCCCCAGCCCTCCCCCTTCCACAGATCCACCGACGTCCCTGCTCTCTTCTGTTGTTGTGCTTGTGCGCTTCCCTCTCTCTCCCCATCTTGTCTCCTGCTCCCTTTATCTTATGTTTTATGTGTCTGTGCATGTTTTCATGTTCAATGTGTTTGCTCTTACACGAGCCTAGACTTAGTATGCAAAATAATGACTTCACATGATGGAGGATGCCCAGTCCACCACTGAATAGCATCCCCATAGCATGATGCTGCCACCACCATGCTTCACGGTAGGGATGATGGGAGATGTGTGATGAGCTGTGTTCGGTTTCCAGGTGTGCTGCCATGTGCCTTTTTCTCAGGAGTGGTTTCCGTCTGGCCACTCTCCCATAAAGCTTAGATTAGTGAAGTGCTGCAGAGACTTGTCCTTTTGGCAGGTTCTCCCATCTCAGACAAGGAACTCTGCAGTTCAATCACAGTGGTCATAGGGTTCTTGGTCACCTTCCTGACCAAGGTTCTTTCCCAGTTGCTCTATTTGGTCGGTCGGCCAGCTCTCGGAAGAGTCAGGCTAATTCCATATTCTTTCCATTTCCTGATGATGGAGCTCACATGTGCTCTTGAGAACTTTCAACACTCTAGAAATTGTTTTATAACCTTCGCCAGATCTATGCCTCCTTACAATTCTATCTTGGAGTTCGATGGACTTCATGGTGGAGTTTCTTCTCTGACATTCAATCTTCTTCTTCTTCTTTTAGGTTTCATGGCGTTTTCAGAGCTGTGAGGCTCTATACACGCCACGCGCCTGAACATCACCCGTCTTGCAAAAAAAAGAATATTGTGGCGGACACGAAAGCACTGACGTGGTGACATCACCCCGCACACCAAGTGGGGATGGGCCACGCCAGGGAGAGAGGCGTGGCCTCACGATATACACGGGGTGCGCAGCCCTGAGCAGCTTAGTGCTGCAGTTTGAGTACTTTGAATAAAGACTCTTTTATGAAACGCGTTGTCCGCTTGCTCCTTGTGTAAGCATTAGCGCGCACAGCATCGCGCTTTATATGGTGACCTCGATGTTGGATCTGCCGTAGCGATCCTTCCAAACACGACGCCATTGCAATGGCAAACGACAAGGCAATGGCGATTAAACTTCCCGAATTTTGGGAGGCCCAGGCCGAAGTCTGGTTCGTTCAAGCCGAAGCCCAATTTCAGCTTCGGCGCCTCACCAACGACGACATGCGCTACTGCCACGTCGTCGCCTCCCTCGGGCCCGGCACGGCCGCTCGAGTTGTGTCCGTCCTTCGCCACCCACCGGACGGCCACAAGTACGAGGCACTCAAGCGGCTACTCCTAGCCACGTTCGGCCTCACGGACGACGCACGGGCCGACCGCCTCCTGGATCTCCCCGAGCTCGGCGACACGCGCCCGTCGGTCCGAATGGACCACATGCTGTCACTGTTGGGTGACGAAGCCCCCGGTTCTCTATTCCGGGCGCTTTTCCGTCGCCAACTTCCAGCGCAGGTTCGCCTCGCGTTGGCCGGGACCGGGCTAACGGAACCCCGAGCATTGGCAGCCGAGGCGGACAGGTACTTCGCGGCTTCGGATACGCGGGCGAGAGTCGGCGCGGCCGTCACGGACCTCGAGGCTGATGCTGCTGATGATGCTGATCCACAGCATCAGCTTACACAGCATACGCAGCATGCTGATACGCCCCTCGTGACCGCCGCCACGCCCCGCCCACCGCCGCGGCGAAAACCGCCAACTCCACCGAACTGGCGGAGCCAGCCACACTCCTCCAGCTCCACCACCTGGTGCTGGTTCCACGCCAAGTTTGGCCACGAGGCTCGGCAATGTCATCCGCCATGCTCCTTCAACAGGTCGGGAAACGCCCGGGCCGGCGCTCAATAGTGGCGATGAGCGCCGGCCGTTCGAGCAGCCTGCTGTTCATAACGGACACCTTATCCGGGCGCCGTTACCTGTGCGACATGGGAGCACAGGTGAGTGTGTTTCCCGCCGGCACGTCACACAAGCACGCCGCGGGCGGGGGCCCCGTGCTGCTTGCCGTGAACGGGACGCCCATCCGTACGTACGGAAAACGCTGCCTCTCTCTGCGGTTCGGAGGGCAGGTTTTCCGATGGACGTTCGTCACCGCCGACGTGCCCATGGCACTGCTTGGCGCGGACTTCCTGTGCGCTATTGGGCTCCTGGTCGACAAAAAGCGCAGACGTCTTGTCCAGGCCGAGACGTTCAGCTCGCTCGCTTGTGCGCTGCCCAGCTCGTCGAGCAGCTCAACGAGCTGCTTGCCAAGCGGCTTGCCGAACGGTTCGGTTCCGTCCACGTTGATCTGTATGCTTCCGGCAGCAGACGCATTCACCCGCCTCCTCGCCGGCTTCCCGGCCCTCACGCGGCCCACCTTCTCGGCGGGGGCCGTCAAGCACGGGGTGGCCCATCACATCCCCACCGTCAGGCCACCGGTCTATGCCCGGGCACGCCGCCTCGAGCCGACGAAGCTGGCGGTGGCAAAAGCGGCGTTTGCTACCCTGGAGCGACTCGGCATCGTTCGGCGCTCAGAGAGCGCTTCGGCGTCGCCGCTGCACATCGTGCCGAAGCCCGGCGGGGGATGGCGACCGTGCGGGGACTATCGCCGTCTCAATGACGCCACCACTCCCGACCGCTACCCCGTCCCCCACATTCAGGACTTTTCCGCCCGTTTGGCGGGCATGTCCCACTTCTCGAAGGTGGACCTCATACGTGGCTACCATCAGGTCCCCGTCAGGCCGGAGGACGTCCCGAAGACGGTGGTCATCACGCCATTCGGACTCTTCGAGTTCCTGTGGATGCCCTTTGGTCTGAAGAATGCGGCTCAGGCGTTCCAGCGACTGATGGACAGCGTTCTGCGCGACTTGGATTTTGTCTACGTCTACCTGGACGATATCCTCATCGCCAGCGCGTCCCGTGAAGAGCACCTACGCCACCTCGGCACGCTCTTCGAACGCCTGGGCCAGCATGGCCTGATTGTGAACCCCGCAAAGTGCCGGTTCGGCGCCGCCGTAATCGATTTTCTGGGGCACCGTGTCACCAAGCACGGAGCCGTCCCCCTGCCGGCCAAGGTGGAGGTGGTGAAGGGGTTTCCGCGCCCCCGCACGATCAGAGGGCTGCAGGAGTTCCTGGGCATGGTGAACTTTTACCATCGGTTCCTGCCCCGTATCGCCCAGCTCCTGCGCCCCCTGCACGAAGCTCTCCGAGGTAAGCCGGGCAAAGGCGACGTTACCTGGACCGAGCAGATGGACACGGCGTTCACGGGCGCGAAGCTCGCCTTGGCTAACGCCACCATGCTCGCGCACCCGGCGCCCGATGCACCGATCACTCTTACCACCGACGCCTCGGACTACGCGGTGGGCGGGGTGAACGAGCAATGGGTGCGTGGAGCTTGGCAACCGCTGGCGTTCTTTAGCCGGCAGCTTCGCCCGCCCGAACGCCATTACAGTACCTTCGACCCTGAGTTGCTCGGGCTTCACTTGGCGGCCAGGCACTTCCGCCATCTGCTTGAGGGCCGTGCGTTCACGGCCTTCGTCGACCACAAGCCGCTGATCTTCACGATGGGCAAGGTCACCGAGCCGTGGTCGGCCCGGCAGCAGCGTCACCTCTCGGCCGTGTCCGAGTACACGACGGACATCCGGTACATCGCGGGGAAGGACAACCCGGTGGCGGATTGCCTTTCCCGGGCCGTCGCCCACGCAGTCCACCTCGGCATCGACTATGCCCGGATGGCAGCGGACCAGGCCGCTGACCCCGACGTCCAGGCCTTGCGGACCGCCGTCACGGGCCTCCACGTCCCCGAGGTGCCGTTCGACGGCGCGGGCGCGGCCCTCTTGTGCGACGTCTCCCTCGGGCGTCCTCGCCCCATCGTGCCCGCGGGCTGGCAGCGCCAGGTGTTTGACGCCATCCACGGCCTGTCCCACCCGGGCGCGAGGGCCTCCCAAAGGTTGATCGCTGACAAGTTCGTCTGGCATGGCCTTCGGAAGGCCGTCCGTGGCTGGGCCAGGACGTGCCTCGCGTGCCAGCGCGCCAAGGTGCACCGGCACACCCAGGCCCCATTGGCCCCGTTCACGGTGCCGGAACGCCGGTTTGACCATGTCCACGTGGACCTGGTGGGACCTCTGCCCCCCTCGCGGGGTTTCACGCACGTCCTCACCATGGTGGACCGCACCACCCGGTGGCCGGAGGCCGTGCCCTTGGCGTCGACGACGGCGGCGGATGTCGCGCAGGCTTTCATCGCCGCCTGGGTCGCCCGGTTCGGCGCCCCCTCAGACATCTCGTCCGACCGCGGCCCCCAGTTCACCTCGGAGCTCTGGGGGGCGGTCGCGCAGGGGCTCGGGGTCCGGCTGCACTGAACCACGGCCTACCACCCCCAGGCTAACGGCCTGTGTGAGCGATTTCACCGCTCGTTGAAGGCCGCGCTCCGGGCCACCCTCCGCGACGGCGGCTGGGTCGACAGGCTCCCCTGGGTACTGCTGGGCCTCCGGACGGCGCCCAAGGAGGACCTGCGCGCATCCGCGGCGGAGTTGGTCTTCGGGCAACCGCTGCGGGTGCCGGGCGAGTTCCTCCCCGACTCCACGGCACCATGGTCCGTGGCACAGCAGCGCTCCGCTCTGCAAGAGACCGCCCAGAGGTTCGCCCCGGTGCCAACGGCATGCCACAGGCACCCACCAATGCACGTCGCCCCGGAGCTTCGCACGGCGGAGTACGTCTTTGTCCGCCACGATGCCCACCGGACACCACTGCGGCCCCCGTACGACGGGCCTTTCCGCGTGCTGGAGACCGGGGCGAAGCACTTCACCCTGGACATCGGCGGTACTCCTGACCACGCTTCTGTAGACCGCCTCAAGCCGGCCCACCTCGACGTGGACCATCCACCGCCAGTGGCCCGACCCCCACGCCGGGGCCGCCCCCCTGCGGGCGGACCCCCGGCACCGCCCAGCCCCGCCGCCACGCCGCCCCTCGGTCCTGCAGCCGGAGGCATCCCAGATGGCATCCCTGCATCCCAGACGCCGCCAGTCGCCAGGGGGCGCTTCGGCCGGGTTATCCGTTTACCCCGCAAACTGACCCTTCAGGTGCGCGGGGATTCTGGGGGGGCGCGTGTGGCGGACACGAAAGCACTGACGTGGTGACCTCACCCTGCACACCAAGTGGGGATGGGCCACGCCAGGGAGAGAGAGGCGTGACCTCACGATATACACGGGGCGCGCAGCCCTGAGCAGCTTTGTGCTGCAGTTTGAGTACTTTGAATAAAGACTCTTTTATGAACCGCGTTGTCCGCTTGCTCCTTGCGTAAGCATTAGCGCGCGCAGCATCGCGCTTTAATATATTGAAATGGACGCCGATGGGACATCCATAATATAACTATATAGGTCTCCCACACGCTTTCAAAAAGTTTCGGATCGCCTTGCACAAACGAGGATGCTTCTGGTTTAAATAATCAAAAATGACGGGCAGGTCAGACCCACCGACCCCTCCTCTCCAACAATTTTAAAAAGGAGCAACCTCGGTCCTTCGTATTGGCGGCATCCCAGAAATACGTGGGATAAATCTTCGGGTTCCCTCCAGGAGGCGCAAGTCCCGGAAGGGTGACACCCTATCACGTGAAGATACGAATTAAGGCGACAGTGCCCAAGTCTGAGCCTGGAGAGAGCCACCTGGTCTCTGCGGGACAACTGGGGTAGCTGAAAAGTAGGGGGGGGGGGGGGGATCACGTCTGGGTTCACCATGACCACATTCACAATTTCAGACGGTCCCAAAGGGATTGGGGGACACATTCGGATGTGATCGCACACGTGGCTGCAAGATCGAGGGCCTCGTTCCCTCCGATGCCCACATGAGCGGGGATCCAGCACCACATGAGCGGGGATCCAGCACCACATGAGCGGGGATCCAGCACCACACGAGCGGGGATCCAGCACCACATGAGCGGGGATCCAGCACCACATGAGCGGGGATCCAGCACCACATGAGCGGGGATCCAGCACCACATGAGCGGGGATCCAGCACCACAGGAGCGGGGATCCAGCACCACATGAGCGGGGATCCAGCACCACATGAGCGGGGATCCAGCACCACAATAGCGGGGATCCAGCACCACATGAGCGGGGATCCAGCACCACATGAGCGGGGATCCAGCACCACATGAGCGGCGGGGATCCAGCACCACATGAGCGGGGATCCAGCACCACATGAGCGGGGATCCAGCACCACATGAGCGGCGGGGATCCAGCACCACATGAGCGGGGATCCAGCACCACATGAGCGGGGATCCAGCACCACATGAGCGGCGGGGATCCAGCACCACATGAGCGGGGATCCAGCACCACATGAGCGGGGATCCAGCACCACATGAGCGGCGGGGATCCAGCACCACATGAGCGGGGATCCAGCACCACATGAGCGGGGATCCAGCACCACGAGCGGCGGGGATCCAGCACCACATGAGCGGGGATCCAGCACCACGAACGGCGGGGATCCAGCACCACATGAGCGGGGATCCAGCACCACATGAGCGGGGATCCAGCACCACATGAGCGGCGGGGATCCAGCACCACATGAGCGGGGATCCAGCACCACATGAGCGGGGATCCAGCACCACATTAGCGGCGGGGATCCAGCACCACATGAGCGGCGGGGATCCAGCACCACATGAGCGGCGGGGATCCAGCACCACGAGCGGCGGGGATCCAGCACCACATGAGCGGCGGGGATCCAGCACCACATGAGCGGGGATCCAGCACAGATTGACCACAGATCCGCTCCAACTAGCAATGTTGATCAGGTGCAGTACTTCGAGCACCAGGTCAAATCTGCATCCCTCCTTTAGAGACTCCAGAACCTTAAGTGCAGAGAGGGAATCAGAAAAGATCACGGCACTGAGAGGGTTGAATTCGATTTGCCATTCCAGAGCAAATACGATAGCAAAGAGTTCCGCTGTGAAGACGGAGAGATGATCAGATCACCTCTTAGCCTTTGTCACATGAACATCACTGACATACAATGTCAACTGTGGGACCTTGTACAGAAAGGTGTGTTTCTTTATAAATCATGGCCAATCAATTGAATTGGCCACAGGTGGACTCCAGTCAAGTTGTAGAGACATCTCAAGGATGATCAAAGGAAATGGGATGTACCTGAGCCCCCCAAGCCCTCTCCCTCCCACACATCTCCCTACTCTCAAATGTTGTGTTTGTGTGCTTCCCCTTCTCTCCCCATCTTGTCTTCCGCGCCCTCTTTTTATATATTTTGTTTGTCTGGTTGATTTGTTTGTGAAATAAATGTTAGCTCTTTCACGAGCCTCGATTCAGCATACAAAAAAAACAACAAAAAAAAAAAACAACAACAACAAAAAAAAACAACAATGTTTCACTCACTGAATGTTTCACTCACTGAATGTTTCACTCACTGAATGTTTCGCTCCCTGATTGTGACCAATGCAAGAACCAACAGCAGGTAAACAAAGGGTGAACTCCCTTTACCGATATCATTAAACTACGCCCATTTTCGATGAAACGTTTGCTTGTGACGTGACATTTATATACGGCAACACCTGTTGTCATGAAACCTGGAGTACCGGCGTACCTTCCGCTTGCTTTTCACGTAATACAGGTGAGGATTTGTAAGATTTAATTTGAAGTCAAGACGTCTGATTAACAATTAGCATTCGTAAATACAACAGAAATTATTAATTATAGACAAAAGCTTTTGGCCTTGTGACCTGCTGAATCGTAATTGTAAAATCGTTTAGAATACCGAGAGCAACTCGTACCTGACTCGGTGGTGTAATGGTTCGAGCGTCTACTCTATGGGTGGGATGTCGGCCGTTGGAATCCCGACCAAGTCATACCAAAGACTTAAAAAGTGCATCTATGGTAGGTAGTACGTGTGGTATATATGGACATGCAAACGTTCCCATTTTACTGTGAGTTTTTCCGTGACTATTACCGTTTTCTGGGTCATCAAGTCGCCCGACGTCACGGTCATGCATCAAGGTGCATTTTGATAGGTAACTAGAACGGCACTCGGTATGGAGAGCGCACACCTCTGCCAGGCTCAACACTTTACGTTTTGTATTCCACTTATAGGCCGGATCTGGATTCGGACCTGAACCAAAATCGAATCGATTCGTTCTTGTCACACACTCAATCGATCCACCAAGTTGGGTCCGAATCCGTCCATGACTTTTTGAGATATTTTGTTCACAGACAGACAGACAAACAGGCAGAGACACAAACAGCCAAACAGACAGACAGACAGGGGTAGACAGGCAGACAGGGTGAAAACATAACCTCGATCCACTTTCGATGGCGCAGGTAATGAATGGATGACAATGGAATTTGTACAGGTGCAGTAATTGCAACGTGCTGATTCCTTCCGTTGTTCAGCATTTAAAAACGATCGCCCATGTCCATGGACTTTGGACAAACAACCATTAGTTGGTAATAATGACGCAGGCTTTGATGGTCTAAATGGGCTACTCGATGGTACAATGGCTGACAGGTGTGTACACTCACCTCTGAGCTGTCGAGCCAAGGTTCGAATCCTGACATGTTGGCGTTTCACAGGCAGGGTAATTCATCAATGTGTGTGACGTCCCTCGGATGAACGTTAAACCGGGAGTCCCATCTTAGACACAGGGCCATAGGGTGGATATCTATTTTTTTTTTTGATTTCATCACCTGAACCTAGGGATTTGGCAAGAAGGGTGTGGGATGAAGCCTTATGACCTCCAAAACATCTTGTTTTTTTTCACAAGCGATATCGTGGTACGTTACCGAGAACCGCTGCCCCAAAACACCAGTATACACCAATTGTATGTTACATTTGAAATACCCATTTACACAGTAAAAAAACAACACAAACTATATGATGTCATGTTCACATTGGTCTTGGCAGCAATATTTATTAATTCAGACCCCCAAAAGTAGTAAAAATGTTGTTTTAACGACTTGGTAAAATAACATGCTGTTGATGCATTTATCAGAAAGTCATGTTTTTGGACCTTAAAACCTGCATAATTTTAAATTTTTGTACAATATTTGTGATTGGTGTTGCTACTACGATCCATGGTGGTTTACCAATGCTATTTTGAAACTGTTAATAGGTCCAATAAGTGTGTAAGGGGTGATATTTTAACCCATCAAAGACAATTACGCGGCGTACAAGCGAACCAGTGCGCATTCACGTCATGATAAACTCGAGATGGGCTGAACTATGGCCACAATTTGTCTCTTCGGCTTGGTCATGTTGAAACTTGTCCAAAACATCATACAAATAGTGCAGTTATTTCATCCTCTTCAGCATCAGAGTCTTCCTCATCTTCAGATCTGGAGTCTTTATCATCATTCTTATCATCAAAGTCAACATGGCCAGTTATGTTTGAGCAGTCGTTCCTGCCGCACTTGCACAAATCTGTGCACGGAATGTTATTCTGTCGGCAAGTGCATGTAGTTTCGTTGCTGCATCGTGTCTTCTTGCAGCTTCCAGTGCAGTTAGCAAGCTCCATCACGCTGTCTGGTGCAGGTGGAAGTGTCATCCAGTCTATGGCAAGTTCCTCTTCCATCATCCATCCATAGCCATCAGGGTCGGCAATGTCAGGGATGGGCTGCAGGCTCCTCTTGTAAATTCCTGAAATATTGAAGTGATCAATAACATTAAGAATGGAGATATACATATTTCCAAAACAACATCAGAGGTATATCATTAACACTAATAACAGAACAATCATATTATTGGGAAATTCTGTGTAGAGAAACATGCGAAATCCAAAACATCCTGCTCTGACTGAGTGTGGAGCAAAAAAACCTCTGGATCATCTACATGTCATGTTATCTTAACCACTCAACTGTACAGATAGTTACTTCAATTACTCTTTCAAATAGACCTGTTAATTTTGAACATTTACAAAGCATTGTTGTGACATTCAATATTTTGTTTTCAATTCAATAAACTTTCCAAATAATCATCTTCATTAACACATGCTGCACCATATACTAGTACTCCTGTCCAAACATAAATTACAGGTGACGTTCAATATTCAAAGAAACAACCAATTAACTTACCAGCTTGGTAATTGGCTCTCTTGATGTGCTGTCTCAGGGCATCTTGGTTGGGAGGCATTGTGATCTCAGACGTTCTAGCAAGACGAAACATGTTGTACCTGGCCTCATTCACAGTAGTGATATTGTGCTGTCCATATAACTTGCAGACAAATGTCTCCAGTGCTTCCATCATGTCTGGATGTATGTCAAACCGTTCTCCAAGGTCCTTCAAGGCACCGCACAGCTCTGGATTCTTTAGTATGATGCCTTTAAAGGCTTAGTATAAAGGCTTTTTGCCTTTGCCATAGAAGGCGCTTACACTATCACAGCCAGTAAAACAGTGTAGGCCTATCAAAGCTTGGCTGACATCATCCCCAATGCTATCGTAGATTGCTTTCAAGTCAATTGTCCTAAGGTTGACTCCCTTTCCTGTGTGGAAATATAGATGTGCAGAGATTTGGGGTACTAAGGCTATGCCGATTATGAACACATCTGTATCCGGACTAACGATGATGACGTCATTGCTTGTGTGTGCTGCATGCGCGGCATGGAGGAACATCCGTGTGTCCGCCTCTTCATGCGTCGAATTTAGTGATGGCTCTTCTTTCACTTCAACTACCTGATCTGGAGTGCTGCTTCCTGTGAAGATATGGCATTTGGTTCCATGTGCCAAGAACACTGTAATTCCTCTGAGGTATGCTGTCTTGACCTTACTCCACATCTCAAACAAGTATTCGATTAGCGACTCCTTGTTGTCACCGTTGGAGAGGAACTTCTTCCATTGTTGAGGAAGGGACTGGCCATATATTCGCATCACTTGAGACCCTC
Organism: Myxine glutinosa; assembly: GCF_964187855.1. Classification (NCBI taxonomy): domain Eukaryota; kingdom Metazoa; phylum Chordata; class Myxini; order Myxiniformes; family Myxinidae; genus Myxine; species Myxine glutinosa. Next base: position 203,883,559 of record NC_136265.1, on the reverse strand, counting down.
TGGCTGCTCTCTTCTCTCGCTCGGCATTCTTAATCGATACCTTTCGGTAAGTATCGGTTACGAAATGGATCTCACTGGACTTGTTGCCCTCTGCTCCCTTGACAAGGCGCTTCAGTATTTCGTGGGCCAGATTGAGAAATGTCCTTTCCCCGGTGAGTTTGTTGATATTCAATTTCTGTATCATTGCCATACCATCCATTACATACATGCCTCCTACTGGAATATCAACCACAGGTTTCTCTGCCTGACTTTCAAGTGCATGAAGTAGGTTGGCTTTGTTGGTCTTGACGAGGCAGCCTTGCACACTTGCCAAAGGAAGAGGTAGTGGGCCAAGAGAATAGGACATTAACTCTTGAAGATCAATTTTCCGGAACTGCCCGATGACAACAAGCCTTGCTAAGAGATTTCTGTCAGCCTTCAAAGCCACATCCTTTCCACGAATTTTCTTTTTCACAGCCTTAGACATGTTGGTGAATGTCTTAAGTTTCAGTTTCTTCATTGAGCCAAACAGGTCGACTGTCTCCGTCTGAAGTCGTTCTTTACATAGGGTGGTGAACTCTGTTTCTCCTCTTTCATATGCTGTGTTTAGATCTTCCTGAACTTCTCTCGTAGCCACCACACCAGATGTAACATGAACCAAGTCCTCTCCATCATATTCAAATGGATTAATCATGCTGTTTGTCATCTCGATTATTTTGTCAACATCAGCTTTGTCACGTAGCATGCGACTTTGTAGTAGATCGGAGCGTGTTGAGCTGTGCTCTTCATATCTGGACTTCCCTGCCATAACCTCGCATTCCCGTGCAATTGACCCCCTCGCGTGGTGTGACCAAATCCATCAGTTAACTGTCCCCTTGCTGGTAGTGAAACCGGTCATTCCCCCCTTGGTCTTGGAATCCCTGTTTGCTGTCTGCTCAATGGTCTGGTCGCAGGCGATTTGGGCAAAAGCTTTGTCGCTTCTCTGGGTAGCGAAATCACCCTCCATAAATTTCTGATGAATGGCGGGATGGGTCTGCTGAACATCTGACATTTCCAGCCAGTATACTGGAAGGTATCTGCTATAATTAATGTGATCATAGGCAAATATCCATGGAAGCATACATCGTATGCTGGCGAGGTGAACATCCCAGTTGGCTTCTCGTGTCCCTCTAATGAATAGCAAGAGAAGCTCCACCGTCTCAATGTATGAACTCCAGAAGCGAAATGTTGGTTTGGTGTCACTTGCTTCTAAGAATTTGTCAAAGGAGGTTTTGAAGTCTTTGAACTTGTCACTGTTGAGAATGACATGGTAGTTTGGATGTGGGAAAGCTTCAGCTAAGTTTGACAAAAGTTCCTTCACTCTACCCGCCTCATGTTCTGGAATAGATTCAAAATATGCATCCAGAAGCATCTGCTGCATCGCGTCTGACATCAGCTTATGGGCTCGAACTGCCCTGTTGTAATGCTTGCCGCTGAACACTCCATTCACAGACCCCACTGCAACAATCTCTGACTCAACCAGGATGTCTTGGAGACCACCATCTCGAAATCTCTTTCCAATACAGCCAAGAAAGGACATTGCAGTGTGGAATGCCCCAAGTCGAATTACCAGTCTCTTCATGAACTGTGCATTCTTCCATCTAATGAGCTGTGCCTTGCAATAGATGGCTTGGTCAATGACAATGACGACTGCTTCCAACTGTAACTTGTCGGCGATCTGAACACTTCTCTGCAGTATTGTTAGTACCATATTCATTTCAGTCGGAGTGGCATCAATGACAGGGAGATACCCTATCACGCTCTTTGGTGGAACTTCAACACAAGACACTAGTTGGTTGAATCCTGTCCAAGATGGCAGAGTCCCGTCAATGCTGTACTTGGTGATGTGGTATGCTAGGTCTATCGTCTGAGGGTGCTGGAGTAATGGGAAGTACGTTGCTCGATCCAATGGAACGCTGGTTGCGAATGGAGCGGGTCCTTCTTTTTTCCCTCCATAATATGTGGCAAGGTTCACTGCAGGTGGCTGCATCGATCTCTCCCGCGTCCTCTTAACTGTAGTGACTGGTGCTGGTTGTACTACTTCATGGGATTGACTTGGTCGCTGTATTATAATCCCATTGGTATTGTGTGTTGTTCCACGCCCAGACAATGTCTCCTCCCCGAAGTCATTATTGTCCCATACGAGTGTGACATGCTTGCCCGCCTGAATGATTAATGGAAGAGCATCCTCTCCACGATGTAGTTCTTGGTTAGCCAGTGCAGTGTCATGATTTAAGACGACAGAGTTTGAGACGCAGTAACCAAACCCGTTCAGTAGGCTGATTAATTGGGCTGAACCTGAGAGATGACGTACTGTCATTGCAAGTGACAAATGTTTGGGCATCTGTTTCCTTCCCTTTGATTGGAGGTATATGATGTCCTGTGCAATTGTGAGAATTCTTCTATGTATTGTAGATTCTATCTTTACAAACTCATCAGAATCAGGTTCGTCTGACACTCCCACCATCCATGCAATAAAGTTATAGAGACAGGCAGGTACAATTGCTTCTGCGGCATTTGTTGTCAGGTGCTCAGAGGTTGGGGGCCATGGCATATTTGGCTTGATCTCATCGATTGCATTTCTCAATTGTAGCGCAGTGAAGTAGTGTTCTCTAAGGTTATTCTCAGTATACCCAGGTTGCTTTGGTGGGGTTGGTTCAGAGTCGGATGTTTGTTCTGTCTCTGTTGTGTCATCACCTGAACCATGCATGGTTTCTTGCAACACTTTCTTTTCTTCAACCAGCACTTCAGTGGAGATGTCATTAACATACACAAGGTGTCCTTGGCAGCGCATACACGGGGTTAGAAAGCATAGTTGTGGAAATGTTTTCATCAGTCTTGTCTTGTCTTGAGAAAGCCACTTTTGTAGTTTGATTCTATTCCGTGTGTTGCTTTGATTTGTTTCATGAACATGTCATTAAGTCGTTTCAGTCTGTAGATTTCCTTGTTGTCTATTATAAGATCCTTGACTGTTGCACAAAATAATGTGTATGCTTCTGAGTAGTTGGAGTCTCCTTGGTGCTCTGCATTAGGTGTTGTTGCTAGCTTGCCTAAATACCGGGTATACTCCTTGTAGCAGCGACCATGGTATTTTACCTCTATCGCAACACAATCGCGGTCTTGAATTTGAAGCAGCAGGTTTGTATTGTTGTTGTTTTTAGCGGCTTGCTGCAGTCTTGGTGCCTCAATTGTTGAGCACTTTTTTAGAGGCTCTTTTCTTCGTCCCTTTTGCCTGTATTGATTGTTCTCTCTTTCTGACAAAGGATGCATATATTAGGCAACACATATTGGGATCTGGCTGAACATTTGGGCTTGCCTAAGCTGGAGCGTAGAGCACGTTTCTTGACTGGTTGTGGGCCTTTATGCACCTTGTCAATGTTGATGTTGATGTCATTGCATGTTGAAGCTGCAATAAATACACATAAAAGAAAACAATTAAAATTATGTGAGTTAAAAATGTCTAGACCTCGTCATGGTTAGCCCGACGAGATTCCCTCCCCCTCCCACCCCCCCCCCCTTCCTCAGACTTCCTTTAAAAAATTTATTTGTTTCACCTCGGCCCTACCTCCTTGCATAAATATTGGACAGTTCCTTCAATTCAAAATCGTTCGACTACACACAAAATCATTTTACATATACCTCACAAAAAAAAAAATCAAACTAAGTTTTGAAGCATTGTCATGATTTATTATTCAAGTTATTCAACCTACCAGTATTGGCTGCATTTTCTTCTCTCTTTTTCATGCTGCTTTGCACCCTGCTCACTCGTTGTTTATCGGTAAATCGTGAATAACACACTTGATGAAACGCTGCATCATGCGGTATAGCTATAGCAGGTATTGTTACCATACTGTTGCCACGTTCGCCGAATTCGTCAGCGTGGTTCTTCACGAAATTTCTCGCAATTTCAGCTTGATCACCTTCTAAATTCTGCCACGTAAGAACAAATTGCAAATATCGCGGCCATGTTATATCACTAAAAGGTATTAAACTTGATCTTTTGGCCGGAGAAATGCACATATAACAGCGTTTCTCGCTCCCACCCTCGTCACCGTCGCTGCTACTGGAGGCCGCCATTTTGTTTACTCGCAGCCGGACGCCCAGACATCGTTCGTCGCGCGAATAAGCGCGATCCTCATTGGTCAATACATCGAAATGCATTCTAATGTTATGCTAAAATAAATGAAATGCTAAACGGAGATTTTGGAAATAAAATTATAAATTTCAACATTATATTACAGACTAACGTACCAGAATCTGACTTGTGAAAAGTCATGAACATTATTTCTTAATTTTTTCTATATTATCATGCCAATTTGATGCCCACCCGATTTTCAGGTCAAGAAATGAAATGAAAAATTGGAACACCTGGCAGTCTATCTGTCGGCATTAGTCGGTGTCCTTCGCGAAGGGTCGGCGAGCTATCGCCGGCATCCTGAACAAACTAAAAATGCCTGCGCTAAATACTGTGGGGGAGGCAATGGCAAACCACGAATGTCACAAATGTCTGGACCTCTTCTCTGAGAGATTTTGGAGAATCCTTTGTTGTAGGCCTTGATATCTCAAAAGCTTTTGACAGAGTTTGGCATCGGGGTCTGATATCCTAGCTCCCTCTTTCGGCTTTCCTCCTTCACTCTGCTCTCTCATATCGAGCTTTCTCTCCGACCGCTCTATCTCTGTAATTGTCCATGGCTCAACATCTCCCTCCTTCCCTATCAACAGCGGTGTTCCTCAGGGTTCTGTTCTGTCTCCAACACTCTTCCTTCTTTTTATCAATGACCTTCTTTCTTCTACAAATAACCAAATGCACTCATATGCTGATGATTCAACGTTGCATTCCTCCATGTTTTTCCCATCTGCCCCATCTTCCCTCAATCGATCTGCATCTCGTTTTATCACAACAACCTCTTTAAATTCGGATTTGGACAAGATTTCCCAGTGGGGCAAATGTAATCAGGTTAAATTTAATGCTTCTAAAACTCAATTTCTTCCCATACGTCTCTCCAAAACTCCTCTCAACTCTCCAATCTCCTTTGAAAGTTCCACAATTACACCATGTGATATAATAAACCTACTAGGTATTACCCTAACTTCAAATCTATCCTGGAATCCACACATTACACAAATAGCTAAATCTGCCTCGAAGAAACTGGGAGTCCTGTTCAGATGTCGAAGATTCTTCTCCTCTCAACAGTTGCTTCAACTATATAAAGGATTGATTCGTCCTTGTATAGAGATCTGCTCTCACATCTGGGGAGGTTCTAGTTCCACATACTTACTGGACAGAATTGAATCCAAAGTAATTCGACTTATCAGTAATTGGCACCACAGTTGGGTTCGGCTTTATTTTTCTTCTGCATATAAATTCGCGTGTGTCTCATCCCTAATCTGTCTGTCAACCCACAGATCTGTGCCGTTATTTATTGTCCCGTTCCGTAATTGTCCCGTAATTGGCACCACAGTTGGGTTCGGCTTTATTTTTCTTCTGCATATAAATTCGCGTGTGTCTCATCCCTAATCTGTCTGTCAACCCACAGATCTGTGCCGTTATTTATTGTCCCGTCTACCCTTATCCCCATATTTCATTGTAAATAAACACCATTTTTTGACTATAAGAAGCATTTTCCCACCTCTTGCCTCCCACACATTGTTCCTCCAGCTACAACCTCGTTTGGGTGATCCTTTGGGAATCTTGGGAATTTGGAATTTGGGATTTGGAATGGGGAATTTGGGACTACTGCAATAGCCTCCTTTATGGTTCACCCTCAACAATCACCAATAAACTCCAATACATTCAGAACTCCGCTGCCCGTCTACTCACCCATTCCCGGACCCGTGACCACATCACCCCCGTCCTTTACAAGCTCCACTGGCTCCCCATCTCCCAGAGAATCCAGTACAAAATCCTCCTCTTGACCTACAAAGCCCTCCATAACCTGGCCCCATCCTACCTGGCTGACCTCCTCTCCAGACACACTCCCACCCGCAACCTCCGCTCTGCTGGTACCAACCTCCTGACCCCCCCCCCCCATCCGGACCAAATTTAGATCCTGGGGGGACAGGGCCTTCTCCATCGCTGCTCCCACCCTCTGGAACTCGCTACCTCACACCATCAGAGACTCCTCCTCACTCACCACATTCAAAACATCACTCAAGACCCACCTGTTCAACACTGCATTCAACATTTAACCCACAGCATCTAACCCCTGACTATCTCCTCTCCTTCTCCCTCCTTTGTGCTTTGAATATTTCCCTATTGATTCTTCTTTTTTTGCAATTGTTTTTATGTTTTGCTCTGCATTATGTTTTGCACTCTGTCAAAGCGTCTTTGGGCTTCCTGAAAAGCGCTATATAAAATAAATGCATTATTATTATTATTATTATTATCAACTCTCCCAATGTGACCTGAAAATTACGCTCAAATTACGCTGAAAATTACGCTCAAACACGCTCAAATTACGTTGCTCAAAAAGACTAACCCTTGATTATGGTACATTAGAATCAGGATGCCCTCCTCTTGCGTCGAAGTTCATTGTGACGGCGAGATAACTCGTATTATTACCTCCGCCACTTAAGGTGGATGGAGGTTATGTTTTCACCCCTATCTGTCTGTCTGCTTGTCTGTCTGTTTGTTTGTCTGTCTGTGGACAAGATATCTCAAAAAGTTGTCGAGTGATTCGGACGAAATTTGGCAGAGATATAGAGTATGTTGCAAGGACAGAAAAATTAGATTTTGGTGAAGATCCGGATTCGGATCCGGCTAGTATAATTTTTTAAATGATTCTTCACCATTGGGTGAAAGGGCCTAAATCGATACATAGCAGGATATCTCAAAAAGTTGTCGAGTGATTCGGACGAAATTTGGCAGAGATATAGAGTATGGTGCAAGGATGAAATGATTAGATTTTGGTGAAGATCCGGATTCGGATCCGGCTAGTATAATTTTTTAAATGATTCTTCACCATTGGGTGAAAGGGCCTAAATCGATACATAGCAGGATATCTCAAAAAGTTGTGGACGGATTTGGACGAAACCTGGTGGACATGTTGGGTGTCTGACACGGACTACCAGATTCGATTTTGGTGAAGATCTGAATATGGATTCAGAAACAAGAATTATTTAATTTTCAAGGGAATCTTCACCATTGAGTGAAAGAGCTAAAACCGATACATGGCAGAATATCTCAGAAAGTTATGGACAGATTTGGACAAAACGTGGTGCACAGGTTGTGTGTGTGACAACAACGAATCGATTCGACTTTGATGAAGATCTGAATATGGATCCAGTTACAAGAATTATTTAATTTTTAAGTGATCCTTCACGATTGAGAGATCGGACGAAAAACGATATATAACATGATAATTAAAAAAGTTGTGGACGAGTTATGAAAAAACTTGGTGGACGAGTTGGTTAGATGACAAGACCAAGCCGATTAGATTTTGGTTCAGGTCCGAATCCAGATCCGGCCTATCAGTGGGATACAAAACATAAACTGTTCAGCCTGGTGGAGGTACGCGCTCTACTGAGTGCCGTTCTAGTTATTATTACCCTGCGCTCGCGAAGCGAAAAGCGAGGTTAAGCATTCCTTTACGTACGTATGATTGACAAGAGATTTTCACCATAGTAGGGCCTCCTCCTGTAGAATATTTTAATGAATATTATGACGTCATAGGTCACGTGGTACAGGCGCCATCTTGGGAAAATGTCGCACCTCTAAATCTCTGAAACCACTCTATGGAAAAAATTGAAACATGGCTCATTGTAAATTACTCCATATGTGGAATAGATGTTGTTAACGATGACGTCATTGGTGCCATATTTATGACGTCATTATTCGACAGGGACAACGCTTAGTCTGATCAATTTGAAATTGCTTGAGCATGATCTATGCAACAATTATTTAGAGAATATAAATTTATGATGTCATCAATCACGTGGTCTGGCAGCCATATTGGATCAAAAAAAAGAAACGTTCAAAAACGGAAGAGTTAGTTCACACCAAGTTGACTGTGCAGGGTAAGTATTCTATGAATACCATCTAGTTTTGATGATGATTTTATTATGACTATTACAACTTAAATCATCTTTTTCCAATGCCTGTGTAGTTTTGAAGCCATTTATCCGTAAACCAATACCAATGTATTTAAAGCATCTTTTTATTCTCCACCTTATGTTTATAGATTCCAGTGAAACATTTTTATGAAAGAATATGACACCTGGACAAACCGGTTTGAGAGTTCCTGATGAGACTTCTAGAGCTGGAAATCTCATGTCGATGAGGGTCATTATCCTGCTTGTGATCTGCAGTGCATTGTGTTTCACCTACGGTCTGTTCACACCTTTATCGTCCTCTCCGAATATAAGTAAGAGATGCTTGCAGTGGCGCTCATCACTATTTAAAAGTAGGGGGGGGACCTTATCTGGAAATTTATTTCGAAGTGGCTATGAGAAGATGATTATGTTTTTTGTCATTTTCATGAATTTGATAAAATCGCATAAATAGTTACCAATTTTAAATCTGATATCAAACTTCAAATTGAATTGATGATATATCAGGAAGTCGGAAGACGAGTGATGTAGGCATTTTACAGGCATTTTAAGGCCATTTTCCCTGCAAGAGCGGGGGTTAGCCTTGCGGTCCCCATGACAATGTTCTCCATTTTGCCCTATTTTCGGCATCTCCCCTTGTTAACCCCCTTGCCCGCTTTTCTTCTTCGACCACCTTCAGCCAAGTCTTTCTCGGCCTTCCCCGTCCTCTACTTCCTTCCATATTCATTCCCATCACTCTTTTCAACCAGTCACTTTCATCCTTCCTCAACACATGACCAAACCATCTCAACCTGTTTCTCTTCACAGCATCCATCACAGGCTCTATTCCCATCATCTTTCGCAATTCATCATTTGTCTTCCTCTCTCTCAACGATACTCCACACATCCACCGAACCATTCGCATTTCCACCCTTTCCAGCCTTTGTTGCTGCTCTACGTTCATTACCCATGTCTCACTCCCATAAATCATAACACTTCTCACACATGCAGCATGCACCTTTCCCTTCAGCTTCAATGACACTCCCCTCCTCGTCAGCACGCCACTCAGTTCCCGAAACTTCTTCCATGCACATCTCACTCGAGCAACCGTTGCCGAGTCTGATCCACATTCTCCATTCAGCATGTCTCCAAGGTAACAAAATGTTTTCACACCTTCCAGCTTCACGCCGTCTCCAAGATCCAACTCAACATTTCCTCCATCTGCAGCTCCCTCTGTGCACACCTTACACTTGAATGTAGCTGCCACACTGGTTAATGACCCTCTCAAACCACTACATTTTTGATGAACCCACTCAGCGCACATTGTTCATTGAATGGAATTCACTCCAACACCCTTCCTGCACACAGCACACGGCCACGTCCCAGTTTTTTCCACCTCACCACATGCTTTACCACTTGCCATCACCTTCGTTTTTCCGATATTCACCTTCAGACCTTTTGTCTCCATACACTCCTTCCACTTGTTCATCTTCTCCTTCAGTCCATCCATACTTTCTGCAATCAACACCAGATCATCTGCATACAACAACTCCCACGGCAAACCCTCCTTTACATTCTGAGCCAGCACCTCCATCACAGCTACAAATAGTAGTGGACTTATTACCGACCCCTGATGCACTCCCACCTTCACCTCAAACTCACCACTGTTCCCGTCCTTCGTCCTTACAGCTATGCGCGCTCTTTTGTACATTTTTTTTCTTCTTCTTTTTTTGTATACTGAATCGAGGCTCGTGAAAGAGCTAACATTTATTTCACAAACAAATCAACCAAACAAAATATACAAAAAGAGGGAGCGGAAGACAAGATGGGGAGAGAAGGGGAAGCACACAACCACAACATTTGAGAGCAGGGAGAAGTGTGGGAGGGAGAGGGCTTGGGGGCAGGAGGACAATGCAATATATATATATTGTTACGGTCCGCGGATTAGGATGTTATTTTTACCGAGCGGAGGTATAACCGCGGCCGAACAGTTCTTCCCGGATTCACCCGATTTACCCAAACGTTGGCCGTATCGCGCCACCGCTATTCAATCAGGGAAAAGACAAAGACGACGGATGTGAAGAAAAGGAATAAGTAGACGAGAAAAGGGTTGAAAATACTACTAAATTTATTTACTATTTACAGGCTCAAAATAACCAAGGAGAAGGAAAGATAAGAAAATAATATACAGAAGCTTTTAGAGACACAGGGAAAATACTAGCTTATACTGACTTAATTATCGACCCAGGACAGAACAAACAAAGACGACTCACACGGGGAATGATGATAGGAATTGGCTGGAAGGAGGTGTGTGGCTGGATGGGGAGGACGGCACGGAGCTGGCTGGAGCTTGATCCCACACGGGACGTCGGGCTGGACCTCGACGGCCGCTGATGCCACCGAGCCTGTCGTGTGCGCGGGATCACGGGTCGGAGCTGCTTGGTGGAGCCGACGCGCTGGTGGGGGGTCTGGCGTGATGGGTTCTCTCCTCTCTCTTTCTTGGTCCAACCACTCTTTCTCCACCGACAACTCAACGCAACCACTCAACGCAACCACTGACCACCCCTGACGACCAACTCAGCTCTGACCAAAACCACACAACTCAGCTCTTGTCATGGACCTCTCTACGCGCTCAGCTCAGCCTTTTAGCTCATCTCTTGGACTCATCTCTTGTCTCAGTAAAAGCGCATCTCGTAAAAGCTCATCTGCTGACGACCCAGCTCTTGTCTCCTGTGGGGGCGTCCCGCCGCGGGTTATATAGGCCCCTCCCCTCAACCTTTTCGAACCTCCCCCAAACGTTCTCTCTCCGCCCTCTCAAGCCAAACCCCTTGTTCATGGTTGGTCAAGTGGGGCTGGCTCACTCCTCCCCTCTCTGACGAGGTGGGGACCCGCCTTTCTTCCCCAACCCTGCCTCGTGGCCAATGGTGGTTGAAGAAAACCGCCCAAAATGCAGTTGGCCATTGAAATGAAATGAAAGGGGATCTACTCTTATTTCACTTGGTGCAATGGAGTATTTAAATTAATGGGAGACACAGCCTTACCCTAAGACACATAATAAGGAAATAAACTACTGAACAGGGGTATTATCGGGTCCTGCAATGTGGTGTTTCATGGAATAACTACCGAGACGCCCTTTGACCTTTACACTACGGAGGTATTTACAAGGGTCATGACATTTACAAAGGGTGATCTTTACAACAATTTACACTACAACAACAAAAAAAAAAAAACCATTCTCATATCCACAACACTGCACCCTCCTCCTCTTAGACACGTTCCCGGCCTACAACTTAAATTTAGTGCGACACTTAGGTGTAGTTCCCTCTACTTTTAACCTGACCCTGAGTGCGACAGTTTTAAAACATAAATAAATGTGTCCCGCTGCTCCATTGCACCCTGCCTAACAGACTTACGCCCACAGTTAACCGAATTGCGGAATGGTCTTCAAACTACACACTGACGGTGGGGAGCATTATTTACAATTGACGCTACTTTTATTTACAAAACGTAACCCAGGACCTGTAATTGTTCTTTCTGGGGGGGGGGGGGGGGGGGGGGAGACAGTCTGCTCTGCATCGACGCACCATGAAAACACCCAAAAACGCACCAATACACCCCCAAGCACCAATCGGTGCAGTCATCACTGTTCATCAATGTTCATGAATAAAAATAAAATCAACAACCCCTAACCCTGCAGGTGATCTCTTGCTCTTCGGCTCCCTCTGCTGGCTATTATTATTTCTTCCAGTTGTTGTCATTTTACTTTGCTGGCGGCCTATTTGTATTAAAACGAAATGCACCCAACGTGTCCATTTTTATTTATTTTATTTATGGCCCACAGGGCCGACTACGTGTGGTTCACCTGTGGGGCATCGGTGCCCTGTGGCCAAGGTCCGCCAGCAAGATTTCGGGCCTTCATGGCCGGTTCCAGCAGAGGGGCCATGCCCCAACCCATGGGGTCCATAAGTGGTGCTCGGCCACAGATATGTGGTCCATCATGTGGTGCATCGATGCAGACAGCTGGTTCTGGGAGTTCCGGGCGCACAATGGCGGACTCACGCACGCTCCCCTCGGCGCCCAATGGCGCACAGGTCATGTGGGAGACAAAAGGGGGAAGACAAATGAGCGAGGGGTAAGGTCACAAGGGTACACATCAATAAGGCAATGCAAGGCGAAATGCGTACGGAGGGCGAAGTAAGAAAGCTCGTCCCTACCGTACGTCACCCCCCTGTCACCTACACTACCCTTGCCCTTACCCCATATGTACAAAATCTACACATTACAAATTCGTCGCTACTGTCACGTCTCCCCATATTTCCCATACCAAATTCGTCTCCACAATCCCTCTAGCCTAAACTTGCCATCACTCAAATTCATCATCAACCCTCACAAGGAGGGAGAGATGGAACATAAAGCACAATGTCACACCCACGTCATGATGCGTCTCACAATCCAAAATATTTGCACATAAAAAATAATCAAAACATGGTATGGTGTGGAGGTACGTCATCTCAGGTGAGTGGATGCAGATGGTGCGAGGAGACTTCAATCCGAACTATCTTCTAAATGACTTTAACACACTTTACACTACCCGGGGTCTTTCCCTGCCAATCCATTGGTCAACTTACACTATGGGTTCTAAAAGCCAATTCCCATTGACCAAACTGTGGTGCTTCTCAATTTGGGGTCTCACTCCCCCGATTCATCTCCCGGTGCCCTTGCACAATTTCTGGGCTGTGACGTGTAGCTCTCCCAGCAGGTCTACCCACCTGCACACCTCCACCACTGTAGTTGCCACCCGAGCTTACCTGCTCCTTACCTAACCTATCTAACTGGGGAAGGCCCCTCCTGGCTCTGTCACCCCTTGGTGCCCTCTGGCACTGGGCTACCCGGGTCCGTCCTCCGGATCCTCGGGCCCCATCCACAACTACCGGCTCCCAGAGCCCACCTGCGGCCTCACCTGGCCGACATCCTCACAGTGGTGGAGTGCCCAAACCAACTACACACACTAACAGGCTACACGCCCAGCCATTTCCACAACACTAATGCACCCATCCAAACATCATTCTTTCACCCGCACCACAGATGCCAATATCCAACCACAATTTACCTGTACCCTCTACCTAACACTTACACTACCCGCCCCAGGTATTCGTGATGGGGGTCCACTCTTCCCCCATTCACACCTTCGCACCATCCACTCCACTCCTTAGTTTCCACCATACTCACTCCACGACCATCCATTCCAATACTCCATATATTCCACACTCCATGTATTTCACACAACTGTTGGTGCACACCTGTGCACTCACACCTGGTGCCACCTGCACCCTCCTCCTCTTCCTGGACCAGTTGGTCAACACAACACACATCACCATCACCATCACTCAAACACTGCTCCATACACCTGTTCAGTTGCACACCTGTGCAATCACACCTGGTCACCATACACTTTTCACAATACACTTCTAAATACACCTCCAACACTCACACGGCATCATCTGAACTACCTGTTGCCCTGCTAACTTAGTGCTCCCCGTCTTCCCTTTAAACTAAGCACATACCACGTCATTATCATCCACACTAATCTACCTGCGTCCCCACTACAGGTATCCTTGCCACTAACTAATCTTAACGTTACCTAATGTCATCTTCGCTAGATCCCTACACACGATATATCCTAACCCACCCGGGCTAGTTTTCACTGCCATACACCCCATAAAACTAGTGCTCCTTTGCCCCCCCTGTGAGGGATGGTGGATTGGCCATCCCATCACATGGGGCATCTCTTACTATAAATTTTGCTCGTCCAATTTCCACAAATCAAAAATTTTCCAATTACTGCCAATTCTATTCACTTTTCTAAATTTCGGATCAAAACACTATCAGTATCATCACCATCATCACAGTCCGCTATATCCTAGCCTCGGTGCGTCATGACTTCATTAAACTCGGCTTCGCAAAGCCGAGCAATGAACGCGGGTGGTTTGGTCGCCTGCAGGTTGAATCCGTCCGGCTTTCGGTTCAAGGGAGGTGGTTTTGGTCGGCCCGAGATTCCACACACCATCTCGGCGCGGCACCTTGCGGTCCCGGGCCCGATGGCTCAATCTCCCCCGGTCGGAACCCCGTCCCCACGACGGGGCACCGTTCCGCTTCCTCCCACTCGCCCTTGAACCGTACCGGTCGCCTCGCCCGCCAAGGCCCGGACTCGACCGTGCGGGGCGGGGCCAAGCCCGAATCGGCAACGACGCTTCGAAGAGAAACGACGCAGCTTCGATCCGCGCCGGGCCTCGCATCCAACAAAGCACACCGCGCCCCGAGTGCTCGCATCGGCTATCCGTTGCCCTAAACGCTAACCCGGTTACCGTCGATGCTTCACTTGCATACTTGCATACTCACACGCATACGCTACCCCTTTCACCCTCACCGAGGTCGGTGCGTCAACGCCGTCCGTACATTCCACCAACGCTCTCCCTGTTACACACCACACCTCTCGCGCACACTCGCCGTTCGCACACCTCGGTCCACACCTCTCCTCCGTTACGTCCTCCGTAACACTCACCATGGGCGTGCACTCTGGCATCCACCCACTAACGCGCTCACATGGGCTCTCCCACACCCGCGCTACCACCAACTCAGGTGTGCTTCCTTGCACACCCTCAACCATTCCAAGCGTGCATTCTCGCACCCGCTCCACCACCAACTCACTCCTCGCGTCACACTCCGTACACCCCGACGTGCATTCTCGCTCGCACTTGGTTTCACTCCCACACTTTATAACACACCCACTCGCCAACGCACACTTTTTCCTCACACGCGTGCCATTTTTACTCACACGGGACCCTTCACCAACGCCCGGGTGCTTCCTTGATCCCAATCGCGCGACAATTATCTTGTCGTTAAACATCCTCCTGCAAAATCTACCCGCACAATACACAGCACGACTCACCTGGGGGATTCCCTTCTCCACGTGCACCTGCAAACTCTTTATTTGGTTAGTGAGCACATCCTCATGATTTGAGCAGGGACTTTATACATATTCCATCACCTCCTCCCGCCGCGAGTGGTTTTCTAAGTCCCCGGTCTCTTCAATTTCAATGCCCACTTCCACTTTTTCTTTACTCACGTCGACGACCGTTGGCTTTAATAAAATTCCCTCTGCCTCATCGGTCGCCGGCTTTTCCAAACCCCGTGTCGCGATTTCTACCCCCGTCATTGTACCCGTGCTTTCCTCCGCTTCGCTCAACCAGTGCTTCTCGACCCGCATTACCTCGTCGTGCACCCCTGGGACCCTTTCACCAAACTTGCGGTCTCTGTCCCTCTGCTCCCTTTCCTCCCTATCGGCCCTCATTCCGTTTATCATTTTGTCCATAAGGGCCCCCATTTGCAGGAAAAAAAGGTTCGAATCCACCAGCGGTGCTGCTACGGTCGCGGGCGCGGTCGCCGTGGCCATGTGCGAGGCGCCATTTTGCGCGCCCGTAACCTCGTGCGCGAGAGCGCCATTTTGTGCGCCTGATACCCCCTCAACCATATTGCCAATGTTCTCCTCCTCTTTCATCCACATACATTTCCCCGAGGTCCTGGGTCGATTCTACCCCGTCTGTCTTTCCCACCGGCATCCCGTCGCCTTGACCAGCCATGGCGCGATTTCAAAATTCGGGTTTTTCTTTAAAAACAAAACAATTTCCAGCAGCTTGTAATTTTGAGCGCGTTAAGCGCGCTTCGGGTCCGATCCCACACTTCTGACACCAATTTGTTACTGTAATAACACAATTGGTGTCCAAAATTTGGGCTAAATAAATTTAGTCCCAGGTTCGAATCCCAACTCCTGACTACCAATTGTTACGGTCCACGGATTAGGATGTTATTTTTACCGAGCGGAGGTATAACCACGGCCGAACAGTTCTTCCCCGATTCACCCGATTTACCCAAACGTTGGCCGTATCGCGCCACCGCTATTCAATCAGGGAAAAGACAAAGACGACGGATGTGAAGAAAAGGAATAAGAAGACGAGAAAAGGGTTGAAAATACTACTAAATTTATTTACTATTTACAGGCTCAAAATAACCAAGGAGAAGGAAAGATAAGAAAATAATATACAGAAGCTTTTAGAGACACAGGGAAAATACTAGCTTATACTGACTTAATTATCTACCCAGGACAGAACAAACAAAGACGACTCACATGGGGAATGATGATAGGAATTGGCTGGAAGGAGGTGTGTGGCTGGAGGGGGAGGACGGCACGGAGCTGGCTGGAGCTTGATCCCGCACGGGACGTCGGGCTGGACCTCGACGGCCGCTGATGCCACCGAGCCTGTCGTGTGCGCGGGATCACGGGTCGGAGCTGCTTGGTGGAGCCGACGCGCTGGTGGGGGGTTTGGCGTGACGGGTTCTCTCCTCTCTCTTTCTTGGTCCAACCACTCTTTCTCCACCGACAACTCAACGCAACCACTCAACGCAACCACTGACCACCCCTGACGACCAACTCAGCTCTGACCAAAACCACACAACTCAGCTCTTGTCATGGACCTCTCTACGCGCTCAGCTCAGCCTTTTAGCTCATCTCTTGGACTCATCTGTCTCAGTAAAAGCGCATCTCATAAAAGCTCATCTGCTGACGACCCAGCTCTTGTCTCCTGTGGGGGCGTCCCGCCGCGGGTTATATAGGCCCCTCCCCTCAACCTTTTCGAACCTCCCCCAAACGTTCTCTCTCCGCCCTCTCAAGCCAAACCCCTTGTTCATGGTTAGTCGAGTGGGGCTGGCTCACTCCTCCCCTCTCTGACGAGGTGGGGACCCGCCTTTCTTCCCCAACCCTGCCTCGTGGCCAATGGTGGTTGAAGAAAACCGCCCAAAATGCAGTTGGCCATTGAAATGAAATGAAAGGGGATCTACTCTTATTTCACTTGGTGCAATGGAGTATTTAAATTAATGGGAGACACAGCCTTACTCTAAGACACATAATAAGGAAATAAACTACTGAACAGGGGTATTATCGGGTCCTGCAATGTGGTGTTTCATGGAATAACTACCGAGACGCCCTTTGACCTTTACACTACGGAGGTATTTACAAGGGTCATGACATTTACAAAGGGTGATCTTTACAACAATTTACACTACAACAACAACAAAAAAAAAACCATTCTCATATCCACAATATATATATATATATATATATATATATATATATATATATATATATATATATATATATATATATATATATTGTCCTGTGGACGACTCTATTAAGACAGAGCGTCCACGGATGGCTAATCGAGCTTACTTTGTGGCGTGATCTAAATCAATGGCGGATCATACGTGAGACGGAGGGTTTGGGGAGGATGCCGACTTACCTTCATGCGCGCAGGCGTCTTCAACCTGAAAATCAATAAATCAAACCAACAACGGAGTTGCTGTAAAAAAGAAATACGCAGGTTTATTGCCGGACTCCGAGAACAAAGAAACGCGCCGGTAAATAACTAAACCCCTTTAATGGAGCGTTCCCACACTGACTTCGACTACACACAGATGGGGAGGATAAATAAAGCAATCGTCGTGTTCGGGTGTGGTGCGTCTTATCTTTGTCTGGATGCAGTGTCCGTCAGGAATCGTTGGCTTCTGAGCTCGTCGGCCGACCACAGCTCCGGCTGGCACGAACTGCTCAGGCGTTGGCATGAACACCGGCCTCACTTCACAGTCCGTCCCACGCTACACAGCCCAGCACTCGCACGCAGGCACCAGGAGAGGATGATCGTCGGCGCCCCACCGTCTTTGCAACGTCCACCAAGCGAAAGTCCAAACGGGAACGAAAAGGCAAGAAGGGAAGAGGTCCAAATGGGAGAGAAGGGGAGAGAGGTCTGGGCAGGATGAATCCAAAAACGAGAAACTCCATATGTCGGTGGGCGAGTTGTTTTATCGCTCGTCATCCCACGTCCGCTCCCTCCCTCTGCCAATCAGTGCGTCGCTTCTTTGTGGCCTTTCGCGCCTTCCTCACGTCCCTGCGCTTCTCCCCCAATGAGCGCACCACCCGTCGGTAGTGTTTCGTGTCCTCCGCACTGACCGGTCGAGCGTCCCACGCTCCCGGTGCCACGTCATCATGTGGCTTGTCATTGTCGGTGGCCAATCAGTGCAGCACGTCCTTCATTTTCCCTACTCTCCAATCAGCGACCTTCTTCCAACTCGCCCCTCCCCCCTGTCAATCACGAGTTCTCCGGGGCATGGCTCTCGGCCTGCCTGTTGGTTGTTTGCTCATCATGCCGGCGTTGTGCGCGGCCGCTTCCGGTCTGTTCGTCCGTAAGTCATTGTGGCGGCGGGGAAATTTAATTAATGGCTTGGCGCATAAGCTAGTAACACCAAATGTAACATCACAGTGACATCATGGTCCTCCACAGCCAGCCCCAACATCTTAGCAAGCCACAACCCATAGTCGGCTTAGTAAACTTCCCTCCAGGACCAAGGAACTCAAAACAACATTCTGTGTTCATCCATTCCCAAAGACACAGACTGCCTCCCCAAAGAGAAACTATACAAAGTTGACAGGGCAGGATAAGCCTCATTCGGAAAGAATGTTTTGCTAACGCCAAGCATGGGATATTGTGTCAACAGTTTCTCAAAGTCAGACAACCAGCCGCCAGGGAAATCGGCCACGGTGTCCAACAACATGGAACACTGCTCCCCCCGTCAGGATAGAGACTTGATGAAATTGAAATCCCATATATATATATAATTATATATATATAAAGGAGGAGGAGGGGAGGGGGAAGAGGAGGGGAGGGGGAAGAGGAGGGGAGGGGAACGGGGGGAGGGGGGAGGGGGAAGGGGGAGGTGAAGGGGGAGGGGGGAGGGGCCCTTCTTCCCCCGGGCACCCCCACACCCTCCCCTCCCCCCCTTCCCCTCACCCCTCCACCCCTCCCCCTCCCCCTGTTCCCCTCCCCTCCTCTTCCCCCTCCCCCTCCCCCATCCCCCCCATTCCCGTCCCCTCCTCTTCCCCCTCCCCTCCTCCTCCCCCGCCCGGCAATGCCGGGTACTTCTGCTAGTATATATATATATATATATATATATACAGTCACGTGCATAAAGTAAGTACACCCCATGTAAAGTTTTGACTTTTTCAACATATTTCAAAATAAAGCTATTTGATCTTGATTTCAACAATATTGATAGATAAAGGTGATATAATATAACAAATATCATGAAACATTTACATTTTGTAGTCCATTGTATAATTTAAATAAACATAAAGGCAAATTTTGCATGTGGAAAAAGTAAGTACACCCTTGGCTCTAATAGGTGGTATTGCCCCTTTGGCAGAAACACCTCAAGTAGGCGTTTCTTATAACTGTCTACCAGTCTCTTTTTTTTTCTTTTCTTTTTTTTAATACAAGATCGAGGCTCGTGAAAGAGCGAACATTAATCACACAGAAAGACAAACCGACACATAAAACATATAACATAGGGAGCGGTAGACAAGATGGGGAGAGAGGGGGAAGGACACAAACACAACATTTGATAGCAGGGACCGAGAGACATGGAGACATCGAGAGATATGTGAGTGGGAGAGGGCTTTGGGGGGGGGGGCATGGGAAGGGAGGGGGCATGGGAAGGGGGGGGGGGTGGGAGAGGTATAAAATATATGGACACTGCCAGGACTTCCAGGAAAGAAGTTGGAATTTCAAACAAGGTGGATCTGGGGTGAATTAATGGGGGTAGAAAAGATCAAGGTTTTGGATGGGGGAAGATAAGAGATGGTGGTGAACAGCTGTTTTAAAGACCTGGAGGGAGGGGTGGGATTGAAGGGAGTGAGGGAGTTTGTTCCAGAGGCGGGAGAAAAGAGGAATGAAAGAGTGAAGGTGAGCAGACAGCCGAGATTTCGGCAGTTTAACAATCAGAGGGTTGCTGGCAGATCTTGTGTGACCTGTAGGAATATTTGGGGGACAGAGCACAGAGAGAGCTGGGGGTGCAAGGCCGGAGAGGAGTCGGAAGAAGACAGAAAGACCACCTACCTGCCTGCGGTGAGTGAGTGAAAGGCCCTCAGAGATAGCTTCATCGCAGGAGATTCCAATGATTCTGAAAGCTTTGGTTTCAACAGCGTGAAGCCGAGCTAGGTGTGAGGCAGGAGCACCGGCCCATAGGGGAGAATAGTATTCCATTGAGCTGTGGATGAAAGCCTTGTATGTGGTGAGGAGCTAAGGTGTGCCGAGGAAGGACTTCGCACGACGGAGGATGCCCAGTCGGCGACTGGCTTTAGAGGCCAGCTTGGAAATGTGGTTTTCCCAAGAAAGATCATGGCAGATAGTGAGACCCAAAAGCTTGAGCGACAGAACTTCTTGGAGAGGATTGTTGAGAAAGTAGATGGGAGGGTTGTCCAGTCGATCTTTTCGGAGAGACATAGTAAGAGTGTGAGATTTGTCAGGATTGAAAGACATGTTCCACTTGTTTGACCAGTCTGTGATTTTGTCCAAGTCTTCAGAGAGTGAGGAGGCTGCAGACTGCCGATCTGAGGGAAGAGGAATGGAGCGGCAGAGAGTGGAGTCATCACCAAAGAGATAGAGAGGATTTTCCAGAGAGTCGGAGAGATCATTGATAAAGACCAGAAAAAGCACAGGGCCCAGAACACTGCCTTGGGGAACTCCAGCCTGAACAGGAAGGGGAGATGAGAGAAATCCATTCAGGGCCACACGTTGACTACGACCAGAGAGGAAGTCCGCAAGCCATGCATGGAGATTTCCATGGATACCATAGGAGGAGAGTTTGGTGAGCAGAGCTCGGTGCCAGACTGTATCGAAGGCACGTGATATGTCAAGGGAGACGGCTCTGATTTCCTGTTTGGCATTGAGGACCTCCATCCATTGTTGAGACAGCAGAAGCAGCATGTCCAGAGTAGAGTGACCTGGTCTGAAACCAAATTGATGATCAGAGATCAAGCCATTGGAGAAGAGGAAAGATTTCATATCTGAGGCAATGATGGATTCCATGACTTTGCTGATAATTGGGAGCAGGCTGATTGGTCTGTAGTTGCAAGGATCTGTTTTTGCACCTTTTTTGTGTAAAGCGGTAATGTTTGCTGATTTCCAGGATGCTGGCCGATGACCTTGAGCAAAAGAGAGGGTGAAAACAACAGAGCGATGGTGAGATAGAGCAGCAGAGCAGGATTTTAGGACCCGTGGGCTGATGCCATCTGGTCCAGTTGCAGAATCAGAGTCAAGGTTAGACAAAAACTCCTCCACCTTGTCAGGAGAGAAGGTCACAGAGTCCAGGAGCAGTTAGGTTCGACTGGGAAAGGTGGGAACAGAGAGAGATGGGTTTGGGACTAATGATTTTGAGGCAAACACAGAGTTGAGGCATTCGGCTTTGTCACGTGCGATGTCAACTGTGTGGCCATTTGAGGTAAGGGAGGGGATGGAGGGGGAACAAACACCAGAAACGGATTTGACCAGACGCCACCAGGATTTGGAGGAAGGAGACAGGTTTGAGAGTTCATTTTTCAGTGTGGAGAGATAGTGCTTCCTGGCACTCCTGAGGGTAGACAAACACTTGTTCCGAGCTTGGTGGAAGGAACTGAGATTGCCTTCAGTTGGATTAGCCTTCCAAGAGGCAAAGGCAAGTTGTTTCAGGGCAACTGCCTCACCACAAGATTCATTGTACCATGGACGGGAGGAAGGGTGAGACAACTGAAGACGAGATGGGATAAATCTGTGCATGAGAGAGAGCAGTTTGCTTTGGAAGAATTCCCAGGAAGAATTGATGTCAGAGGCAGTAGAGATGGGATACCAGTCCAGATGATTGATGGCTGCTTGCAGACCGTCCCAGTCGGCCTGTGTGAAATGCCAGACTCATCGACGCTGAGGAGGCTCTCTGAGAATGGCCAGAGAGATGTCCACTTTGACAAGCACATGATCAGAAGAACCGATTGGAGCAGAAGAAGAGCAGCAGACATTAGCAGGGAAGTTTGTCATAACCAAGTCTAGAAGAGAAGATACTCCATTGGCTGCGATCCGGGTCGGGAAATTGACAGATTGTGTCAATCCCAGTGAGTCACAGAAGTCCTTTGCTGAAGTGCCATGACTGGTGAGAGAGGAACCCACACCCAACCAGCTGGCATGATGACAGTTGAAGTCACCACATATGAGGAAGAGAGAGTTGGGATGAGTGGATAGAAGTTGGTCCATGTTGTCAGACAGTGAAATGTAAATGGAGTCATCACTGTTTGGAGGACGGTACAGAACACATATGAACAAAAGGTGGGAGCGGAGAGGAAGCCGTAGCCAGAGGTACTCCTGGGGGTGAGGAGGAGAGAGGGCAGTGCAAGGAGAGTGAGGAAGAGAGTTTTTGATAAAGATAGCCACCCCACCACCAGGACGAGGCTCAGGTCTATCATACCAGAGGAGGGAGTAACCAGGAAGAGATATTAAGGAATCAGAGACATCTTGAAGGAGGAAAGTTTCTGTTAAGCAGATCAAGTCTGGATTGTCAGAAGCAACCTGTATGGAGAGATCGGTCAGGTTTGAGCGAAGGCCCCGGATGTTTGAGGTCCATACCGTTAATGAAGAGAGAGGGGGAGCATCGGGTACAGGACAGGGGAGGGGAGGAGTAGGATAAGATGAAGGATGAGAGGGGGAGGTAGGAAGAGCAGTTGGTAGTGTGTCAGAGATTACAGAAGAGTTCCAAGAAAGGGAAGGATGAGGAGGATGAAAGGTTTGATGGTGAAGGGATGAGGCACAGTGAGGGGTTCTTTGAGGGGGGGCAGAGGAAAGTAGAAGGTTGGGGGGGGGTGGAGGTATGAGATAGAAGGGAGACGAAGTGGGGAGGAGGCAGCTTTGAGGAGGAGGGGGGAGGAGGGAGAATTGGAGAGGAATGGTATGGGGGGAGATTCGACTCTCGACTCTGACATCGACTGGGCCAAATTTTTGCCCACTCCTCCATGCAGAATTCTTTCAGCTGTGCGATGTTTGAGGGATTTCTTGCCTGCACAGCTCGTTTCAAATCCCCCCACAACATCTCGATGGAATTTAGATCCGGGCTTTGACTTGGCCATTCCAGAATCCTCCATTTCTTTTTTTCAGCTATTCCTTGGTGGATTTACTGGTATGTTTAGGGTCATTGTCATGTTGCAAGGTCCACCTTCGGTTGAGCTTCAACTTTCCCACAGATGGCCTCACATTATCCTCAAGCACCCTCTGGTACAATGAAGAATTCATCGTGGATTCTATGAGGGTGAGCTTCCCAGGCCCTGATGCAGCAAAGCTGCCCCAAACCATAATATTTCCACCACCATGCTTTACATTTGGTATCAGGTTCTTGTGGTAAAATGCTGTCTTTGGTTTTCGCCAAACATGTCTTCTGGTACTGTGGCCAAATAGCTCTACCTTTGACTCATCTGTCCAGAGCACATTGTTCCAGAAGTGCTGGTTTTTGCCTTGATGTTCATTGGCAAACTTTAGTCTTGCCCCTGATGTTCTTTCTGGACAGCAAAGGTTCCTCCTGGCACACCTCCCAAGTAGATCAAATTTGTGCAGCCTCTTTCTAATGGTAGACTCGTGCACTTTGACATCAACAGTGGCAAGAGCTACCTGTAGGTCCCGTGATGACATTCTGGGGTTCTTAGAGACTTCTTTCAGCATCTTGCGGTCTGCTCTCGGGCTGAACTTGCTGGGGCGGCCTGGCCTGAACAAGTTGGCAGTTGTTCGGAATCTTCTCCACTTGTAGATGATCTTCCAGACAGTCGAATGATTGATTTCAAATTGTTTGGAGATCTTTTAAAATCCCTTCCCAGACTCGTAGGCATCTATAACCTTATTTATGAAGGCCTCAGAGAGCTCTTTTGATCTCGGCATGGTGACGCCGCAAACTTCAACAACAAAGAGCAAACCAAACTAAATGTCTGAGGTTTAAATAAGACAGGTTCCTCCAAGATCCTCTCTAACGATGTTCTAAGCATTTGCACCTGATTCTAATTTTAGGTATTTGAAGTAGTGATAAATGTAGGGGTGTACTTACTTTTTCCACATGCGAAATTTGCATTTATGTTTATTTAAATTATACAATGGACTACAAAATGTAAATGTTTCATGATATTTGTTATATTATATCACCTTTATCTCTCAATATTGTTGAAATGAAGATCAAATAGCTGTATGTTGAAATATGTTGAAAAAGTCAAAACTTTACATGGGGTGTACCTACTTTTTCACGTGACTGCATATATATTGTTGCGGTTTTGTAATAAAGGTTAATTTCCCCTCCTAGTTAGTTACACTACAACATGTAGCCTCGTTTAAGTTCAGTTATTTCTTAGTAAATGTAAGCGTAGACCTTTCCTGTGTTAGTTTTGCGTTGAGTAGGATAATGAAAATTAGGTGTCCTTATGGTGCTTTCGGTTGGTATTGGCGCCGAAATACCACGCGGCAGGCCTGAACAAGTCGACCGAGGCCGAAGGAAGGCGGAGGAGGAGCCATCGGTAAGCACGAGCTGCAAATCGGGGCTCGAGGGGAGTGACTTACCACTGCGGCAAAAGGCGGGGTTTGGAACATTCGAGTCGGGCTAGGGCGGTGCGACATAACCCTGCTCAGAGCCCCCCACCAGAGTTGAGATGAGAGAAGGTGAGAGTTCAAGTTGAGATGAGAGAAAGTGAGTCCTGGTTCAGTTCGGGGTTTTGAGATGAGTTGGAGTTCGGAGTTGAGAACGCGCGTGAGATTGCGTCGTATCGAGTCATACAGTATGAACTGAATAACCCCGTTGTACACGAACTTGCCCTGCTCCCCACGCTCTGCGCAGTATTAATTGTGCACTGTAAAGAGAGACCCGCGCCAGGCCACAGATGCGCGATATTTCCTACTGCCTGCCTTTGCCTGATACGTGCCACGAGGATTTTCCCTCCTGCCTGCCTTCGCCGGAATACGTGCTGTGACCGGCAGAGGGCCACGCCGTGTGAGCTGTTCCTGGAGTGACCGAAGCTGGCACGTTCGGCGCGCGAACATTCTTCCTCCATCTCCCCGTGTGTGTAAGTGGGCCCATTGTCTGGGGGATTAGTATAAGACTGCTTAAGTTCTGCCCTGTGTCCCTGTCCTTCTACCAATCATTGTAACTCGTGTAAATAAATTCTGTTATTTCTTCTGATTCGACCGTTTTGTCAATTCCATCATTGGCCTCGCATGGTACAAATTAGATCGCTCTAATCGGGTTCTATAGAAAGGTAACAGCCCGAGTCATGTGGTACGCATTCCGCTCGGGTGTACTCAATCACGCGTGGTTCGTGCGAGACTCGATCCCTGCTTCCGCTGCGGCGTGGGTACTGAAGGTACGTGTGAAATTGTCCCAAAACCCTTTTCCACGTCTGCCCGGAAGTGGCGACTCGGTCTCGCGGTTTCGAAGACCCAAGGAGAAAAAGGGGCTTAATCTCCCCTTTGTAACGGGAATGGGCTTCGAAGATCTGCAACAATATATATATATATATATATATATATATATATATATATATATATATATACATATACATATACATATACATATACATATATATATATACATATACATATACATATATATATATACATATACATATACATATATATATATACATATACATATATATATATATATATATATATATATATATATATATATACACACATCTACATATATATATACATATATATATATATATATATATACATCTACATATATATATACATATATATATACATATACATATATATATATACATATACATATACACACATATATATACATATATATATATACATATACATATACACATATACATATATATATATACATATACATATACACATATACATATATACATATACATATATACATATATATATATATATATATATATATATATATATATATATATACACAAATAATTAAGTTAAGCACCCCTACACAACGAATTAAGGTAAGCACCCCCTAATATATATTCTTTTTGTATATGTATACATTGGCATATATTCTAAGGTATGTGAGATCAAATAATGATTGGTATGACATTAGCATTTATCCATTGATGAAATGCAGATACACAGGGTCTATGAGACGTAGGGTTGAGTCAGTGATCCGATCACGTGGGTCCTACACACGTTATTGACGCAAAGATCGCTAGAGGTCTTCTCAGAACAATGACTGTACGTTAGAAAACATAAACGTCATCCACACTGTCCGTGATGGACCTATAGCTCCATACTTAAATTGAGGTGCAAATATGCCTAAAATTCCCAAAAAATTTCACCTTAAATTATTCAGAATAAAATATTGAAAACGGCATGATTGTTATGTTTTTATGTGACCATAATATCACTTCTCCAGAAAATATAGCAATATCATGGGTATATTACACTGTTTTGACGACAACAAACTTGTAATGTGCGAGGTTGTAAAAAAACGGGGGGGGTGCTTAACTTAATTCTTTGTGTATATATATATATATAATCGGGAGATTAAATCAGACGCGGACGTAGCTTCAGGACTTCGATCTTTAATTTGACAAGCTTTCGACCAACAAAGGTCTTCTGCTAAGTCTACAAAAACAGCAGGCATGTATATCAGTCAAGTATGTATAGTTAAATGTGTGTAAGATGTGTGATATGTGTAGAAAATGCATACAAAAGGAAGAGCCACGCCGAATCTCACTCACAGGCCCCAAGTTCAACGGAAGTGAAGCGCCCCTTACAGTTACCGTTTGCGTTATAGTTCCGGTGCACGTGCATATACAAATATAGAGATACATACATACATAAACACACAAGCATATATTCATGTACCATTTATATTCATATAATATATTTATATATTTATATAAATGACATATAAAGGTAGAATGGGTGAATGAATGAATGAATGAAGAATGAATGAATGAAAGAATGAATGAATGAAAGAATGAATGAATGAATGGGTTACGGTTAACAATTTGATTGGGTTGATGTAGGAACATGCTTTAATCATCAAAATTTATGCCATGAGGGATTTTTGTCCGAAGTTTGTGTATCCAAAAGGACTCACGTTTCAGAATCGTGGTGTGTGATCGATTTGTGATTGATTCAATGGCAGAGATTTGAATGTCATTTATCGAGTGATCCGGTTGATTAAAGTGTATCGTGTAAGGTAGAGATTTGCCCTGACTGGTGTGGAAGTTATTGATTTCTGACCGGGTGTTATTAAATCGTGTGTAGAGTGTATTCTCAGTTTTACCAACATATTGTTTGTTGCACTTTTGGCAAGTGATTAGGTATATGACCCATGTAGATTTGCAGTTCATATAGGAGGTGATGGGGAATTTTTGTCCAGTGCTAGAACTACAAAATATGTTTCCTTCTAGTAAATGCTTGTGAATAATACATTTGTTTGCTGTGCATTTATAGAAGCCAGGGATCCTAGTTTGTTTGTTGTGGGGCTGTGGGTGCCTTGCTTTTACCAAGAGGTCCCTGAGTGTCCGACCACGTCAAAATGATGTTCGTGGAGGTTGAGGAAATGTGGTGCCGAGTGTTTCTGATTGATGGAGGAGAGGAAGGGCCTTATTCAGAATACTTGGCAATTGGGTCGAGGTAGCAGAGTAGGTGGTTACCAGTGGGACACGGTTAGTTGCAGGTTTGGGTTTGTAAGTCAGAAGGTCTGCTCTCGGTATGCGTTTTGCTCGGTTTATTGCTTCTTTCACAGAGTGAGGGCCATAGTTTCTTGCAATGAAGTGTGTTTCTAATTGGCAGAGAGAAGTTTCTTCTGCCATTTTTGTTGCGTCTTACTCTGAGTGCTTGACTGTATGGTATGCTTGCAATTGTATGTTTAGGATGAGATGAAGAAGGGAGAAGGTAAGAGTGAGTGTCTGTTGGTTTGGTGTATAGTTCTGTTTCGAGTCTGTTATTTTGAAGCGTGAGTGATGTGTCTAGAAAGTGAACTTCGGACTGTGAGCTGTCGAATGTAAACTTGATGGTCGGATGAATCAAATTTAATTCATTTTGGAATTGTGTGAGACTACGGGGGGATTTTGACCAGATGAACTGGATGTCATCAATATAACGTACCCAGGATTTTTCCAAGATGCCGTGATAAGGTTGTGCATTGATCTTGGCCTCTATCATTCCCATGAAGATGTTAGCGTATGACGGTGCAACAGGAGTACCCATAGCGGTACCTTGAGTTTATTTTATATATATATATACTAGCTTGGCTCGGCTTGCGGTGCTCGCCTCACTACACGTCATTACTGAGGAACGGGCTTGTTTTAGCTGAGGATAATGACTGTACCTGAGTTGCTGTGTTGTCATGATTTACACCAATCATAATACAAACAATTATTTTGCACAAATTTATTTGTAGTGTTTGTGATATTACATTTTACTAGCAACGGCACCCGCCCTACCGGCGGGGCTTCAATTGGGAAGCCGAAATGAAAAGGCAAAATATCAGAAATTAAAGGCAGAATTTTTTTATTTTAAACGATTCATATAAACATCCGTCAAATCATATCACACATAAATCATCAAAATCAAAACAGTATCTTTAGAATTTCAATAAAAGCCATATCACTGTGAATTGTGATTGTGTTTTATTGTGATGTTTGTGCGGCGACGGGCGGTGTGCACAAAGGGCAGGGACTTAATCAACGCGAGCTGATGACTCGCGCTTACTGGGAATTCCTCGTTCGTGGGACACTGTCTCAAGCCCCAGTCCCCATCACGGATGGGGCTCAGCGGTTTACCCGAGCATGACGGCGAAGGGCAAGGCACACGCTGGCCCGTCCAGTGTAGCGCGCGTGCGGCCCCGGACATCGAAGGGCATTAAACGTTCATTAAACATTAAACGTTCATTAAAGGATTACGAAACTAAAAACATTACGAAATTACGTTCACACCGTCACATCAAACACTACCGTGAACACATACATCGTCACAACATCGTCACAATGAGAACATTGTCACAATGAACGTTATGCGAACGCGAATGTTATGCGGGAGTCCAAACCTGAGAATGCTGGAGACCAAAGCTGAAATTGGGAAAACTAAATAGCCTATTTTACTCCCTGGGGTCCCAGGATTACCCACCCAAAATATCTTTGCGATCGGTTCAGCAGTTTTTACGGTGCCTTCGAACAGACAGATGGACATTTGGTGAATTATAGTGAGATAAGCAATTTAGGTTGAAGATTTAGGTTGAAAAAAAAAAACAATTCAAAAAACAACCCCTCAGCACATACATACGGGGGGGGGGGGGGGGGAGGGAGGGGATGGTGGGGGGGGGGCGGTAGGGGGGATAGTGGGGGGGGGGGAGGTGCAGACTGGAAGTTTGGAATGATTACACCTCACCACCAAGTAATTCAAAACACCTCACCGCACCTAATTCAAAACACTTCACCACCACGTAATTTAAAACACCTCATCACCACGTAATTCAAAAGACCTCACCACCACGTAATTGAAAACACCTCACCACCACGTAATTCAAAACACCTCACCGCACGTAATTCAAAACACTTCACCACCACGTAATTCAAAACACCTCACCACCATGTAATTCAAAACACCTCACCACCACATAATTAAAAACACCTCACCACCACGTAATTCAAAACACTTCACCACCACGTAATTTAAATCACCTCACCACCACGTAATTTACATCACCACCACGTAATTTACATCACCTCACCACCACGTAATTCAAAACACCTCACCACCAAGTATTTCAAAACACCTCACCACCAACTAATTAAAAACGCCTCACCACCACATAATTAAAAACACCTCAACACCAAGTAAATGAAAACACCTCACCACCGCGTGATTCAAAACTACCACCACGTTAATAAAAACACTTCACAACCACGGAAACAAAAGTTTCAGGGAGTAGTTCAGTGACAACACAGACACCTCCCAGACATGTAGATATATAGATAAATGACAGTACCTGAGTTGCTGTTTTGTCATGGTTTACACGAATCATAATTCAAACAATTATTTTGCACAAATGTATTTGTAATATACGTGATATTACGTTTGTATAAACAATTGAAGTTGAAGACTTAAGTTGAAAAAAAAATAATTCAAAAACAATAATATATATATTGGAAAAAAATTCAAAAAAAATACCCTGAGGACATACACACGGGAGAGGTAGGTGCATACCAGAAGTTTGGTAGGATTTCACAAAAGGTTGAGGGAGGAGTTCAGTGACAACACAGACACTGCACATATATATTGTTGCGGATCTCCAAACGTCGGCCATCCCCTTACCAAGGGGGGATGAATCCCCTTGTCTTTTATCTAGCCGACGCGATCCGGGGCTATCACGTTCCTTCCGGTCAGCGCTGAATAGGGTGGTAGGTCTAATTAGTCCTATTACCTAATTACCAGCGCCTCCCAGGAAGCGAGGAAATAACCCCGCCCGAACCACGGTTTTAGTGGTCATGCCGAGCGATAGCAAGCCACGATTCGGGCCGTTAACAGGTACTAAACCCGATTTGAGCGGTTGTGATCGTGCCACGCTTACCCAATTGAGAAATCACTAAAACCGTCGAATTAAGAGGAAACAGGAATAACAAGGAATTTATTACACTTTGTACAATGGAGAGGAAGAAGCAATGTACAGTGAAGAAGAAGAAGAAGCAGATACACAGGGCAGCCTTATACGGTCTTAACTTATCCCTGGACACGGGCCCGTTCGCACTCAGACTCACATGGGGGTTGTAGATGGTCGGGTTGAGGGTCCACATATGGCGTCCACAGCTCGCTCCGGTCCCCGACTCGTACAACGAAGAAGATGGTAGACGGCAGGCAAGCTCTCCACGTGTCATTGGCGTGGATCGGACAATTATATGGGGAAAGGTGAGCTAGGCTGGGCGGTTATTTCACGGCTTAGCCGCGTACGTAATAAACGAACCGGCTGGTGGTTATACTGGCGGTCTCAGCAAGCTCAAAGCCAAATCCTCAACGAGTCCTTCCACCAATGCCAAACGTGACAATCCTTTCACAAAGCGCTTATACTCTCCAGTCCTGGACAGTCCTTTTCCACGAGAGTCCTCTGCAATGATTGCCGCTGCGTCAGTCCTTTTCCAACATGCACATAAGTCCTTATCACATGAGTCCTGTGGAAGGGCTTTGCGTGCGCGATTATATAGCACCGCCCAGCGAACCCTCTGGAATTTGCCAGACACGTTCTCACCCCGCCCCTTAAGCCATGCCCACTGAGCCCTGGTTGGTTGTTGGGGTCTTACCAGCTCCGCCCTTGACGTCTGCTTGACGTGGCCACACCCCCAACCTCACGCTCCGCCCATTTTCCAGGCCTTACCTCGTGGCATTTGGCTGGTTTCAGCATCTGAATGCAAGGGGCAATGGGGTGCAGACTGGATGGGCGCAATGGGGAATGGGGTGCAGACTGGATGGTGCGCAATGAGGTCGATTGGAGGTTGGGCTGTAAAATGAATGGGGCCTACTCTTATTTATTTATTTTACACAACGCAGGTATCACTATTGGAAATGGCCTTATCTCACATATACTATGACATAACTAACGTTCTATGGTGGCCTACGTGTTGCATGTGGACTAACTATGGGGGCAAAACCTTTCACCTTTATTAATCAATATGTACACTTTCTCAGAACCGCAACACTGCACCCCTCCTTCGCCAGGCTCGAAGTGATATAATTATATTCTCCTCATTTATATAAAATTATATCTGCACATTTATATAACATTTATATAATTATATCTGCACCCCTCCTTCAATATATCACTTCGAAGTTTCAGTGCTACATGAACTATGGACCTAAACTCATCATCATCTGGTTTGAAAATAGGAATAGTTTCTTGAACAGGCTCATTTACTGTCTCTGACACAGGTACATGATAGAATATTGTTGGAACTAAGAAGGTTTGTCTTTCGGATGGTATTGCATTGCGCATGACTACAAATTCATAACTGTTACTAACAAACCTCACTAAAGTATCTTTGAAAGTTGTAATCCTGCTAAGAAACGACAATGGTATTTCGCAGTTTGCCTCGCTGGAAAGATCTTTGTATCTTTCAAGCACAGAGGAAAGTTCAAGAACATGACCTTTCACAGCAGAATGTTTCAGTTCTTGACAGAGCCAAACTATGGCCAAGTCAGTCGATTTGTTATCACTTTTGGCTCTATTAGCATCTCCATAGAATTTATTCAGGCAGTTTGAATGATAACATCCTTCAGCTGCAAGCAAGTCATTTGTATCTGCAATGCGTACAAATACCTCATGAACATATTTTGCATTATTATATATGTTTGAACTCATATTCATAGTAGATACGTTACTCGTTGTCTTCTTGCTTTTCGGGTCTTGACAGAAAATGCATAACTTCCAGTCCATTTTGTTACAACAGCTGCGCAAGTATCGTTCTGGTCTACCTTCATCAGTAGGCCTACTGTTCATTACACGCTGTTCATTGGATAGTTTAGCATTAATATTGTTCTTATGTGTGTACTTTGAATAACACACTCTGTGCCACTGGAGTTCTGGCGCAGGTTCTGAATTTTCTGCGAAGAGCGATGTCAGCCTGTCAACGGCAGCCCTATAGTCATCATTCCGTAGCTTCTTCCTCATCTCCGTTGCTTCTTTTACGGTAGTTAAGCCCCGTTTGGTCTGGTTAAACGGCTCATCTTCAGCTCGACCACTCAGCTGACATATGATACACAGCTCAAAGGATACCTCTATCTGGCCCTTCAGGATTATAACTGGTTCCATAGTAATTCACCTTTGGAGAAAAAAAGAAGAAGCCAGAATTTAGAAGCCAGAAAAACCATTTCACTAGTGCATTGACATACCTAAACTGGTAGGGGTTAAACCCATATGGTAATGCATGAAAAGTCCAACCGTTACGGAGATATTCTCTTCAGAAGCAAACATTTCTTTCACATTTTCCATTAAATTCAAATCTTTGACATGCAATGTATGGCTTAATATGATAGATATTGGAAAATCTTTTTTTACCACTGTATTGAATATTAAAAATAAAACAATTTCTGTGAAAACTTGAATTTTGCACTTATTGACCTTTGACCTTAATTAATGACCTAATTAGGCAAGTTTGGGAAACACAAACAAGATATTCATATTCAGCACAAAATTCCCTTTAAGAAAAACCTATTTGTTTGCTTTTCCTCAAAAATGCCTCATGCAATCACATTTGCTGGAAATTGAACCAGTCTATAAAAATGTGATATCACAAACACAACAAATAAATTTGTGCAAAATAATTGTTTGTATTGAAGGAACTGCGCTCCAACGCGAGTCGAAAGAATTGACGCGACCAAAGACGGAATTCGTCCGAGTTGCTTTATTGAAACCAAACAGCTCAGGTATTCTCCCAAGCCCGTTTTTCGGGCAACAATATATATACACTTTTATGTCGGGAAGTTTGCCCGGCAAAAGCTATACCGGGCATGCCCGGGTATCAAGGGCGAGCCTTGGAAAGGCAAGTCTGGACCTGCCCGGGCGTGTTTGGCTGCGGCCTGGCAAGTCGAGGCTGGGCGTGCCCGGGCGCTCTGGGCGAGCACTGGAAAGGTGATAGCGGGCATGCCCGGACGCTCTGGGCGAGCCCTGGAAAGGCGATAGCGGGCATGCCCGGACGCTCTGGGCGTGCCCTGGAAAGGCGATAGCGGGCATGCCCGGACGCTCTGGGCGAGCCCTGGAAAGGCGATAGCGGGCATGCCCGGACGCTCTGGGCGAGCCCTGGAAAGGCGAGAGCGGGCATGCCCGGGAAAGACGAGACCGGGCGTGCCCGGGAGGTTCGGGCGTGCCCGGGAACAGTGAGTCCGGGCATGCCCGGGAGAGGCGCGTCTGGCCGTGTTCTGGCCGGTGCAAGGCGATTATGTACATCCCGCGGTAACCGCTACACACGCCCCTCCAGAATCGACCTGCACCGGCAGGGTCAATTTAAGGGGGGTCCGGATGACCCGGCCGAAGCGACCCCTGGAGGGTCGTGGGGAGGGGTCTGACGTGGTGGTGGGTGGTCGAGCGGGGGGAACTGTGGGCGGGGGGCGGCCTCACCGCGGAGGAAGGGCCAACCGTGGTGGTCGGTCGACGTCCATGTGCGCCGGTTTGAGGCGGTCCACAGAAATCCGGTCCGGCCGGCCGCCGAAGTCGACGATAAAAGACTTGTCGCCCCGTCGCAGGACCCGGAAGGGTCCGTCGTACGGCGGCCTGAGTGGCCCCCAGTGTGCGTCATGACGCACAAAGACGTACTCCGCTGTGCGAAGCGCCGGGGGGACGTAGGACTGGGGGCCACCGTGGCGGGACGTCGGCACGGGGGCAAATCGTCGGGCGGCCTCCTGGAGGTCCGAGCGCTGGCGAGCGGCGGACCAGGGACTGGTAGCGTCAGGCACGAATTCGCCCGGGACGCGGAGTGGCTGGCCGTAGACGAGCTCGGCGGCGGACGCCTGGAGGTCTTCCTTGGGGGCCGTGCGAAGGCCCAAAAGGACCCACGGCAGCCGGTCGGCCCAACCGTCGTCCTGAAGGCCGGCCATGAGTGCGGCCTTCATGGAGCGGTGAAACCGCTTGCACAACCCATTGGCTTGGGGGTGGTAGGCCGTGGTGCGGTGCAGCGTGACCCCCAACGAACGGGCGACCGCGCCCCAAAGCTCAGACGTGAACTGTGGGCCGCGGTCGGACGAGATGTCCGCTGGTGCGCCGAAGCGCGCGACCCAGGTGGCGATGAACGCCTGCGCCACGTCGGCGGTGGTGGTGGAGGTGAGGGGCACGGCCTCCGGCCACCTGGTGGTCCTGTCCACCATGGTGAGCAGGTGGGTGAACCCCCGCGAGGGGGGCAGGGGACCCACCAGGTCCACGTGGACGTGGTCGAAACGCCGTTCAGGCACGGCGAAAGGTGCCAGCGGGGCCTGGGTGTGGCGGTGGACCTTGGCTCGCTGGCAGGCCGTGCAGGCGTTGGCCCAGTCGCGGATGTTTCGTCGAAGGCCGTGCCAGACGAAACGCGCCGACACCAGCTTCTGAGAAGCTTTCCGGCCCGGGTGAGAAAGGCCGTAGATGGAGGCGAAGATGCGGCGCTGCCAGGAAACGGGCACGATGGGGCGAGGCTGGCCCTGGGAGACGTCGCAGAGCAGGACGGTGCCCGCGAAGGGGATGTCGGCCAGGCGGAGGCCCGTGTCCGCCACGCGGAGTGCCTGCACCGAGGTGTCGGTGGTCTGGTCGGCCGCCATGAGCGTGAAGTCCACGCCGAGGTGGACCGCGTTCGCGCTGGCCCGCGAAAGGCAGTCGGCCACGGCGTTGTCTTTGCCGGCGACGTGCTGGATGTCCGTGGTGAACTCCGACACGGCGGAGAGGTGGCGCTGCTGGCGGGCCGACCACGGCTCCGTGACCTTAGCCATTGCGTAGACCAACGGCTTGTGGTCGACGAAAGCCGTGAACGGGCGGCCCTCCAGGAGGTGTCGGAAATGGCGAACGGCCAGGAATAGCCCGAGCAGCTCGCGGTCGAACGTGCTGTAGTTTAACTCGTTCGGCCGGAGTTGCCGGCTGAAAAAAGCGAGTGGCTGCCAAACCCCGTCCACCCATTGCTCATGGACGGCGCCCACCGCGTAGTTGGAGGCGTCCGTAGTGAGGGCGATGGGCGCGTTGAGCACCGGGTGAGCCAGCAGCGTTGCGTCGGCGAGGGCCCGTTTGGCACTGGCGAAGGCCGCGTCCATGGCCGCGGACCAAACAATGTCATGCTTGGCCGGCTTGCCCCGGAGGGCCTCGTAAAGGGGCCGCATGAGCTGAGCAGCGCGGGGCACGAATCGGTGATAAAAATTCACCATGCCGAGGAACTCTTGGAGGGCCTTGATGGAACGGGGATGCGGGAACGTGGTGATGGCCTCGACCTTGGTCGGCAGCGGCACGGCCCCGGTCTTGGTGATGCGGTGGCCCAAAAAGTCAACGGTCGTCGCGCCGAAGTGGCATTTGACCGGGTTGACAATTAAGCCGTGCTCGCTGAGGCGACCGAACAGTGTTCGGAGGTGGAGGAGGTGCTCGGCGCGGGACGTGCTGGCGACGAGGATGTCGTCCAGATAGACGAAAAGAAACGGCAGGTCGCGCAGCACGCCGTCCATCAAGCGCTGGAACGCCTGGGCCGCGTTCTTGAGGCCAAACGGCATCCGCAAAAATTCGAACAGGCCGAACGGCATGATGACGGCCGTCTTCGGGACGTCGGCCGCCCGGACAGGTACCTGGTGGTAGCCCCGTATCAGGTCAATTTTCGAAAAGATGACCCGTCCCGCCAAACGGGCGGAAAAGTCCTGAATATGCGGGATCGGGTACCTGTCGGGGGTGGTAGCATCATTGAGACGGCGGTAGTCGCCACACGGGCGCCATCCACCCCCCGGCTTTGGCACGATGTGCAGTGGCGAGGCCCACGCGCTATCGGAGCGCCGCACGATGCCGAGGTGCTCCAACGCGTCGAATTCGGCCTTTGCCACGGCGAGCTTGGCTGGGTCGAGGCGGCGGGCCCTGGTGTAGACCGGCGGGCCCGTAGTGGGTATGTGGTGCTCGATCCCGTGCCGCACCGCGACGGCCGAAAACGTCGGCCGCGTGAGGGCCGGGAATTCCACGAGCAGGCGAGCGAACTCGTTCGTTGCCGGGAGGGCGCACGCCAGTTCGGTCGGCGCGGAGCTGCTCATTGTGCACGCCAGGGAGCTGAAGGTCTCGGCGTGGACAAGGTGACGTCGTTTGACGTCGACCAGCAGCCCGTGTGCGCAGAGGAAGTCGGCGCCCAGCAAAGCCACGGGGACGCTGGCGGTAACAAAAGTCCATTGAAAGCGCTGGCTGCCGAAGCAGAGGGTGACGACGCGTGGGCCGAAAGTGCGTATGGCCGAGCCATTAGCAGCGACCAAAGAGGGGCCGCAAACTGCGTCCAGCCTGTCCTGCTCGGAGGCAGGTATGACGCTCAGTTGGGCGCCGGTGTCGCACAGGAAACGCCGTCCAGACGCTTTGTCCCGAATAAACAGCAAGTTGCCCGAGTGGCCGGCGCTCATGGCTGGGAATGAACGCCGGCCCGGCCGTTTCCCGACCTGCCGAAAGTGCACGGGGGCCGGCACGTCCGAGCCTTGTGTCCGATCCTGGCGTGGTAATAACACCACGCCAGGTCAGGTGGAGGCCCCGGCCGTCGTGTCGGAAGCGGGCGGTGCGGCGTGGCGGCCGCCAGTTGCACCGGCAGTTCGGCCTCCAACCGCGCAGGGCGCTCGGGCGTCGTGGGCGTCGCCACGGACGGCGGCGGGCTCCAGGTAACCGCGCCGATGTGCTGGCCCGCCGAGGAGATCTTATCGGCTTCCCTGGCGAGGGCGCGGGAATCCGTGATCAACGTGCCAGCCAGGGCGAGGCGTACCGGGTTAGGCAGCTGACGGAGGAACAGCTCCCGGAACAGGAATGCCGGAGAGTGCTCGCCGAGCAACGAGAGCATATAGTCCATGCGCTCGGACGGGCGCGTGTCGCCGAGCTCGGGCAGGTCAAGCAGGCGCCGTCCGCGTGCTGCCGGTGAGAGGGCGAAAGCACCGAGGAGGAGCGTCTTCAGTGCGTCGTATTTGTCAGCAGCCGGCGGGTGCTGGAGGAGGCTCAAGGCGCGGGCCACGGTGGCGGAACCGAGCGTCGCCACAACATGGTGGAAGCGGGTGCCGTCCGCGGTGATGCCTCGCAGGGCGAACTGGGAGTCCGCCTGGGCGAACCAAACAGCCGCGTGAGTCTCCCAGAAGGTAGGCAGTTTAAGCGTCACTGCCGTATCCATGTCGGTAGGTCACCAATGAAGGAACTGCGCTCCAACGCGAGTCGAAAGAATTGACGCGACCAAAGACGGAATTCGTCCGAGTTGCTTTATTGAAACCAAACAGCTCAGGTATTCTCCCAAGCCCGTTTTTCGGGCAACAATATATATACACTTTTATGTCGGGAAGTTTGCCCGGCAAAAGCTATACCGGGCATGCCCGGGTATCAAGGGCGAGCCTTGGAAAGGCGAGTCTGGACCTGCCCAGGCGTGTTTGGCTGCGGCCTGGCAAGTCGAGGCTGGGCGTGCCCGGGCGCTCTGGGCGAGCACTGGAAAGGCGATAGCGGGCATGCCCGGACGCTCTGGGCGAGCCCTGGAAAGGCGATAGCGGGCATGCCCGGACGCTCTGGGCGTGCCCTGGAAAGGCGATAGCGGGCATGCCCGGACGCTCTGGGCGAGCCCTGGAAAGGCGATAGCGGGCATGCCCGGACGCTCTGGGCGAGCCCTGGAAAGGCGAGAGCGGGCGTGCCCGGGAGGTTCGGGTGTGCCCGGGAACAGTGAGTCCGGGCATGCCCGGGAGAGGCGCGTCTGGCCGTGTTCTGGCCGGTGCAAGGCAATTATGTACATCCCGCGGTAACCGCTACAGTATTATGATTGGTGTAAATCATGACAACACAGCAACTCAGGTACAGTCATTATCCTCAGCTAAAATAAGCCCGTTGCTCAGTAACGACGCATGGTGAGGCAAGCGCGAGCCGACCCAAGCTAATATATATATATATATATATATATATATATATATATATATATATATATATATATATATATATATATATATATATATATATATATATATATATATTGTTGCGGTTTTGTGTTTTACAAATAAAGGTTAATTTCCCCTCATAGTTTAGTCACACTACAATGCGTAGCCTCACGATAGTTCAGTTATTTCATAGTAAATGTAAGCGTAGTCCTTTTCCTGTGTTAGATTTGCATTGAGTAGAATAATGAGAGTTAGGTCTCCTTCCAATGCTTATGCCGCCTCGATGCTTGCAAATTACCACGAGGCCGGCCTGACAAGTCGATGCAGGCCGAAGGAAGGCGGTACAGGAGAAGTGGGAGTGACCGGTAAGCACGAGCCGCCAATCAGGGCTCGAGGGGAGAGGCTTGCCACTGCGTCAAAAGGCGTGGTTTGGAACATTCGAGAGGGGACAAGGCGTGGCAATATAACCCTGTGCCCGAAGCCCCCACCTCAGTTATGGGGAGAGGCGCTTGTGAGTTCTGAGGGTGCGCGGTGTTGAACAAGTTGGAAGAGTCGGTTTGGAGCACCAAGTTGTGGGAAGGGAGGCAGCCGAGTTACAAGTTGAGTTTGCGGTTGAGCTTGAGCCAGATCCTCCGTTGAGTTACGAGAGGGAAAGTGCGCCATTGTGTTAATCGCGCTGTGAAGGACCGCCGTGCCGGGTGAGAGACGCGCATATTTTCCTGCCTGCCTTTGTTCGAGATACGTGCTGCGAGGATCCCTCCCGCCTGCCTGCCTGCCTTCATCGGGGGACGTGTGGTGACCGCAAGAGGGCCAAGCCGGGTGAGCTGTTCCTGAACGACCAAGCCGGCGCGTTCAGCGCATGAACAATCCTTCCTTCATCCCCCCTGTGAGTGTGAATGGGCCCATTGTCTGGGTAAATAATTAAGACTGACTAAGCTCTGCCCTGTGTCTCTGTTCTTCGACCGATCATTGTAAATAATGATTGAACGTGTTATTTCTTTGATTCGACCGTTTCGTCCCTTCCATTATTGACTGAGCGTGGTACGAATTATATCGTTCTAAACGGGTTCCAATACCAAGGTAACAGCATGGACCAGGTGGTGCGCCATCCACTCGGGTGCACTCAAATTATGCGTGGTTCGTGCGAGACTTGATCCCCGCTTCCACGGCGGCGTGGGTACTTAGGTACGTGCGAACATTGTCCCGAAACCCTGTCCTGCGTCCGACCGGAAGTGGCGACTCGAGTCTCGCGGTTGCGACGACCCAAGGAGAACAAGGGGCTTAATCTTCCCTTGGTAAGGGAACGGGGGTCGGGCAAAACCGTAACATTTGGTGTCCGGGAGTGTGATTGGACCTGGAGTGCGCTTCACGCACTCCAAATTACGAGCGAACGAAATTTAGTATAAAATCCAAATTTTATTCGTACCATGGCTGGCCAAGGCGGTCGAATGCCGGTGGGACTAATAGAAGATGAAGTATAGGTAGAATTGATAACCCAGGGCCTGCAGGGACAGTTGGTAATGGAGCAAGCCGAAGAAGGGGCGGCAGCAGGGGTAGAAAATGGTGGCGCCTTGCACGTGGCAGCGGCAGCCGGGCCCGCTGTGTGGACCGGGCTCGACATTGGGTTATACCTGGCCCAAATAATGAAAAAATTGGATGCCCAAAGTGACAAAACCACCAAGGAAATGAACCAAATGGGGGATCGACTGAATGCAAAAATGGACGCCCAAAAGAATGACATAAATAAAATAAATGAAAGAATGGACACCCGTGGGGAGACATTAAAAAAGATGAGGGAGGAATCCAGGTGTGATATGGAAAAATTGGGGGAGGACATTTGGCGCAGGCTGAGCGGGGAGGTCGCAGTGGTGCGCGACGAGGTGACGTGGTGTGAGGAACATGTGGAGAGTGAGCTTGGGCAGAGCACAGCCAAATTGACGGGGGCTATGGAAATCGCGACGCGGGGTATAGAAAAGCCGACGATCGTCGAATTGGACAAAGATTTTGGGGGCGCCGGCGAAGGCTGAGTTGGAAAAAGAAATTTTAACGGCACCGGCAGTCGTCGAGGAAAAAGAGATAATTGAAATTAAAGAAATGATTGGGGCCGAAGAGATGGTAGAAACGGGAGAGAAAGTGAGCAAATCGCGGGAAAAAGTAATGGAATGCGCACAAAGGCATTCATTTGCACTGTGATGCCTTGCTTACTAACGGAATGGAAAGTTTGCAGGTGCAGCCGGGGAAGGAGGACCCCGAGGTGAGAAATAATGGCGCAAATGTGTTTGGCGCGAACGGGTTTTTGGCGCGCTTGGGACAGAGTCGAAACCCGGGCGTTCGCGGAAGGTCCATTGTGCGGTGTAGGAGAGAGTGTGGAACGCGGCACGAGAGAGAGTGTGCGCCGAAGCGTGTGAGAGAAAAGTGTGCACCAGGGTGTGCTCCAGAGTGTGCGATGGCCGAGGAGTGTGAGCGAGAATGCACACCGGACTGTGTGCGGGAAGAGTATGTAACGGATTGTGTGGAAGGTACGAGTGCGCCTGGGTGGCGTGCACCTGAGTGTGTAAGAGAAGGGTGTGCACAGGAGAGTTCAGTAATGGAGTGTATGGGAATGCGTGGGGACGCCTGGGTGTGTGAAAGCAGAGTGGGTCGTGAGATGTGAGGACGCGGCTCAAGCATCGACACCGACCGGGGTAGCATTTAGTGGGACGGGTAGCAGACGCGAGCCCCCGGTGAGTTGTGTGCAGCAGGAACCGGTGGGGATCGGTGCTGTGTTGGTCTCACAAGGACTGACGTGCAAGATTCGTGTCGGCCCCCGAACTGTATGGTTGGCGCCGTGCCGTGCCGTGACGGCAAAGGCGCACGGCGACGTTCAAGGGGTGGTGGGAGATTTCGGAGCCTCGCACCTTGGCGGGTGTGGTGCTCCGACCGTGGCCGGTTGAGTCACCGTGCGTGGGACCGCGAGGCCCCGCGCAGGGATGGGGCCCATCCATACCTCCTCCCCTGGATCGAAAATGCCGGACGGACCCAACATACAGGAGACAAACCACC
This sequence comes from Myxine glutinosa, assembly GCF_964187855.1. Classification (NCBI taxonomy): domain Eukaryota; kingdom Metazoa; phylum Chordata; class Myxini; order Myxiniformes; family Myxinidae; genus Myxine; species Myxine glutinosa. The sequence goes on along the minus strand of NC_136265.1, from coordinate 203,841,977 downwards.
CACATGGATCGCTCGGCCTGCCGAGGCCGAGCCATGACAATGGAAATTGTACATCCACATGGTGAGGCTTGAGTGTAGTGGACTGATGAGAGTAGTATACCCTACATGGTGGAATGGTAGTCTGACCATTCCTCACACCCAGGGCCCATGAGCATTAGTTTAGGGGGATGGCAGTGAAAGGCACATGGGGGTGTCAGCAATGGTTGCCTCCATGGGGCACCAAAGCTAGCCGAGGGAGGGCTAGGATAATGTGAGGGAATTATAAGACTGAAGAGACAAGAGATTTAAGTAGCGACACCTGTACTGTAGTGGGGATGTAGATAGGTTAGGTGAATGATATTGACAAGGGACTGCTTAGGTTAAAGGGACGACGGGGAAGCACGAGTTTTAGGGGAAGTAGTCAGCTAGATGATGCTGTGTGTGTGAGGAATTGTGTTGAGATAACTGGAATTGTGTTTGAGGTCTGCGAGGAAAGAGGTGTGTGGGCACAAAAAGTGTGTGAGATAAGTGGTGTGCAAAATAAATGGTGTGTGAGAATATTTGGTGTGGAATGGTTGGTGTGGAATAAAAGGTGTGGAATGCATGGTGCGAAGGAGTGAATGGGGGGAGGTGGAACCCATTCGCGAAAGCACGGGGGGGGGGGGGGGGTAGTGTAAAGCCAGGTAGAGTGCATAGGCAAAATTTGTATGGATTTTGACACCTGTGGTGCGGGTAGTGGCAAAGTAGTGTCTTGGGTGCATGAGTATGTGGAATGGCTGGGCGTGTGGCCTAATTGGTGGGTATGGTTATTGGGGCACTCCGCCACTGGTAGTTTGTCGGCCAGGTGAGGCCGCAGGTAGGCTCTGGGAGCCGGTTAGGTTAGTTGAGAGTGGAGCCCGAGGATCCAAGGGAAGGACTCGGGTTGCCTGATGCCAAGGTGGGCACAGAGGGCGTAAGCGCCAGGAAGGGCCTTCCCCAGTTAGGGTAGTTGTGAGTTGTTGAGTGGGGCCCGAGGATCCCAGGAGAGGACCCGGGTTGCCCAATGCCAAGGTGGGCATCAGGGGGTAAAGTGCCAGGAGGGGCCTTCCCCAGTTTAGGTAGTCGTAAGAGCAGGTAAGCTCGGGTGGCGACTTCAGTGGCGGAGTTGCGCAGGTAGGTAGACCTGCTGGTGAAGCCACACAACCCAGCTCCAAAATTGTGCAAGGGCACAGAGAGAAAATTTGTGGGAGTGAGACCCAAATTCGAAGAGCACCACAGAGTGGGCAATGGGAATTCGGGTTCTTAGAACCACATAGTTTAAAGATGGCCGATTGGCATGGTACGACCCCGGGTAGTTTAACAGAGTTAATGTTACTAGAGTAGTTAGGATATGAGAAATCCCTTCGCACCATCCACAGCCAGTCACCAAGGAGGACGAAGCTCCACACCGAGGCTCGGTAAGCTGGTTTGAGTTGTAAGACGCATCACGACGTAATAGGACATTGTGTTTGTTCCATTCCTTCCTTCCTGGGAGGGATTGGGAGACGAATTTGGATGAGAAGGGAATATGGGAGACAAGACGTAGAGACGAATTGTAAATACAAGGAGGGCTAGGGTAGTGTAAGCGGACGGTGGGGGGGTACGGACAGTTAGGGACGAGCCTGCTCTGCTCTCTCTTCCGTGCCCCTCGCATTGCATTACCTTGTGTTTCTGTGTGTCGTTGCGCCCTTTCCACTTTGCTGGTCGTGCTTTGTCTCTCCCCCCACCCCAAGACCATTTTGGAGGTGGAACTGTGCAGCACTATCGACTTGTACAGCATCCCTGCTGCACCTTGCTAAATCTGTGCAGCCGAAAGGCACAGCATTTGCTGCCATATCCTTTTGCTGTAACTTTGCTGCACATGTGCAGCACTTTGCTGCCACAAACACTTTGCTGCACCTTAAACACTATGGACCACAAGCTTTGTGGCCTTGCACCTCTGCTGTGCAGCACTTTGCTGCAAAATCATCTTGCATCTTCGGACCACTTGTTTTGAGTGGCATTAACGTCACGCAGTTGGACCACATGACGGTGGCCCTGCCTGGCAAAGAAAAAGAAATGAAATAAAATAAAAGCATTTTTTGTGCATTTTTATTATGGTGTGCTCGGGATGAGATGATGTGTAAGTTTAGGTAGCCCTGAAGATCAAAAATGGCCTGTTTGCCGGTCCAGGGGCTAGCCGGTTTGATATATGCACAAAGAAGAAGCAAGAAGCAGGATGCAAGAAGCAAGCAGCAAATGTCATGATTGATGAGTGTTTTGTGTTTTTGCTGTGCTTTCTCTCCCCTCCAATCTTCTCTTCCAAAAAGGGCAGGTCCTGGGTCTTAGAATTGTAAATAAGGTTAAGTTTCTGTGCTTGCAAATATAAAAATGCTGCCCACCGGCTATGTGTTTAGTTTGACAAATTCCGGATTTCAGTTAGTTGTGGACGTGATTCTGATATGTAGCTACTCACCGCAATAGGAGGGACATATCGAGTGTTTTAAAACTGTCGCATACACGGGTCAGAGTAAATGTTTGGGGGGAACCACACCTATATGTCACATGTAAAAGTTAATTTTGCATGTCATTCTCTAACCGGTCGTTTCATTTGTTGGTTCCGACTCGCGGACGAGTCTGATGAGGGAGGGGTGTAGTGTTGTGGTTTTGTGTTTTACAAATAAAGGTTAATTTCCCCTCATAGTTTAGTCACACTATAACACGTAGCCTCGTGATAGTTCAGTTATTTCATCGTAAATGTAAGCATAGTCCTTTTCCTGTGTTCGTTTTGCGATGAGTAGATTAATGAGAGTTAGGTCTCCTTCCAATGCTTATGCCGCCTCGATGCTTTGGTTTTTGGCGCAAATTACCACGAGGCCGGCCTGACAAGTCGATGCAGGCCGAAGGAAGGCGGGACAGGAGAAGTGGGAGTGACCGGTAAGCACGAGCCGCCAATCACGGCTCGAGGGGAGTGGCTTGCCACTGCGTCAAAAGGCATGGTTTGGAACATTCGAGACGGGCCAGGGCGTGGCAATATAACCCTGTGCCCGAAGCCCCCACCTCAGTTATGGGGAGAGGCACTTGTGAGTGCAGAGGGTGCACGGTGTTGAGCAAGTTGTAAGAGAGCGTTTGGAGCGCCAAGTTGCAAGAGTCGGTTCAGAGCGCCAAGTTGTAGGAAGGGAGGCAGCCGAGTTACAAGTTGAGTTCGCGGTGAGCTCGAGTCAGATCCTCCATTGAGTTACGAGAGTGAAAGTGCGCAGTTGTATTAATCGCGCTGTGAAGGACCGCCGTGCCGGGCGAGAGACGCGCATATTTTCCTGCCTGCCTTTGTTCGAGATACGCGCTGCGAGGATCCCTCCCGCCTGCCTGCCTGCCTTCGTCGGGGACGTGCGGTGACCGCAAGAGGGCCACGCCGGGTGAGCTGTTCCTGAACGACCAAGGCGGCGCGTTCAGCGCATGAACAATCCTTCCTTCATCCTGCCTGTGAGTGTGAATGGGCCCATTGTCTGGGTAAAGTTTCGACTGGCTAAGATCTGCCCTGTGTCTCTGTTCTTTGACCGATCATTGTAAATAATAATTAAACGTGTTATTTCTTTGATTCGACCATTTCGTCCCTTCCATTATTGACTGAGAATGGTACAAATTATATCGCTCTAATCGGGTTCCAATACCAAGGTAACAGCACGGACTACGTGGAACGCAATCCGCTCGGGCATACTCGTATTACGCGTGGTTCGTGCGAGACTTGATCCCCGCTTCCGCGGCGGCGTGGGTACTTAGGTACGTGCGAACATTGTCCCGAAACCCTGTCCCGCATCTGACCGGAAGTGGCGACTCAAGTCTCGCCGTTGCGACGACCCAAGGAGAACAAGGGGCTTAATCTATATATATACACACACACACACACATATATATATATATATATATATATATATATATATATATATATATATATATATATATATATATGTGTGTGTATATATGTGTATATATGTGTATAGGGGGGAGGGGAGGAGAGGGTGGGGAGAGGGGGGGGGAGGGATGGGATGGGGGAGGGGGAGGGGAGAAGAGGGGAGGGATGGGAGGGGGAGGGGAGGGTAGGGGGAGGGGGAGGCAGGGTGGAGAAGGGGTGGGTGGAGGGGGGAGGGGAGGGGGAGGGGGGAGTCAAGTCGGAAGTCATTGTCGTCAATTGAATGTCGCATTTATTTTTTATTCCCTGTCAAATGGCATTGGTCCCGCATTCAGAACCCGGAAGTCGGACGTCATTGTCGTCAAATAAGTGTAGCATGTATGTTTCACTCTCTGTCACATGCCGTTGGTCCCATGTCAATCGGATGAAGTTGAAAAATTAACGTTACGAAGTTTCTCTGGGACGTACTGATTCCGAATATGAAGTTGAAAAATTAACGTTCCGAAATACGCTGATGACGTCATAATTTTAAAACGCGAAGTTTTTTTAAATTTTAGGTGTGCTGTAGTTGCTCTGAGACGTACTGATTCCGAATATGCCTTGGTTTTGCTCTGCGATGAGTAGTTCTCGAGTTATAAGAGGACAAACAAACAACAAACAAACATACTTTACTGCTTTATATAAATAAGATATATATATATATATATATATATATATATATATATATATATATATATATATATATATATATATATATATATATATATACACACACATGTATATATATATATACACATATATATACACACACATATATATATATATATATATATTATATATATATATATATATATATACATACATACATACATACATACACACACACACACACACACACACACACACACACACACACACACACACACACACACACACACACACACACACACACCTACACACATCCCACATGTAGATGGATGCCCTTCCTGACGCCAACCCTTTTAGTCGCCTCTTACAACACGCAGGGATACGGTGTACCTATGCTAAACCGGGGTACACACCGGGACCGGATGATTGGATATAATAACAGAAACCACAAGGAGTATGTTTTTGATATTTATTTGTGTAAGACCCATTCGGGTCTGGAGAAGCAGCATCCATCTTTTCAAGGATACTTTCAAAGTCAGCATATATTACAAACGGATGTTTTATGGATTTGTTAAAATCTTTGAATGATATACCTACCTGATCCTGCTTTTGGCATGTTGATTACAGTTGATTTATGATTACTACAATATTTTGAATGTTGATCTAATCGTTCTTTTGCTTGAAGGAAGTTGAGACATCGCTTACATGTATATGTTTTACATTTTTTATTGATTACTTGTGAAGTGGTTAATCTTTTGATGCACAACTTTTGATGCACAACTTTTGATGCATAATGTAATTTTTTTTTCGAAGCAAAGTAGGGAAGGTCAATATGTGTTTCATTATTTATATTATCAGAAATTTTTAATATCTGAACTATGTTTTGTATTTGTTAATCCATATACATTTAGAAGTATCTTATAAATATTTCAAATTTAGAAATATCTATTAATGACATTGGGAATTTGAAATCTTTAACATTTAGCGTATTCTCATATTTCTAATAATGAGATACGCTCTCAGGTTTGCAATGTGGGGGATGAAGGTGAGTGAGAACAGACCATAGGAAACATTTATTATCTATGTTTTGAATATTAACAAATGCTTTTTAAAGTTTAATTTCTCTTGGTAAATCAATATAAGAAGAAGCATGAAGAGGGTCTGATTTCAGAATGTGTATATCTAGGAAAATGATTTTACTAATACTATATCCACTACCCACCACAGTATTATCTACATCCTGCTCCTGATTTATAAGTTCACCACAAACACCTGATGATAAGAAATCTTGGAATGATGTGATAAAGTGAGGGACTGTTCTCATATAAGGAGTTTCTTCAACACCATCTTTTACCATACACATTTTTACCCCCATATAAAACTTTAAGGTATTCATCTCAGTCAACGTATCTTTTACAAGTGTTTCAACAGCAGGTTTTACCATCTGAATCGCATCAGCTATTGATTTAGGTCTAGGGGTTCCAAACTCAAAAACCCTTATCTTAATGTGTCCCTTAAATGCTCCATCAGATTTTTTAATAGAGTATCCAACTGACTCTTCATTCTTCTTGTGTTTTTGTGATTGAAGGTGTCAAGGAAAACCCTTCTTCAAGACATCTTTAGAACAGACATCACAATGTTTTCTTTCTCGTTCAAGCGGGGATATCAGCTGAAAAAGATTGAATGTGTGTTTGTGGGTTTGGAGGTGTTTCTTGTAATATTTATACTCATGATTACAAACGTCGCAAAACGTTGTATTCACCATATTTAAATAGTAAAACTTTACTGAAAATAACATTTTCTTGTTGAAAATGTCGTGGTAATTTATAGATACTTTTCCACTTGAAATAGAAAATCAGTTCTTGGCACAGATCCAAATTAGTATGGCTCCATGGAGGAGACTGTTTAAGGTTTTAGACCTTATTTTTCAATTTTCATTTTGGAGGAGACTGTTTACCCCTCTGACGTTTTTACTTAATAAATACAATGTTTCAAAACACAAAAGACAAATTTCAATCAATTTCCTCATTTAAAAATGATACTGAAATATATTGCACTGATGTAAAATTGAACAAAGATGATTACAATAACTTTTGGCTAAAACCTATTATGAAGGATAATATGAGCTACTCAATCCCTTTTAAAGGAAGAGCATTCTCTGTCTTTGGGAGGTCGTCAATTAAAGTAATTACAACAAAAGTTTCACCATTGTTTATGGAGATCTATAACAAACTAGAGGAGGTAATGAAAGATGTAAAAGTATCAAAAAACAAAACTCTTTTTACTGAAGCTATCGAAAAGGAGGATAAAACTATTAGCTCTAAACACGGTGAAAATTCTATATTCTTTAATAAGCCTAAAGATGTTAATGTTGATGAAATGAAAGATGTTAATATAACAGGAGAAATGACATTTCACTCAATAGTAGTTAGGAACCATTTTAAAATTACCTTTAATATTAGAGATATAGTAGTTGAATCTGTTAACGAAAAAAAGTATATGGATATAGATGGTTGTAGCGGCTACCGCTGGGTTTTCACAATCGCCTTGCACCTATCAAGGACGCGGAGCGATCACCATGCCGGGCTCGTCCAGGACGCCCGGGCAGGCCCGCGCTCAACTTGCCAGGCCTCGGTCAGGACGCTGGGCCACGCCCCCTCTCGCCTTTCCTGGGCAAACGCTCCGGGATAATATGTATATATATTGCTGCCCGATAAACGGGCTTTTCAGAGTGCCTGAGTGTTTGGTTTGATTAAAGCAACTCGGATGAATTCCAGCTTTTTGTCGCGTCCATTCTTCCGATCGACGTGGGAGCCCCAGCTCCTTCATTGGTGACCTACCGACATGGACACGGCAGTCGCCCTTAAACTGCCTACCTTCTGGGAGGCTCACGCGGTGGTTTGGTTCGCACAGGCGGATTCCCTGTTCGCCCTGCGAGGCATCACGGCCGACGACACCCGCTTCCACCATGTGGTAGCAGCGCTCGGTTCGGCCACCGCGGCCCGCGCCCTGAGCCTCCTCGAGAGCCCGCCAGCCGCGGACAAATACGGCGCGATTAAGAAGCTTCTCCTCGACGCTTTCACCCTCCCATCGGCGGAACGCGCACGGCACCTGCTCGACCTGCCCGAGCTCGGCGACACGCACCCTTCCGAGCGAATGGACTACATGCTTTCACTGCTCGGCGAGCACTCTCCGGCATTCCTGTTCCGGGAGCTGTTCCTCCGTCAGCTGCCTAACCCGGTACGCCTCGCCCTGGCAAGCACGACGATCACAGATCCCCGGGCCCTTGCCAGAGAAGCCGACAAGATCTCCGCCGCAGGACAGCGCATCGCAGCGGCGACATGGGACCCACCGCCGTCCGACACAACACCCATGGCGCCCGAGCACCCGGCACGGTCGACGACCGAACTGCCAACGCAATTGGCGGCCGCTACACCGAGCCGACCACCTCCAGCACGACGACCGGGGCCTCCACCTGACCAAGCGTGGTGTTACTATCATGCCAGGTTCGGACAGAAGGCCCGGACATGCCGACCCCCGTGCACCTTCGGCAGGCCGGGAAACGGCCGGGCCGGCGTTCATTACCAACCATGAGCGCCGGCCACACGGGCAACTTACTGTTCATCACGGATAAAGCGTCCGGACGGCGCTTCCTGTGCGACACCGGCGCCCAACTGAGCGTCATTCCCGCCTCTGAACAGGACAGGCAATCCGCGGTTTGCGGCCCCTCCTTGGTTGCGGCCAACGGATCGACCATCCACACCTTCGGCCCGCGCAACGTCACCCTCTGCTTCGGCGGCCAACGCTTTGCTTGGACGTTTGTAACCGCAAACGTGCCCATGGCTCTGCTAGGCGCCGACTTCCTCTGCGCACACGGACTGCTGGTGGACGTCCAACGGCGTCGTTTATATCAACGCCGAAACCTTCAGCTCCCTGGTATGCACATTGAGCAGCTCTGCGCCGACCGAGCTGGCATGCGCCGTCCCGGCGGCGAACGAGTTTGCTCGCCTGCTCACGGAGTTCCCGGCCCTCACGCGGCCGACGTTTTCGGCCGTCGCAGTACGGCATGGGATCGAGCACCACATACCAACCACGGGCCCGCCGGTCTACGCCAGGGCCCGCCACCTCGACCCAGCCAAGCTCGCCGTGGCGAAGGCCGAATTCGACACGTTGGAGCACCTCGGCATCGTGCGGCGCTCCGATAGCGCGTGGGCCTCGCCACTGCACATCGTGCCAAAGCCGGGGGGTAGATGGCGCCCGTGTGGCGACTACCGCCGTCTCAATGACGCTACCACCCCCGACAGGTACCCGATCCCGCATATCCAAGACTTCTCCGCCCGTCTGGCGGGACGGGTCATTTTTTACGAAAATTGATCTCATACGGGGATATCACCAGGTACCTGTCAGGGCGGCCGATGTCCCTAAAACGGCAGTCATCACGCCGTTCGGCTTATTCGAATTCTTGCGGATGCCGTTTGGTCTCAAGAACGCGGCTCAGGCGTTCCAGCGCTTGATGGATGGCGTGCTGCGTGACCTGCCGTTCCTTTTCGTTTACCTGGACGACATCCTCGTCGCCAGCACGTCCCGGGCCGAGCACCTCCTCCACCTCCGAACACTGTTCGGGCGCCTCAGCGAGCACGGCCTCATCGTCAACCCGGCCAAATGCCACTTCGGTACGACGGCCGTTGATTTTTTGGGCCACCACATCACCAAGAACGGGGCCGTGCCGCTGCCATCCAAGGTCGAGGCCATCACCACATTCCCGCATCCCCGCACCATAAAGGCCCTGCAGGAATTCCTGGGAATGGTGAATTTTTATCACCGCTTCGTGCCCCGCGCTGCTCAACTCATGCGGCCCCTCTACGAAGCCCTCTGGGGCAAGCCGGCCAAGCACGACATCGCCTGGTCCGCAGCAATGGATGCGGCCTTCCAAAGCTCAAAGCGGGCCCTCGCCGACGCAACACTGCTCGCTCACCTGGTGCTCAACGCTCCCATCGCCCTCACCACGGATGCCTCCGACTACGCGGTGGGCGCCGTACATGAGCAATGGGTGAACGGGGTTTGGCAGCCACTCGCTTTTTTCAGCCGGCAGCTCCGGCCGAACGAGCTCAAATACAGCACGTTTGACCGGGAGCTCCTCGGTCTACACCTGGCCATCCGCCATTTCCGCCACCTCCTGGAGGGCGGACCTTTCACGGCGTTCGTCGACCACAAGCCGTTGGTTTACGCCATGGCCAAGGTCATGGAGCCGTGGTCGGCCCGCCAACAGCGCCACCTCTCCGCCGTGTCGGAGTTTACCACGGACATCCGGCACGTCGCCGGCAAAAACAACGCCGTGGCCGACTGTCTTTCCCAGGCCAGCGCGAACGCGGTCCACCTGGGCGTGGACTTTGCGCTTATGGTGGCGGACCAAACCACCGACACCACGGTGCAAGCCCTCCGGGCGGCGGACACGGGCCTCCGCCTGGCCGACATCCCCTTCGCGGACACTGTCCTGCTCTGCGACGTCTCCCAAGGCCAGCCTCGCCCCATCGTGCCCGTCACCTGGCAACGCCGCATCTTCGCCTCCCTCCACGGCCTTTCCCACCCGGGCCGGAAAGCTTCCCAGAAGCTGGTGTCGGCGCGATTCGTCTGGCACGGCCTTCGTCGGGACGTCCGCGATTGGACCAGCACCTGCACGGCCTGCCAACGGGCCAAGGTCCACCGACACACCCAGGCCCCGCTGGCACCTTTCACCGTGCCCGAACGCCGTTTCGACCACGTCAACGTGGATCTGGTGGGCCCCCTCCCTCCGTCACGGGGGTTCACACACCTGCTCACCATGGTGGACAGGACCACCAGGTGGCCGGAGGCCGTTCCCCTCGTCTCCACCACCACCGCCGACGTGGCGCAGGCTTTCATCGCCACCTGGGTCGCCCGCTTCGGCGCACCGGCGGACATCTCGTCAGACCGCGGACCACAGTTCACCTCCGAGCTGTGGGGCACGATCGCCCGCAACCTGGGGGTCAAGCTCCACCATACTACGGCCTACCACCCCCAAGCAAACGGGTTGTGCGAGCGATTCCACCGCTCCATGAAGGCCGCGCTCATGGCCGGCCTTCAAGAAGGTGGTTGGGCCGACCGGCTGCCGTGGGTCCTTTTGGGCCTCCACACGGCCCCCAAGGAGGACCTCCAGGCATCCACCGCCGAGCTTGTCTATGGCCAGGCGCTACGCGTCCCAGGCAAATTCGTGCCCGACGCTACCAGTCCCTGGTCCGCAGCTCACCAGCGCTCGGACCTCCAGGAGGCCGCCCGACGGTTTGCCCCCATGCCAACATCCCACCACGGTGACCCCCAGTCCTATGTCCCCCCAGCACTTCGCACAGCGGAGTATGTTTTTGTGCGTCACGACGCACATCGGGGGCCACTCCGGCCGCCATACGACGGGCCCTTCCGGGTGCTGCGACGGGACGACAAGTCGTTCGTCTTCGACATCGGCGGCAGGTCGGACCGGATTGCGGTGGACCGCCTCAAGCCGGCACACGTGGACGTCGACCACCCACCACGGGTGGCCCTTCCGCCGCGGCGAGGCCGCCCCCCGTCCACGGTGCCCCCCACTCGACCGCCCACCACCACACCGGACCCCCTCCCACGACCCGCCAGGGGTCGCTTCGGCCGGGTCATCCGGACCCCCCTCAAATTGACCCTGCCAGTGCAAGTCGATTCTGGGGGGACGTGTGTAGCGGCTACCGCTGGGTTTTCACAATCGCCTTGCACCTATCAAGGACGCGGAGCGATCACCATGCCGGGCTCGTCCAGGACGCCCGGGCAGGCCGCGCTCAACTTGCCAGGCCTCGGTCGGGACGCCCGGGCATGCCCCCTCTCGCCTTTCCTGGGCAAACGCTCCGGGATAATATGTATATATATTGCTGCCCGATAAACGGGCTTTTCAGAGTGCCTGAGTGTTTGGTTTGATTAAAGCAACTTGGATGAATTCCAGCTTTTTGTCGCGTCCATTCTTCCGATCGACGTGGGAGCCCCAGCTCCTTCATGGTAATATTTTTTTCTGCTAATTAAATATGAGTCATTATTCAAGTGCCCTGGTGCCCTGGTGTTGGGCTATCGGCTAGGGTGCCAGCTTAGGATCCTAGGATCCTGGGTTCGAATCCCAGTCGATCGCTGAATTAACGCCAGGGGGGTTGACTCAGCCTGTCATCCTTCCGAGGTCGGCTAATTGAGTACCAGTTCACTGGTAATTCCCTGCTTGTCGTAAAAGGCGACAAAAAGGGTTGGCGGCAGGAAGGGCATCCGGCCGTAAAACATTGCTTCAAAAAGGGGACCGAAAAACAACAACAACCACAGTCCCCGAAAAAGGCCAACCTCCGCTTGCGGGGAAAAAATGGCCTCTAAAGGTGGTTTTTTTATTTTTTATTCAAGTGAAGACTTTGGGGAGTATGATAGCGATGATAGTATCTCTATTGGAACATAAGACAGTTATTATAGTGAGAGTTTGTGTTCTAATGATAGCTATGAAAGTAGTTGTATAGATGATGAAGATGATGATTATACTACTACTACTACTACTACTACTACTACTTCTACTACTACTACTCTACTACTACTACTACTACTACTACTACTACTACTACTACTACTACTACTACTACTAATACTGATGATTTTTAGTTTAAGTAATCTTTTACTATATAAATATGATAAATCCAAATGACATACCAGATATTGAGCCTCTTGAATTCCCTGATTCTCCATATGATAAATTAGAGGATTGTCCGGCTTGTGAAAGAAGAGGATTAAACACAGAGTCAAAAGCCCATAAACAATGTTTATTCTGTGATTATCTTTTAATTAATGATCATAAAAAATATAAAAATAAATATAACTATTTTAAAATTACACCAAAAATGAATTAATTTCCAAGTTTAACAAGGGAAATGAATGTTAAGTATGATGATGATAATACACCATTTCTTACAAGGGAAGGGACTATTTGTATTGAAGAACTGTATAGGGGTTTAATGTTATTTGCTATTCACAATTGTCATTTTCAGGGAAATATCCAAGATATTATATAAATAAAATAATGAATAATCTTGAAATTAAACCTGAACTCAGGATAAAATATAGAGTTTCTAAAAAAGCTCATAAAAAATTACATGACTTGTTTTCCAAATATATAAATGAATGATTTTTTTTACCCATTTGGGAAAATAAGATGAAAGTTAACAACCATAAAATTCTATCAAATTCATTAAGATGTCTAATAGTTGGTTCAAGCGGTTGTGCAAAAACCTGTTTGCTTTTAAAGATGCTCCTTAACCCCAACTTTTTAGTTTATGATAATTTAATAATTTTCACAAAGTCAAGTTTTCGACCCGAGTATCAACTACTCACCCAAGGTTTCAATGCGAGCCTTCAAAAAGAAGATATAAGCAGTTTATTTAATCTTCAAAAAAACTAAATAATTATAACATTGAAGATATAATACAACTATTATTTTGTGATACACAGAAATCAAAACCAAAACCAAAACCCATAACTTGTATTCTCAGTGATAATACGGATGATATACCTTCACCCCAAGATTTAGATAAACCAAAAAAGAACCTCATTATCTTTGATGATTGTGTCAATGAGAGAAACCAAACGGTTATGGATAGCTACTATACAAGAGGGAGACATTATTCTTGTAATTGCATTTATCTCAGTCAATCATACCTTCAACTACATCATCGCTCAATAAGAAACAATGCCAATACTTTTATTTTACGATTGATATAATTCATTCAGAGAGCTATTAGGTTCTCTTCAAAAAAGATTGAAACTAACGGGATGTTTCACAGTGATAATGTCATTCAAATATCCACCGGGATAAATTCGGTGTTAATTCATTGTGATTTGATTGATGGTGCTTATAACGATGAACTAAGAACAAATACAATATTTTCATTCAGCGCATACTCAACCCCGATTGGTTATGAATTCAATATGGAACCAAAAAATCTTGTCTATTTACCTGTGTCAGGAAAAACCATATACAGAGTAAATTTTAGGATAACCAACAACAACAACAACAACAACATGCATTTTAAAGGCCATTTTCCCTGCTAGAGCGGGGGTTAGCCTTGCGGTCCCCATGACAATCTTCTCCATTTTGCCCTATTTTCTGCATCTCTCCTTGTTAACCCCCTTGCCCGCATTTCTTCTTCCACCATCTTTAGCCAAGTCTTTCTCGGTCTTCCCCGTCTTCTACTTCCTTCTACATTCATTTCCATCACTCTTCTCAACCAGTCACTTTCATCCTTCCTCAACACATGACCAAACCATCTCAACCTGTTCCTCTTCACTTGTCTATTTACCTGTGTCAGGAAAAACCATATACAGAGTAAATTTTAGGATAACCAACAACAACAACAACAACAACAACATGCATTTTAAAGGCCATTTTCCCTGCTAGAGCGGGGGTTAGCCTTGCGGTCCCCATGACAATCTTCTCCATTTTGCCCTATTTTCTGCATCTCTCCTTGTTAACCCCCTTGCCCGCATTTCTTCTTCCACCATCTTTAGCCAAGTCTTTCTCGGTCTTCCCCGTCTTCTACTTCCTTCTACATTCATTTCCATCACTCTTCTCAACCAGTCACTTTCATCCTTCCTCAACACATGACCAAACCATCTCAACCTGTTCCTCTTCACAGCATAAATCACAGGCTCTATTCCCATCATCTTTCGCAAATCATCATTTGTCTTCCTCTCTCTCAACGATACTCCGCACATCCGTCGAACCATTCGCATTTCCACCCTTTCCAACCTTCGTTGCTGCTCTACGTTCATTACCCATGTCTCGCTCCCATAAATCATAACACTTCTCACACATGCAGCATACACCTTTCCCTTCAGCTTCAACGACACTCCCCTCATCATCAGCACGCCACTCAATTCCCGAAACTTCTTCCATGCACATCTCACTCGAGCAACCGTTGCCGAGTCTGATCCACCTTCGCCATTCAGCATGTCTCCGAGGTAGCAAAATGTTTTCACACCTTCCAGCTTCATGATTTAGGATTAGGATAGGATAACCAAATTTTCAGATAACCGATCAAGATAATCACATGATTTCCTTTAATGAAGAAATTACATCCATCTGAATTCACCTACGTGAAGTTTTCCAATAAATAAATACAATGATTGTGAGAAAACACGAGTTGGGAAAATATAAAATAATTACAAAAGATGGGGAAGGCATGTACCTTTCACCATACCATAAGGGTGAAGGTATGTTTCTTGGCAGAGGGCACTATAAACCTAAGAGACAACGGGGTGTAGGACATCAATTCAGAAATAAAGGAGATGGAATAATTGATACTCTAATGGGTATTGGTTTAACCATTCTTAAACATAAAGACCTAATTGGTTCAACTGCTTCTGCCGTGGGAAATGTAGCAGGTGCTATAAATAGTATAAAAGATGCTCAAAAGGAGTCTCATAAGTTACAAGCAATCAAAGAAATAAAAAGGCAAAACTAAACTATCTTCACAAGAACGACAAAAAAAACCATTCAAATACTTGGGTCAGGGTTTCAAAAGTTTTAGCATCTTTTTTTTTTACTAAATAAATACAAGTGTGGAAGCGATTGATAGTATTTATGATTTGGATGATATGATTATCATTTCAACCTCCACTAAAAAGGAAGACTATTATAAGGTAGATGCTATAACAGGAACAGACTGGAATTCAAACGGAACAAAAAGTTTTGAAATAAATAATCAACAAACTTACTTGAATCAAGCTGACAGTTTCTTGTTGTGTAAATTTAAATTCACTGAGGCTGCGAATAACACAAATGCTACACTCGTAAATGATTTCTTCTGGAAAATGTTTGATAGTGTCCGCCTGTATATTGGAACACAAGAGGTTGAAGCGATTGATTATGTCTCTGCTACATCTGATATGATGAAATTTACACTATATTCATTAGGTGATAGAATGGGTAAGGGAGCTGTTGAAGGTTTTATTCCTGATATGTCAACGGGAACAAATGCAGACACTGGTTATAGACAAAGAAAGGCAATGTATAAGGATGATACCAAAGAAGAGAATAGTTTTACCGCAGCAGTACCCCTTAAGGGTATATTTGGATTTTGTGATTATGATAAAGTTTTGTACAGACTTAAAATTCGATTTCAACTACAAAGGAATGATAATGTAAATAGATTGCTTTTTGTGGCTGCTCATGCTTTTGGTGATAATAATAAATTTGTTATTAATGATTTATGTTGGTATATTAGTGAATGTACTCCTAATCTTAAAACGGAAGAGATGTTGAATGGAAGTCTTAACTCAAAGAAGCGGCTAAATGTAACATACCTCAAAATAAGATGTCAACACATTAAACTGGAACACACTACCTACACTTGGAATTTGGGTGTTCTTCAAGGAAAGCCACGATACCTATGGCTCATTTTTAAGAAACCAGATGGAGTTGAAGGTACTGATAAGAATAATGCGCTGAGTGATAATGCTAAGGTGAAACAACTTTGGGTTTCTCTGGATGGTACATTTTACACGCAAGATAGATTGGAAATTGATTGGAAAAAAAAAAGATTATGCGGAAGCCTACAAGTCTTACCAAAAGGTGTGTGAAAGCAATGGTAATAAAGATCCTATTTTGGATATGAATGCGTTCCAAAAACTTCATACAATCTACGCAATTGACCTGAGTTCTCAAAAGGAAACCATAAAGTCTAATAGGGTGGATACTTCTCTATACATTGAAAGAGGGGAGAGTGAAGAAGTTGATACATATTGTTTGCTTTTGGAAGAAACAGAATTGCAGATTAATACAGATAATGGTGTTATGATTAATATCACATAGATTTTTCTAATAAATAATGGAGTAGGAAAGAACCAACTGGGGTATATATTAATCAAATCAATCTTAATAAACTATTGTCTTGTATTCAAAATCAAAAGCCTTGTATTATTAATGTTTATACAATTCAAAGAAAAGGCATAGAAATAATTGATGTTTTGCTCACAAGAGAGCAGGTGAAAACACTAAATGATACTGGCTCACTTACATTTAAAATGTCAAAACCTATGTTGAAGAAATATTCAATAAAGGAGACCAGAGGAGGATTTCTTCCATTTCTAATTCCTTTATTTGCTGGTTTAAGTGCAGCAGGAGCATTGACGGGTGGTATTTCAGCAGTGGTAAAAACTGCTAAAGAAAGGAAGGCTCAAATACAGGCTCAAAAAGAATTGGAAAGACATAACAAGGAGTTGGAGAAACAAATTAGTTGAAGTGGTGGAATTGTAGATTTTGCTGAAAAGCTTGAAAGCCTACCTGATAAAGCGAGATTGTTAGTTGGAGATATGCTTTCTTCTTTCACACAGGTAGGTGTTAAATTAACTAACAGGGGTAATGGATTATATCTTTCTCATAAATAAATGGATAAATGGTTTCAACAATTTGGAAAGAATACAACGTCAAATGTAGAACTTGCTCAGTATTGTAAAAAACTTAAAATTGATAATGTGGATATTTGTATGAGAGATGAATTAACAAAGTTATCTAAGAATACAAAGAATATTATTATGAATTTAGACACACAGAATGGTTCTCATTGGGTTTGTATTCATAATAGCCAGGATAAATATTATTTTGATAGTTATGGTATACCACCACCTGTTGAAGTAATACAATTCTTACAGAATGGTGTTTATCAAACATTTCAAGTCCAAGACATTAAATCTAAATGTTGTGGTCAATTATGTTTATATGTATTATTTCAACTCAATAATAATGAAAATTTTTATGATGTCGTTTTTAATCTAATATAAATGACATGTTGGAAAAGATGGTTCTATCTTTGGAGTATCCCGAAAGTTGGATATTGATTTATCAAATTATTACACAAAGGCACAGGCTGAATGACAAAAATATAATATAACAAAAAATATTAATATGAAAAATACTTATAAATTAATCAATTATCCAAGCCCCACAGAGGTGAATGATTCAACAGGGTTGAATGAGTTATGCGAGTGGGGTTCATTGATTTAACAAAATATTCGACAGCCCTCTTTATCAAACAAGTAGAATTTACAACCACAACATCTGGTCCTGCAAACCATACACCTTTCCTTATTAAATTTAACAATCCACTTGAAATTGAATTCTTTGAAGAAGGACGCTTAGTTAATATGAGAATAGAAAAATGGGGGTATGTTATACCTGATTTGGGGTATAATTAGGCTTTTTCAATAAACTTACAAGACCGACACGATTTCAATAATTCTCAGATCGAAGAATATTACCGACTTGGTGTGGATAATGAGATATGTGGAAGCATAAATAACAGACAACAATTACACGATTTCAAGAATAGAAAATTATATGATGGCGAAGTGATCGTTTATATGACAAAGAAGGAAGGAAATTGGATAAAGATAGAAAGCCGAGGAATACAAACCGATTTAACAATTATTGGAAGATGGGGTGGTATTACCTGTCATAATATTGATCTCACATATATTTCAGAAACATGAATTATTTTTATCCATAAATGGCAGGGAGAAGACTACAAGAGAATTATAATTTTTGTATTCAAAGATACTTACAAAAAAAGGGTGTTAGATATTACATTCCTTATGAATTACAACAAAGATATGGGAATTTTGTAATTAAGGACTGGCCTTACAGTGATATTGATAAATCCTCAAAAGAAGATTTGATTAAAATATTAAATAAAAATCAACTTCTAAAAGTTATGAAATATAAAACTCTTTTAGAAATCATCAACAAATGTTATTGGTATCCTATTATAAGAAAAATAATTACAGATACAAGAATATCTCAAAATCCAGATGAATATATGAATGATATTGTTATGGTTTTCCGCCGCCCTTCTTACCCTTACAAAGGGGGGATTAAGCCCCTTGTTCCTTCTGGGCCTGGCATAACCGAGAGACTTGAAACGCCTCTTCTGGGCAAGCGCAAGGTAGGGTTTCGGGTCCAAGTCTCTCTCGTACCTAAATACCCACGCCGCCATGGAAGCGGGGAACCAAGCCTCGCACGAGCCACGTGTAATTTGAGTACACCGAGGGGATTGCATACCACGTGGTCTGTGCAGTCACCGTTAATATTGGACCCCGATTTGAGCGGTTTTGCTCATACCCCGCTTAGCCAATGATGGAAATCACGAGAACAATCGAATGGAAGGAAGAACAGAGGTTTAATTATTATTCCAAATATTATGCACAATGATCGGTAGAAGCATAGACACAGAGCAGAACTTAAGCAGTCTTATTCTTAAAGCCCAGACTCGGGCCCGTTCACACTCACACAGGGAATTGCAGGCAGGATGATGTTCAGGCCAAACGCGCCAACTTGGTCGTCCAGGAACGGCCCCGTCCGGCTCTCCTCGGTCACAGCACGTCCCGCGACGATGCCAAGCAGGCGGTGGAAGGATCCTTTTAGCGTGTCTCCCGATCAAAAGGCAGATGATGAGGCAGGAAGGCGGGAAGGAATGTCCACGTCTCTCGGCACGGCTGGCGGTTCCACAGCTCGTTTAGCAACCAGCGCGCTATCACTCGCATAACTCAATGTACTATAGCGGCTCGGCTTCAAGCTCAACCAAGCGTCACTTTCATACGAGCGCGTATCTTGCATCATGCGCGTCTTTCTCCGATCTCTTATTTCTCAAGCTCTACTGCTGACCGCGCTACTTAAACTCCTCACTCAATGCCAACTCACCGCCAAATCCTTGCTCGACGCTCGACTCCACTTACTGCTGACATCCACTTACTGCTCCTGGTGGCTTTGCGCAATGGTTTATATCTGCCACGCCCTGAGCCTTCTCGAACCTTCCAACCATGCCCTGTGACGCAGTGCTGCAGCCACACCTTGCGAGCCCTGATTGGCGGCTCGTGATTACCATCAGCTTCTCTGCCGCCCTCATTCGGTCCCTGCTCGATTTGCTAGGCCGGCCTCGTGTTAATTTGCGCCAAAAAGCTAAAGCGGCATAAAGAGGCGTAAGAGGCATAAGGCAATGGAGGCGGGATAAGGCAATGGAAGTGCGAGAAGGACCTACTCTCATTACTCTACTCAACGCAAAACTAACACAGGAAAAGGACTATTCTCACACAAACTATGAAATAACTAAACTCTCGCGAGGCTACGTGTTGTTTGTGTGACTAACTATGAGGGGGAAATTTAACCTTTATTATACAAAACTCAAAACCGCAACACTACCCCTCTCCCTCGTCAGACTCATCCCCGAGTCGAACCTAACAACAACAACAAAAAAATGGAACGACCGGTTTTGAGAATGATCTGGAAATTAACTTTTACTTTTACATGTGACATATAGATGTGATTCCCTCAAACATTTACTCTAACCCATGGGTGTGACAGTTTTAAAAACACTAAATATGTCCCACCTATTGCGTTGAGTAGCGACTCCAACAGAATCACGCCCACAATTAACCGAATCCGGAATTTGTCAAACTAAACATAGAGCCGGTGGGCAGCATTTTATATACAAGCACAAAAAACGACCTTATTTACAGTTATATGACCCAGGACCTGTCCTTTTTGAAAGAGAAGATTGGAGGGGAGAGAAAAGCACAGCAAAATACAAAAAAACACACTCAAAAATTCACATTTGCTGCTTGCTTCTTGCATCTTGCTTCTTGCATCTTCTGTGTGCATATATCAACCGGCTAGCCCCCGGACCGGCATACAGGCCATTCCTGCTCTTCAGGGCTAATTAAACTTACCAATCTTCTCGTCCCTAGCACACCATAATAAAAATGCACAACAAAATGCTTTTATTTCTTTGCCAAGCAGGGCCAATCTTATGTGGTCCAACTGCATGACATTCATGCCACTCAAAACAAGTGGTCCGAAGATGCAAGGTGATTTTGCAGCAAAGTGTTGCACAGCAGAGGTGCCAGGCCACAAACCTTGTGGTCCATAATGTGTGTGGTGCAGCAAATGTTTGTGGCTGCAAGGTGCTGCACGGGTGCAGCAAAGTTATACTAAAGGATATGGCAGCAAAGTGCTGCGCCGTTTGCCTGCACAGATGTAGCAAAGTGCAGCAGGGATGCTGCACATATGTAGCAAGGTGCAGCAAGGAATGCTGCACAGGTGGATGGTGCTGCACAGTTCCACCTCCAAAATGGTCCTGGGGTGGGGGAGAGACAAATCATGACCAGCAAAGCGGCAAGGGTGCAAATGTACACAGCAACACAAGGTAATGCAGCACAAGGGGCGCGGAAGAGCGAGCAGAGCAGGCTCGTCCCTAGCCGTCCGTACCCCCCATCATCGGCTTACACTACCCTAGCCCTTCCTTGTATTTACAAATTCGTCTCTACGTCATGTCTCCCATATCCCCCTCTAATCCAAATTCGTCCCCCAATCCCTCCCAGGAAGGAAGGAATGGAACAAACACAATGTCTCATTACGTCCTGATGCATCTCACTTACTCAATCGGTTTACCAAGCGTTGGTGTGGAGCTTCGTCCTCCTTGGTGAATGGCTGTGGATGGCACGAAGGGGATTTTTCTTCCTAACTACACTACTGTCATTTACTTTTAACCTACCCGGGGTCTTGCCCTGCCAATCGGCCTCTTTAAACGATGTGGTTCTAAAAACCGAATTCCCATTTTCCACTCTGCAGTGCCCTTGAAATTTGGGTCTCACTCCCTCAAATTTTCACTCTGTGCCCTTGCACAATTTCGAGGCTGGGTCATGTGGCTCCACTATTTGCTGCTTCAACTACCTGCGTTGAAGGTCCAACTACCTGCGCACCTCGGCCACTGAAGTCGCCACCCGAGCTTACCTGCTCCTGCGACTACCTAAACTGGGGAAGGCCCCTCCTGGCTCTTTACCCCCTGATGCCCACCTTGGCATTGGGCAACCCGGGTCCTTCCTTTGGATCCTCGGGCCCCACTCAACAACACACAACTACCCTAACTGGCTCCCAGAGTCTACCTGCGGCCTCACTTGGCCGACGCACTACCAGTGGCGGAGTGCCCCAATAACCATACTCACCAATTAAACCACACGCCCAGGGATTTCACAGTCTCACGCACCCTCCAAAGCACTACTTTGCCACTACCCGCACCACAGGTGTCAATATCCATACAAATTTTGCCTATACCCTTTACCTGGGTTTACACTACCCCCCTGGGCTTTCGCGAATGGGTTCCACTCTTCCCCCATTCAATCCTTTGCACCATGCATTCCACACCTTTTATTCCCACACCAAGCATTCCACACCAAATATTCTCACACCCAATTTATTTCGCACACCTTTTTTTCTAGCACACCTTTTGTGCTTACTCACCTTTTTCCTCGCACACCTCAAACACAGTTCCATTTGTCTTCCACACACAATTCCTTTTATTCTCACACAATTCCTCACACACACAGCATCATCTATCTAACTGCTTTTCCCCTAATACTCGTGCTTCCCCGTCATCCCGTTACACTATGCACTCCCTTCGTCATGATCAAACATCTAATCTACATAAGTCCCCACTACAGTACAGTGTCACTACTTAACTCTCATGTCTCTAAGTCTGCTAAATCCCGAACAATTATCCTAGCCCTCCCTCGGCTAGCTTCGGTGCCCCATGGAGGTAACCATCGCTGGCCCCCCATGTGCCTGTCACTGCCATCCCCCTAATATAATGCTCATGGGCCCTGATCATGTGAGGAATGGTTAAACCACCATTCCTCCATGTAGGGTACACTATTTCCATCAGTCCACTATACTCAAGCCTCTCCATGTGGATGTACGTCATCATAGCTCGGCTTCGAAAGGCCGAGCGATCCATGCGGTGGGTTTGTCTCCTGTAGGATGGGTCCGTCTGGCATTTTCGATCCAAAGGGGGAGGCATGGATGAGCCGAGGTTCAGGGCTCCATCTCTGCACGGGGCCTCGCGGTCCCACGCACGATGGTCCCCAACCGCCCATGGTCGGAGCATCGCACCCGCAAAGGTGCGCGGCTCCGAAATCTCCTACCTCCCCTTGAACCTTGCCGTTTGCCTTTGCCACCACGGCGCGGCACCAACCATACAGGGCGGGGTCCGGCATGGGTCTTGCATGGCGGTCCTTGTGAAACCGCTGCGGCATCGATCCCCGCCGGTCCCCGTTGCACACAACTCACCGAGGGCTCACGTCGGCTATCCGTCGCGCTAAACGCTACCCCGGTCGGTGTCGATGCTTGAGCCGTGTTCTCACCACTCGCGACCCACTCCGCACTCGCACACCTAGGCATCCTTGCCCCTCCCATACATTCTGTTACCGCACACTCTCCTTCCACGTCCTCTGTTGTGCATTCTCCCTTGCACACCGTACTCGCACCTGCACACCTGGGTGCACTCATACCTTCCATTACACACTCGGTAACACACTTTTCTGTTACACACTCTGTAACACCCACAGATGTGCACTCTCCTGTTGCACATCCAATCATCGCACACCCTCACGCACACCCTGGCACACACTCTTCCGTTACACACTCTCTCATTACGTACTCCGTAACGCCCATGGGTGTGCACTCTCCTGGTACACACCCAATCATCGTACACTCTTTTTCCCCACTCTCGGGTGTGCACTCCTTCGCACACTCTGTAACACACTCTCCTGTTACACACTCTTCCGGCACACAGTCCGGTGTGCATTCTCCCTCACACTCTGTAACACACTTCTCTCACACACACTCACGCTCCGGTGCACACTTTTCTCTCACACGCACGCCAGTCGCCCTCGTACACCGCACGATGGACCTTCCATGACCGCCCGGGTTTCGTTTCTTTCCCAAGCGCGCCAAAACCCTTTTTGCGCCAAACACATTCGCGCCATTAATTCTACTCACCTTGGGGACCTCTTTTTCTGCCAGCACTTGTAAACTTTTGATTTCATTAGCAAGCACGACATCACGATGCAAATACAAACTTTGTACAAATCCCATCTCTTTCTCCCGCGATTTATCTCCTATTTCTCCCGTCTCTTCAATTTCAATTATAACCATTTCTTCGACAACCGCCGGCGCGCATAAAATTTCGTCTTCCAATTCGACCTTCCCCGGCGCTCCCGACATTTCTTTATCCAATTTGACGATCGCCGGTTTTTCTACACCCCGCGTCGCGATTTCTTTATCCCCGGTCAACTTAGCTGTGCTCTGCCCAAGCTCGCTCTCCACGCACTCCTAACATCGCTTCACCCCGTTGAGTCCCAATGCGACCTCTTCGCTCAACCTGTGCCCAATGTCCTCCCCCATTGTGTCCATGTTGCACCTGGATTCGATTATTTCGGTGTCCATTTTTCCACTCATCTTTTTATTCTCCTCACGTCTCGCCTCTGCCCTGCTGTCCATTTGATCAATGTTCTCGTTCACGAGCGCTAACATTTGTCTCAGTAATAATTGCATGTCCATAAGCCCCACTTGCGCAGCAGGCTCGGCCCTCGCCACCACGTGCGAGGCGCTGCCATTTTCTACCCATAATGCCGGCCCCTCTTCAATTCTCCCCTTCGTCTACCAACTCTTCCTGTGGGTCCTGAGTCATTACCTTCTCCTCTTCATCTACCCCCACCGGCATTCGGCCGCCTTGACTAGCCATGGTACGAATATAAGATTGGTTTTTTTCCTAAATTTTGTCCGCTCGCAATTTGGAGCCAATTCGTCCAAAATTTTTTTTGTTAGGGTTCCAAATCCCACTCCTGACACCAATTGTTATGGTTTTCTGCTGCCCTTCTTACCCTTACCAAGGGGGGATTAAGCCCCTTGTTCCTTCTGGGCCTGGCGTAACCGAGAGACTTGAAATGCCTCTTCCGGGCAAGCGCAAGTTATGGTTTCGGGACCAAGTCTCGCTCGTACCTAGATACCCGCGCCGCCACGGAAGTGGGGAACCAAGCCTCGCACGAGCCACGTGTAATTTGAGTACACCGAGCGGATTGCATACCATGTGGTCCGTGCAGTCACCGTTAGTATTGGACCCCGATTCGAGCGGTTTTACTCATACCACGCTTAGCCAATGATGGAAATCACGAGAACAATCGAATGGAAGGAAGAACACAGGTTTAATTATTATCCCCAATATTATGTACAATGATCGGTAGAAGCAGAGACACAGAGCAGAACTTAAGCAGTCTTATTCTTAAAAGCCCAGACTCGGGCCCGGTCACACTCACACAGGGAATTGCAGGCAGGATGATGTTCAGGCCAAATGCGCCGGCTTGGTCGTCCAGGAACGGCGCCCTCCGGCTCTCCTCGGTCACAGCACGTCCTGCGACGATGGCAAGCAGGCGGTGGAAGGATCCTCATCGCTCATCTCCCGAACAAAAGGCCGATGATGAGGCAGGAAGGCGGGAAGGAATGTACGCATCTCTCGGCATGGCTGGCGGTTCCACAGCGCGTTTAGCAACCAGCGCGCTATCACTCGTGTATCTCAATGTACTATAGCGGCTCGGCTTCAAGCTCAACCGAGCGTCACTTTCATATGAGCGCGTATCTTGGTTCATGCGCATCTTTCTCCGATCTCCTATTTCTCAAGCTCTACTGCTGACGGCGCTCCTTCAACTCCTCACTCAATGCCAACTCACCGCCAACTCCTTGCTCGACACTCGACACAACTTACTGCAGACCTCCACTTACTGATCCTGGTGGCTTTGGGCAACAGCTAATATCTGCCACGCCCTGAGCCTTCTCTAACCTTCCAACCATGCCCTGTGACGCAGTGCTGCAGCCACACCCTGTGAGCCCTGATTTTCGGCTCGCGTTTACCGTCAGCTTCTCTTCCGTCCTCATTCAGTCCCTGCTCGATTTGCTAGGCCGGCCTCGTGTTAATTTGCACCAAAAAGCCAAAGGCAGCATAGAGAGGCGTAAGAGGGATAAGGCAATGGAGGCGGGATAAGGCAATGGAAGTATGAGAAGGACCTATTCTCATTACTCTACTCAATGCAAAACTAACACAGGAAAAGGACTATTCTCACACATACTATGAAATAACTAAACTATCGCGAGGCTACGTGTTGTTTGTGTGACTAACTATGAGGGGGAAATTTAACCTTTATTATACAAACCTCAAAACCACAGCAATATTCTCTGGGGCTCAAACTCAAGGGTAGCAAGGGATGAGGAAGGAGTTGAAGAAGAGAAGGAGGAAAGGGAGAAAAAGGAGTGGGAGGAAAGTGAGTAAATGGAGGAGGAGAGGGAGGCAATGGAGAAAAAGGAGAAGTAGGAGAGGGAGGAAAGAGAGAGGGAGGAAAGGGAGGAAAGGGAGAAAAGGAGAAAAGAGAGAGGGAGGAGAGGGAGAAAAGAGACAGGAAGGAAAAATATAAAAATATGGAAACCAGTGAGATTAATAAAAGATTGAAGGTATTACGGAAAATAAATCAAACTCAACGCACTGAGGAGGAAAATGAAGAATTTCAAAGTCTAACGAAAATATTATTTTCAAGAAAAACGGCATCATTGTCTTCAATTTTTGGGAGGAGATTTAAATGAGAAAGTGTGGATAAAGAAGAAGAAGGAAAAGATTATGTGATTGATGATGTTGGTGTTATTGACTTTAGTTAGTTTTATTTGTGAATAAATGGAGGAGAGAGTGAAGGCATTCCTAAGGATTATTTATCTTTTAAAAATCAAGATAGAAAAAGTTTTCACACTCTGTATGATTTTTTCTCATAAATAAATGAGTTATTGTGTTAAGTGTAAAAAGAAAACTAATACTAAAAATATATCGTATGTTAAAGGTAAAAATAACAGAGTTTATCAAAAGGGGATATGTTTAGTGTGTGGTTCTAAAAAGTGTCAATTCATTTCTGAGCACAAAAGTGTAAAAGATATTTAAAAGTTTTTGTCAGGGAGTAAATTTACAACAACTGGAATACCATGGGGAATTACACCTACTGGGGTATTCTTTTCTGTGGTCCAGGAACAAACTTGGATAAAAGATTAGATGAGGCTGGCAATCTTAAACCTTGGTCTAAACCTCTAAATAGGGTTGATGAAGTGTGTATGAAGCACGATATTGATTATGGGAATACCACTATATTGGATGAAAAACACGAAGCCAACAGAGAAATGTTGTATAATTTGTCTTTGATACAAAATCCAACGTTGAGAGAGAAAGTTGATAGGTTTATTGTGAAAAAATTGATAAGTGCTAAATTGAAACTTGGTCTTGGTTATCCAGGTGTTTCACCCTCAAAAAACTATTAAGCTCTAATGATGTTATCAAGACTGAAAGCTTTTGGCTGATGAATTGCATAAACCTGTAATCAAAAAGTTTAAAAGAAGGAAAGTTTATTCCATAGCCACCGACCACATATGGTCCGCTGATTTAATTGAACTAAATAATGATAAGGGATACAAGTATGCTTTAACCGTTATTGATTTGAGGAGTAGATATGCTTGGGTTGCTCCTTTGAAAAACAAAAGGGGTAATACTCTTATGTTAGCTTTCAGTGGAATATTTAGTAAAAGTAAAAGAAAACCAAAGAAGTTATGGACTGATGAGAGAACAGAGTTCAAGAACAAAATATTTATGAAATTTCTCAAGGGGGAGGGTATTAAATTATACAGCACCTTTAATGAAGGAAAGGCAGTTGTTATTGAGCGTTTTAATCGCACTTTGAAAGAGAGACTATATAAAAAATTCACACAACTCGGTTCACAACAATGGGTACCTATAATTCAGGACATTGTAGATAATTACAATAATACAGTTCATTCATCAACAAAATCAAAACCATCGGGAACATTAACAAAATTAGAATATGAAAAGGAGATTAATTTGAGAAAACCCAAGTTCAAAGTTGGTGATATTGTAAGAATATACAGATGGAAAAGCCATTTTGAGAAAGGTTATACAAAGAGATGGACTAATGAATTTTTTAAAATCGTTGATATAATGGATACCGTTCCTTGGACCTACAAATTATATGATTTGAATGGGGAAGAAATCTTGGGTTCATTTTATTCACAAGAATTACAAAAGACACAAATAAGCAGATAATGTCCTTGAAAGCAATGGGTTGGCGCTTCACAATCCTCTACTGTACACCGCTGCGGACACTCGAGGGCCAAGTCCGGGGTGTATAGAAGGGGGCATCTGCTTTTCCTCACCCTAAACCAAAACCAAAGCAAATTATACCCTTGAAAGCAACGGGTTGGCGCTTCACAATCCCCTACTATACACCGCTGTGGACACTCGAGGGCCAAGTCCGGGGTGTATAGAAGGTGGTAGGCTCCACAGTTAGAACCATCTAGGCCAGGGGTCAGGAACCTTTTTGACTGGGAGAGCCATAAAAGCCAAATATTTCTAAATATATTTCATTGAGAGCCATATAGTATTTTTAACGTATAATAAATTAAATATGTCTTACTTTTAATGCGACTTCTGGTGCTGCATGGTTTTGCTGATGGCCTTGTAGTCTGGTTCATACGTGGTGAGGTTGAGCTTCATGCAGGCGTTGAGGCTTCCATCAGTTAAACGTGAGCGTAGGTTGGTCTTAATGTTCCTCATATGCGAGAATGACTGCTCACATGCATATGTAGAGCCAAACATGGTCAATACGGCAATACTCACACGCTGCATTGTGTGGTATGTCACAGGAAGCTCGTTCCAAGTTTTAAGAATCAGCTGGTCTTCAGGTTGAAGATTTTTCATTTCTGTCCACTTGTGTTCCCTCGCCAGCTCTGCTCGCTGTCGCGCAAGACTTTCCAACTCTCCATTAAGTGACTTGAACTTACTCATCCACATGTCTGATGCCTTCAGGTCAGCAACTTCCAGCTCAAAGTCTCCGATAGAGACCCCAGGGATGCATGTCAGGTCGATTTTGCCCACTGCACACTCATGTGGATGAGTGATGAACTTGAAAAGACCAGTGCGCGCACGAAATTCTACAAAACGTGCTTTGAATGACTGCAGGAGATTGGACGTAAAGCCAGCTAGCTTTTGCAGGACATTCCAAACTGATTTTTTTTTTTTTTTTTCAACTCAAAATTGTCTGGGAGCCATATGCCGTCACCGGAAGAGCCATATACGGCTCGCGAGCCATAGGTTCCCGACCGCTGATCTAGGCAGACCTCATAATATGTTTTACCCAAATTTAGTGAGTCTCCAAGGTATAACTTTGGCTGGGTCATCAGGGTTGAACACATTCTGTGGGTCTTGGTTGCTCAAAAGGTCTTCAAACAAATCAATCCTTTCACCCCAAGTTGCGGTAAAAGCGGTATTTTCATATTGCATCTCAGATAGAATTTCCTGTGAGAGAAAATAACAATGTATTAATTTAATACAATATTATTATATGTATAAATCAAACTTTGTAAAAGAAAAAACAAACAAAAACAACAACTCTTACCTCCATTGATAAAGAGGTTTGAATCCAGTTCATCAATTTGAAGGTTGAGTTCCATACAGGTAGTAGGACTCCAAGGAATTGCAAAGTCATCCCATTCCATCTCGGCACAGTAGTCCATTCTCAAGAGAAGCAGGAAGTCTGTTTAAATTTAGCCTGTGTGGTCGGTGCCTTTTATAAGAATGGTTGTCTGGTGTCATTTCCTTTGGAAATTCCCTGGGCATGCCTGGGCAAGCCTTAACTGGAAATGATGCAATGGTAGAGTTTATAAAGTGGGTGGGGGTTAGGGAAAGTGGGCAAGGCTTAGGAAAAGTGGGTGGGGCTTAGCAAAAGTGGGCGGGGCTTCGCGAAAAGTGGGCGGGGCTTAGGTCAAGGTCAGATGAGGTCATTAAGAGAAGTATATCATTTAAGATTAGCTCAAGATGGTGATTCTGTTTTTAAGAGAATTAATGGAGGTGCTGGCTCTGAACGTACAGGAGGGTTTACCGTGGGAGTTGTATGCAAATGATCTGGTGTTGAATGTGGAGAGTATGGATGGACTGAAGGAGAAGATGAACAAGTGGAAGGAATGTATTGTTGCGGAGATGAGGCCTGTATTTTTTTGATTGTGTGCTGTATTATTATTATTATTGTTTATTCTGCGCCCCCCTACCTCCGGAGCTGTGTAAAGGTGAAAGGGCATCCCATAATTAGTCCACAAGCATACACATCAGCCAAGTAATAGAATACCCCTGTTGATAGTTATCTCTTATTCTGTGTTTTAGGGTAAGGCTGTGTCTCCCATTAATTGAAGTACTCCATTGCACCAGTGAAAGAGAATAGATCCCCTTTCATTCCCATCCCCAAAATCCCCATTTCCTTCACATCCCCTTTCGTCATTGCCGAGCCTCGATTTTTTTTTTTTTATTATTATTATTATTATTATTATTTTTTATTTTTTATTTTTTTTGTATACAAGGTCGAGGCTCGTGAAAGAGCGAACATTAATCGCACAGAAAGACAAACCGACACATAAAACATATAACATAGGGAGCGGTAGACAAGATGGGGAGAGAGGGGGAAGGACACAAACACAACATTTGAGAGCAGGGACCGAGAGACATGGAGACATCGAGAGATCTGAGAGAGGGCGAGGGCTTTGGGGGGGGGGGGCGTGGGAAGGGGGCGGTGGGAGAGGTATAAAACATATGGACACTGCCAGGACTTCCAGGAAAGAAGTTGGAATTTCAAACAAGGTGGATCTGGGGTGGATTAACGGGGGTAGAAAAGATCAAGGTTTTGGATGGGGGAAGATAAGAGATGGTGGTGAACAGCTGTTTTAAAGACCTGGAGGGAGGAGTGGGATTGAAGGGAGTGAGGGAGTTTGTTCCAGAGGCGGGAGAAAAGAGGAATGAAAGAGTGAAGGTGAGCAGAGAGCCGAGATTTCGGCAGTTTAACCATCCGAGGGTTGTTGGCAGATCTTGTGCGACCTGTAGGAATATTTGGGGGACAGAGCACAGAGAGAGCTGGGGGTGCAAGGCCGGAGAGGAGTCGGTAGAAGACAGAAAGACCACCTACCTGCCTGCGGTGAGTGAGTGAAAGGCCCTCAGAGATAGCTTCATCGCGGGAGATTCCAATAATTCTGAAAGCTTTGGTTTCAACAGCGTGAAGCCGAGCTAGGTGTGAGGCAGGAGCACCGGCCCATAGGGGAGAACAGTATTCCATTGAGCTGCGGATGAAAGCCTTGTATGTGGTGAGGAGCTCAGGTGTGCCGAGGAAGGACTTCGCACGACGGATTGCCCATATTACATCCCCTCTCGTCATTGCCGAGCCTCGATTGCCCATATTACATCCCCTCCAAAACCACCATTGACCATGTGCTCGAGTCGGGGAAGAAAGGCGTGTCTCCACCTCGTCATAGAGGGGAAGAGGGGCGTGCCCGCCCGTCGTCATCAAGGGCGGAGCCCGAGGGTCGCGCGACCAACCAGGGCCGAGGTGAGCACCCCGATGGGCGTGTCCAAAAGGCCGGCGGCTTAATCGCCGGAGGCGTTATAAAGGCGCGCACGCAGGAAGCAAGTGGGTCGGTTGCCAGAGAGAGTTGGTCGTGAGTGGAGGGTCAGTCAGTGGTTGCGTTGGTTGCGGTGAGGAGTCGGTGGCAAAGAGTGAGTGGACCAAGAACGAGTTGAGGGTTTGGACCAGACGAGTCGGACAAGGCCTGGCAAAGCACGCGACGTCCACAGTAGCCACAACAGCAGCTTGGGGGCCTGAACGGCGGTTTGGAGCAGGGCCGTAAAGGAACGGCGGCTGCTAAACACGCCGGTTGAGCTGCGGGACCCCCTTGGACTTTCCTCTCCCTCCAGCCATCCACCTCCTGCCAGTCCATCCTTCTTGTGTACGTGAGTTTGTTCTGTTTGTTCTGTCCTGGGTTAATTAAGCTGGTATAAGTTAATAATTGCACTGTGTCTCTGATCCTTCTGTATATTATTTTATTATCTTTCCTTCTCCTTGGTTACTTTGAGCATGTAAATAGTAGGAATAAATTTAGTGGTATTTCCAACCTTTTTGTCTTCTTCTTTTTCTTCTTCTTCACATCCGTGTCGCCTTTGTCTTTTCCCTATTGACTAGCTGCGGTGCGATCCGGCCAACGTTTGGGTGAAATCGGGTTCTAAGCGGGGAGTAACTGTTCGGTCGCGGAGCCTTCGCTCGGCAAAGTAACATCTTTAATCCGCGTCTGTAACAATTGGTGTCTGGGAGTGAGATTCGGGGCCCGAACCAAATTTTTAAAACATCTAAAAAAAAAAATTTGGTCAAAATTTGGAGCGGCCGAAATTTGTTTTGTTTTACAAAACCCGAATTTTGAAATCGCGCCATGGCTGGTCAAGGCGATCGGATGCCGGTGGGTGAGCTAGAGGAGGGGTTAGGGGTAACCCAGGATCAAATGGAGGGGAGCAATGAGGAGGCGGTTGAGGGAGTATCAGACGCACAAAATGGCGCTCTCGCGCACGAGGTTTCAGGCGCGCAAAAAGGCGCCTCGCACGAGCGCGCGGTAGCCGAGCCCGCTGTATCAACGGGCTTTAACATGCAGCCGATTGACATGCAGGCCCTCATTGCGCAGCTACAGGCAGCTGTACAGATGAGTATGGGGAGCCAAATTGAGCGTTTGGGTGAGCGATTGGAGGGCCAAATGGGGGTAATGAGGGACGAAGCGAGGGGTACCGGTGAGGGGTTAGACAACGGGATAAAAGAGGAAAAGAATGGGTTAACGGGGGTGGAAAATAGAATGGCTGCCCAGGAGAATCAGATAGAGGGGGTGAAAAATGGGTTAATGGGGTTAGAAAATAGGATGGAGGACAAATTGCAGGAAATAGGGGAACAATCTGCCAGGCAAATCAAACGAATGGGGAACCAGATAGAGGAGGTGCAAATCGGGTTAGAAAGTAAACTGGATGCTCAGAGGGATGAATTGGGACCGATGAGGGTGGCATCTACAAGGGAGATGGAGGGGATACGACGAGGTGTAAGTGAGGAGGTTTCGGGGCTACGCGAGGAGGTAAAGCGAGGTGAGAAGCGTATGGAGAAAGAGGTGAGAAATAATACGGCAAAGTTACAAGGGGGAATAGAAGATCTGACGGAGGAGGTGGAACAGCTGACGGAGGGACAAAAAGAACTAGTGGAGCAGGTTCAAAAGAACACTGCGGTACTAGGAGGGTTAAAGGCGACACAAAAAGAAATTAAAAACGAATTAATAGCGACGCAGAGGCAATGTCAGATGGTACGTGAGGAACTGACAATGAGGGTGGACGAGGTGACAGAGATAATGGAGACGAAGGACCGAGAGGTGAGGATGCACATAGAGACGGTCACGGTAGCCTTAGAGGACGAACTTGAGGAGACGCACCGAGAAATAAAAGAGGTTAAACAAAAATTAGAGGAAGTGGAAGAAGAGGTGAGTGAAATTAAGAAGAGACGGACAGAAACTAAGAGAGAAATCCAGGAGGAGGTAATGGAATTGGTACAAGGTCGGTGCTCAACTCATAATGTGATGCTCACTAACCAAATAAAGAGTTTGCAGGTGGCAAAGGAGGTGCGGAGACGAGGTACGGAGGTGAGTGGCAATGTATATGATGTGAGGAAAGCTTCAGTCGGCTTGGGGGTTGCTATGGATCCGGGTGTTCGTGAGAGGCCGTTGGTGAAGTGTGCGACAGGTCTGGTGTGCGAAAAAAGAGGTGTGCGAGAATGTCCGACCATGGGGTGTGTGAGGAAAAAGTGCGCGCCGAGGAGTGAGTGTGCCATCAAGAGTGAGTTGGTCGAAGCGCGTGTGCGAGGGGGTACATGGAAGCGCGGTGTGGTAAGTGTTACGGAGGAAGTAACAAAAGAGTGTGTGCAAGAGGATGCGCGAGAAAGGTGTGTAACGGACAGGTGCATGGGGAAAGAGTGCGCTGTCAAGAGTGAAGGAGAATGCACGCCTGTGGTGAGTGTTACAGAGGGTGTAACGGGAGAGTGTGCGCAAGAGTGTGCGCGAGAAAGGTGTGTAACGGACAGGTGCATGAGGAAAGAGTGCGCTGTCGGGAGTAAGGGTGAGTGCGTTGTCAAGAGTGGTGGTGAGAGTAGTGAGAGTGACAAGGAGCGTGAGTTGGTTGTGACAAGTGAGCGAGGATGTACACCTGGAATGGAAGGATGCACACCTGGAATGGTAGAGCGTGAGTGGGAATGCACGCTGGAATTGGTAGTGAGGCACGTGGTTGGGTGTGCGAGTGAGAGCACACCTGTGATTGTCACAGAGGAGGTGACCGAGGAGGGGGCGCGAAGAGGTGTGTTGGTGAGGTGTGCGAGCGACGAATGTGTGCCAAGGTGTTCGGTGGTCAGGTGTGTGACCAAGTCTGTGAGTGGAATGAGTGTACCTGGGTGTGTAAGGAAAGGTACGAGGAGCATGGGAACAGCTGGAGGTATGAGCAAGAAAGGGGTAGCGTATGCTTGTAAGCATCCAGGTGAGGCATCGACGGTAACCGGGTTAGAGGTTAGAACGACTTATAGCCGAATCGGGCCCTCGGTGCGCGTCGGGCAGCTTCGCGTGCCGCGAGGACCAGCGGGGATCCGAACCATGGCGGTTTCGAAAGAACCGCCGTATGCGATCCACGCTGTGCCTCGCTTGGAACGGCCGCGTCCGGGCTCCACTAGGCGGAGCGGGCAGCCCGATAGGAAGGGTCGTCATGGCGACCACTGTCTATTGAGACGTGCCAGCAGGTCGAGATCGGGACATTGGATGGCTCCACGCCGAGGTGGTGCGTGGGATCTCGGCCCGGGTACGCCCCCGTCCCTGCACCGAGTGCCGGACGTATCCAGCCGCTGGCACAAAACGACCCGCGTTCATTGCTCGGCTGTACGAAGCCGGGCTGTAGACGTGAATTGGCGCACCGAGAGGATGTAATAAGTAGACGGGTGATGAGGATAGTGTTTTGGACTCAAAATTAGAAAAAGGCGAAATTTGATGATTGGTACGGTGATTGGCAGATGATTGGCAGAATTTTTGATTGGTTGGATTTAGGTTTGCGAAATTGATAGTGAGAGACCCCCGATGTGGTGGGATGGCAAATCCACCATCCCTCACAGACAGGTGGGGGCAAATGCGCTATAGCTTATGGGGTGTATGGCAGTGAAAACTAGCCCGGGTGGGTTAGGATATATCGTGTGTAGGGATCTAGCGAAGATGACATTAGGTAACGTTAAGATTAGTTAGTGACTGATACCTGTAGTGGGGACGCAGGTAGTTTAGTGTGGATGATAATGACGTGGGAGCGCAATAGTTTAAAGGGACGACTGGGAAGCGCAAGTTTCAGAGGGGAGTAGTTAGCTGAGATGATGCCGTGTGTTTGAGGATTGAACAGGTGTGATTGCACAGGTGTGCAACTGAACAGGTGTGTGGAGCAGTGTATGAGTGAGTAATGGTGAGGTGTGTTGTGTTGACCAAATGGTCCAGGAAGAGGAGGAGGGTGCAGGTGGCACCAGGTGTGATTGCACAGGTGTGCAACAACAGGTGAATGGAGAATGGTTGTGTGAAATAAATGGTTGTATGAAATAAATGGTATGGAGTATTGGAATGGATGGTCGTGGAGTGAGTATGGTGGAAATTGTGGAGTGGAGTGGATGGTGCGAAGGTGTGAATGGGGGAAGAGTGGACCCCCATCACGGATACCCGGGGCGGGTAGTGTAAGTGTTAGGTAGAGGGTACAGGTAAATTGTGGTTGGATATTGGCATCTGTGGTGCGGGTGAAAGAATGGTCTGTGGATGGGTGCATTAGTGTTGTGGAAATGGCTGGGCGTGTAGCCTGTTAGTGTGTGTAGTTGGTTGGGCACTCCACCACTGTGAGGATGTCGGCCAGGTGAGGCCGCAGGTGGGCTCTGGGAGCCGGTAGTTGTGGATGGGGCCCGAGGATCCGGAGGACGGACCCGGGTAGCCCAGTGCCAGAGGGCACCAGGGGGTGACAGAGCCAGGAGAGGGCCTTCCCCAGTTAGTTAGGTTAGGGTGAGGAGCTAGGTAAGCTCGGGTGGCAACTGCAGTGGTGGAGGTGTGCAGGTGGGTAGACCTGCCGGGAGAGCTACACGTCGCGGCCCAGAAATTGTGCGAGGGCACCGGGAGATGAATCGGGGGAGTGAGACCCCAAATTGAGAAGCACCACAGTTTGGTCAATGGGAATTGGTTTTTAGAACCCAGAGTGTAAGTTGGCCAATGGATTGGCAGGGAGAGACCCCGGGTAGTGTAAAGTTTGTTAAAGTCATTTAGAGGATAGTTAGGAAGAAGGATCTCCTCGCACCATCTGCATCCACTCACCTGAGGTGACAGGTACTCCGCACCATGCCATGTTTAATTATTTTTTACTGTGCAAATGTTTGGATTGTGAGACGCATCATGACGTGGGTGTGACATTGTGCTTTGATGTTCCATCTCTGCCTCCTTATGAGGATTGATGATGAATTTGGTGATGGCAAATTTTGAAGTAGAGGGATTGTGGCGACGAATTTGGTATAGGGGAAATATGGGGAAGACGTGACAGTAGTGATGGATTGGTAATGTGTAGATTTTTGTACATATGGGGTAAGGGCAAGGGTAGTGTAGGTGACAGGGGGGTGACGTACGGTAGGGACGAGCTTTCTCATTTCGCTCTCCGTACGCATTCCGCCTTGCATTGCCTTATTGATGTGTACCCTTGTGACCTTACCCCTCGCTCATTTGTCTTTCCCCTTTTGTCTCCCACATGACCTGTGCGCCATTGGGTGCCGAGGGGAGCGTGCGTGAGTCCTCCATTGTGCGCCCGAAATTCCCAGAACCAGCTGTCTGCATCGATGCACCACATTATGGACCACATGCCTGTGGCCGAGCACCACTTATGGACCCCATGGGTTGGGGCATGGCCCCTCTGCTGGAACCGGCCATGAGGGCCCGAAATCTTGCTGGCGGACCTTGGCCACAGGGCACCGATGCCCCACAGGTGAACCACACTAGTCGGCCCTGTGGGCCATAAATAAAATAAATAAAAAGGACACATTGGGTGCAAGTTTTAATACAAATAGGCCGCCAGTAAGCAAAGCAAAAGAATGACAACATCTGGAAGACCAAATAATAATAACCAGCAGAGGGAGCCGAAGAGCAAGAGATCACCTGCAGGGTTAGGGGTTGTTTGGTTATTTTTATTCATGAACAGTGATGACTGTGCGCCGATTGGTGCTTGGGTGCGTTTTTGGGTGCTTTCATGGTGCGTCGATGCACAGCAGACTGTCTCCCCCCCAGAAAGAACAATTACAGGTCCTGGGTTAGTCTTGTAAATAAAAGTAGCGTCAAGTGTAAATAATGCTTCCCACCGTCAGTGTGTAGTTTGAAGACCATTCCGCAATTCGGTTAACTGTGGGCGTAAGTCTGTTAGGCAGGGTGCAATGGAGCAGCGGGACACATTTATTTATGTTTTAAAACTGTCGCACTCAGGGTCAGGTTAAAAGTAGAGGTAACTACACCTACGTGTCACACTAAATAAAAGTTGTAGGCCCGGGGCGTGCCTAAGAGGAGGAGGGTGCAGTGTTGCGGAGATGAGGACTGTATTTTTTTGATTGTGTGCTGTATTATTATTATTATTGTTTATTCTGCGCCCCCCTACCTCCGGAGCTGTGTAAAGGTGAAAGGGCATCCCATAATTAGTCCACAAGCATACAAATCAGCCAAGTAATAGAATACCCCTGTTGATAGTTATCTCTTATTCTGTGTTTTAGGGTAAGGCTGTGTCTCCCATTAATTGAAGTACTCCATTGCACCAGTGAAAGAGAATAGATCCCCTTTCATTCCCATCCCCAAAATCCACATTTCCTTCACATCCCCTTTCGTCATTGCCGAGCCTCGATTGCCCATATTACATCCCCTCTCGTCATTGCTGAGCCTCGATTGCCCATATTACATCCCCTCCAAAACCACCATTGACCATGTGCTCGAGTCGGGGAAGAAAGGCGTGTCTCCACCTCGTCATAGAGGGGAAGAGGGGCGTGCCCGCCCGTCGTCATCAAGGGCGGAGCCCGAGGGTCGCGCGACCAACCAGGGCCGAGGTGAGCACCCCGATGGGCGTGTCCAAAAGGCCGGCGGCTTAAGCGCCGGAGGCGTTATAAAGGCGCGCACGCAGTAAGCAAGTGGGTCGGTTGCCAAAGAGTGTTGGTCGTGAGTGGAGGGTCAGTCAGTGGTTGCGTTGGTTGCGGTGAGGAGTCGGTGGCAAAGAGTGAGTGGACCAAGAACGAGTTGAGGGTTTGGACCAGACGAGTCGGACAAGGCCTGGCAAAGCACGCGACGTCCACAGTAGCCACAACAGCAGCTTGGGGGCCTGAACGGCGGTTTGGAGCAGGGCCGTAAAGGAACGGCGGCTGCTAAACACGCCGGTTGAGCTGCGGGACCCCCTTGGACTTTCCTCTCCCTCCAGCCATCCACCTCCTGCCAGTCCATCCTTCTTGTGTACGTGAGTTTGTTCTGTTTGTTCTGTCCTGGGTTAATTAAGCTGGTATAAGTTAATAATTGCACTGTGTCTCTGATCCTTCTGTATATTATTTTATTATCTTTCCTTCTCCTTGGTTACTTTGAGCATGTAAATAGTAGGAATAAATTTAGTGGTATTTCCAACCTTTTTGTCTTCTTCTTCTTCTTCTTCACATCCGTGTCGCCTTTGTCTTTTCCCTATTGACTAGCTGCGGTGCGATCCGGCTAACGTTTGGGTGAAATCGGGTTCTAAGCAGGGAGTAACTGTTCGGTCGCGGAGCCTTCGCTCGGCAAAGTAACATCTTTAATCCGCGTCTGTAACAGTATATATATATATATATTTTTTTTTTTGGTATACAGGATCGAGGCTCGTGAAAGAGCTAACATGAATTACACAAAAAGTCAAACAGACACACAAAACATATAATAAGGGTAGAGGTAGACAAGACGGGGAGAGAAGGGGAAGCACACAAACACAACATTTGAGAGCAGAGACATCGGGAGATCTGTGCGAGGGCTTGGGGGGGGGGGAGGCGTGGGAAGGGGGGAGGGGTGGGAGAAGTATAAAACACAAGGACACTGCAAGGACTTCCAGGAAGGAAGTTGGTTTGAAGTTATGGAGGTGGAAGGTATAGAAGCAAAAGGTCTGAAGGTAAATATCGGAAAGACGAAGGTGATGGCAAGTAGTAAAGCATGTGGTGAGGTGGAAAAAACTTGGAAGTTGGCCGTGTGCTGTGAACAGGAATGGTGTCGGAGTGAACTCCATTCAATGTACAATGTGCGCTGAGTGGATTCATCAAAAATGTAGTGGTCTGAGAGGCTCAAAACCAGTGTGGCAGCTACATCCAAGTGTAAGGTGTGCACAGAGGGAGCTGCAGATGGAGGAAATGTTGAGTTGGATCTTGGAGACGGCATGAAGCTGGAAGGTGTGAAAACATTTTGCTACCTAGGAGACATTCTGAATGTAGAAGGTGGATCAGACTCGGCAATGGTTGCTAGAGTGAGATGTGCATGGAAGAAGTTTCAGGAACTGAGTGGCTTGCTGACGAGGAGGGGAGTGTCGTTGAAGCTGAAGGGAAAGGTGTATGCTGCATGTGTGAGAGTGTTGTGATTTATGGGAGCGAGACATGGGTAATGAACTTAGAGTGTTACGGATTCGTCACTTCCGTCTTTGTGGTTTTCATCTACTTGAAGCATTTTTAGTTTCATGTACTACTCGTATTATTGTTACGGTTTCAGTGTGAAATGGAGATAACTGTTTTCAAAGGTAAAAAATAGTCTCCGAAGAAACACGAAATGGGTTTTTTTGGGGTTTTTTTTTTTGTATACAAGATCGAGGCTCGTGAAAGAGCGAACATTAATCACACAGGAAGACAAACAGACACATACAACAAATAACATCGGGAGCGGTAGACAAGATGGGGAGAGAGGGGGAAGGACACAAACACAACATTTGAGAGCAGGGACCGAGAGACATGGAGACATCGAGAGAACTGTGGGAGGGAGAGGGCTTTGGGGGGGGAGTCATGTGAAGGAGGGGGGTGGGAGAGGTATAAAACATATGGACACTGCCAGGACTTCCAGGAAAGAAGTTGGAATTTCAAACAAGGTGGATCTGGGGTGAATTAGTGGGGGTAGAAAAGATCAAGGTTTTGGCTCAAGGGTGAAGGAGAAACCGGAAGAAGAAGAAGAGGCGGGCGTGAGGATCAAGTGAGATTGGGGAAGAAAGGCCTATCTGCTTCGTGGTGTCGAGCTGACCTTGTGGACATTGGTTGCGAGCGAATATTGGTTTCCCGGGAAAGGGATTCCCATGACGGGGATTCCCGTGACAGTGTCGTTATTGCTGTTGCAAATAAACCTGCGTTACGGGTTTTGGTTTCGAGAGTGAATCATTGTTGGAGGGCAAGCTGACGCCTCCATTATCGGCCGGTCAGCCATTTCACCTCGTACCAGCCATTGGCCTGGTTCCCGTGTGTGTCGTGGATTTTCCCTGGAGCGATCTCCGCTTGGGAACTGCTGATCGTTCATGTCAGCTTCATTGTCTGGTGAACGGAAGGTGTGAATTCCCAATCACCTTGTGGTTGAACTATTACCGGACAGACGTCGGACTGGCCTCTCATCAAGCGGCTCTTCTGCAGTGTTGGCTGTCAGCCGTCCTGGGTTCAGGTCTCAGTACGACCTTTTATTGTGATCACTGGAGCGGGGATCGACCTTGGCCTGGTGGCGTGACACAGTGACTTTGGGGAATGTTACAGTTCACTCACATTGGAGTACTGTGAGTTATTGATTCAGGAATATATTGGTGGTACCATCATAGGAATTGCATGGTTTATGATGTGCAAGTGAGAGTTTCCTTGTACTTGCGTTAGGGCAAAGGGGGGCATTAAGCTCCAGGGGGCATTAGGCTCCACTACACAAAGGGGGGCATTAGGCTCCAGGGGGCATTAAGCTCCAGGGGGCATTAGGCTCCACTACATTGTAAATGCATTATATTTTTTTCATGATACACCAGCCATGTTCTCAAGTTTTTTTTTTTGTTTTTTTTGTTGTATACAGAGTCGAGGCTCGTGAAAGAGCGAACATTTATCAAACAAACAAATCAAACAAACAAGCAAACAAAGTATATAAAAAGGGGAGCGGTCGACAAGATGGGGCGAGAAGGGGAGGAAGCACACAAACACAACATTTGAGAGCAGGGACATCGGGAGATGTTTTTGGAGGGAGAGGGCCTGGGGGGAGGCAGGATAGGTATAAAATGCAAGGACACCAAGGACTTCCAGGAAAGAAGTCAAAAGTCACCTCAAAAAAGTGGATTTGGGGTGAAATTAGCGGGGGTAGAAAAGATCAAGGTTTTGGTTTGGGGAAGATAAGAGATGGTGGTGAACAGCCGTTTTAAAGACCTGGAGGGAGGAGTGGGATTGAAGAGAGTGAGGGAGTTTGTTCCAGAGGCGGGAGAAAAGAGGAATGAAGGAGTGAAGGTGAGCAGAGAGTCTTGAGTTTGGCAGTTTAACCATAAGAGGGTTGCAGGCAGATCTTGTGCGACCTGCAGGAATATTTGAGGGACAGAGCCCAGAGAGAGCTGGAGGAGCAAGGCCGGAGAGGAGTCGATAGAAGACGGAAAGACCACCAACCTGCCTGCAGTGATTAAGTGAAAGGCCCTCGGAGATAGCGTCATCGCGGGAGATTCCAATGATTCTGAACGCTTTGGTTTCAACAGCGTGAAGACGAGCTAGGTGTTAGGCAGGAGCACCAGCCCAGAGGGGAGAGCAGTACTCCATTGAGCTGCAGATGAAAGCCTTGTATGTCGTGAGGAGCTCAGGTGTGCCAAGGAAGGACTTCGCACGACGAAGGATGCCCAGTCGGCGACTGGCTTTGGAGGCCAGCTTGGAAATATGGTTTTCCCAGGAAAGATCATGGCAGATAGTGAGACCCAAAAGCTTGAGTGACAGAACTTCTTGGAGAGGATTATTCAGAAAGTAGATGGGAGGGTTGTCCAGTCGGTCTTTTCGGAGAGACATCGTAAGAGTGTGAGAATTGTCAGGATTGAAAGACATGTTCCACTTGTTTGCCCAGTCTGTGATTTTGTCCAGGTCTGCAGAGAGTGAGGAGGCTGCAGACTGCCGATCTGAGGGATGAGGAATGGAGCGGCAGAGAGTGGAGTCATCAGCAAAGAGATAGAGAGGATTTTCAAGAGAGTCAGAGAGATCATTGATGAAGACCAGAAAAAGCACAGGGCCCAGAACACTGCCTTGGGGAACTCCAGCCTGAACAGGAAGAGGAGATGAGAGAAACCCATTCAGGGCCACACGTTGACTACGACTAGAGAGGAAGTCCGCCAGCCATGCGTGGAGATTTCCATGGATACCAAAGGAGGAGAGTTTGGTGAGCAGAGCGGGGTGCCAGACCATATCGAAGGCACGTGATATGTCGAGGGAGACAGCTCTAATTTCCTGTTTGGCATTGAGGACCTCCATCCATTGTTGAGACAGCAGAAGCAGCATGTCCAGAGTAGAGTGACCTGGTCTGAAATCAAATTGATGATCAGAGATCAAGCCATTGGAGAAGAGGAAAGATTTCATATCCGAAGCAATGATGGATTCCATGACTTTGCTGATAATTGGGAGATGGCTGATTGGTCTGTAGTTGCTAGGATCTGTTTTTGCACCTTTTTTGTGCAAAGCGGTGATGTTGGCTGATTTCCAAGCAGATGGCAGTTGACCTTGAGCAAAAGAGAGGGTGAAGAGAACAGAGAGAGGGAGTGAAAGAGCGGAAGAACAGGATTTTAGGACCCGTGGGCTGATGCCATCAGGTCCAGTTGCAGAATCAGAGTCGAGGGTTGACAGAAACTTTTCCACCTTGTCAGGCGGAAAGGACACGGAGTCCAGGAGCAGCTGGGTACGACTGGGTATGGTAGGTACAGAGAGGGATGGGTTTGGGACACAAGATTTAGAGGCAAACACAGAGTTGAGGCATTCAGCTTTTTGACGTGCGGAGTCAGCTGTGTAGCCGTTTGAGGTAAGGGAGGGGATGGAGGGGGAACAAACACCAGAAACCGATTTGACCAGACGCCACCAGGATTTGGAAGAGGGAGACAGATAAGAGAGTTTGGTCTTGAGAACGGAGAGATATTGTTTCCTGGCTCTCCTGAGGGTGGACACACACATGTTTCGGGCTTTGTGAAAGGAAATGAGATTTCCTTCCGTTGGATTTGCTTTCCAGGAGACGAAGGCAAGTTGTTTCTGGGCAACAGTGACTCAAGAACCAATCAGAATGAGTTTTTCTTGTACAGGAAGTTATTATAAAATGCATTTACAATGTAGTGGAGCCTAATGCCCCCTGGAGCTTAATGCCCCCCTTTGTGTCGTGGAGCCTAATGCCCCCTGGAGCTTAATGTCCCCCTTTGCCCTAAGTGTTAATATTGTGTGAGTTTGAATACAATAATTGGTTTTGTATCAATTGCTTGGTGTGGTTCTACCATTGCTCATTGGGTACACCCACATAATAGCACATCTTTCTGCCCTGACTCCTTTCGGGGCTCGGAGGTACACCGTGACCGGGGTTTGGGGAGGAGCATGTAACAAGAGCAGCAATGAAGGCTGGAAAGGGTGGAAATGCGAATGGTTCGGTGGATGTGCAGAGTATCGTTGAGAGAGAGGAAGACAAATAATGAATTGCGAAATATGATGGGAATAGAGCCTGTGATTGATGCTGTGAAGAGGAACAGGTTGAGATGGTTTGGTCATGTGTTGAGGAAGGATGAAAGTGACTGGTT
Organism: Myxine glutinosa; assembly: GCF_964187855.1. Classification (NCBI taxonomy): domain Eukaryota; kingdom Metazoa; phylum Chordata; class Myxini; order Myxiniformes; family Myxinidae; genus Myxine; species Myxine glutinosa. Next base: position 203,798,813 of record NC_136265.1, on the reverse strand, counting down.
GAGAAGAGTGATGGAAATGAATGTAGAAGGAAGTAGAGGACGGGGAAGACCGAGAAAGACTTGGCTAAAGATGGTGGAAGAAGAAATGCGGGTAAGGGGGTTAACAAGTAGAGATGCAGAAAATAGGGCAAAATGGAGAAGATTGTCATGGGGCCCGCAAGGCTAACCCCGCTTGAGTAGGGGAAATGGCTTTAAAATGCATATTGTTGTTGTGAATTTGTTTTATACCGTGTACACCTTCCCCCATCCCCCAGCCCTCTCCCTTCCACAGATCTGACGATGTCACCTGGTCTCTACTGTTGTTGTCCTTGTGTGCTTCCCCCCCTCTCTCTCTATATTGTCTCCCACTCCCTTTATTACATGTTTTATGTGCACGTTTATGATTTTGTTGAATGTTAGCTCTTACATGATCTTGTATACAAAAAAGAAAGTGTCTTTTTTAATCCCACGTTTTCTTTCAGTGCCATGGCGTAGAAATACGAGCTTCAAGAACTCCATGCTGCACCCACTGCCTGGAGTGTGGATTTCATCAACAATTGGACGACTTGGAAACCAGATGGGTGCATATGCAGCACTTTATGGACTTGCACAAATGAATGGACGTCAAGCGTATCTGTCAGTTAATTCAGCCAATGAACTGGGAGCAATTTTTCAGCTGACACTACCGAGGTTACCTGAGAACGAGAACAAGGATTTTAACAATTTCTTGCTCCATGATTGGATGGAGGAATCGTATGAACATATCTCCCCAATGCGTGTTCATTTGACAGGGTATCTAAACTCCTGGACATTCTATGACCGCTACCGCGATGCAATTCTTCGGGAATTCACATTCCGCCCGGTGATTCGTGAAACAGCAGACACATTCCTCAGGAGTGTTGCAGCAAAAAGCAGTAGCCAACTCTCAGGTGCTAATATGACTTTTGTAGGTGTGCATGTACGAAGAGGAGACTACGTGAGGATTATGCCAAATGTATGGAAAGGTGTCGTAGCAGATGCACAGTACTTAATCAAGGCAATGACGCACATGCGCGGGCGCCACCCTGACGCTGTGTTTGTGGTGGCGAGTGATGATGTAACGTGGTGTCGTCAAAACATCAACGTATCACGAGGAGATGTGTACTTTGCAGCTGATGGCATCCCTAACGCAAGCCCAGGACAGGACCTTGCAGTCCTGGCGGCCTGTAATCACACCATAATGACAATTGGAACTTTCGGGTTTTGGGCTGGGTACCTATCAGGTGGTGATGTCATATACATGGACAAATATGTCATGCCAAATTCACCATTTTTTAAAGTTTTTCGGTATGAAGCTTTTTACCTCCCTCATTGGAAAGGTATCCCAGCCAATTCATCAGCTATCAAAAATGATTGAAGTGCAGTATTGCATATTCAGGTTCTTGTGATCACCCCGATTAACTTGAGTCAAATTCTCGATTTATTTATTTTAATACAACAACGAGCCTCATGGAAGAGCAAAGTTTAACTTTTGGTGACATCATGTTGTGTTCACCACCATCATCTGTGCTTTTATGCTTGTGTTCTGGTTGATCGAGGGATTTACAGTACCAGGATAGTGGGAAGAAGGATGAGCGGGTTATATACAGTTGCTTTTTGAATAAACAGAATTGACTGGGAATCGGACACTTCGGACGTCTTTTCTTCCACACTAAAAAATGACAGTGGCAGCCATGAGCTATGTTGACATCCATGAAGTTTCACGGGTGTCTCATCTGGGTTTGATTCCCGATCTGCCTTTCAACTGTCGGATTAGTGGGTTTTTTTCCTCTACATAGTCGAGGCTTGCAGAAGTGATTGAATTAGTACAATGAATGGGCATCCTGAACAAACAACAATTTTTTTGCTCTGACCTACAAAAGGACATGGCAACAGTGGTTTATTATAGGAAAAAAAAACAACTATCTAACAGAAAACGATGATCACGTATCAGTGCGTTAGAATCCCAACAATCGCAGATTCGCACTTTGCAGAACCCAACTATTCGAGGTATAGAAAATGTGAACTGTTTCTACCTTCACGGGTCCTCGTGCTCCAGATACTCACGGTTTATGTTGGCACACATAATTCCCCCCACCACCATCTCGCACAAACATCTCCCATAAACAATGGTCACACTGCCCCCCTCCTCCATCTACCTACAATTCCCTTACTGATAATCCCCTACCCACAATCCCCTGCACGGGTCAGTCTGCACAGCGTGTCCTGGGTATTACTCGTTGTTCTTCTGCCGCAGTCTTGACCTGCTGTGATTCCTCGAGCTCATGAACTTTTGTGCTCATTGTTTCAAATCGACCATGGGTCTTAAGCGTAGGAGTCATGCAGGAGATGCGTCTACTCCCAAGAGGGAGAAAAAGTGTTGAGCTTGAGCCAGAAAGTGGAGCTGCTTAACCAATTAGAAAGGGGTGAGAGTGCGGCCTCTGTGAGCAGATGTTATGGTGTGAACGAGTCCACTGTTCGGGACATGAAGAAAAACGAGAAGGCGATTTGTGAAAGTGTCATAGGTAGCGCAGCACCCAGTGCCAAAGTCGTTACACAGACCAAGGACATCCATATTGAGAAAATTGAGAAGGCATTGAATGCATGGCTTGAGGACAATGTGCAGAAAAAGGTTCCTTTAAGTGGACCTATCATTTGTGAAAAGGCAAAGCGCATGTATGGTCATCTGGTTAGTGAGGGTGGTGTTGATAATACAAGTGGTGCGGCTGGTGATGTGGGTGGTGCTGCTATTATGAGTGAAGCAAGCATGAGCGATGCGGGTACAAGTGGCCTCAGCCCCTTTCAAGCTAGATGAGGGATGGTTTGACCGCTTCAAGAAGTCCTACAACCTCCACAATGTGAAGATCACAGGTGAGCATACCTCAGCAGACCATGAGGCAGCTGCAACTTTCCCTGCTCAACCCGCACAGCTGATTGCAGAGAAGGGCTATCTACAAGAGCAGTTCTTAAATGCTGATGAGAAGAAACACTGGGAGAAAATTCCCACAGGAACTTTCATCTCCAAGTCAGAGAGGACAGCATCGGGGTTCAAGGCTGCAAAGGCCGGGTATCTCTTCTCCTCTGCGCCAACGCCAAACGGGACTGCATGATGAAGCCAATGATGCGGCAACGTACCCTGAACACGCGTGCCCTCAATGACAAAAACAAACACACTCTGCCCGCATTTTGAGGGCCAACACAAAGGCATGGGTAACAACTGCCATATTCATGGATTGGTTCCATAACTGTTTTGTCCCTCAAGTGGAGAGGTACCTGGCAGAAAAGGACCTCGACTTCAAGGTCTTCCTAGTGGACAACACCCTAGACCACCCAGAGGAGCTGAAGGTGGCCCATCCCAATGTGGAAATCAACTTCCTTCCACCCAACACCACCTTCCTAATCCAACCACAAGATCAAGGGGTAGTTGCCACTTTCAAAACTTATACCCGCCGCACCTTCCATCGCATCTTGGAGGCTATGGAGTTCGACCCCGAACTTAGCGTCAGGAAATGTTGGCAGGACTTCAACATAGCCCACTGCATCAGCTCCATCAAACATGCCTAAAACAGAATATTGTTATGTCGGTAGGGTAAAGCAATATCTAGAGTCAGGTAGATCTGAATAGGTAACATGCTTTGACTGTCGCGATAGGGAATCTACCTGTAATAAGTGCCATGTGTAGTCCGGTTTGTTGGGTTAAGATGTATACCTGTGAACATACCATGATGTTCGAGTGTTAGATAGTGTAGGGATTAAGAATAAACCCCTGTGTGTCACAACTGGTAATCAAACCTTTGTCCCTTATGGCAATGCACACCAACATAGACACTTGGACAGGCCCTTAGCGCAACATTAAAGAATTCCCTTCCCTGACAAGGACTTCGGAAGAGAACAGGCAAGAGGCCAGTTCGGGGCACCGCCGCATGGGCCGCATCACCGCAGGCCGCATGGGCCGCAGCCAGCTACACCTCTGGCAGGCCTAGGAAAATAGAGTGCCACGAGCTATCACCATGCTACAGGCCTGTGATTGGTCGGCGCGGTGGGCGTGAACCTTCAGCCAACGAGTGCGGGAGGCGCGAAGCTGGAAGGTTCGGTGGAGGGCGCTGGTTGGTGGCGCGCCAAGGCTGACGTCACCGCCGCAAGGTTATATGAGGGCGCGCCGAACGATATTTGCGGTCTTGCACATCCGGCTCTTCTTGCTTGCGCAGCATGTCTGTCTTGCACATCGAGCAGTTCTCTCTTGTGCAGCACGTCCCTCTGGCCCTCTTGCATGTCCAGCTCGAACCCTTGTGCTTTCTGGTTGTCTCGGTGTGTTAGAAGCTCTGCGCTTCCCTGCTTGGTCTTGGGAGGTCCCTGGTGGTCATTGGCTCGACAACTGCGTGGTGCTCGGAGCGATGCTCGGTGCTTTGGAGCTTAGAGTGGTGCACGGACCTTCTGGTGTGCAATCGATTGGAGCTTGGAGCGAGGCCTGGTGGCGCGCGAGCGGGGCCGAACGGAGCCGTGTTTGGACGGCAGACAATACAAGATGACAGACAAGATAAGGCCGCACCCACGGAACATTTTGCATTACACGACGAGACAATTATTTTAGTAATTCATTCCTGTGTCCTGTTGTTGAGTCTGGTGTGTGGGATCCCAATTAGGATTTAGTTTAATTGATTGCCGTCGCGTTTCATTGTATCGGGTCCGTGAATAAATCTCTATTTTCGTACATGAAATCTTGTGGTTGTTCGGTTCATTAATTTCCCTGCAGGATCGAAGCCGTGGTCGGCACGCTCCAGGTAAGTGCTTTTGCCGCAGCTTTCCACTTCCCTTTCTCTTCCCGCACTGCATAAGTAAAATCCGTGTTTGGTCGTCGCCTCAAGTAAGTCCGTTTTGGTCCATCCACGAGCCCTGGTATTAACCGAAGGGTCCGCGCGACAATATCTTCACGTTCTTGTGTTAAATATGAGAAACAACCACATATAATCTGTGTTGGCTAATAAGTCATAATTTGAGTTTCTGCCTGTTTTTGCGTTACAAGAAGAAGATTTGAGTCAAATCCCAGTCCAGAGATGCATTTTTTCAACATATATTCCCCACTGCATTTCCATCTTCTCATATATAAACCAACATCACCAAAAAAATTCCTTTTAAAGGATAATAAATGATATATAAATACAACCCATAACATTTGTAAACTAAAACGACACTTCGACGTCACGACGTCAACAGATATGCAAGTAGTGTAATAATGTTGCTTCTGGGACACCTCCGTTTAACATGGGAAATCCCTATCTAATGTCATTTAACCCCTTGTCTTTTTCAAAAATCATAAACACCTCTATTTCTCCCACCCTCATCTTTATGAACCTTTTGTCTGTAGTACCTATCCTTAATGTTGTTCATTAGACCACTCAAACACTACAAATATTTGTTTTCTCTTATAGACCTATCATCCTTCTTCTACATATCATCTGGCAGATTAATCTTTGACCCACTCAAACATTGACCCATTCACTTCCATATTAATTCTTTCCCTCCCTCATTGCCCCTAAACACCTATATTTCTCTCACCCTGTTCTTTACGAACCTTCTAACCTTTTGACATGTTATCCTTATTCATTAGACCACTTAAACACCTGTGATCCTTCTGACCTCATGGACCTTTTAACCTTTTACTCTTAATATCATCTGGTGAATATAACCCACTCAAACAACGACCCTACAAATATTTGTTTATGCGTGGGAAATAATTTAATTCTCCTACAACTCTCCTCACCGTCTCATCCAACTCACCGGTATTTAAATTAATTCTCTTATTTGTTTTGTGAACTTTTTTACCAGTTGCCTTTTCAATTATACTTATTTGATATTTTTTACATTCATTTTGTTTTCCATTTATATACCACTCGAACCTTTTCTAATTAATAGCTCACTGTTAGGCTCATGCTCACTCGAACCACATACCTTGAGAAATGACGTTGTTTCACTTGGATAACTTCCAAGGAATTCTCTTTGTCTTGTTTCCTGTTTTTCACAAACACACGCCCTCAGTTTCCAAAAGCTGACAAGCACTTCAGTTCCCCGAAATACATTTTGTTCATTATAAAAAGAGAGGTCTCCGAATGGGACATTTAAACATTGTGAACGAAGATGAGCTTGTCTTATTCCAGTCTTTCCTCTGATGAAGAATACTCGCCAGGACATTGGTAAGTTCATTTGGTATTAAACACTGTTAATGAGAGCTTTGTATGTGATTAATTATACAACTAATAATTTATTTTTCCTATTCATTGCAGCAATTCAAATATTGTAAATATCCTGGCAGAATTTCAAGTTGTTTCTCAAGAGTTCCACAACGAACTGAATACGGGTTTGAATAACCTACCTCCGAGATGGTGGGCTCAGAATGAATTCAATGTTTCACCGTTCTTAGAAAATTCACGTGAAAGGTATGATAGAAAATAAAAAACGAGAGGTGTGTGCATGTGTGTGTGCATGTGTGTGTGTGTATGTGTATGTGTGTGCATGTGTGTCTGTGATTAAAATAGAGAGATCGAATTGTGAGGAACAGAAATGAAAAAATGAGATTGTGTGTGTGTGTGTGTGTGTGTGTGTATGTGTATGTGTGTGCATGTGTGTCTGTGATTAAAATAGAGAGATCGAATTGTGAGGAACAGAAATGAAAAAATGAGATTGTGTGTGTGTGTGTGTGTGTGTATGTGTATGTGTGTGCATGTGTGTCTGTGATTAAAATAGAGAGATCGAATTGTGAGGAACAGAAATGAAAAAATGAGATTGTGTGTGTGTGTGTGTGTGTGTATGTGTGTGTGTGTGTATGTGTGTGTGTATGTGTGTGTGTATGTATCTGTGAATGTGTGTGTGTGTGTGTGTGTGCGTGTGTGTGATGTTTTGTCAGGCTTACTTCAGCATATAATAGTAATTTCTCCTTATTTTGTTTGCAGTATTAACCTCGAAGACCAAAATTTTGAGTGGGATGATTTTGATTCCCCAAGGAGTGGTTATTTCCTACCAACCTGTGAACCTCTACATTTTCAACTCAACGATCTTGACGCTAAGCTGGATTTTTTCGAGGTAAGCATGTGTGTACGTGTGTGTGGTTCACCGTTTATAATAGGTACACCATATCCCTGCGCATCGTAAGAGGTGATTCAGGGTTGGTGTCAGGAAGGGCATCCGACCCTATATTAATAATAATAATAATAATACATTTATTTTGTATAGCGCTTTTCAAGACGCTTTGACATGGAACATAAATATGAAATAAATATCTCTCCCCTCTTGTCTTTAATAGAAAGAGATTCAAAACCTGAAGACATCTGCTGAACCAACCTTTGACTTGTGCTGGGAAGAAATTGATGACTTATGCTGGGGAGAAGTTGAATGTATACCTCAAGAAAAATGTTTTAATAATATAAAGATTTTAATGTTTTCAATATTTATATATATTTGTTTTGTTTACAATTATTTAATTATTAATTACAAAAAGAGAATAAAGGAGGGAACGGGGAGGTGCACCCCTGCCAAAGACCCTTCACCCCCCTCATCCCACCCCTCCCCTCCCCTTGTGTGTGTGGGGAAGGTGGGGGTGGGATGAGGGGGGTGAAGGGTCAAGGGTGGGGGTGCACGGAGGGTGGGGGATGATGGGTGTGGTCTGTGTGGGCGGGGTCTGTGTGGGCGGGGTCTGTGTGGGCGGGGTCTGTGTGGGCGTGGTCTGTGTGGGTGTGGCTTATGATTTTAATTTATTTAAATTTTTTTTTATTACCACTAATTAAATTAGCTAATCTGGGTGGGGTGAATAGAAATGTTGTTTAATGAATTATTAGCTTTGTTTTTTGTAATTCTTGCGAGTAAAATGAACCCAAGATTTCTTCTCGATTTATATCATTTAATTTGTAGGTCCAAGGGACTGTATCCATTACATCAACGATTATAAATAATTCATTAGTCCATTTTTGTGTATAACCTTTCTCAAAATGGCTTTTCCATTTGTATATCCTTACAATATCACCAACTTTGAACTTGGGCTTTCTCAAATTAATCTCCTTTTCATATTCTAATTTTGTAAATGTTTCTGATGGTTTTGATTTTGTTGATGAATGAACTGTATTGTTGTAATCATCTACAATATCCTGAATTAAATACACCCATTTTTGAGAACCGAGTTGTGTGAATTTTTTATATAATTTCTCTTTCAAAGTACGATTAAAACGCTCAATAACAACTGCCTTTCCTTCATTAAAGGTGCTGTATAATTTAATACCCTTCCCCTTAAGAAATTTCATGAATATTTTGTTATAGAACTCTGTTCCCTCATCAGTCCATAACTTCTTTGGTTTCCTTTTATCCCGATCAAATATTAGCTTAAAGGCTAACATTAAAGTATCACCCCTTTTATTTTTTAAAGGGACAACCCAGGCAAATCTACTCCTCAAATCAATAACGGTTAAAGCATACCTGTATCCCCTGTCATTATTCAATTCAATTAAATCAGCGGACCATATGTGGTCGGTGTATTTAGAATAAACCTTCCTTCTTTTAAACTTTGTGATTATAGGTTTGTGTAATTCTTCAGCCAAAAGCTCCTCAGTCTTGATGACATCATTAGAGCCTAATAGTTTTTTGAGGAATAACCAAGACCAAGTTTCAATTTAGCATTTATCAAATTTCTCACAATAAACCTATCAACTTTCTCTCTCAACGTTGGATTTTGTATCAAAGACAAATTATACAACATTTCGCTGTCGGCTTTATGTTTTTCAGTCAACGTAGTGGTTTTCCCATAAGCAATATCATGCTTCATACACACTTCGTCAACCCTATTTGTAGGTTTAGACCAAGGTTTAGGATTGTCAGCCTCATCTAATCTTTTATCCAAGTTTGTTCCTGGACCACAGAAAGAATACCCTGGAAGGTGTAATTCCCCTGGAATTCCAGTTGTTGTAAATTTACTTCCTGACAGAAACTTTTGTATGTCTCCTCCTCTTTTAGGAGAGATGAATTGGCACTTTTTAGAGCCACATACTTGACATATTCCTTTTTGATAAACTCTATTATTTTTAGCTTTAACATAAGAGATATTTTTAGATTTAGTTTTCTTTTTACATTTGAGACAATAACTCATATTTATTTATCAGAAAAATTCCGACAGAGTATCAAAACCTTTTTGGTTTTCAACATATACATTTCAATCTTTATTTTTAAAACATAAAGAATCCTAAGGAATGCCTTCACTCTCTCCTCCATTTATTTACAAATAAAACTAACTAAAGTCAATAACACCAACATCATCAACCACATAATCTTTTCCTTCTTCTTCTTCTTCACCACTTTCTCGTTTAAAATCTCCCTGAAATTGAAGACATTGACGTTGTTAATCTTGAAAATAATATTTCCATTAGACTTTTCATTTCTTTATTTTCCTCCTCAGTGCGTTGAGTTTGATTTATTTGGTGTAATACCTTCAATCTTTTATTAATCTCACTGATTTCCATCTTTTTATATTTTTCCTCCCTCTCTCTTTGCTCCCTCTCCTCCTTCTCTCTTTTCTCCCTTTCCTCCCTCTCCTCCTTCTCTCTTTTCTCCCTTTCCTCCCTCTCCTTTTTTTCCCTTTCCTCCTTCTCCTTTTTCTCCCTCTCTTCCTTCTCTCTTTTCTCCCTTTCCTCCCTCTCCTTTTTCTCCCTCTCCTCCTCCTTTTTCTCCTTCTCCTTTTTCTCCCTCTCCTCCTCCTTTTTCTCCCTCTCCTCCTTCTCCTCCCTCTCCCTTTCCTCCTTCTCCTTTTTCTCTCTTTCCTCCTTCTCTTCTTCAACTCCTTCCTCATCCCTTGCTACCCTTGAGTTTGAACCCCAAAGAATATTATACATATACTCATCTGGATTTTGAGATATTCTTGTATCTATAATTATTTTTCTCATAATAGGATACCAATAAGATTTGTTGACGATTTCTAAAAGAGTTTTATATTTCATAACTTTGAGAAGTTCATTTTTATTTAATATTTTAAACAAGTCTCTATTTGTGGGTTTAACAATATCAGTATAAGGCCAGTTTTTAATGACAAAATTCCCATGTATATGCTCCAAATCATAAGGTATGTAATACCGAGCACCCTTTTCTTGTAGGTATCCTTGAATACAAAAATTATAATTCTCTTGTAGTCTTCTTCCTGCCATTTATGTATCAGAAATATATGTGAGATTAATATTATGACAGGTAATACCACCCCATCTTCCCACTACCAAATCGGTTTGTATTCCTCGGCTTTCTATCCTTATCTCATTACCTTCCTTCTTTGTCATGCGAACCATCGCTATACTATCATATATTTTTCTTTTCTTAAAATCACGTATTTGTTGTTTACTAATTGTACTTCCACATAAATCCTTATCCTCACCAAGTGGATAATATTCTTCTTTACGAGACTGATTTAAATCATGTAGGTCTTCTATGTTTATTGAAAAAGACCAATTATACCCTAAATCAGGCATATCATACCCCCATTTATTAATTCGCATATTAACTAAATGTCCTTCTTTATAAAATTCAATTGTAAGCAGGTAGTTAAATTCAATGAGGAAAGGTGTATGGTCAGTATAACCAGGTGTTGTGGTTGTAAATTTTACTTCTTTCACAAAACGTGCTGTTTTCTTTAAAAATATATATTGTGATAAATCACTTAATCTAATTAAGTCATTCGCATCTGTAGGGTTTGGATAATTGATTAATTTATAAGTATTCTTCATATTAATATTTTTACTTACACTATATTTTTGTCGTTCAGCCTGTGCCTTTGTATAATAATTTGATAAATCAATATCCTGAGAGGATTTTCCAAAGATAGAACCATCTTTTCCAACATAAGTCATTTATATTAGATTAAAAATGATATCATAAAAATTTTCATTATTGTTGAGTTGAAATAATACATATAAACATAATTGACCACAACATTTAGAATTAATTTCTTGAACTTGAAATGTTTGATAAACACCATTCTGTAAGAATTGTATTACTTCAACAGGTGGTGGCATACCATAACTATCAAAATAATATTTATCCTGACTATTATGAATACAAACCCAATGAGAACCATTCTGTGTGTCTAAATTCATAATAATATTCTTTGTATTCTTATTTATATGTATTAATTCATCTCTCATACAAATAACCACATTATCAATTTTTAGTGTTTTACAATACTTAGCTAGTTCTATATTTGACGTTGTATTCTTTCCAAATTGTTTAAACCATTTATCCATTTATTTATGAGAAAGATACAATCCATTACCCCGTTTAGTTAGTTTAACACCCGCTTGAGCGATAGAGGAAAGCATATCTCCAACCAACAATCTAGCTTTATCAGGTAGACTTTCAAGTTTTTGAGCAAAATCTACAATTACACCACTTCCACTAATTTGTTTCTCCAACTCCTTGTTATGTCTTTCCAATTCTTTTTGAGCTTTTAGTTGTGCCTTCCTTTCGTTAGCAGTTTTTACCGCTGCTGAAATACCACCAGTCAATGCTCCCGCCGCACTTAAACCAGCAAATAAAGGAATTAGAAACGGGAGAAATCCTCCTCTTGACTCGTCTATTGAATATTTCTTTAACATAGGTTTCGTCATTTTAATTTTAAGTGATCCAACATCATTTAGTGTTTTTACTTGTGTGTGTGTGAGTAAAACATCAATTCTTACAGCTCCTTTTCTTTGAATTGTATTAACATTAATAATACAAGGCTTTTGATTTTGAATACAAGATGTTAATTTATTAAGATTGATTTGATTAACATATACCCCAACCATTTATTTATGAGAAAAAACCTATGTGATATTAATCATAACACCATTATCTGTATTAATCTGTAATTCTGTTTCCTCCAAAAGCAAACAATATGCATTAACCTCTTCACTCTCCCCTCTTTCAATGTATAGAGAAGTATCCACTCGATTAGACTTTATAGTTTCCTTTTGAGAACTCAGGTCAATTGCGTAGATTGTATAAAGTTTTTGAAACGCAACCATATCCAAAATAGGATCATTATTACCATTACTTTCACACACCTTTTGGTAGGACTTGTAGGCTTCCGCATAATCATTTTTTTCCCAATCAATTTCCAATCTATCTCGTGGATAAAATGTGCCATCAAGAGAAACCCGAAGTTGTTTCACCTTAGCATTATCACTCAGCGCATTATTCTTATTAGTACCGTCCTCTCCATCTGGTTTTTTAAAAATGAGCCAGAGGTATCGTGGCTTTCCTTGAAGAACACCCAAATTCCAAGTGTAGGTAGTGTGTTCCAGTTTAACGTGTTGACATCTTCTTTTAAGGTATGATACATTTAGCGGTTTCTTTGAGTTAAGTCTTCTATTTAACATCTCTTCCGTTTTAAGATTAGGAGTATATTCACTGATATACCAACACAAATCATTAATAACAAATTTATTGTTGTCTCCAAAAGCATTTTCATCCCCAAAAAGCAACCTATTTACATTATCATTCCTTTGTAGTTGAAATCTAATTTTAAGACCATACAAAACTTTATCATAATCGCAAAATCCAAATATACCTTTAAGAGGTACTGCTACGGTAAAACTATTCACTGCTTTTGTTTCATCATTATACATTGACTTCCTTTGACTATAACCAGGGTCTGCGTTTGTACCCGTTGACATATCAGGAATAAAACCTTCAACAGCTCCCTTACCCATTCTATCACTAAACGAATATAGTGTAAATTTCATCATTTCAGATGTAGCAGAGACATAATCAACCGCTTCAACCTCTTGTGTTCCAATATACAGGCGGACACTGTCAAACATTTTCCAGAAGAAATCATTTACGAGTGTAGCATTAGTATTATTCGCAGCCTTAGTGAATTTAAATTTACACAGCAAGAAACTATCAGCTATATTCAAGTAAGTTTGTTGATTATTTATTTCAAAACTTTTTGTTCCGTTTGAATTCCAGTCTGTTCCTGTAATAGCATTTACCTTAAAATAGTCTTCCTTTTTAGTGGAGTTTGAAATGATAATCGTATCATCCAAATCATAGATACTATCAATCGCTTCCATACTTGTATTTATATAGCATTAAAATTGTTGAAACCCTGACCCAAGTATTTTAATGATTTTTTGTCGTTCTTGTGAAGATAGTTGAGTTTTACCTTTTTTTATTTCTTTGATTGCTTGTAATTTATGAGACTCCTTTTGAGCATCTTTTATACTCTTTATAGCACCCGCAACGGAGCCCACGGCAGAAGCAGTTGAACCAATTAGGTCTTTATGTTTAAGGACGGTTGAACCAATACCCATTAGAGTATCAATTATCCCATCTCCTTTATTTCGAAATTGATGACCTACACCTCGTTGTCTCTTAGGTTTATAGTATCCTCTACCCACATACCTTGTATAGTCTGGTGAAAGGAACATGCCCTCCCCTGTAATTATTTTATATTTTCCCAACTCGTGTTTTCTCACAATAACCATTATTTATTTATTGAAAAACTTCACGTAGGTGAATTCTGATGGATATAATTTCATCATTAAAGGATATCATACGATTATCTTGGTCGGTTATCCTAAAATTTACTCTGTATATGGTTTTTCCTGACACAGGTAAATAGACAAGATTTTTTGGTTCCATATTAAATTTATAACCAATCGGGGTTGAGTATGCACTGAATGAAAATATTGTATTTGTTCTTATTCCATCGTTATAAGCACCATCAATCAAATCACAATGAATTAATACTGAATTTATACCGGAGGATATTTGGATAACATTATCACTGTAAAACGTCCCGTTATTTTCAATCTTTTTTGAAGAGAAACCCAATAGCTCTCTAAACGAATTTTCAATCGTGAAATCAACTTTATAATTATTTTTAAGTTTAATAGTTGATTTTGAAGTGTGTTTTTGAATATCTATTACAATATTTTTTGGTTCATCACCTTTTTCTTTCATAAGGCGAGAGACTTCTGAAGATATTTGAGAAATCTCGTAAGCTCCAGGTGAAACGGTTATAGTTTTATATCCACTTCCTGGATTATAACTAAACTTGTTGTTTTTCTCTGTGATATTAAAAAGGGTATTGTAAGTTTCCATTGACAACAAAGATGCCTCATATGAGGTAAGGGGGTCAAGTTGTAGTGGGTAAGGGAATGAAGCTGTGTAATCGCTCGTTGTGAAATTAAAACTAAGAATTGTGCTTCTCATCTTATTTAATATCTAATAAAATATCTTTGTATTGACATTTATTAATTATTTTCATGTTCATCAACTGATCTAAAATGGCTGAGGATTCATTAAAACAATTGTTGTTTCCAGCCTTCTTACTACCTAACAACAATAATAGCCTATTAACTAATTGTGATGGGTCATTTGGAAGAAAACTAACACCCGAACCAAGCTTACTTAAAGCATCAATAATATGTTTCTCCTTCTCATTCTTCTTACTTTTACCAGCAACAGAAACTCCATAATCAAGTGCATTTAACAACTCAATATATACCCTATCTTCCTCTCTTTCCATATCAAGTGGTTCCTCAAAATATTTTGAACCGCTGAATCCGGGGTTTGTTAGAAGAAACATTAATCTTGGAGTTAATTTAACATTTGGTTGAGTAGAACTCAAGAACATCAATTCATCATTAAATATCAATACCTTTTCTTCCACAAGATGAAACACTGCTGGTTCTTCTGTTGGAATGAGACCTGCTCTGGTTTTTGAACCCGCCGAATATTCATTGTTTTGAAGAGCTTCCACAACATAATTAGGGGGTTGATTTACCTGCTCAAGTTTCCGAAATAATCCCTCGTCATCATATTCTAATTCACCAAGTTCTTGTTTTGTTATCTGACTAAAATCTTTGAGCATTTGAAGTTTTTTCGGAGTAAATTCTACCGTGGGAACTGTAGGTGAGTGTTGAGTTTTCAAAAGTGGTTTAAAGAATTTCTCTTGTTTTCTTTCAAAGGCTTCTTCACCAGTTAGTTTCTGTCTCCGTTTCTTCTTTATCTCTTCCTGTTGTTTAACAACTTTTGAAACTAATTGTTGATGTTCCTTAAACTTTCTTTCTCTTTCTTCGGTATTCATTTTCTGTATTTATTTATTGAAAAATATCATTTAGTATCTCATCTTGTTTCACAACAATATATTTATATTTTCCAATCGTGTGTTTCATATAATTTTCAAATTCTTTTTTACTACATAACGTAGAGCAATTATCTCTCCAAAAATTATTTACATCTATTGAATTTAACTTAAATAAAATAAAAGTATTGGCATTGTTTCTTATTGAGCGTCGAGGGAGTTGAAAATATGATTGACTAAGATATATACAATTACAAGAAGAATGTCTCCCTCTTGTATAGTAGCTATCCATTACTGTTTGGTTTCTCTCATTAACACAATCATCAAAGATGACGAGGTTCTTTTTTGATTTATCTAAATCTTGAGGTGAAGGTATATCATCCGTATTATCACTGAGAATACAAGTTATGGGTTTCGATTTTGATTTCTGTGTATCACAAAATAATTGTATTATATCTTCAATATTATAATCATTCAGTTTGTTTTGAAGTTTAAATAAACCGATAATGTCTTCCTTTTTAAGACCTGCATTAAAACCCTGTGAGAGTAGTTGATACTCGGGTTGAAAACTTGACTTTGTAAAAATTATTAAATTATCATAATCTAAAAAATTAGGACCAAGGAGCATCTTTAAAAGTAAACAGGTTTTCCCACATCCGCTTGAACCAACTATTAGACATC
Organism: Myxine glutinosa; assembly: GCF_964187855.1. Taxonomy (NCBI): domain Eukaryota; kingdom Metazoa; phylum Chordata; class Myxini; order Myxiniformes; family Myxinidae; genus Myxine; species Myxine glutinosa. The sequence goes on along the minus strand of NC_136265.1, from coordinate 203,783,044 downwards.
TCAATGAATTTGGAATGTTTTTATGGTTATTAAATTTTATCTTATTTTCCCAAACGGGTAAAAAATCATTCATTTATATATTTGGAAAACAAGTCATCCAACTTTTTTTGAGCTATTTTAGAAACTCTATATTTTATCCTGAGTTCGGGTTTAATTTCAAAATAATTCATTATTTTATTTATGTAGTATCTTGTATTAACATTTCCATTAAAATTATTTTGAATAATAAATATCATTAAACCCTTATACATTTCCTCAATACAAGGAGTCTCTTTCCTTGTAAGAAATGGTGTATTATCACCATAATGCTTAACATTCATCTCTCTTATTAATCTTGTAAAGTAATTCATTTTTGGTTCTAATTTAAAAGAGTTATATGTTTTTTTATATTTCTTATTATCATTAATTAGAATATAATCACAGAATAAACATTGTTTATATGAATCCTCATCATTAAGCCCCACTCTATCACAAGCCGGACAATTCTCTAATTTATCATATGGAGAGTCTGGAAATTCTAAATATCCTTCAGAACTTATCATATTTATGTGGTAAATTTTTACTTAAACTAAACGCAAGTTTATTCATTAATAAATACAATGTTTCAAAGCACAAAAGACAAATTTCAATCAATCTCTACTTCGGTGGAAGATATAGAAAAATATGTCAAAGATGTTAAATTGAACAAAGATAAATATGGAAATTTTTGGGTAAAACCAGTTATGGAAAATAACATGAGCCCCTCTATTTCATTTAAAGGAAGAGCTCTAACTATACCTGGAAAGACATCCATTAAAGTAAATCTAACAAAAGTTTCTCCTCTACTCCTGGCAATTTATTCAAAGCTTGAAAAAGTGATTGACCACGATACTTTGAAAAAGAATGATAAGACCATTAATAATTCTAGAGGAGACATTTGTATTTTCTTTAATAATCCAAAGGGTGTAGATCTAAGTAAAATGAATGATGTTAATATTTCTGGTGAAATGTCATTTCGTTCTATGATAGTTAGAGATTATTTAAAGATAACTTTTGATATAAAAATTGTAGAGATTGAATCTGTTAATGAAAGAAAGTATATAGATATTGATGGGAATATTTTTCTTGCTAATTAAATATGAGTCAATACAGCAGTGAAGATTTTACTATTTCATTGAACTTGGACGATGGTGATGATAGTATTTCATTGAACACAGATGATAGTTATGATACTAATAGTTTGTGCTCAAATGATAGTTATGAGAGTAGCTTTATTGATGACTCTGAGTATGATTCTGAGTATTCATGTGATAGTTATGACTTAGATGATTCTGAGTGAAAAAGTGTTTTAGTTTAAACACAGCGATATATATAAAACGGAGCTGTAAAGCCCAAAAGTGTTTTCTTTTAAGCACAGTGATATATATAAAACACCACGTTTTCTCACGCTATAAATATGGTTTATTGTGATACTTGCGAGAAGGAAGTAAAATATTATAAACAACATATTCTCACCGCAAAACATACATACAACATTTTTAACAAACTTTCCCCTCTTCCACCTGAAACAAAACACTGTTCTACATGTAATAAAAATATCCTCAAGAAAGGCTTCAAAATACATCTTAAAACAAATCTACATTTATCAAATTTTATCACAACTAAAAACTCTGATGGAGCATTCAAAGGACATATTAAAATAAGAGTCTTTAACTTCAAACCTCCTGAACCAGAGTCTATAGTTGATGCTGTAGAAATAGTTAAACCTGCTGTTCAAACGTTGATTGAAAAAACACTAAAGGAAATGAAACCACTTAAATTTTATATGGGAGTAAAATTAGAAATGACAAAGGATGAAGGAGTTATAGATGCACCATACATGAGAACTGAGCCACACTTTATATCTTCATATCAAGATTTTAAAACATCAGGAGTCTATGATGAACTTATTAAACAAGAGCAAGATGTGGATAATTCAATCGTAGGAAGTGGATTCAATATAGGAAAAATTATTTACATAGACATTCATATTCTTAAATCAGATCCTCTAAAAGCTTCTTCTTACATTGATTTACCCAGTGTTATCAAAAATAGAAAAGCAGTTATCAATATCAAAAATAAAGACAATAAATGTTTTCTCTGGTCTATTTTAGCACATTTACATCCTCCACATTTTCATGATGAAAGAGTATCTCATTATAAAAAATATGAGAATACATTAAATACGAAAGATCTAAAGTTTCCAATGACTTTAAATGATATTCCTAAATTTGAAAAGATGAATAATTTATCAGTTAATGTTTATGGTCTAACAGAAACAAACAACATTCAGGTTTTAAAGCTTTCTGACAATTGTAAACAAACTCATATTAATCTTCTATATTTTAATTCAGACGAAAATTCACATTATACATACATCAAAGATATTGCTAAATTAATAAAACCACAAGTCTGTAAGAGAACAAATAAAATATATATTTGTTTGCGTTGTCTTAACTTCTTCAATTCACAAGAAAGATTAGATAAACATTCAAATTATTGTGGCGAACATAAATCAACGGTAATCAATATGCCTAAAGAAGGCTCAAAGATCACATTCAAAGATGAAAATAAAAAGATCAAACATCCATTTGTTATATATGCTGATTTTGAAAGTATTTTAGAAAAAATTGATACTGCTTCTCAAGATCCAAAAGAATCATACACAAATAAATATCAAAAACATACTCCTTGTGGTTTTTGTTATTATATCAAATCATCCGTTGGTGATAAATATAACAAGTTAGAGATGTATAGAGGCTCAAATACCCCAGAGGAGTTTGTGAAACGACTAGAAAAAGACTGTGTTCGATTAACCAAGATAATGAGAGAAACCAATAAACCAATGTCCTTAACAAGTAAAGAAAAAAGGGAATTTATAAAAAACAATGTCTGTCATATTTGTGAGGAGAAAATTGGTAAAGGTCTAAAGGTTAGAGACCATTGTCATCTCACTGGTAAATATAGAGGTCCGGCTCATCAAAGTTGTAATATTAATTATCAACTCCCCTCTTTCATTCCTGTCTTTCTTCATAACAACGCTCATTATGATACACATCTATTTATCAAGGAACTCTCAAAGACTTCTGGAAGTATCTCAGCAATTCCAAACACGGATCAGAAATACATTTCATTCACAAAAACAATTCACACATCTCCTATTACTCATATCAGATTTCTTGATACATTTAAATTCATGGCAAGTCCATTGGTTAACTTGGTTCAAAATCTAAAAGAGTTTCCATGTCTTTCAGAGTATTTTTTAGATAAAGATTTTCTAACACAAAAGGGAATTTACCCCTATGACTATATGGACTCATTTGAGAGATTCAATGAAACACAACTTCCTTCAAAAGAAAATTTCTATAACAAATTAAATAATAGTCATATATCTGATAAAGATTATGTACACGCACAAAATGTTTGGGAAAAATATAACATCAAGAATCTTGGCGAGTATCACGATTTGTATCTCAAAACTGATGTGCTTTTATTGGCCGATGTATTTGAAGCCTTTAGATCTGTTTGTCGCACTGGATATGGATTGGATCCTGCTCACTACTACACAGCACCTGGATTGGCCTGGAGTGCGATGTTGAAAATGACAAAACAAGATTTGGATTTGATAACCGATGTTGATATGCTTTTGATGATTGAAAAGGCAAAAAGAGGTGGAATTTCACAAGTCTGCTCGAGTAGATACGCAAAAGCAAATAACAAATATCTTCCAAATTATGATCCAACGAAAGAGAGTTCTTACTTGATGTACTATGACGCGAACAACCTGTATGGCTGGGCAATGTCTCAGGCTCTTCCTTATGGAAAACTTAGATGGGTAAAGGAAAAAGACTACAAAAACGTTTTACAAGATGTATGTATCTCTACACAAAAAGAATTGGATGAAGAAAAAGTTGGTTATTATTTTGAAATTGATTTAAAATATCCAGAGGAACTCCATAACCTACACAAAGATCTCCCATTTGCTTGTGAGAAAGCAAGTCCAAAGAAAGAATGGTTGAGTGATTATCAACGATCGTTTGATATAGGTGAATCAACAGAAAAATTACTTACTACATTATATAACAAGAAAAATTATGTTCTACACCAAAGAAATTTGCGACAATATTTATCAAAAGGTCTAAGAGTAGAGAAGATCCATAGGGTTCTAAAGTTCAATCAAAGTCATTGGTTAAAGGGGTACATTGATTTTAATACACAAAGAAGAACAGAGTCAAAAACAGATTTTGAGAAAGACTTTTATAAATTGATGAATAATGCGGTCTTTGGTAAGACTATGGAGAATGTGAGGAAAAGACAAAATATCAGACTATCAACATCTTGGGAACAAGCATCAAAATTAATTAATAGACCGAGTTTTACTCGAGCTGAGGTCTTTACTGAGAACTTTTGTGCGATCCATTTGATTAAAGAGAGTATTGAAATGAACAAACCTATTTATATTGGAACAACAATTCTTGATTTATCAAAGTCATTAATGTATGATTACTTTTATAATAACTTGAGGAAGAAATATCAAAATGATGTTAATCTACTTTATATGGATACAGATAGTTTTATTTTGAAAATTAATACCAACGATGTTTATTCAGACATGAAAAGAGACATTAATATCTATGACACGAGTAATTACAGTCCAGAGAGTGAGTTGTTCTCTTCTAAAAATAAAAAGGTGATTGGAAAGTTCAAGGATGAATTAGGAGGAAATGTTATGAGTGAATTTGTGGGATTGAGGTCAAAGGCTTATGCTTATAAATACATTGTGAATAACGTTGAAAAGACTGATAAGAAGTTAAAAGGTGTAAAGAAAAATGTTATTAAAGAAACAATAAACTTTAAGGATTATTATAACTGTTTAACAACAAAGAAAGAAGAGTTTAGAAAGATTAATGGAATAAGAAGTTATAAACATCAATTATATTCAGAAGAGATAAATAAGAAAGCATTGGGGGCTTTTGATGATAAGAGGTTTATTTTAGAAAATGGAATTGATAGTCTCCCTTATGGTTATATAAGTATATAAGTGATAAGATATATATAAGTGATAAGATATATATAAGTGATAAGATATACATAAGTGATAAGATATATATAAGTGATAAGATATATATAAGTGATAAGTTAAAAAGGGGGGGGGTTGGGGATTTTAACGGGCTACCGCCGCCTTTTTTACTATTATATAAATGATAGAACCAAGTATCAACCAGACTAAAGAGTGGAGGTGTAATCAACCTTGGTATATAAATGGAAAACATAATGAATGTGAAAAATATCAAATAGGTATAATTGAAAAGGCAACTGGTAAAAAAGTTCACAAAACAAATAAGAGAATTAATTTAAATACCGGTGAATTGGGTAAAAAAGATGGAAATATTTTTGAGTGGACGGAAAACTTTGATGGTTGTCAGGAAAATATATACTTTAATTTAAAAATGGTATGTGGCACTGGAGGCGCTCAAGCAAGAACATTGAGGGAGGTTTACCATTTTATCTTAGCTCAGTTAAAATATCTTAATAAAGAACCAAACTCAAACATATTTTTTGTTAATATATTAGATGGTGAAGAGAGTTGTAGGAGAATTAAATTATTTCCCACGCATAAACAAATATTTGTAGGGTCGTTGTTTGAGTGGGTTATATTCACCAGATGATATTAAGAGTAAAAGGTTAAAAGGTCCATGAGGTCAGAAGGATCACAGGTGTTTAAGTGGTCTAATGAATAAGGATAACATGTCAAAAGGTTAGAAGGTTCGTAAAGAACAGGGTGAGAGAAATATAGGTGTTTAGGGGCAATGAGGGAGGGAAAGAATTAATATGGAAGTGAATGGGTCAATGTTTGAGTGGGTCAAAGATTAATCTGCCAGATGATATGTAGAAGAAGGATGATAGGTCTATAAGAGAAAACAAATATTTGTAGTGTTTGAGTGGTCTAATGAACAACATTAAGGATAGGTACTACAGACAAAAGGTTCATAAAGATGAGGGTGGGAGAAATAGAGGTGTTTATGATTTTTGAAAAAGACAAGGGGTTAAATGACATTAGATAGGGATTTCCCATGTTAAACGGAGGTGTCCCAGAAGCAACATTATTACACTACTTATGCATCCGCCCACATTATGACATCATTAAAATACTTGTACCAAGTTTGATTTCAATCCATTCAGCTGTTCTCAAGTTATCACATCTTTACCTGACATGACCTGTGACATTTGACCTCGGGACCCCAAAATCTAATCAGTTAATCATTACTTCATTATACATGCCTGTACCAAGTTGGAATTAGATCACTTCAGCCATTCTCAAGTTATAGACCCATTGCAGACTTCGACCTTTGACCTCTTAACCCCAAAATTTAATCAGTTTATGTTTATATCACGATACATACCCGTACCAAGTTTTAATTTAAATCCCTTCAGCTGTTCACAAGTTATCACATTTTTACCTGACATGACCTCTGACATTTGACCTCGGGACCCCAAAATCTAATCAGTTAATCATTACTTCATTATACATGCCTGTACCAAGTTGGAATTAGATCACTTCAGCCATTCTCAAGTTATAGACCCATTGCAGACTTCGACCTTTGACCTCTTGACCCCAAAATCTAATCGGTTCATCTTTACATCATTCTACATAACTAATACACACGCTCATTACGGGAGCGGCAGGGGGGGGGGGGGGGGGAAGTCATGTTATTATCCTTATTATTATTATTGCCAATTATTATTACGATTACTTATGTTAGATTAGGTCATTGAAAGGATCAGACCATGCATGACATTATAACAAGTTAGATGAGGTCATTGAAAGGATCAGAACATGCATGACAATATAACATGTTAGATCAGGTCATTGAAAGGATCAGACCATGCATGACAATATAACATGTTAGATCAGGTTATTGAAAGGATCAGAACATGCATGATATTATACCATGTTAGATCAGGTGAATGAAACGATCAGACCGCATGACAATAAAACATGTTAGATCAGGTCATTGAAAGGAACAGGACATGCATAAAAATATAACATGTTAGATCAGGTCATTGATAGGATCAGAACATGCATGATATTGTTACGTTTGTGGGGGGTAGACAATGAATACCTCAGTCCAGGTAGAAGTGTATAGATTACCATGCTCCGTATGTCATGAAGAAGAAGAAACCTGTAACTTAATTCAGCTCCGTGTGTTCCGATTAAGTGTGACGTGTGGCCATACGGAGGGTGGCTCTTGTGCTATGCAGCTTAGGGAATAAGAATAAATCCCCCAATCCATCCTACCTCTTGTGATCTGACTTTTGTGGTTATAATAAATCGGCCTGCGATAAGATGAGGGTTGTCAGGAAACGAACTCAGGCACATTACAGCACAAGCCCGACAGATACCCAGCACATTTGCCGATTGGCAAAAGGGGCCCGTCCCAAAGGGAAAGATTGGTCATGGTCATGGACTGGAGTGGTGGGGCGTGGGGATTGGTTTGAGTGTGACGTCAGCGAAAAGAGGGTAAGGTGCGTTTCCCCCTTTCTCTCTTTTTCTCTCTCTCTCGGGTCATGGAGGTGTTGGTGAAAGGCGGACATATTTGCGTGCTCTCGTTTTCTGGGTTTGGTGGTGAGCGGTTGTCTCCCGGGACATTTTCTCTTTCTTAACTTCCACTCATCCTCTGCCTTTGGTGGTGAACGCTCACGATTACCTATCTCTCTCTCTGCTTTGGGATTTCACGGTAAGCGGTCGGAGTTCATAGCGCTCCTGCATGAGGGGAATTCATTGACGAGCACGTGAACATTTTGTAGCACTCTTGCGCTGGCGACATTGGAAGTCTGGACGATCGGGAGGACGAGCGCGGCTGAGTGAACGAGGGCATGCAGAGGCCCTTTTCCCCGCCAAGGCCGGTGCCGTGTCCGGATTGCGCGCTTGGGGCATGGACGACTCCTACGAGGTTCAAGAGCAGCTCGGAGCTAAGTGCCCACAAAAATAACAAGCATTTAATTTCACCTTTATTTTTCCCTCTGTGTGAATTCGAGTCTGTATGGGGACAACCCGTTTAGGAATCTTATTTTGCCGTGTTATATTCTGTTACCAGCAATTTCTTTAATAAAGCCGGTATTTTTGTACATTTAAATTCCGTGTCAGGTTGAGTTAATTTTCACAGGTTCGCACAAGTCGGGTGGAAGCCATCCAGGTAAGTTCGTCATGCTCCTTTCCCTTGCGTGTAAAGAATACCGTCATCATTGGATTGCATGCCTTTAAAGCTCGTTTGGTCATCCGTGTCTGACCTTTTGTCCGACCTTTGGCCTTTGACCTCGTGAGCCCAAAATCTAACCAGTTCATCTTTACCTCATTATATACATACCTGCGCCAACTTTGACTAAGATCCCTTCAGCCATTCTCAAGTTATCATGGTAACGAAAACCTATCATGGATGGATGGACGGACAGACAGACAACCTGAAAACATAATGCCTCCAGCGACTTTGTCAATGGAGGCATAACTAGACAGTATTCATAGAACACTTAAACCACGCAGTCAACTTGATGCGAGCCAACTCTTCTGTTTTTTTAAGGCTTTTTTTTTATCCAACATGGCTGCCAGACCCCATGACCAATGGCATTATAAATTTACATTCTCTAATATAATTGCTGTGTAGTGCACACTCAAGAAATTTAAAACTGATCGGACTAAGCGTTGTCCTTGTCGGAAAAAATATATATATTAGGAAATATAGGAGAAATCTCATTGTACTTAAGTAGGGAGACTGTAGCTTAAGATTGTTTATGTGTCTTCACACGAGGGGTGAAGCAGTGATAATTAGTTCGGGACTAAGTAAGGTGAGTTTTCCCTAGTATGTGATTTTCCCTCTGTAATTTTCCCTTTACGTTTTGCTGACAAGGCCGGCCATAAAAATCTCCATTCAACCACAACAACCGTCTACTGCAAGCCAGGCACGTTCCCGGACACTAAATTCCGCCTTAATGGACCTCAAAGTCAGGCCCCGCCCAGTAGAGGCGGAGAGTCAGTGGGCGGTAAGAAAGGCCGTGAGGCCATGCCAGTAGAGGAAAAATGTTGTTCCTGGACCACCCTCATTTCCCCCATTCACTTACATGTAAATTTTCCTCTCCCCCCCACTTTTCTTCATTTCCCCTTAACACCTCTATTCCTACCCCCTTGGTCTTTAAGGACCTTTTAACCTGTTATCTTTTATCTTAAATAAAAGATAACCTTCTTTACTCCAACCTTTTACTCTTAATATCAATGATCAATGTTGTCTAGTAGACCACTCAGAACAACAATCCTACAAATATTTGTTTATGTGTAGGAAATAATTTAATTCTCCTACAACTTCCATCACCATCTAATAAATTAACAAAGAAGATGTTTGAGTTTGGTTCTTTATCAAGATATTTTAACTGAGCTAAGATAAAATGATGAACCTCCCTCAAAGTTCTTGTTTGAGCGCCTCCAGTGCTACACACCATTTTAAAATTAAAGTATATATTTTCCTGACAACCATCAAAGTTTTCCGTCCACTCAAAAATATTTCCATCTTTTTCACCCAACTCACCGGTATTTAAATTAATTCTCTTATTTGTTTTGTGAACTTTTTTACCTGTTGCCTTTTAAATAAGTCTTACTTGATATTTTTCACATTCGTTATGTTTTCCATTTATTTACCAAGGTGGATTACACCGCCACTCTTTAGTCTGGTTTATACTTGGTTCTATCATTTATATAATAGTAAAAAAGGTGGTGGTAGCCTGTTAAAATCCCTAACCCCCCCCCCCCTTTTTAACTTATCACTTATATATATTTTAACACTTATAACCATAAGGGAGACTATCAAATCCATTTCCTAAAATAAACCTCTTATCATCAAAAGCCCCCAATGCTTTCTTATTCACCTCTTCTGAATATAATTGATGTTTATAACTTCTTATTGAATTAATCTTTCTAAACTCTTCTTTCTTTGTTGTTAAACAATTATAATAATTTTCAAAGTTTATTGTTTCTTTAATGACATTTTTCTTTACACCTTTTAACTTCTTATCAGTCTTTTCAACATTATTCACAATGTATTTATAAGCATAGGCCTTTGACCTCAATCCCACAAATTCACTCATAACACTTCCTCCCAATTCATCCTTGAACTTTCCTATCACCTTTTTATTTTTAGAAGAGAACAACTCACTCTCTGGACTGTAATTACTTGTGTCATAGATATTAATGTCCTCTTTCATGTCTGAATAAACATCGTCAGTAGTAATTTTCAAAATAAAACTATCTGTATCTATCTATAATGCCAGTAATCTCTGTGTGTCTGTCTGTGTGTCTGTGTGTTTGTCTGTGACCGCTGTTTCTCGACAACCACGGGTCCGATATACTTGAAACTTGCCAGGTATATTGCTGGGGACCCGAGGATGTGCCTTTTCAAGGTTTGTAATTAATCGGACAAGTACCTACCGAGCTATGTCCAAAAAACGCTTCAACCAATCAGAGAGCAGCGAGCTATCACGTGTGCCGAACCGTTAATGCAATGCAAGCGTTAATGCGTTAATGCAAGGCTTTTCTTTTTTTCCCTCTTCTCTTTCTACTTTTCCTTGCGATTAAATTGCAAACAGCCAAAATACGTTGGCGCTAATTGAATAATTGGCCATTAACACTAAAATAATCGTAACTGCGATATGCCAACTTCCGGACAGTGCAGCCTTCCATGTTGTTGTTGTTTGCAGCAGCTGTTTGCAGCAAGGCAAGGCTTTTCTTTTTTTCCCTCTTCTCTTTCTACTTTTCCTTGCGATTAAATTGCAAAAAGCCAAAATACGTTGGCGATAATTGAATAAATGGGCATTAATAGATAGATAGATAGATATGCGATATGCGAACTTCCGGACAGTGTGCGCGTTACGAGCTGACCGCCATTACGGTACGTAATTCGATTTCTTATGCGCATTATTTCTCCCAATTCAGTCAGAGCGAAGGGCGGAAGCGAAGAGCGTTGTTATTTTTTGTTTACGGGCGTACGGGCGGGGTAGAGCGTACGGGTAGCGTTTTTTTTTTTTTTTGGCAAGGAACGGGCACCCACGTACGGGCAATGCCCTAGTCCATATAAAGTAGATTAACATCATTTTGATATTTCTTCCTCAAGTTATTGTGAAAGTAATAATACATTAATGACTTTGATAAATCAAGAATTGATGTTCCAATATAAATCGGTTTGTCCATTTCAATACTCTCTTTGACCAAATGGATCGCAAAAAAGTTCTCAGTAAAGATCTCAGCTCTTAAAAAACTCGGTCTGTTAATTAATTTTGATGCTTGTTCCCAAGATGTTGCGAGTCTGATATTTTGTCTTTTCCTCACATTCTCCATGGTCTTACCAAAGACTGCATTATTCATCAATTTATTAAAGTCTTTCTCAAAATCTGTTTTTGACTCTGTTCTTCTTTGTGTATTAAAATCAATGTACCCCTTTAGCCAATGACTTTGATTGAACTTTAGGACCCTATGGATCTTCTCTACTCCTAGACCTTTTGATAAATATTGTCGCAAATTTCTTGGGTGTAGAACATAATTTTTCTTGTCATAAAATGTAGTAAGTAATTTTTCTGTTGATTCACCTATATCAAACGATCGTTGATAAATCACTCAACCATTCTTTCTTTGGACTTTCTTTCTCACAAGCAAATGGAAGATCTTTATGTTTATTATGAAGTTATTCGGGATATTTAAAATCGACCTCAAAATAATAACCAACCTTTGAATCATCCAATTCTTTTTGTGTAGAGATACATACATCTTGTAAAACCTTTTTGTAGTCTTTTTCCTTTACCCATCTAAGTTTTCCATAAGGAAGAGCCTGAGACATTGCCCAGCCATACAGGTTGTTCGCATCATAGTACATCAAGTAAGAACTCTCTTTCGTTGAATCATAACTTGGAAGATATTTGTTATTTGCTCTTGCGTATCTGCTTGAGCAGACTTGTGAAATTGCTCCTCTTTTAGCCTTTTCAATCATCAAAAGCATATCGACATCGGATATCAAATCCAAAGCTTGTTTTGTCATTTTCAACATCGCACTCCAAGCCAATCCAAGCGCTGTGAAATAGTGAACAGGATCCAATCCATATCCAGCATGACAAACAGATCTAAAAACCTCAAACACTTCAGTCAATAAAAGCACATCAGTTTTGAGATACAAATCATGATACTCACCAAGATTCTTGATGTTGTATTTTTCCCAAACATTTTGTGCATGTACATAATCTTTATCAGATATATGACTGTTATTTAATTTGTTATAGAAATTTTCTTTTGAAGGAAGTTGTGTTTCATTGAATCTCTCAAATGAGTCCATATAATCATAGGGGTAAATTCCCTTTTGTGTTACTAAATCTTTGTCTGAGAAATACTCAGAAAGACATGGAAACTCTTTTAGATTTTGAACCAAGTTAGCCAATGGACTTGCCATGAATTTAAATGTATCAAGAAATCTGATATGAGTTATAGGAGATGTATGAATTGTTTTTGTGAATGAAATGTATTTCTGATCTGTGTTTGGAATTGATAAAATGTCTCCAGATGTCTTTGAAAGTTCATTAATAAATAGATGCATATCATAATGAGCGTTGTTATGAAGAAAGACAGGAATGAAAGAGGGGAGTTTATAATTAATATCACAACTTTGATGAGCCGGACCTCTATATTTACCAGTGAGATGACAATGATCTCTAACCTTTAGGCCTTCACCAATTTTCTCCTCACAAATATGACAGATTGTTTTTTCTAAATTCCCTTTTCTCTTCACTTATCAAGGACATTGGTTTATTGGTTTCTCTCATTATCTTGGTTAATCGAACACAGTCTTTTTCTAGTCGTTTCACAAACTCCTCTGGGGTATTTGAGCCTCTATACTCCTCTAACTTGTATATTCACCACAACGGATGATTTGATATAATAACAAAAACCACAAGGAGTATGTTTTTGATATTTATTTGTGTATGATTGTTTTGGATCTGGAGAAGCAGTATCTATTTTTTCTAGAATACTTTCAAAATCAGCATATATTACAAATGGATGTTTGATCGTTTTCTTTTCATCTTTGAATGTGATCTTTGAGCCTTCTTTTGGCATATTGATTACCGTTGATTTATGATCACCACAATAATTTGAATGTTTATCTAATCTTTCTTGTGTATGGAAGAAGTTAAGACAGCGCATACAAATATATATTTTATTTGTTCTTTTACATACTTGTGGTTTTATTAATTTTGTAATATCTTTGATGTATGTATAATGTGAATTTTCCTCTGAATTAAAATGTAGAAGATTAATATGAGTTTGATCTTTTTTATAATTTTCAGAAATCTGTAAAACCAGAACGTTGTTTGTTTCTGTTAGACCATAAACATTAACTGATAAATTATTCGTCTTTTCAAATTTAGGAATATCATTTAAAGTCATTGGAAAATTTAAATCTTTTGTATTCAATGTATTCTCATATTTTTTATGATGAGATACTCTTTCAACATGACTATCTTGTGGATGTAGATGTGCTAGAATAGACCAGAGAAAACATTTATCGTCTTTATTTTTGAAATTGATAACTGCTTTTATATTTTTGATAACACTAGGTAAATCAATGTAAGAAGAAGCTTTTCGAGGATCTGATTTAAGAATATGAATGTCAATGAAAATAATTTTTCCTATATTGAATCCACTTCCTACGATTGAATTATCCACATCTTGCTCTTGTTTAATAAGTTCATCATAGACTCCCGTTGTTTTAAAATCTTGATATGATGATATAAAGTATGGCTCAGTTCTCATGTATGGTGTATCTATAACTCCTCCATCTTTTGACATTTCTAATTTTACTCCCACATAGAATTTAAATGATTTCATTTCTTTTAGTGTTTTTTCCATCAACGTTTGAACAGCAGGTTTAACTATTTCTACAGCATCAACTATAGACTTTGGTTCGGGAGGTTTGAAGTTAAAGACTCTTGTTTTAATATGTCCTTTGAAAGCGCCATCAGCGTTTTTAGTTGTGATGAAATTTGATAAATGTAGATTTGTTTTAAGATGTATTTCGAAGCTTTTCTTGAGGATATTTTAATTACAGACAGAACAGTGTTTTGTTTCTTTCTGAAAAGGAGCTGGTAGGTGAAGTAGATTAAATGTGTGTTTGTTAGTTTTAAGGTGTCTTTTGTATTGTTTATATTCTTGTTCGCAAACGTCGCAATAAACCATATTTATATAGCAAAATTATACTTAAAGTAAAACACCTTTATAGAGGCTTTTTTAAAGATGAAACTGTGCTTAAAGTAAAACACTTATAGAAGAAACTGTGCTTAGAAGAAAGTGCCTTTTTACAGGCTTTTTATATATGAAACTATACTTAAAGTAAAACACCTTTTTACAGGTATACTGAAAGTAAAGTGCTTTTTAATCACTAAACTCAACACTAAAATCATCATCAATACCATCACAAAATTCAACAATAAAATCATCATCAATAAAGCTACCATCACAAAATTCAACAATAAAATCATCATCAATAAAGCTACCATCACAAAATTCAACAATAAAATCATCATCAATAAAGATACTCTCATACGAGTACACAGTATCACTATCACTCAATGAATCACTATCACCCAATGAAATAGTAAAATCTTCTGAATCCAATGAAATAGTAAAATCTTCCAGGTTCATTGAAATACTATCACTCAATGAATCACTATCATCACTATCATCCAAGTATAATGTAATAGTAAAATCTTCCGAGTCCATTGAAATACTATCACTCAATGAATCACTAAAATCTTCGCGACTGCACATATTTAATTAGTAGAAAAAACCTTACCATCTATATCAATATGCTTTCTTTCATTAATGGATTCAATCTCTACATTTTTAATATCGAAAGTTATCTTAAAATAATCTCTAATTATCATAGAACGAAATGACATTTCACCAGAAATATTAACATCATTCATTTTACTTAGATCTACACACTTTGGATTATTAACGAAAATACAAATTTCTCCACGTGTATTGTTGATGGTCTTATCATTTATTTTAAAAGCCCTACTCATATCGCGTCCGATCACTTTTTCAAGCTTTGAATAAATTGCCGGGAGTAGAGGAGAAACCTTTGTTAGATATACTTTAATAGATGTCTTTCCAGGCATAATTAGAGCTCTTCCTTTAAATGAAATAGAGGGGCTTATGTTATTTTCCATTATAGGTTTTATCCAATAATTTCCATATTTATCTTTGTTCAATTTAACATCTTTGACATATTTTTCTATATCTTTCACCGAAGTAGAAATTGATTGAAATTTGTCTTTTGTGTTTTGAAACATTGTATTTATTAGCTAAAAAAAACTTGCGTTTAGTTTAAGTAAAAATTTACTGTTTAAATATGATAAATTCTGAAGGAGACTTAGAATTTCCAGACTCTCCATATGATAATTTAGAAATCTGCCACCGTTCTGATAGAATAGGGCTTAATAATGAGGGTTCATATAAACAATGTATTTTCTGTGATTTAATTTTAATTATTAATGAAAAGAAATATAAAAAAGAACATAATAATTTTAAGATTACAGCTAAAATGAATTACTCTACAAGATTAATAAGAGAGATGAATGTTAAGCATTATGATGATAATATACCATTTCTTACAAGGGAAGAGACTATTTGTATTGAGGAAATGTATAAGGGTTTAATGATGTTTATTATTCAAAATAATTTTAATGGAAATGTTAATACAAGATACTATATAAATAAAATAATCGATTATTTTGAAATTAAACCTGAACTCAGGAAAAAATATAGAGTTGCTAAAAAAGCTCCAAAAAAGTTAGATCTCCTTTTTTCAAAATATATAAATGAATGATTTTTTACCAGTTTGGGAAAATAAGATAAAATGGAATAACCATAAAAAATCTTCCAAATTCATTGAGATGTCAAATAGTTGGTTCAAGCGGATGCGGAAAAACCTGTTTGCTTTTAAAGATGCTCCTCAGTCCTAATTTTTTAGATTATGATAATTTAATAATTTTTACGAAGTCAAGTTTTCAACCTGAGTATCAACTACTCTCACAGGGTTTTAATGTGGGTCTTAAAAAGGAAGACATTATCGGTTTATTTAAACTTCAAAACAAACTAAATCATTATAATATTGAAGATATAATACAATTATTTTGTGATACACAGAAATCAAAACCGAAACCAAAACCCATAACTTGTATTCTCAGTGATAATACGGATGATATACCTTCACCCCAAGATTTAGATAAATCAAAAAAGAATCTTGTTATCTTTGATGATTGTGTTAATGAGAGAAACCAAACAGTGATGGACAGCTACTATACAAGAGGGAGACATTCTTCTTGTAATTGTATTTATCTTAGTCAGTCATATTTTCAACTCCCTCGGCGCTCAATAAGAAACAATGCTAATACTTTCATTATATTTAAGTTAAATTCAATAGATACAAATAATTTTTGGAGAGATAATTGTTCTACATTATGTAGTAAGAAGGAATTTGAAAATTATATGAAACACACGATTGGAAAATATAAATATATTGTTGTGAAACAAGATGAGATATTAAAGGATGTATTTTTATTTTAAAGATAATTACATATATAAATGACAACAATTAATTATTATTAATCTTGTGGGTAAATCTGCTTCTGGAAAGAACTTTCATAAATCTAAACTCTTGAATAGTAAAAATGAAAAGATTGTAAGTTTTTTTTTTTTTAACACCCTATGATTCGTTTTGTAGGTACTACAACCAGAGCAATGCGACCAGGAGAAGTAGAAGGTGAAGATTATTACTACATTTCAATGGAGGAACATATGCGATTGGGTCCATCCGGCATTTTCGATTCTGGAGAGGAGGGATAATCGGGCCGAAGTTCCAGGCGCCATCTCGGCGCGGAGCCTTCCGGTCTCCGGCACGATGACCCAACCTCCCCCGGTCGGAGCACCGCGCCCGCCAGGGGGCGAAGGTCCGACCTGGCCTTCCTCCCCTGGAATCGTGCTGTTTTCCCCTTGCGCCACGGCACGGCACAGACCATACAGGGCGGGGCCCTGCCCGAATCGTGCACGCTGCTGCGGCAACGATCCCCGCAGCACACAAAGCGCACCATGCCCCGAGAGCTCGCATCGGCTATACGTCAGCCTAAACGCTGCCCCGGTCTGCATCGATGCCCGAGTCGCATTCTCACATCCACACGCGACCCATTCTAAACTCACACATCGAGGCGCTCCAGCGCCTCTCGTACATCCCATGCATCCCGTTATCACACTCTCTCGCGCACACTCTTCCATTCCACAGTCAGGTGCACACCACTCAGGCGCACTCACGCCACTCTCACACTCCATTAGTACACATCCTCGTGCACACCCTGGCACTCTCATACCACTTACGCACTCTGTTACACACTCTGTAACACCCACAGGTGTGCACTCCTACACACACCCAATCATCACCACACACCCTCGCGCACATGCTTGCGCACACTCCTCCGTTACGTACTTCGTAACTCCCATGGGTGTGCACTCTATTGTACACCCAATCACCCGCTCCGGTGTGCACTCCCGCACACTCTCCACAGCCAACTCACACTCTGTGTCGCACTCTCCACACATACACTCTGTTGTGCATTCATTCTCACTCTCTGTTTCATACTCGCGCTCCGGCGCCGTCTGCACACGCGTGCCATTCACCTTCACACAGCGCACCACGGACATTCCACAAGCGCCCGGGTGACGTCGGGATCCCAAGCGCGCGAAAAATCTTTTCGCGCCAAACACTTTCGCGCCAAACCTTTTCACGCCATACACAGCCATACTTACCTTCGGGACCCTTTTCCGCAGCAGCGCCTGCAAATTCTCATTGGGGTTAGAAAGCACGACATCACAATGCGAATGAAGACTTTGAGTACATTCCATTTCTTTCTTCAATTAATGTACTACCTCTGCCATCTCCTAAACCCCAATTTCCATGATAATTTCTTTTTCCTTATTAAGCTCGACGACCGCTTGTGCTAATAAAATACAATTTTCTAATTCGGCGGCTGTCGGCTTTTCTATACCCCGAATCGCGATTTATACCCAGGTCCACCTGGCTGTGCTTTGCTCTAACTTGCTTTCCCCGCGCTTCTCAAATCGCGTTAACCCGTCGCGAACCAATGTGCCCTCTTTGCCCAACTCGTGCTCAATGTCCTTCCCCATCTCTTTTATTTGGCCACCTATTCTGTTTCCAAACCCTTTTAACCCGTCTTTCATCTGGCCAGCCATTTCCTTCATTTGGTTACTTAGTTATTTCGTGGCTTCACCCGACCTGACCATAAAGGCCATCATTTCAGCCATAAATAATTGCATGTCTTTAGAACTGATTTGCGCAGCAGGCGCGGCCCTCGTCACCACGTGCGAGGCGCCGCCATTGTCTTTACCAGCTGCCGCACCCGTTTCTGCTTCCATTCCTTCCCGTGGGTCCTGGGTTATTAACTCAACCTTATCTTCTAACCCCACTGGTATCCGACCGTCTTGACTAGCCATGGCACGATGTTAATTTGGATGTCAACAAAATTTGGGCCGCTCATAATTTCGAGTGCGTTAGGCGCACTTCGGGTCCAATCCCACTTCCCTGACACCAATTGTTGCGGCCAATATGCAAAATTGGTGTCCAAAATTTGGTCTAAAAATTTTTGTCCCAGGTTCCAAATCCCACTCATGACACCAATTGTTGCGGATCTCCTAACGTCGGCCTTCCCCTTTATCAAGGGGTGATTAATCCCCTTGTCTTTTATCTAGCTGACGCGATCCAGGGCTATGACGTTCCTTCCGGTCAGCGCTGAATAGGGTGGTAGGCCGAATTATTCCTATTACCTAATTACCAGCGCCTCCCAGGAAGCAAGGAAATAACCCCGCCTGAACCACGGTTTTAGTGGAAACGCTGAGCGATAGCGAGCCACAATTCGGGCCATTAACAGGTACTAAACCCGATCTGAGCAGTTGTAACGTGCCACGCTTACCCAATGGAAGAAAAGACTGATACGGTTGAATTAAGAAGAAAGGAAGAACAGATTGGTTTATTAATTATTTACACAGGAAGAAGGAGAAGTACACACAGTGAAGCCTTAAAAACCGTCTTAACTTATCCCCTGGACAAACGGGCCCGCACACACATGCTCACATGGGGATGTAGAAGGTTGGGGTTGAAGGTCCAGGGATGATGTCCACAGCTCATTCTCCGGGTCCCCGACTCGTACCGCGAAGAAGATGGTAGGACGGATGGCAGGCGCTCCCCGCGTGTCGTTGGCACAGATCGGACAATTATCAGGGAAAGGTGAGCTTGGCTGGGCAGTTATTTCACGGCTTAGCCGCGTACGTAATAAACGAACCGGCTGGGCGGTTGTACTGGCGGTCTCGGCCGCGTGTGCAATTGAAATACCGGCGCTTTATATGCGCTCCCACCAAGCCCAAAGCCAAATCCTCAACGAGTCTTTGTAATCAGTCAGTATAACAGCGCCTCTCCCAACCAGTCCTCAACAATGGCGCTTTCCCACACGAAGTACTCGAGCCCTTGCACAATCAAAGTCCCCCCAGCGAGTCCTTTCACCAATGCCAAACGTGACAGTCCTCTTGGTAAAGCGCATATACTCTCAAGTCCTTATCAATTATTTCGCACGAGTCCTCTTCACCTCTTGATACCAGCGCATAAGTCCCCCACACAACAATTCCAAGGCTTGGCTTCCCTCACGAGTCCTTATGCAACGCGCAAATTGTGCAAGTCCTCTGTAATGCGTGAATATCCTCAAGTCCTCTTGGTAAAGCGCATATACTCCTTCTGGCCAGTCCTCTTACAAAGCCCCTCGCTCATCAGTCCTGTGTAAGGGCTTTGGGTGCGCGTTTACATATCGCCGCCCAGCGAACCCTCTCGAAATTGCCAGCCGCACTTTGACCCACGCCCCTCACGCCATTCCACCCAAGCCCTGATTGGTCGTTGGCTCTTACCGGCTCCGCCCTTGACGTCTGCTTGACGTGGCTACACCCCGACCTTGCGCTCCTCCCCCTTTTCAGGCCTACCACGTGGCATTTGGCTGGTTTGAGCATCCCAATGCGAGGGGCAACAGGGCGCAGACTGGATGGTGCGCAATGAGGAATGGGGCACAGACTGGATGGTGCGCAATGAGGTCGATTGGAGGGTGGGCTGCAAAATGAACGGGACCTACTCTTATTTATTTCTTTACACAATGCAGGTATCATGATTGGAAATGTCCTTATCTCACATATACTATGACATAACTAAAGTTCTAAAGTGGCCTACGTGTTGCATGTGGACTAACTATGGGGGCAAAACCTTTAACCTTTATTAATCAATATGTACATTTCTCAGAACAGCAACACTGCACCCCTCCTTCGCCAAGCTCGTCCCTGAGCCGGACCCACACACCAGTGAGCCCGACCGGTTCTGATGCAAGGGTCAGGACTACTTTTTAATTAGTGTGACACTTAGGTGTAGTTTCCCTCTACATTAACCTAACACCCTTTGTGCGACAGTTTTAAACACTAGATATGTCCCACCTATTGCGTTGTGTACTAACTATCAGACTCACGCCCACAATTAACCGAATTACAGAGAGAATTCGCAAACTATACATAAAGCCGGTGGGGAGCATGTTATTTACAAGTCTACTAATTATTTACAATTCTAGAACCCAGGACCTTTTCTTTTGTGGGAAGAGAATATAAATTTTGAAAAGAGGAAACACAGAATGCACTGCACCAATACACCACACACCCATATGCACAAAAATAAAAATAAAATGCACAAAAAGCAGCTAAATGCACAATCATCAAAATGCACCATAACCATCAAAAAATGCACAATCACATTTCAAAACTATGAATGATGTCTTGTGCTTGGCTGGCTGCTGGGCTGCGACGTCTTCTTACTTCATCTTCGGTGTGCCATCATCAAAGCTTACAGTCTTCTTTTCCTGACACACCAAAGGAATTTAATAAAAAGTGCACAAACCGTGTCGGCTTTTTATTTTGGCCAGCAGGGCCATCTTAGGTGGTCCGACTGCATGGAATTCGAGGCCACTTAAAACACAGTGGTCCGCAGGAGCAAAATAACGTTTGCTGCAATTGTCTGCCCCAGCAAGGGTGCCAGGCCACAGAACGTGTGGTCCATATGGTGTACCGGTGCAGGCAACAGGCAGCAGGGTGTAGCACAAAGGTGCAGCCGCACACTCAGGGTACCTGCACACTCCCCTCAACAAAAGATAATGGGTCCATGGGTGTGGAGGAAAGACAAAGCAGAGGTTAGCGGGGGCAAGGGTGCAAAGGTACACGTAATCACAAGGGGACGTGGGAGAGCGAGCGGAGAAAGCTCGTCCCTAGCCGTTCGTCACCCCCCCATGTCAACCTACTCTACCCTTGCCCCTCCCCGTATTTACACTATACAAATTCCATCTCTACTGTCTTATCTCCCATATCTCCCCCTAATTCCAAATTCGTTTCCAATCCCTCCCAAGAAGGAAGGGATGGAATATCACACAATGTCTCACCCACGTCATGATGCGTCTTTCATTCCAGATAGTTCACAAAACCTGGTGTGGAGTCCTGTCACCTTGGTGAGTGGATGTGGATCGTGCGAAGAGATTTTCATCCTAGCTATCCTCTAATTGACATTAACTCACCTTACACTACCGGGGTCTTGCCCTGCCAATCCAATTGGCCACTTTACACTATGTGGTTCTAAAAACCAATTCCCATTGACCATCTGGTGATGCTCTTCCAATTTGGCGTCTCACTCCCCCATTTTTTCAATACTGTGCCTTCGCACAATTTCGGGGCTGGGTCGTGTGGCTCCACCAGCAGGTCCTACTTACCTGCGCACCTCCGCCACTGAAGTCACCACCCGAGCTTGCCTAGCTCCTCACAACTACCCTAACCTGGGGAAGGCCCTCCTGGCTCTCTCACCCCACTAATGCCCTCTCTGGAATTGGGCTACCCGGGTCCTCTCTTAGGATCCTCGGGCCCCACTGAACTCTGACTCTACTTGGCTCCCAGAGCCTACCTGCGGCCTCACCTGGCCAACAGACTACCAGTGGCAGAGTGCCCCAAAAACTATACTTACCAATTAAGCCCACACGCCCAGCCATTCCTCTCACTTATGCACCCTCAAAGCAACAACTTGCTACTCCCTGCACCACAGATGTCAATATCCAACAAATTTACCTACTCCCTCTACCTAACTTTAAACTACCCTCCCCGGGTATTCGTGAATGGGTCCATCTTCCCCCATCCACTCCTTCGCAACATGCGCTCCACACCACTCATTCCACACACCATTTACTCCACACCATTTATTCCACACCATTTATTCACTTGCACCCCATGCAAAGCATTCACTCAACAGCATTACACATGTCCACAATACTCCATTCATACACTTTCTCCGGTCATCCCAGACCAATGCCTCATTTCACCAAGGTCATTGCCTCATTTCACCAAGTTCCTTCCCATACTCACACGCACAACCATTCTCGACCAATGCCTCATTTGCTCACTCTCACCACAAAGATTCTCATTCCCAATTCCTTATTTGCGCCAAAAGCGCATCCTCATACTCGCACACAATTTCTCCACACTACTACACACACAGCATCATCTAGCTAACTACTTCCCTCTAATACTTGTGCTTTTCCCATCTTCCCTTTACATTAAGCACATCCCTCGTCATTATCATTCACCTAATCTGACTACGTCCCCTCTACCGGTATCAATGTCACTACTTAACTCTCAGTCTCCTATGGTCATTTCTAAGTCCCTAACAATATCCTAGCCCGCCCTGGCTAGTTCACACTGCCAAACCCCATACATCTACTGCTCCTTTGCCCCAAATTGAATGGTAAACTACCATTCGCCATCACTATTTCTATTTGTCCACTAACTACGAGCCTCGTCGGGTGGGAATGCATCGTCATTGCAGCCCGGCTTCGCAAAGCCGAGCAATGCATGCGGATGGTCAGTCTCCTGTTGGTTGGGTCCATCCGGCATTTTCGATTCTGGAGAGGAGGCATAATCGGGCCGAAGTTCCAGGCGCCATCTCGGCGCGGAGCCTTCCGGTCTCCGGCACGATGACCCAACCTCCCCCGGTCGGAGCACCGCGCCCGCCAGGGGGCGAAGGTCCGACCTGGCCTTCCTCCCCTGGAATCGTGCTGTTTGCTCCTTGCGCCACGGCACGGCACAGACCATACAGGGCGGGGCCCTGCCCGAATCGTGCACGCTGCTGCGGCAAAGATCCCCGCAGCACACAAAGCGCACCACGCCCCGAGAGCTCGCGTCGGCTATACGTCGGCCTAAACGCTGCCCCGGTCTGCATCGATGCCCGAGTCGCATTCTCACATCCACACGCGACCCATTCTACACTCACACATCGAGGCGCTCCAGCGCCTCTCGTACATCCCATGCATCCCGTTATCACACTCTCTCGCGCACACTCTTCCATTCCACAGTCAGGTGCACACCACTCAGGTGCACTCACTCTGCTCTCACACTCCATTAGTACACATCCTCACGCACACCCTGGCACTCTCATACCACTTACGCACTCCGTTATACACTCGTTAACACCCACGGGTGTGCATTCCTGCACACACCCAATCATCACCGCACACCCTCGCGCACATGCTTGCACACACTCCTCCGCTACATACTCCGTAACTCCCATGGGTGTGCACTCTATTGCACACCCAATCACCCGCTCCGGTGTGCACTCCCGCACACTCTCCACGGCCAACTCACACTCTGTGTCACACTCTCCACACATACACTCTGTTGTGCATTCATTCTCACTCTCTGTTTCATACTCGCGCTCCGGCGCCGTCTGCACACGCGCGCCATTCACCTTCACACAGCGCACCACGGACATTCCACAAGCGCCCGGGTGACGTCGGGATCCCAAGCGCGCGAAAAAATATTTTCGCGCCAAACACTTTCGCGCTAAACCTTTTCACGCCATACACAGCCATACTTACCTTCGGGACCCTTTTCCGCAGCAGCGCCTGCAAATTCTCATTGGGGTTAGAAAGCACGACATCACAATGCGAATGCAGACTTTGATTACATTCCATTTCTTTCTTCAATTCATGTACTACCTCTGCCGTCTCCTGAACCCCAATTTCCATTATAATTTCTTTTTCCTTATTAAGCTCGACGACCGCTTGTGCTAATAAAATACAATTTTCTAATTCGGCGGCTGTCGGCTTTTCTATACCCCGATATCGCGATTTATACCCCGGTCCACCTGGCTGTGCTTTGCTCTAACTTGCTTTCCCCGCGCTTCTCAAATCGCGTTACCCCGTCGCGTACCAATGTGCTGTGGAAGAGTAACTCAGCGTAACTTATTAATTGGCACTGGTAACTTATTAATTAACCTGGTAACAAAGCAAATACATTTTACATGCAAACTCTGTGAAGGACGAGTTTGTAAATGAGTTAGGAATGTGCACGAACATGATAATCTCTTGAAACACCTGGTCACAGCCCCAGGCTGGAGCACCCCCCTATTGTTTGATAAATGGAACTCACAACAGGGGGGGCTAGCTGGCGCCAGGAAGGCGACCAGTAACGTCAGCGGAGAAGAGATTACGAGTTCAGCGGACAGAGGATTAAGTCGAGTTGGTCCATATAAGCGGGAGCTGCGGCTGGAGTCGAGAGGACTTGCTACGTGAAGCGCTGACCGAACGGGAGTGTCGGATGAACGAGAAGGACCAGCGAAAAGAGTTAACCTGATCCATTATATTATGCGGTATCATTTTGGTAATTGAATGAAGTGAATACAGTTTAATAAACTAGACCTTTTGTAACCTGTGTCCGGTCATTGGAGTCCTGTGAGTCCCCCAGTACAAATTCCCTGACAATCTTGGAGGCACCGCTGACATCAACTGGACACAAACAAGTCTTTAAAAGGTGAGTGTGTCTTGTTTGGTCCAATATGATTTACGAACTTGGAAGTTATGGGTACATACATGGGGGAGCAGGTGGTCTGGGGCTTCTTTGTGCACCGATGCCGCGATATAGGTGGCGTGAGCCATCACGAATGGGATTTCGATAAACGACTGTAGCAATTTATTCGTTTTTTTTCTAAATGATTTCTGTAAATACGTATTTTTGCGCTGGTTATTAAAGGGCCTTACTGTGACCTGGAAGCGGGCGGAGCAAGTGTGCACCTTGCGACCGCTTGCTTCCAGGACGTGTAAGGCCGGTACACTCGTTTACCCACCCGCACACGGATAAAGTACTACTTTTTTTTTTTTGCACTTGTTCGAAGCACTTGACTTGCTCGGCGCTCGGCGAGCGACAGGGAACCGGGAAACGGAATTATATTTATATATATATATATTTCCAATATGGTACACCGGCCACAACGATTTTAGCGATTATCCGAATTTTTTTTAACGATTTCTGTAAATACGTATTTTTCCTGCGCTGTGTAATTCTTCTGACACGCGCCACGAAGAAACGCACCACTGATGTGCATGAAGCGACTTGTTTGCCGGTTCGGTAAGGTCCGTCCGTACACGTGTACAATCGTGTACACCCGTTTTAAATAAATAATTTTTTTTCAGTTTTCCCACCATGCCTATAAATTCATGACAGACAACCCCTCTCATGCCGGTCCAGAATTATGATGAAAGGAAAGATGGCGATGGAGAAAAAAAAATTGCATAAAATATAAAAATTGATCTGCTTGATGTTAGTTTAAGGGCTGTTCCAAATTATCCTGATTATGAGAGATAATTACAGGAAATGTGTACTGTTCTTGTTTGGAGATTATAAGACAAAAACAGCAGAGTGGGAATCGGCAGACAATGGAACAGCTAGCGACGAGTGTTTTGTGAGTAGCAACCACTCTCTGGTCGAGGCTCATAGAAAAAAATTGGCACTTGTTGGAACTTGTTGGAACTTGTTGGAACTTGCTGTTGGCACTTGTTGGAACTTGTTGGAACTTGTTGTTGGAACTTGCTGTTGGCACTTGTTGGAACTTGTTGGAACTTGTTGTTGGAACTTGTTGTTGGAACTTGCTGTTGGAACTTGCTGTTGGAACTTGTTGTTGGAACTTGTTGTTGGAACTTGTTGTTGGAACTTGCTGTTGGAACTTGCTGTTGGAACTTGTTGGAACTTGTTGTTGGAACTTGTTGTTGGAACTTGCTGTTGGAACTTGCTGTTGGAACTTGTTGTTGGAACTTGTTGTTGGAACTTGTTGTTGGAACTTGTTGGAACTTGTTGTTGGAACTTGCTGTTGGAACTTGTTGGAACTTGTTGTTGGAACTTGTTGGAACTTGCTGTTGGCACTTGTTGGAACTTGTTGGAACTTGTTGTTGGAACTTGTTGTTGGAACTTGTTGTTGGAACTTGCTGTTGGCACTTGTTGGAACTTGTTGGAACTTGTTGTTGGAACTTGTTGTTGGAACTTGCTGTTGGAACTTGCTGTTGGAACTTGTTGTTGGAACTTGTTGTTGGAACTTGTTGTTGGAACTTGCTGTTGGAACTTGCTGTTGGAACTTGTTGGAACTTGTTGTTGGAACTTGTTGTTGGAACTTGCTGTTGGAACTTGCTGTTGGAACTTGTTGTTGGAACTTGTTGTTGGAACTTGCTGTTGGAACTTGTTGTTGGAACTTGTTGGAACTTGTTGTTGGAACTTGTTGTTGGAACTTGCTGTTGGAACTTGCTGTTGGAACTTGTTGTTGGAACTTGTTGTTGGAACTTGCTGTTGGAACTTGTTGTTGGAACTTGTTGGAACTTGTTGTTGGAACTTGTTGTTGGAACTTGCTGTTGGAACTTGTTGTTGGAACTTGTTGTTGGAACTTGCTGTTGGAACTTGTTGTTGGAACTTGTTGGAACTTGTTGTTGGAACTTGTTGTTGGAACTTGCTGTTGGCACTTGTTGGAACTTGTTGGAACTTGTTGTTGGAACTTGTTGTTGGAACTTGCTGTTGGAACTTGCTGTTGGAACTTGTTGTTGGAACTTGTTGGAACTTGTTGTTGGAACTTGCTGTTGGAACTTGTTGTTGGAACTTGTTGGAACTTGTTGTTGGAACTTGTTGTTGGAACTTGCTGTTGGCACTTGTTGGAACTTGTTGGAACTTGTTGTTGGAACTTGTTGTTGGAACTTGCTGTTGGAACTTGCTGTTGGAACTTGTTGTTGGAACTTGTTGGAACTTGTTGTTGGAACTTGCTGTTGGAACTTGTTGGAACTTGTTGTTGGAACTTGTTGTTGGAACTTGCTGTTGGCACTTGTTGGAACTTGTTGGAACTTGTTGTTGGAACTTGTTGTTGGAACTTGCTGTTGGAACTTGCTGTTGGAACTTGTTGTTGGAACTTGTTGTTGGAACTTGTTGTTGGAACTTGCTGTTGGAACTTGCTGTTGGAACTTGTTGGAACTTGTTGTTGGAACTTGCTGTTGGAACTTGTTGGAACTTGTTGTTGGAACTTGTTGTTGGAACTTGCTGTTGGCACTTGTTGGAACTTGTTGGAACTTGTTGTTGGAACTTGTTGTTGGAACTTGCTGTTGGAACTTGCTGTTGGAACTTGTTGTTGGAACTTGCTGTTGGAACTTGTTGTTGGAACTTGTTGGAACTTGTTGTTGGAACTTGTTGTTGGAACTTGCTGTTGGAACTTGCTGTTGGAACTTGTTGTTGGAACTTGTTGTTGGAACTTGCTGTTGGAACTTGTTGTTGGAACTTGCTGTTGGAACTTGTTGGAACTTGTTGTTGGAACTTGTTGTTGGAACTTGCTGTTGGCACTTGTTGGAACTTGTTGGAACTTGTTGTTGGAACTTGTTGTTGGAACTTGCTGTTGGAACTTGCTGTTGGAACTTGTTGTTGGAACTTGTTGTTGGAACTTGTTGTTGGAACTTGTTGTTGGAACTTGCTGTTGGAACTTGCTGTTGGAACTTGTTGGAACTTGTTGTTGGAACTTGCTGTTGGAACTTGTTGGAACTTGTTGTTGGAACTTGTTGTTGGAACTTGCTGTTGGCACTTGTTGGAACTTGTTGGAACTTGTTGTTGGAACTTGTTGTTGGAACTTGCTGTTGGAACTTGTTGTTGGAACTTGTTGTTGGAACTTGTTGTTGGAACTTGCTGTTGGAACTTGTTGTTGGAACTTGTTGGAACTTGTTGTTGGAACTTGCTGTTGGAACTTGTTGGAACTTGTTGTTGGAACTTGTTGTTGGAACTTGCTGTTGGCACTTGTTGGAACTTGTTGGAACTTGTTGTTGGAACTTGCTGTTGGAACTTGTTGTTGGAACTTGTTGGAACTTGTTGTTGGAACTTGTTGTTGGAACTTGCTGTTGGAACTTGCTGTTGGAACTTGTTGTTGGAACTTGTTGTTGGAACTTGTTGTTGGAACTTGCTGTTGGAACTTGCTGTTGGAACTTGTTGGAACTTGTTGTTGGAACTTGCTGTTGGAACTTGTTGGAACTTGTTGTTGGAACTTGTTGTTGGAACTTGCTGTTGGCACTTGTTGGAACTTGTTGGAACTTGTTGTTGGAACTTGTTGTTGGAACTTGCTGTTGGAACTTGTTGTTGGAACTTGTTGTTGGAACTTGTTGTTGGAACTTGCTGTTGGAACTTGTTGTTGGAACTTGTTGGAACTTGTTGTTGGAACTTGCTGTTGGAACTTGTTGGAACTTGTTGTTGGAACTTGTTGTTGGAACTTGCTGTTGGCACTTGTTGGAACTTGTTGGAACTTGTTGTTGGAACTTGCTGTTGGAACTTGCTGTTGGAACTTGTTGGAACTTGTTGTTGGAACTTGCTGTTGGAACTTGTTGTTGGAACTTGTTGTTGGAACTTGTTGTTGGAACCCGTACTTATTTAATTAATTACATTTCTTATTACATTACAGTAATTACATTACAGTAATTACCTGAGGTAATTACAGTAATTACAGTTCCGGTAATTACAGTAATTACAGTAATCATTACAGTAATTGCAGTAATCTTATTACAGTAATTACATTACATTAACTCAGGCACCTTTTGAGTAAGGAAGCTGATATTTGGACATGACACTGACCAAGTGATGTGGCTGTCAAGGAAAATATTGATTTATTGATTAATCATTTAATAAATTAACTCGTTGATTTATAAATGACTTATTTAATTAAAATTCCTGAGAGATACATCTTCGGATGAAATACTTGCAGATTGGTTATGCTATGAGCCAATTGATTAAGGAAAATATTTTGTGATGGCCATATTGGCAATTTCGTGGCCATATTCGTGGCAACTCAGTTACTGCCACTGCACCTTTAAAATGCATCCCTGCGTTCATTTTTCGATCGATTGAGTTGAAATTTTGAACAATCGGATCTGGACTGTCGTTGTTAACGACTCTAGCACGCACTCGTCCAATCAGGATGGAGCGGTATGGTCCCCGGATCATCACTGCCCGCAGTTTTAATTAATTTTACTTTTTCTCTTGGGCATATAATTTTGAAGACATGCATGTCATGATAGAGGAAATGTTTGTTCTGTTAAACGGAATAAATGTTGTTTATTTGTGTGGGTGTGTATTTTTGTGTATTTGGATATATTTTCACGACTAATTCCAGTTATCGTCCTGCAAAAGGTCTGCTCGTTCTTTTCCTTTGAGTCGTAAATTCCTGTTGAATTCTCATTAAAAAGCGGAATTAAGTACGCTGTGTGATGATGGAGATCCTTGATGACGAATCAGGAATAGTGAATGAGCAGACAAATATCACGGATGGTACACCAGATAGGGAAAATGTAGATGAAACCCCTTTTACTCAGGTGCTGTGTAGCGCTGCACAAAGATCCATATGAGCGGGGCCTGGGTGCTGTGTAATTAGTACACAAAGAACCAATTACTAGGGTGCTGAATAAACACAAAGATCCATTTTTGGAGCTGGTTCTCCCGGTGCTGTGATTTATTCAAAGAACCAAAATCTTGTAAGAATTAAGATATGATTTGTCGACATCATAAATACTTTAATATATGTAACGATTTTTGTAACGATCATCCTGCAAAAGGTCTGCTCGTTCTTTTCCTTTGAGTCGTAAAATCCTGTTGAATTCTCATTAGAATGCGGAATTAAGTACGCTGTGTGATGATGGAGATCCTTGATGACGAATCAGGAATAGTGAATGAGCAAACAAATATCACGGATGCTGCGGCTGGAGCAGGGGAAGCGATTTTTGAATTGTTCAGTGATTATTCGATATTGTTATGACTTATTGTCAATAGGTATACTAAGTGGCCATGAGGTAGCCTGTTGCTATGTACAGTTTTATTCTATTGTTGATTATACCACATAGCTGTGGTGATAAAGGAAATGTTCGTTTTAAATAGATGATTATGATAGGACCATGACTATAAAATCATGATGATTATTATGAATGATATCATAGGGTTCAAATGCAGAATGCTGCATGAACTTGGGAAAGAACTTTCAAGCCCTATGGGATAAATTGGGTATTACAAGCGATGGAGTTTCAAAATTTAGCATGATTGAAGAAATTTTACAGTCTTATTTCAGGAGTTTTACGAAATTTATATTGCCAAGAGATTTTGGATACTATTAAAAGAAAAATGATGAGATATTTTTCCCAATGAACTTTAATATCTGCCATCCATTTTGGCTGTCTCACGAATGAAGGATGAGTTGCCTTTAGTGGTTGCAAAGAAAATTTGTGGAGACCAGGCAAAATGGGGAAATATGTCAGATATGACCCTAGGACAGGACGGTGATTCATCAATTGACATGAGGTACGAACCAGAGGTGACGACCGATGAGTCGATCTCAGTCAATGGATGGACCTGTCCTGACATCATTGGGGAAAGGGCTTATGCAAGGAGTCATTCAAAATGATTAATTTGATTTATTGATGAATATTGATGAATTAATTGAAATTGAATAATTGATTGAATTGTTAATTGATTGAATCTAATTGATTGAATTTAATTGCATAAATTGAACTGAATAAATTGAATTGAATATATTGATTGTTTGATTGATGAAAATGCGGTCTCAAGAAAGAAGCTTTGATATCTTTGTGAGATATTATCAATGTGGAGACAACCTGGGAAAATTGAGCAAGGTGGTGAGTTTATATACAGATATATATGTGCGGTTACCATTGTGTGATTTCCCCGTCAAACAGAGCGGACACCTGAGGATTCACCCACTTCATACTGACCCTCCGGCTCATCTGCAAATACTGATCTGTGAGATTGGATTGTGCAAAAGCCACAGCTGAGGGAGATTCTCTGGAAATCACCGTGCGAACAGGTGGAGAGATCCTTCCTGGAGGTACGAGTGAAGCTTTAGAGGAACCTGGAACAAGCTACAACACATCCAACGCTACTTTGATAAAAGGCAGAATGGGAAATGGAGCCTGCAAGAACACACAAGGACAACCAGAGATTCCACAAAAAGGTACTTGTACACATCATATGTACGACCGTTATGGTGCCGAAGCTATAAGGCAGGTCGAGAATTGGTATTTGTGGACAAAGGGACATGATGAGGAGTTTCCAAGAGATGGTACATTTGAGCGAAGTCGATTGGAAAGATTGGAACAAAGATTGAAAGCCAGGAAGAGACAGAATCTAACGGTAGACTGGCTTGCATTCCATCTTTGGGATGGTGAATCCAGACAACGGGAACAGCAAGAACGGATAACGGAACTAGAACTTAAAATAAAAAGGATACAGGATACAGTGGAGGAGACAAATGCACAACTGCCCTCGAAATTAGGAATGAAAGTCACAGTTGTCCCATCTGATTTCCAGTTGTCTCCCCAAAAAGGACGGTACAGAGAATTTTTTCGTGTTTCAGGAGATAACGAGAGATTGCAGTGGCAACTCAGGGATGTAGAGATGCAGCCCAGCAATACAAGTGCACAGGCGCACAGATCAGACAACGACAGAAACCGGTGTTTCGAGTGTGGAAAGATGGGACATTGGAGAAGAAGATGTCCGTATGTCAACAGGAAGACAAGGTCATGGGGCAAACCAAGATCAAGGGTACCAGTGCTTACCGGTACCTCAGACAATGATTAGGCCTTCATTGCTGCAAATCCCAAATGATGATTGGCCTCAACAGATTCGATTACTGGACAAACATGAACAACTGTCAATGATTCTTGTGTCTGAAAAGTTTTCAGAGCAAGAATGATTCATTTTTCTTTTTGCTTGTTAACAAATTAATAATTAATTGATCAAATGCCAAAATTGGATCTTCTATTTTGGGCACAGCAATTTTAAATTTACAAAGTTTGGAACAATTGCGTTGCAATTGTTGGCAAACCAAGTAACAAGAGTCACATGATGATCAGGTGGGAATTTCGGACTATTGTTCCGCACGATTGATAGGTCAATGGTCGACTGACATGCAAATGGGTGTGTAGTCAAAATTTGGATAGATTATTGTGAAGGCAGAAAGGGTAATTTCAATTTGACATCATAAGGGTTTTCTAAGAATGGACTTTTGGTTTATTTGTCTATAAGCATTTTGAATTTGATTGACAAATTTTATGAAATTGAAATAAAATTGACACCCATCTGATCTGTAAATAATGGTTCCAACGCAAACAAATATGCATAATGCATGTGTGTGTGTGTTTTTGTGTATCAATCTTACAAGATTGTTGACACCGACAGTGTGCCTGTCTGGAAATGGATAGTTATATGTGGATGGGATTGGGATATGTGGATGGGATTGAATATCCAGAGAATCCGTAAAATAAAATAGAAATATAATTTGATTATGAACATTATCTCTTTTGTCAAGGGAAATGGAATATAAAAATTTGATGTGCTGGGTTATGAGCAGCCATTAATTAATAGTAAAATTGTGAGTAATTTTGGGATTCCATTTTTGATAGAATGTATATGAGAATAACATCTATTTATGGATATGAGCTTCATAAAAGGAAATGAGGAAGTACAAAATCATCCAAATTTGGGAGAGGTCTTACACTGACTTCCCAGAATACTCTGCTCATGGATTTTATATATATAAACTTGAATTTTATCAGCATATAAATTGTGCTGTATGTATGGATGTGTTTTAGGCATAGATGATATGGGAAAATAGTAAAGAAAATTTTGCTGGTTTGAACTATTGTGGGTTTTCAGTTCTGGAGTTTAAACAAAGTCACTGGTTAACAGATGAGAAAGGATAGTAAATAAATTATTCTCTGCTGGGCAAATTAAGTACGATATTACTAAGACTTATGAGAGCTATTGTTCTTCCTTACAGCAGTGGAAAATTATTGGAAAAAATTAGATCCAACATAATGAATCTATAAAAGAATGTGATAGGGATAATATCCTCAATTTGTACTAATTATTTGATTGTGGGTAAAGGAATTAAGTCATCGTAGTGGATTGGTAACAGCAGCCTGAAAATGTCCTGAGAGTGTGCATCCATGTAATCAGAAATCCCAGATTTGTTTTTTACAAACAACATTTTGGTAGAGGTCTTGTGTGGAACACTTCCTTGGTAGATAAAAAACGGTACTGCATGCTGGCAGCCACTTTTGCGGCCAGTTAGGCCAAACAAATTGAGAGGAAATTGTAGTTAAATACGTAAGTTACACATGGCTATTTTAAAAAAAAAAGGAAATTTGTTGAGATGGGAAACATTTTTCGAAGGTTTATTAAGGTGTTATAATATGACATGTGGCAAGGCAAACTATTGGATGGGAAAATTAGATCTGGCTATAGAATAAATTTATTGAACCCTTGAAGTTAATTCTTCGAATCATTGTTTCACTGGCATTTTTTTGTTCAAATTGGAAATAGTTTGGTAGAGCTTTGGTTAAAACCTTTGGTTGCGGTATCTTGGAACGAAATGATAAACCATAGGAGATTGATAAGAATAGAAAAAATATGGACCCAAAATAGAAAGTTGGATTCATGCCCCTCAGTGCAAACAAGCACATGGGGCTAAGGTGGACGATCCCACAGAAAATGAGGCTGCACCTAGCAGCCCAGCAGAACATTCAGTGGTAGATAAATGATAGTCGTGATTTACAGTCATTTGAATTACATTTTAACACCCCTTGCATTGATAAACATTACATTTTCAACATGTATTCCTACTTGGGATAGTGACATTTATTTGCCTACATGACATACAATTACCTGCTGATATTAATACAACATGAGTGAAAAAATGTATCACAACTACACTCATGATCAGGGGATTGAGTTCAACCCCGGGAGATAGGGGGATCAGGGTAAGACAAATAATCTGATTATGTTACATATTAAGGGATTTTCTTTATTTACCTTTTAGGAAGCTTGTTAGTTTGGTATATAATGTTAAATGTCATCGACATATAACTATGTCACAGATATGAATATATACAAGGAGTAGCAGACTTGTTTGTTGGTTTAGTAGTTATATTGGCAATTGTTTTAGTGGTGGCTTGCTTGAAAGCCTTAGTGACGGTGTGTTTGAATAAGGTAACCAACAACACGATGATAACGCATGAAGTGACAAATGAGGAAAGAAATGTGGAACCAGAAAAGGAAGACTTTTATGGCGACATAAACAGTAGAATTAAGATAATGGCATAACGACAATGTTATGAGTTGTGTCAATTACAATATCAATGAACTCATATCGCCACGAGTGACACATTGTTAGGAAAAAAGAGGGAAAAGAAAAAGTGGAGAGGAATTATGGTAATAATACATTATGCTTAATTTGTTGGTTTGGGAAAATTGTTGTTGGGAATTAGGTATTCCCATTTGTGATTGTAATCATATACAATGCTATTCTTAGTTTAGTAATAAAATACATACCTGATTGAATATTATTTGTGTGACGCATATAAATGAATATAACTTTTTGTGTTAAGGAAAAACAACAAATTGTTGAATGTGAAACTGTCGGAAGACATACATGATTATGCTGATTTCATGGTAAGATGTACCCTATCTGATTCAGTGTGTGCGGAAAGCAGATTCAGATGTGACTGAGCATAAGGATAAGACGAGATCACATTTTGGAGGGATTGCTAAACGGAATTGGGAAGAAGTTCGAGAAAGAAAATTTGTGGCTAAAAAATGAAGTTAATCGTGGCATACACCCTCTTTCTCAAAGAATGATGAAGACATTCTCCCGTGTAACTTGGAGATGAATGCTTACCTTCACCAAGGAAATTTATGTGACCATTTGCCTGGATCACACTGCAACATATGAAAGAAAGGCGATCACTTACTCTTGTTCGAAGGCTTCGAACATTCATCACATCAGAAGTTGCAGGACAACGACATTTTACCTGCAACCTCTGTGAAATGCGGGGACATATGTTATTACTTCACCAACGTCCGGGGAACCAGCATGGAGCTGCAAAAAACGGCTGTGCCCTTGTCACAACAGCTGTGCACGATTCTGCTGGTTGCTCCTGGTAAGGACCATGAATGACCTGAACACCATGGTCCCAACATCAGTGTGGATGCATCCGGCATCCCTGTTCCACATCTTGCTGGCCAATCAACGTCACACCAATACTTGCTGCCCACTCACAATGAGGGTGGAGGCAAGTCGACTACAACTGGGTGAAGGCCGTGTTCAGGAATTACTATGGTTTACAGCAAAAAGTGGCAAGAATGCTACAAGGAGAGCAGGGTCAGTCTATGACTCCGCAATGTTACCACAACAGCGAAATCCTACACGAAGTAGTGCAGGAGCTATGAAGACATTAGGAGAAAATGTTTCATACCTGGATTCAAACACAAGTGATCAGCCCTTCCTTTCAAACAAAGTCAACATTTGTGTGGAGGCAAACGTTTTTGCCAGATGGTGCAGATGCTTTACAAAACTTGAAAATGAAGTGAAATTGTTGTATCTTGGTGATGGTGAAGTGTTGTTTTGAAAATATATTTGTGATGCAAATGCAATAGATTGAACAATATGGAAGGAGTCAATGACCAACGAAATGTTTTGTGATTCTTGCAGGATGACGGTGTATGCCTAAGAGAATTTGATTACCAAAGTTATGATTATTTACTTATACTTGTAATGATGTTTACTTGCAGTGATTGATTATTTACTTATACTTGTAATGATGTTTACTTGTAGTGATTGATTGTTTACTTATATTGATGTTTAGATTAATGGTTAATATAAACAAAAAAAAACAAAAAGATGAGGGAATTGTGGAAGAGTAACTCAGCGTAACTTATTAATTGGCACTGGTAACTTATTAATTAACCTGGTAACAAAGCAAATACATTTTACATGCAAACTCTGTGAAGGACGAGTTTGTAAATGAGTTAGGAATGTGCACGAACATGATAATCTCTTGAAACACCTGGTCACAGCCCCAGGCTGGAGCACCCCCCTATTGTTTGATAAATGGAACTCACAACAGGGGGGGCTAGCTGGCGCCAGGAAGGCGACCAGTAACGTCAGCGGAGAAGAGATTACGAGTTCAGCGGACAGAGGATTAAGTCGAGTTGGTCCATATAAGCGGGAGCTGCGGCTGGAGTCGAGAGGACTTGCTACGTGAAGCGCTGACCGAACGGGAGTGTCGGATGAACGAGAAGGACCAGCGAAAAGAGTTAACCTGATCCATTATATTATGCGGTATCATTTTGGTAATTGAATGAAGTGAATACAGTTTAATAAACTAGACCTTTTGTAACCTGTGTCCGGTCATTGGAGTCCTGTGAGTCCCCCAGTACAAATTCCCTGACAGTGCCCTCTTTGCCCAACTCGTGCTCAATGTCCTTCCCCATCTCTTTTATTTGGCCACCTATTCTGTTTCCAAAACCTTTTAACCTGTCTTTCATCTGGCCACCCATTTCCTTCATTTGGTTACTTAGTTATTTCGTGGCTTCACCCGACCTAACCATTTAGGCCATCATTTCAGCCATAAATAATTGCATGTCTTTAGAACTCACTTGCGCAGCAGGCGCGGCCCTCGTCGCCATGTGCGAGGCGCCGCCATTGTCTTCACCAGCTGCCGCACCCTTTTCTGCTTCCATTCCTTCCTTGGGGTCCTGGGTTATTAACTCAACCTTATCTTCTAACCCCACTGGTATCCGACCGTCTTGACTAGCCATGGCACGATGTTAATTTGGATGTTAACAAAATTTCGGCCGCTCATAATTTCGAGTGCGATAGGCGCACTTCGGGTCCAATCCCACTTCCCTGACACCAATTGTTGCGGCCAATATGCAAAATTGGTGTCCAAAATTTGGTCTAAAAAATTTAGTCCCAGGTTCCAAATCCCACCCCTGACACCAATTGTTGCGGATCTCCTGCGGCCTTCCCCCTTATCAAGGGGTGATTAATCCCCTTGTCTTTTATCTAGCTGATGCGATCCGGGGCTATGACGTTCCTTCCGGTCAGCGCTGAATAGGGTGGTAGGCCGAATAATTCCTATTACCTAATTACCAGCACCTCCCAGGAAGCAAGGAAATAACCCCGCCCGAACCATGGTTTTAGTGGAAACGCTGAGCGATAGCGAGCCACGATTCGGGCCATTAACAGGTACTAAACCCGACCTGAGCAGTTGTAATCGTGCCACGCTTACCCAATGGAAGAAAAGACTGATACGGTTGAATTAAGAAGAAAGGAAGAACAGATTGGTTTATTAATTATTTACACAGGAAGAAGGAGAAGTACACACAGTGAAGCCTTAAAAACCGTCTTAACTTATCCCCTGGACAAACGGGCCCGCACACACACACACTCACACGGGGATGTAGAAGGTTGGGGTTGAAGGTCCAGGGATGATGTCCACAGCTCGTTCTCCGGGTCCCCGACTCGTACCGGGAAGAAGATGGTAGGACGGACGGCAGGCGCTCCCCGCGTGTCGTTGGCGCGGATCGGACAATTATCAGGGAAAGGTGAGCTTGGCTGGGCAGTTATTTCACGGCTTAGCCGCGTACGTAATAAACGAACCGGCTGGGCGGTTGTACTGGCGGTCTCGGCCGCGTGCGCAATAGAAATACCGGCGCTTTATATGCGCTCCCAGCAAGCCCAAAGCCAAATCCTCAACGAGTCTTTGCAATCAATCAGTATAACAGCGCCTCTCCCAACCAGTCCTCAACAATGGCGCTTTCCCACACGAAGTACTCGAGCCCTTGCACAATCAAAGTCCCCCCAGCGAGTCCTTTCACAAATGCCAAACGTGACAGTCCTCTTGGTAAAGCGCATATACTCTCAAGTCCTTCTCAATTATTTCGCACGAGAGTCCTCTTCACCTCTTGATACCAGCGCATAAGTCACCCACACAACAATTCCAAGGCTTGGCTTCCCTCACGAGTCCTTATGCAACGCGCAAATTGTGCAAGTCCTCTGTAATGCGCGAATATCCTTAAGTCCTCTTGGTAAAGCGCATATACTCCTTCTGGCCAGTCCTCTTACAAAGCCCCTCGCTCATCAGTCCTGTGTAAGGGCTTTGGGTGCGCGTTTACATATCGCCGCCCAGCGAACCCTCTTGAAATTGCCAGCCGCGCTTTGACCACGCCCCTCACGCCATTCCACCCGAGCCCTGATTGGTTGTTGGCTCTTACCGGCTGCGCCCTTGATGTCTCCTTGACGTGGCCACACCCCGACCTCACACTCCTCCCCCTTTTCAGGCCTACCACGTGGCATTTGGCTGGTTTGAGCATCCCAATGCGAGGGGCAATAGGGCGCAGACTGGATGGTGCGCAATGGGGAATGGGGCGCAGACTGGATGGTGCGCAATGAGGTCGATTGGAGGGTGGGCTGCAAAATGAACAGGACCTACTCTTATTTATTTCTTTACACAACGCAGGTATCACTATTGGAAATGTCCTTATCTCACATATACTATGACATAACTAATGTTCTAAGGTTGCCTACGTATTGCATGTGGACTAACTATGGGGGCAAAACCTTTAACCTTTATTAATCAATATGTACATTTCTCAGAACCGCAACAATATATATATATATTGTTACAGACGCGGTT
The DNA here is from genome assembly GCF_964187855.1 of Myxine glutinosa. Classification (NCBI taxonomy): domain Eukaryota; kingdom Metazoa; phylum Chordata; class Myxini; order Myxiniformes; family Myxinidae; genus Myxine; species Myxine glutinosa. The sequence goes on along the minus strand of NC_136265.1, from coordinate 203,743,993 downwards.
TTAGATGTTATTTTACCGAGCGGTGGTGTATTACCGCGTCCAAACAGTTACTCCCCGATTAGAACCCGATCCCGCCCGATCCCACTCGAACGTTGGCCGAATCGCGCTACGCTAAATCAATGAAGGAAAGGACACAACGGCTGGGATAAATGAAACGACACAAGGGGGTACAGTTCTCAAGACCTCCGGAGGAGGATATAATTGCTGATGCAGAAAAGGGGTAGATTACAAGGTAAGAGGTAAAGCACAGAAAAGATGGGCACTTAGACACAGTCTTATCTATCTCCGACAGACCACAGACAAACGGAACAAGACTGACTTACACGGGGATTGATGGCAAGGAAGGACAGGCAGTCGATAGCACAAGGTGCACCTTGGCTCAGGGGCAGAATCAACACGGTCCGGTCCAGAGATGCGGGGAGGTATTTCAGCGCTCGGAGGTGGCGTCTTCTCTCTCCAAGCTGAGGGCGCATCTGACGTCACCTCCCTCTTCCTGCGCATGCTCAGCGGGGAGTGACACGCCCTCGGCTCGTTAGCTCCGCCCCAGATGGAATCGGTCCGCCGCTTCTATTGGGTGCGGGGGGTTACCGGGCTCCGCCCTTGACGAGGAGCTGACAGCGACCCCTGCGTGGTAACCCCGTCGGAGCACATGTTCAATGGCGGATAACCAAGCCGGAGTGAGGACGCACACTCCCCACGCCGCCGCCGCTGTTGTTGTTGTTGTTGTTGTACCATGAGGAAGAGCTGCGGGGAGGTATTGGGAGGTCCTAAACTTTCTAACGGTGCCATACAATCACATTCTGGTGCAACGAAGAGTCAGAATTAATGGAAACGAGTCCTTAACTGACATAGACTAAGAATAACTAGCAAGATGTCCTATAGTTGTCTACGTGAGATGCGGTGGACCTGGATGCGACATTTAATGGGGGAAATAGGGGAAGGTCGGGTCTACAGAGTGTTGTTTACAGAAAATGGGACTAGGGAATGGGGGATTGGGGATAGTTGGGAAGTATTGGGGAAATAGGGGAATATTTACAAGCGGATATGGATGGAGGCCAATCTCATATCCGCAACATTGCACCCTTCTCTACCTCGGGGCGTCCCGACCCGATAAATTTTTACTTACTTTAGTGTGGCACTCAGATGTAGTTCCCTCTACTATTAACTCAACCCTGAGTGCGACAGTTTTACAGATGTTCACAAATGAGTAAATATGTCCCCCTGCGACGTTGCACCCTTCTCCTCACAGAAACACACCCACAGGATAACCGAATCGCGGAAAGAATCCTCAAACTAAACATACAGCCGGTAGGGAGCATTATTTACACAAGACTGATATTTACACTACGATCCAGGACCTGTTCTTTGAGGAACACATGCAGATGTTATGCATAGAGAGAGAGCACGCATGCCAGCATCGATACACCAACCCACGAGTGCCCTGTGGCCCTACGGCCTTTAATAATGTGCAGAGCACCCCATCCAAGCACCAAAAGCACCACCCCATACATACAGTCAGCACCATCCGGTGCACCAATAAAGTGTTCATAGTCACCGGTGGTGTCGCAGCCGGCCGATGTTCTGCCGCTGGTCTTGCCTTCATGTGGTGTACTTGGCCTTCTGGCTTCTTTAGGAATAAAGAAAGGCGCCAACCGCGTCCATTTCTAAATTGTGGCCGTCAGGGGGCCAACTATAAGTGGTTCACCTGTATGGCATAGGTGCCACGTTGACCCAGAGGTCCATCAACGGGTGGTGCTTGCCCGCAAAAGAACTGCGGTCCATGGTGGGCGGCCACAAAAATTGTGGTCCATATGGTGTATCGATCCAGGCAGCAAGCAGCGAAAGTACAGGCCCACAACTGCAGAGCCAGCACCTCTCTCTCCTCTCTCTCTGCCCCAAAGCCAGATCCTCGGAGGTGGGAGACAAAAGAAGACAATTGAGTAAGGTGGTAAGGGCGCAAAAGTGCACGCAATATAAGGTAATGCACACTGGGGGCACATGGGAACCAGGTGAGACAGGTACGTTCCTACCGTACGCCCCCCCCCCACCCCCAGGTAACCTACAGTGCCCCTCCCTTACCCCTTACTGTATCCACAAAACACAACACTACCCATAAACATCTACTTTACACATCAACAAACGTCCCTACTGTCTTCCCCGTTCCTCCCATAAACCAAATTCGTCTTCTCTCCCTCCTAACCAATCAAATTTGCCATTTCCAACTCTCATCAAAATTTGCCATCTCCAACTCAACATCAAAATTTGCCATCACCAATTCATCATCAGTCCCTCCTAAGGAGGGAGAGATGGAATCACCCCAATGTCTCATCCACGTCGTGATGCGTCTCACAAATCCAACAGCAATTCTCATTTCCTGCAACTCAAAACAAGGAAACACAGGTGTGGAGTCATCATCATCACCTCAGGTAAGTGGCTGCGTATGGTGCGACAGGTTCATCAATCCTAACTATTTCCTAAATGACTTTAACAACTTTACATTACCCGGGGTCTTTCCCTGCCAATCCATTGGCCAACTTACACTATGGGTTCTAAAAACCAATTCCCATTGACCAAACTGTGGTGCTTCTCAATTTGGGGTCTCACTCCCCCCGATTCATCTCCCGGTGCCCTCGCACAATTTCTGGGCTGTGACGTGTAGCTCTCCCAGCAGGTCTACCCACCTGCACACCTCCACCACTGTAGTTGCCACCCGAGCTTACCTGCTCCTCACCCTAACCTAACTAACTGGGGAAGGCCCTTTCGCACTCTCACCCCCTCAGTGCCCTCTCTGGCACGGGCTGCCCGATCCACACCCGGGATCCTCAGGCACCCACTGACACTAACGGCTCCCAGAGCCCACCTGCGGCCTCACCTGGCCGACATCCTCACAGTGGTGGAGTGCCCAAACCAACTACACACACTAACAGGTTACACGCCCAGCCATTTCCACCACACTAATGCACCCATCCACAATACCATTCTGCAACCGCACCACAAATGCCAATATCCAACCACAATTTACCTATACCCTCTACCTAACACTTACACTACCCGCCCCGGGTACTCGTGAAAGGGGTCCACTCTTCCCCCATCCACACCTTCACACCATGCACACCACTCCGTACCACTTACTCCAACTCTCTCCACACCACTCATTCCAATACTCCATGTATTCCACACACCTGTACTTGCACACCTGTGCTCTCATACTTGGTGCCGCCTGCACCCTTCTCTCCCCCAAGCGCATTCGCGCTGATCCACCACACTCACTACTCATACACTGCTCCACACACCTGTCCAGTTCTCACACAGCATCATCTCATCTAACTACTCCCCTCTGAAACTTGCGCTTCCCAGTCGTCCCTTTAACCTATTGCGCTCCCTCGTCATTATCATCCATACTAATCTACCTGCGTCCCCACTACAGGTATCAGTCACTAACTAAACTTAACGTTACCTAATGTCATCTTCGCTAGATCCCTACACACGATATATCCTAACCCACCCGGGCTAGTTTTCACTGCCATACACCCCATAATCTATAGCGCATTTGCCCCACATCATGGGAAGGGTGGCAGGGATGCCACCCTTACCCACCGTCATACGGCGCGAGTGGGACCTTGTGGGACCACCTCGTATGTGAGTCGTTGCCCGCCTGCCAGACCCCGTGCGTCGCCCCTTGCGGGGTCAGCGCGGGGCCGAACCGGCCGGGCCCCCACAGTACATTACCCCCAAGGGGCTCTCGTGCCTCCCCTGTCCCTCTAAAAACTACCCCTGTTGGTGTCGATGCATGGGTCACACTTCTGCAACCCGCTACCCATTCCATACCACCACAACCTTGCTCACTCACACCTCGCACCTCTCCCATCACCGGACCCTCTCGCTCGCACCCTCGTTCCATACCCTCCGGACCAGCCATACACCTCACTCTTGGCCTCTCACGAACATCCGGGTCTATCTCGACCCCCAAGCTCAGTAAATCCCCTGGCGCATCATACGCACGACCATATTGGTCACCACTTACACCGGGTCCTCTTTCTCTTTGCTTCTCCTCCATCACCTGCGAATCCCTCATCCGGTTAATGAGCACATCATCACGATCCGAACACAGACTTTGGACCAATTCTTTTACTTCCTCCTTTATCTCTTTCTTATCCTCTCTCCGTCGCTTCTTAATTTCGCTCACCCCTTCTTCCACTTCTTCTAATTTCTGCTTCACCTCCTTCATCTCCTCGTGCGCCCCTTTAAGTTCTTCCTCTAACTCCACTTTATTTTTTTCTATGTGCTCCCGCACCTCCCGCTCTTTAACCTCCATCACCTCTACCACCTTGTTCATTTTCCTCGTCAGGTCCTCATGTACCGTCTGACACTCTTTTTTAATTACCCCTACGTCCTTTTTCATCTCCTTCTGTGTCGATTTTAAACCCTCTATTACCGCTGTGTTCTTCTTTACCTGTTCCCCCAACTCCTTTTGTCCCACTGTCAGTTGTTCTACTCCCAGCGTCAACTCCTCTATACCACCTTGCAATTTTACAGTCCCCTTTCTCACCTCCTTCTCCATGCGCTCCTTACAGTGCCTCACCTCCTCGCGCACTCCTCCGACCTCCTCACTCACACCTCTTCTGATCTCTTCTCCCATCACTTGCATCTCCTGCCCAGATGCCACCCTCATCTGCTCCATTTCCTCCCTGTGAGCATCCAATTTAGTTTCTACCCCCATTCTGACCCCCTCTATCTGCTGCCCCATTTGTTTAACTTCCCTTTCCGCTTGGTCCCTCATGTCCCTCAATTTGCCTTCCATACTGTTTTCTAACCCCTCTAACCCCTTTTTCATCCCTTCCATTTGATTCTCCTGAACGGCCATTCTGTTTTCTACCCCCATTAACCCCTCCTGTATTTCCCCTAATCTATTGTCTAATCCCTCTATTCTACTCCCTAACCCTCCGATCTGGGCCCCCATGTCCTCCCTCAATTTCTCGCTATTGGACCCCATCCTTTGTTCTAACCGTTGGCTATTGGCCCCCATTTGGCCCTCCAATCGCTCACCCAATCGCTCACTATCAGCCCTCATTTGCTCACTATTTTTTTTTTTTTTTTTTGTATACAAGATCGAGGCTCGTGAAAGAGCGAAAATTAATCACACAGAAAGACAAACAGACACATAAAACAAATAACATCGGGAGCGGTAGACAAGATGGGGAGAGAGGGGGAAGGACACAAACACAACATTTGAGAGCAGGGACCGAGAGACATGGAGACATCGAGAGATCTGTGGGAGGGAGAGGGCTTTGGGGGGGAGGCATGTGAAGGGGGGAGGCATGTGAAGAGGGGGAGGCATGTGAAGGGGGGGGGGGGTGGGAGAGGTATAAACATATGGACACTGCCAGGATTTCCAGGAAATAAGTTGGAATTTCAAACAAGGTGGATCTGGGGTGAATTAGTGGGGGTAGAAAAGATCAAGGTTATGGATGGGGGAAGATAAGAGATGGTGGTGAACAGCTGTTTTAAAGACCTGGAGGGAGGAGAGGGATTGAAGGGAGTGTGGGAGTTTGTTCCACAGGCGGGAGAAAAGAGGAATGAAAGAGTGAAGGTGAGCAGAGAGCCGAGATTTCGGCAGTTTAACCATCAGAGGGTTGCTGGCAGATCTTGTGCGACCTGTAGGAATATTTGGGGGACAGAGCACGGAGAGAGCTGGGGGAGCAAGGCCGGAGAGGAGTCGGTAGAAGACAGAAAGACCACCTACCTGCCTGCGGTGAGTGAGTGAAAGGCCCTCAGAGATAGCTTCATCGCGGGAGATTCCAATGATTTTGAAAGCTTTGGATTCAACAGCGTGAAGCCGAGCCAGGTGTGAGGCAGGAGCACCAGCCCATAGGGGAGAACAGTATTCCATTGAGCTGCGGATGAAAGCCTTGTATGTGGTGAGGAGCTCAGGTGTGCCGAGGAAGGACTTCGCACGACGGAGGATGCCCAGTCGGCGACTGGCTTTGGAGGCCAGCTTGGAAATGTGGTTTTCCCAAGAAAGATCATGGCAGATAGTGAGACCCAAAAGCTTGAGTGACAGAACTTCTTGGAGATTATTGTTGAGAAAGTAGATGGGAGGGTTGTCCAGTCGATCTTTTCGGAGAGACATAGTAAGAGAGTGAGATTTGGCAGGATTGAAAGACATGTTCCACTTGTTTGACCAGTCTGTGATTTTGTCCAGGTCTTCAGAGAGTGAGGAGGCTGCAGACTGCCTATCTGAGGGAAGAGGAATGGAGCGGCAGAGAGTGGAGTCATCAGCAAAGAGATAGAGAGGATTTTCCAGAGAGTCAGAGAGATCATTGATAAAGACCAGAAAAAGCACAGGGCCCAGCACACTTCCTTGGGGAACTCCAGCCTGAACAGGAAGGGGAGATGAGAGAAATCCATTCAGGGCCACACGTTGACTACGACCAGAGAGGAAGTCCGCAAGCCATGCATGGAGATTTCCATGGATACCATAGGAGGAGAGTTTGGTGAGCAGAGCTGGGTGCCAGACCGTATCAAAGGCCCTTGATATGTCAAGGGAGACAGCTCTGATTTCCTGTTTGGCATTCAGGACCTCCATCCATTGTTGAGACAGCAGAAGCAGCATGTCCAGAGTAGAGTGACCTGGTCTGAAACCAAATTGATGATCAGAGATCAAGCCATTGGAGAAGCCCTCATATCGTCCTTCTGCAGGTTGAGGGACGCCTGCATTTGCGCCATAAATTGCTCCATGAGGGCCTGCATTTGGGCCATCCCTCCCACTTGTGCAGCGGGTGCGGCCGCCGCAGCCATGTGCGAGGTGCCATTTTGCGAACCTGCCACCCTCACTGCTTCGCTCTCCTCTTGTCCCTCAATTTGGTCCTGGATCGACCCTGCCTCACTCTCCTCTACCGGAACCCAGCCGTCTTGATCCGCCATAGCGCGACTTTCAAAATTCGGGTTTTTATTTTTGTAAAACAAAATCAAATTTCGCCGTTAATAATTTCGAGCGCGTGAAGCGCGCTTCGGGTCCAATCCCACTTCCCGACACCAATTGTTACAGACGCGGTTTTAGATGTTATTTTACCGAGCGGTGGTGTATTACCGCGTCCGAACAGTTACTCCCCGATTAGAACCCGATCCCGCCCGATCCCACTCGAACGTTGGCCGAATCGCGCTACGCTAAATCAATGAAGGAAAGGACACAACGGCTGGGATAAATGAAACGACACAAGGGGGTACAGTTCTCAAGACCTCCAGAGGAGGATATAATTGGTGATGCAGAAAAGGGGTAGATTACAAGGTAAGAGGTAAAGCACAGAAAAGATGGGCACTTAGACACAGTCTTATCTATCCCCGACAGACCACAGACAAACGGAACAAGACTGACTTACACGGGGATTGATGGCAAGGAAGGACAGGCAGTCGATAGCACAAGGTGCACCTTGGCTCAGGGGCAGAATCAACACGGTCCGGTCCAGAGATGCGGGGAGGTATTTCAGCGCTCGGAGGTGGCGTCTTCTCTCTCCAAGCTGAGGGCGCATCTGACGTCACCTCCCTCTTCCTGCGCATGCTCAGCGGGGAGTGACACGCCCTCGGCTCGTTGGCTCCGACCCAGATGGAATCGGTCCGCCGCTTCTATTGGGTGCGGGGGGTTACCGGGCTCCGCCCTTGACGAGGAGCTGACAGCGAGCCCCTGCGTGGTAACCCCGTCGGAGCACATGTTCAATGGCGGCTAACCAAGCCGGAGTGAGGACGCACACTCCCCACGCCGCCGCCGCTGTTGTTGTTGTTGTTGTTGTTGTTGTACCATGAGGAAGAGCTGCGGGGAGGTATTGGGAGGTCCTAAACTTTCTAACGGTGCCATACAATCACATTCTGGTGCAACGAAGAGTCAGAATTAATGGAAACGAGTCCTTAACTGACATAGACTAAGAATAACTAGCAAGATGTCCTATAGTTGTCTACGTGAGATGCGGTGGACCTGGATGCGACATTTAATGGGGGAAATAGGGGAAGGTCGGGTCTACAGAGTGTTGTTTACAGAAAATGGGACTAGGGAATGGGGGATTGGGGATAGATGGGAAGTATTGGGGAAATAGGGGAATATTTACAAGCGGATATGGATGGAGGCCAATCTCATATCCGCAACAATATATATTGTTGCGGTTTTGAGTCTGTCAAGTGAGTTTAATGAAGGTTAAAGTCTGTCCCCCATAGATAGTCACACAAGCAACATGTAGCCTCGCGATAGTATAGTTATGTCTTAGTATTTGTGAGCTTAGTTCCTTTCCAGTGTTAATTCTGCGTTGAGTAGGAGCCAGGAAAATAGGCCCTACTGCGAAAACTAAATTTCGTCCACTCGCAATTTCAAGTGCGTGAAGTGCACTCCGGGTCCAATCCCACACTCCTGACACCAATTGTTTCGGTTCTCTACGCCAACCTTCTTCCCCTTATCAAGGGGGCATTAATCCCCTTGTCTTTACTGGGCCTGGTGGAACCGAGACTTATTATGTCCCTCCCGGACACACGCGTTGTAGGGTTTTGGGACTACTTTTCGCTCGTACCTAATTCCCTGCGCTACCCTGGGAGCGAGGAAACAAGCCTCGTACGAACCACGTGTGGTTTGAGTACGCCGAGCGGATTGCGTACACGTGGTCCGTGCAGTCTTACTCAGTGGAACCCGATTGGGAGCGATCTTATTCCTGCCACGCTTAGTCAAATGAGGAAACCACAGGAACGATCGAATCAAGAAGAAAGGAAGAACAAATGGGTTTAATTATTCCCACACGTATATACAGTTCAAGGACGAAGAGACACAGAGCAATCCTTAAGCAGTCTTAACTTATCCCTTGGACAACGGGTTGTTGTTAATTATTATTAGCTTAATATTATTAATTAGCTTAATTATTAGTGATTAATTAAGTACTGAAACATTTCCTTTCTCTTCTTTTTTTTTTCTTTTTTTTTTGTGCACAGAATCGAGGCTCATGAAAGAGTTGTTAGGGTTAGGGTTAGGGTTAGGGTTTGATTGTTCATCAAACAGACAAACAAACGAAGTATATAAAAAGGGGAGCAGTAGACAAGATGGGGAGAGAAGGGGAAGCACATAAACACATTTGAGAGCAGGGACATCGGGAGATGTGTGGGAGGGAGAGGGCTTGAGGGGAGGAGGCGTGGAAAGGGGGGGGGGGGTGGGAGAAGTATAAAACACAAGGACACCAAGGACTTCCAGGAGAGAAGTTGGTATTTCAAAAAAGTGGATTTGGGGTGAAATTAGCGGGGGTAGAAAAGATCAAGGTTTTGGATGGGGCTAAGATAAGAGATGGTGGTGAACAGCTGTTTTAAAGACCTGGAGGGAGGAGTGGGATTGAAGAGAGTGAGGGAGTTTGTTCCAGAGGCGGGAGAAAAGCGGCATGAAGGAGTGAAGGTGAGTAGGGAGTCTTGATTTTGGCAGTTTAACCATAAGATGGTTGCTGGCAGATTTTGTGCGACCTGCAGGAATATTTGGGGGGCAGAGTCCAGAGAGAGCTGGGGGAGCGAGGCCGGAGAAGAGTCGGTAGAAGACAGAAAGACCACCAAACTGCCTGCGGTGAGTGAGTGAAAGACCCTCAGAGTTAGCTTCATCGCGGGAGATTCAAATGATTCTGAAAGCTTTGGTTTCAACATCGTGAAGCCGAGCTGGGTGTGAGGCAGGAGCACCAGCCCAGAGGCAGGGGCGCTACCAGGGATTTTGGGCCCCATGAAATGATATCACAATGGGCACCGATGAAGCACGCACGCACATTTTTTCCCCGATATGTTTGCCAGGAGGTTGAAACAATGCATATATTTCTGCATACAGTATGGAATTCACTATTTGATGCAAGACTGATACTCACACAAGAAATGTGCTGAAGGCCATCTTTTACAGTCTAAATGTAATTTTAGTGGTAAGAATTACAACATACATTAACCTCTTCAATTAAAATAAATTAACATGATCATCTATAGAATGATATAACAAACAAATTAACAAGAAGACATCATGCGTAGCACGATACTTGCAAAATCCGCTGCGCCCCCCAAAAGTTTTCCATTGATACAGCAAATTGTCCATTTCATGAAGATTAAAATTTACTATCTTGATCAAAGCTCGGGTCAACAGGATGAAAAGTGACGATTTTTCAGATGAAAAATGATGATTTTGGAAGGTTGACCTTGAGATGACCTTTGACCTTTTGGCCTCAAAAATAGTTAGTTTCCCTATTTGTGACTCAATGTGCAAATGCTGTTCAATTTTCAAGTCAATCGGATGAAAATTGAGGATATTAAAATTTGGCCTATGTTGACCTTTTGGCCTATGTTGACCTCAAAAATAGATGGTGGTTGAATTCAGTGACCATCTATCTATAATTCCAGTAATCTCTGTCTGTCTGTCTGTACGTCTGTACGTTTGTTTGTTTGTCTGTGACCGCTGTTTCTCGACAACTACCGGTCCGATATACTTGAAACTTGCCAGGTATATTGCTGGGGACCCGAGGATGTGCCTTTTCAAGGTTTCATATTAATCGGACAATTACTTACCGAGCTATGTCCAAAAAACGATTCAACCAATCAGAGAGCAGCGAACGATCGCGTGTGCCGAACGTGGCGGACACACTCTGCCTCGGATGGCACATTTGAGAGCGTATTCATTTATTTCACGTTTGCAAACTATGTTGCCGTTAAACTATGTTTTACAACTAATAAAAACGAATTTGCGATTCATTCGCTTTCCTGCGCGTTTGTGCACGCGATGGCGATTTCTTTACCAAACTCCGGAAGCCGTTCGCTTTGGACCAAACCATTGCATGTAAATAGAGGGGGGGGATTGTCACCACTCGCAAGCCGTTCGCTTTGGACCAAACCATTTCATGTAAATAGAGGGGGGGGGATATAATTTTAGATATAGATATAGTACGGGCATGCCCTAGTATATATAAATCCTCTTAGAAGTTCAAGTCAATCAAATGAAAATTGGTGATTTTAGAAATTTGGCCTATGTTGACCTTTTGGCCTGTGTTTACCTAAAATATAATACGTGGTTGAATTCAGTGACCAGATATGCAAGCCTTGTATGTGGTGAGGAGCTCAGGTGTGCCAAGGAAGGACTTCGCACGACGAAGGATGCCCAGTCGGCGACTTGCTTTGGAGGCCAGCTTGGAAATGTGGTTTTCCCAGGAAAGATCATGGCAGATAGTGAGACCCAAAAGCTTGAGTGACAGAACTTCTTGGAGAGGATTGTTGAGAAAGTGGATGGGAGGGTTGTCCAGTCGGTCTTTTTGGAGAGACATCGTAAGAGTGTGAGATTTATCAGGATTGAAAGACATGTTCCACTTGTTTGCCCAGTCTGTGATTTTGTCCAGGTCTGCAGAGATAGACTGCCAGGTGTTCCAATTTTTCATTTCATTTCGTGACCTGAAAATCGGGTGGGCATCAAATTGGCATGATAATATAGAAAAAATTAAGAAATAATGTTCATGACTTTTCACAAGTCAGATTCTGGTACGTTAGTCTGTAATATAATGTTGAAATGTATAATTTTATTTCCAAAATCTCCGTTTAGCCTCGAACGCATTTCGATGTATTGACCAATGAGGATGGCGCTTATTCGCGTTATATGTGCATTTCTCCGGCCAAAAGATCAAGTTTAATACCTTTTAGTGATATAACATGGCCGCGATATTTGCAATTTGTTCTTACGTGGCAGAATTTAGAAGGTGATCAAGCTGAAATTGCGAGAAATTTCGTGAAGAACCACGCTGACGAATTCGGCGAACGTGGCAACAGTATGGTAACAATACCTGCTATAGCTATACCGCATGATGCAGCGTTTCATCAAGTGTGTTATTCACGATTTACCGATAAACAACGAGTGAGCAGGGTGCAAAGCAGCATGAAAAAGAGAGAAGAAAATGCAGCCAATACTGGTAGGTTGAATAACTTGAATAATAAATCATGACAATGCTTCAAAACTTAGTTTGATTTTTTTTTTTGTGAGGTATATGTAAAATGATTTTGTGTGTCGTCGAACGATTTTGAATTGAAGGAACTGTCCAATATTTATGCAAGGAGGTAGGGCCAAGGTGAAACAAATAAATTTTTTAAAGGAAGTCTGAGGAAGGGGGGGGGGGGGGGAGGGAATCTAGGCGGGCTAACCATGACTTGAGGTCGAGACATTTTAAACTCACATAATTTTAATTGTTTTCTTTTATGTGTATTTATTGCAGCTTCAACATGCAATGACATCAACGTCAACATTGACAAGGTGCATAAAGGCCCACAACCAGTCAAGAAACGTGCTCTACGCTCCAGCTTAGGCAAGCCCAAATGTTCAGCCAGATCCCAATATGTGTTGCCTAATATATGCATCCTTTGTCAGAAAGAGAGAACAATCAATACAGGCAAAAGGGGCCGAAGAAAAGAGCCTCTAACAAGGTGCTCAACAATTGAGGCACCAAGACTGCAGCAAGCTGCTAAAGACAACAACAATACAAACCTGCTGCTTCAAATTCAAGACCGCGATTGTGTTGCGATAGAGGTAAAATACCATGGTCGCTGCTACAAGGAGTATACCCGGTATTTAGGCAAGCTAGCAACAACACCTAATGCAGAGCAACAAGGAGACTCCAACTACTCAGAAGCATACACATTATTTTGTGCAACAGTCAAGGATCTTATAATAGACAACAAGGAAATCTACAGACTGAAACGACTTAATGACATGTTCATGAAACAAATCAAAGCAACACACGGAATAGAATCAAACTACAAAAGTGGCTTTCTCAAGACAAGACTGATGAAAACATTTCCACAACTATGCTTTCTAACCCCATATATGCGCTGCCAAGGACACCTTGTGTATGTTAATGACATCTCCACTGAAGTGCTGCTTGAAGAAAAGAAAGTGTTGCAAGAAACCATGCATGGTTCAGGTGATGACACAACAGAGACAGAACAAACATCCGACTCTGAACCAACCCCACCAAAGCAACCTGGGTATACTGAGAATAACCTTAGAGAACACTACTTCACTGCGCTACAATTGAGAAATGCAATAGATGAGATCAAGCCAAATATGCCATGGCCCCCAACCTCTGAGCACCTGACAACAAATGCCGCAGAAGCAATTGTACCTGCCTGTCTCTATAACTTTATTGCATGGATGGTGGGAGTGTCAGACGCACCTGATTCTGATGAGTTTGTAAAGATGGAATCTACAATACATAGAAGAATTCTCACAATTGCACAGGACATCATATACCTCCAATCAAAGGGAAGGAAACAGATGCCCAAACATTTGTCACTTGCAATGACAGTACGTCATCTCTCAGGTTCAGCCCAATTAATCAGCCTACTGAACGGGTTTGGTTACTGCGTCTCAAACTCTGTCGTCTTAAATCATGACACTGCACTGGCTAACCAAGAACTACATCGTGGAGAGGATGCTCTTCCATCAATCATTCAGGCGGGCAAGCATGTCACACTCGTATGGGACAATAATGACTTCAGGGAGGAGACATTGTCTGGGCGTGGAACAACGCACAATACCAATGGGATTATAATACAGCGACCAAGTCAATCCCATGAAGTAGTACAACCAGCACCAGTCACTACAGTTAAGAGGACGCGGGAGAGATCGATGCAGCCACCTGCAGTGAACCTTGCCACATATTATGGAGGGAAAAACGAAGGACCCGCTACATTCGCAACCAGCGTTCCAATGGATCGAGCAACGTACTTCCCATTACTCCAGCACCCTAAGACGATAGACCTAGCATACCACATCACCAAGTACAACATTGACGGGACTCTGCCATCTTGGACAGGATTCAACCAACTACTGTCTTGTGTTGAAGTTCCACCAAAGAGCGTGATAGGGTATCTCCCTGTCATTGATGCCACTCCGACTGAAATGAATACGGTACTAACAATACTGCAGAGAAGTGTTCAGATCGCCGACAAGTTACAGTTGGAAGCAGTCGTCATTGTCGTTGACCAAGCCATCTATTGCAAGGCACAGCTCATTAGATGGAAGAATGCACAGTTCATGAAGAGACTGGTAATTCGACTTGGGGCATTCCACACTGCAATGTCCTTTCTTGGCTGTATTGGAAAGAGATTTCGAGATGGTGGTCTCCAAGACATCCTGGTTGAGTCAGAGATTGTTGCAGTGGGGTCTGTGAATGGAGTGTTCAGCGGCAAGCATTACAACAGGGCAGTTCGAGCCCATAAGCTGATGTCAGACGCGATGCAGCAGATGCTCCTGGATGCATATTTTGAATCTATTCCAGAACATGAAGCGGGTAGAGTGAAGGAACTTTTGTCAAACTTAGCTGAAGCTTTCCCACATCCAAACTACCATGTCATTCTCAACAGTGACAAGTTCAAAGACTTCAAAACCTCCTTTGACAAATTATTAGAAGCAAGTGACACCAAACCAACATTTCGCTTCTGGAGTTCATACATTGAGACGGTGGAGCTTCTCTAGCCCATCTCGAGTTTATCATGACGTCAATGCGCACTGGTTCGCTTGTACGCCGTGTAATTGTCTTTGATGGGTTAAAATATCACCCCTTACACACTTATTGGACCTATTAACAGTTTCAAAATAGCATTGGTAAACCACCATGGATCGTAGTAGCAACACCAATCACAAATATTGTACAAAAATTTAACATTATGCAGGTTTTAAGGTCCAAAAACATGACTTTCTGATAAATGCATCAACAGCATGTTATTTTACCAAGTCGTTAAAACAACATTTTTACTACTTTTGGGGGTCTGAATTAATAAATATTGCTGCCAAGACCAATGTGAACATGACATCATATAGTTTATGTTGTTTTTTTACTGTGTAAATGGGTATTTCAAATGTAACATACAATTGGTGTATACTGGTGTTTTGGGGGCAGCGGTTCTCGGTAACGTACCACGATATCGCTTGTGAAAAAAAACAAGATGTTTTGGAGGTCATAAGGCTTCATCCCACACCCTTCTTGCCAAATCCCTAGGTTCAGGTCATGAAATCAAAAAAAATAATAGATATCCACCCTATGGCCCTGTGTCTAAGAGTGAGGAGGCTGCAGACTGCCGATCTGAGGGATGAGGAATGGAGCAGCAGGGAGTGGAGTCTATTGTTTTACGTGTCCGCTTATGTTTTTTGTGCTAATATGTGTTTGATGTGCTAGCTCTTAAACGAGCGTCGATCTTGCATACAAAAAAAAAAAAAAACCAGTTCAACCTGCCGGAGGTGTGCGCTCCACTGAGTACCTTTGTAGTTTGCCACGTGATCGTTGTGCGACATATTAGAGTTAGACGATGGACAATCACGCGCATCTTTTTCGTTCACGCAGCAATTAGTCCAAGCGACGTTACTTTTCTCCTCTCGCTCGGTGTTTATTCCTGATACGCAGTGTTTAGATTTGTTGTAAAATATGCTCATTTTACACGTCATTTTACATCTTTAAGGTAAATTTTGTCAAGTGAAAAAATATATAGGAGAGGAGTACATTGACTTGAATAAGGCTATTGGTCCGTCCGTATAAACTATAAATGGTCCGTCGTGCGTGGGTAAAGGAACCAAAGTGCTTACCTGAACTTTACTCACGGGACTTATACTTGAACCCACAAACACAGAAACACGACAAATGAAAAATGCCACAATAATAAATTTAATGAAAGTCTAGCACGGCAAAATGATGGTTGAGGTAAGATAACTCATACGGTGAGACGGATCCACCCAGAAAATAAATCGCACAATGTACAGATCCAGATTTGAGAAAAATTGAACGTTGTAGGCATTTCATGTTTTTTTTGTTGTTGTTTTTTTTTGTTTTTTGTATACTGAATCGAGGCTCGTGAAAGAGCTAACATTTATTTCACAAACAAATCCACCAGACAAACAAAATATACAAAAAGAGGGAGCGGAAGACAAGATGGGGAGAGAAGGGGAAGCACACAACTACAACATTTGAGAGCAGGGAGAAGTGTGGGAGGGAGAGGGCTTGGGGCTTGGCTTGGGGCTTGTTAAAAGTGGGCAAACAAGTTTTTTAGGATAATTTGAAGGTGCTGAATTCAAAGAAATTGTTTGCCAGGCTGAATTTTGAGATTTTCACCCTCAAATTTGAAAAGAAACCAAAATGGCCGCCATTTTTCCATCTTTTTTGCCTTATAACTCGACTTCTAAGCATTATTGAAGTTTTTAAATGGTGGCAATACCGATGTTTGTGATACCAAGGATTCCAAATATGTTGTCACCTAAGTTCTGTCGAGTTTGGTTTATCTGCCATCTTGAATTCCAAGGTGGCCGCCATTATTCACCTAATGCATTCATGAGTCCAAAGGCAAAAATAACACTTATGTTTGAAATGATGACAATACCTATGTCTGTAATACCAAAGTTTCCCCGACCATAAAAAGCTTCCACATAAGTTGTAACCAGTTTGGTCTGCCTGCCATCTTGAATTCAAAGTTTTATGATAAATTAGTATGACGTGAAATCATTCTTCAAAGTACATACATTAATTAAGCACTTGCTGCCTGTTGAAGTAGATTCCAGCGATCCTGGCAGATGAAGGTGAATTTGGACGTGTCCATTTGGTGAAATTTGGGGTACCGCGGTATGACTTAGTTTGAACTTTATCAATGTTTCAGAGAGATCATCGGTTGATTGCTCTGTGTCAATGATAATTCAAATCTACCCTTTTTTTTGTTTTTTTGTTTTTGTATACAAGATCGAGGCTCGTGTAAGAGCTAACATTAATGACAAAAAAAAACAAAAACGGACACATGAAAAACATATAATAAAGGGAGCGGGAGACAAGATAGGGAGAGAGAGGGAAGCACACAAGCACAACAGTAGAGAACAGGGACATCAGTAGATCTGTGAGAGGGAGAGGGCTTGGGGGGAGGAGGTGTGGGAAGGTGGGGGCGGAGGGGGGTGGAAATGGGGTGGGAGAGGTATAAAACACATGGAATCTGCTAGAACTTCCAGGAAAGAAGTCGGTATTTCAAAAAAGTGGATCTGGGGTGAATTAATGGGGGTAGAAAAGATCAAGATTTTAGATGGGGGAAGATAAGAGATGGTGGTGAACAGCTGTTTTAACGACCTGGAGGGAGGAGTGGGATTGAAGAGAGTGAAGGAGCTTGTTCCAGAGGCAGGAGAAAAGGGGAATTAAAGAGTGAAGGTGAGCAGAGAGTCTTGATTTTGGCAGTTTCACCATAAGAGGGTTGCTGGCAGATCTTGTGCGACCTGGAGGAATATTTGGGGAACAGAGCACAGAGAGAGCTGGGGGAGCAAGGCGGGAGTGGAGTCGGAAGAAGACAGAAAGACCACCTACCTGCCTGTGGTGAGAGAGAGAAAGGCCCTCAGAGATAGCTTCATCGTGGGAGATTCCAATGATTCTGAAAGCTTTGGTTTCAACAGCGTGTCGCCGAGCTAGGAGTGAGGCAGGAGCACCGGCCCAGAGGGGGGAACAGTATTCCATTGAGCTGCGGATGAAAGCCTTGTACATGGTGAGGAGCTCAGGTGTGCCAAGGAAGGAACTTCAAAGGAAGGATTTCTTATGATGGAGCTCACTGCGTTCTTGGGAACTTTCAACACTCCAGAAATTGTTTTACACCCTTCCCCAGATCTATGCCTCCTCACAATTATATCGAGGATTTCTACAAACAGTTCCTTGGACTTGAATGGTGGAGTTTCCGCTCTGACATTCACTGTCTACTGTGGGACCTTATACAGAAAGGTGTGTTTCTTTCCAAATCATGTCCAATCAATTGACTTGGTCACAGGAGGACTCCAATCACGTTGTGGAGACATCTCAAGGATGATCAAAGGAAATGTGATGCACCTGAGCTCAATATGGAATGTCATAGCACAGGAGTTAAATACTTTCAAGACATTTCAGATTTCCCCCATTAGATTACAGGTGGGATGTATTGTATATGAGTGTTACAGGTCAGGTGGGGTATTTGTGGGGATGTATTGCATATGAGTGTTACAGGTGGGGTGTGGTATTTGTGGGGATGTATTGTGTATGAGTGTTACAGGTGGGATGTGGTATTTGGGGGGATGTATTGTATGTGAGTGTTACAGGTAGGGTAGGGTATTTAGGGGGATGTATTGTATATGAGTGTTATAGGTGGGGTGGGGTATTTGGGGGGATGTAATGTATATGAGTGTTACAGGTGGGATGTGGTATTTGGGGGGATGTATTGTATATGAGTGTTACAGGTGGGGTGTGGTATTTGGGGGGATGTAATGTATATGAGCATTACAGGTGGGGTGTGGTATTTGGGGGGATGTATTGTATACGAGTGTTACAGGTGGGATGTGGTATTTTGGGGGATGTATTGTATATGAGTGTTACAGGTGGGGTGTGGTATTTGGTGGGATGTAATGTATATGAGCATTACAGGTGGGGTGTGGTATTTGGGGGATGTATTGTATATGAGTTTTACAGGTGGGATGTGGTATTTGGGGGATGTATTGTATACGAATGTTACAGGTGAGGTGGGGTATTTGGGGGGATGTATTGTATATGAGTGTTACAGGTGGGGTGTGGTATTTAGGGGGATGTATTGTATACGAGTTTTACAGGTGGGATGTGGTATTTGGGGGATGTATTGTATACGAATGTTACAGGTGAGGTGGGGTATTTGGGGGGATGTATTGTATATGAGTGTTACAGGTGGGGTGTGGTATTTGTGGGGATGTATTGTAAATGAGTGTTACAGGTGGGCTGTGGTATTTGTGGAGGATGTATTGTATATGAGTGTTACAGGTGAGGTGGGGTATTTGGGGGGTGTATTGTATATGAGTGTTACTGGTTGGGTGTGGTATGTGGGGGGAAGTAATGTATACGAGTGTAATCTCGAGTGTAATCTTGTCCATCAAATTAATACTTAACCTACACCAGAATGGTATCTTGCACCCGGTACCTGGGATCTAGCTGCAAAGTAGCTGAAATTTACTTTCGCAGTGCTTTACCTGTGCAATATCCCTCATTTACCGACACGGAGTTTTAGATACAAAAGATCAATATTGGAAACAGTTGTTCCGGAAACCCAACACCTTTCTTTGTTCTGCAGTACAGTGGGGTGTTTTGTATTACTATTTCTTGAAATAAGCACACAAAATCATTATGAATTGTTCCTCCTTTCTGTCCATCCACTCATTGCTTTGGTATTCATTCTTGCTCTGATTAAGTCCTAGTCTCTTCTGTTTCTGCATTTTTCTTGTCCATATGCACATACGCATTACTCCTTCCGTGAAACGACCATTTCTCACCTAACCCCTTCTTGCCGGATAAAGTTTTTTTTTAATGTTAATTATTACTCACAAGGGTTTATATAATAAGATCCAGGTGGGTGTAGACCTCTAACCCTTGGCGAAATTGAAGAAAATGACAAAATCCAAGATGGCCGCCATAAAATTGGTAAAATCTTCTTTTCTCCATATTATGGTTACTAATAGACATAGAAACGCCATTAAAACATCTTTTTATATGTTTTCAGACACGAGGACTCCGATAGGAGTTCAATATCACGAAAAAGTAAAGAAAAAACAAGCCATGCTCTCCAGCTGGACCTTAGCAAACAGTGGACGGAGAAGTTGTTCAACAAGCATTCTGAGGGCTCTGATGTTTTGGGGATATTTCTTGCTGCTCAACATTTTCAATACGCCACCGAATGCAGTGCTTAGAATTTCTACTATACCACTTTCAGCCATTAGTGTACCCACACAACCACAGTAGCTCATGAGCAGGTGCATGCCACCAATACGAGCAGTCCTCACAGCCCACAGCAGTCCTCTCCCTCCCACAGATTTCCCGATGTCCCTGTCCTCTACTGTTGTGCGTGTGTGCTTGCCTCTCTCTCCCCATCTTGTCCCCCCCCCCTCCCCTTTTTTTTTTTTGAATACAAGATCGAGGCTCGTGAAAGAGCTGACATTCATCACACAAAAAAATCAAACAGACACATAATACATATAATAAGGGGAGCGGTAGACGAGATGGGCAAGCACACAAACACAACATTTGAGAGCAGGGACATCGAGAGATCTGTGGAAGGGAGAGGGCTTGGGGGAAGGAGGCGTGGGAAGGGAGGGGGGGGGGGGGGGGGGAGAAGTATAAAACACAAGGACACTGCAAGGACTTCCAGGAAAGAAGTTGGTATTTCAAAAAAGTGGATCTGGGGTGAATTAGCGGGGGAAGAAAAGATCAAGGTTTTGGATGGGGGAAGATAAGAGATGGTGGTGAACAGCTGTTTTAAACACCTGGAGGGAGGAGTTGGATTGAAGAGAGTGAGGGAGTTTGTTCCAGAGGCGAAAGAAAAGAGGAGTGAAGGAGTGAAGGTGAGTAGGGAGTCTTGATTTTGGCAGTTTAACCATAAGATGGTTGCTGGCAGATTTTGTGCGACCTGTAGGAATATTTGGGGGGCAGAGTCCAGAGAGAGCTGGGGGAGCGAGGCCGGAGAGGAGTCGGTAGAAGACAGAAAGACCTCCAACCTGCCTGCTTTGAGTGAGTGAAAGGCCCTCAGAGTTAGCTTCATCGCGGGAGATTCCAATGACTCTGAAAGCTTTGGTTTCAACATCGTTAAGCCGAGCTGGGTGTGAGGCAGGAGCACAAGCCCAGAGGCAGGGGCGCCGCCAGGGATTTTGGGCCCTATGAAATGATATCACACTGGGCCCCTATGAAGCACGCACGCACATTTTTTCCCCGACATGTTTGCCAGGAGGTTGAAACAATGCATATATTTCTGCATATAGTATGGAATTCACTATTTGATGCAAGACTGATACCCACACAAGAAATGTGCTGAAGGCCATCTTTTACAGTCTAAATGTAATTTTAATGGTAAGAATTACAACATACATTAACCTCTTCAATTAAAATAAATTAACATTATCATCTAAAGAATGATATAACAAACAAATTAACAAGAAGACATCGTGCGTAGCACGATGCTTGCAAAATCCGCCCCCCCCCCCCCCCAAAGTTTTTCATTGATACAGCAAATTGTCCATTTCATGAAGATTAAAATTTACAATCTTGATCAAAGCTCGGGTCAACAGGATGAAAAGTGACGATTTTTCAGATGAAAAATGATGATTTTGGAAGGTTGACCTTGAGATGACCTTTGACCTTTTGGCCTCAAAAATAGTTAGTTTCCCTATTTGTGACTCAATGTGCAAATGCTGTTCAATTTTCAAGTCAATCGGATGAAAATTGAGGGTATTAAAATTTGGCCTATGTTGACCTTTTGGCCTATGTTGACCTCAAAAATAGATGATGGTTGAATTCAGTGACCATATATATAAATCCTCTTGGAAGTTCAAGTCAATCAAATGAAAATTGGTGATTTTAGAAATTTGGCCTATGTTGACCTTTTGGCCTGTGTTTACCTAAAATATAATACGTGGTTGAATTCAGTGACCAGATATGCAAGCCTTGTATGTGGTGAGGAGTTCAGGTGTGCCAAGGAAGGACTTCGCACGACGAAGGATGCCCAGTCGGCGACTTGCTTTGGAGGCCAGCTTGGAAATGTGGTTTTCCCAAGAAAGATCATGGCAGATAGTGAGACCCAAAAGCTTGAGTGACAGAACTTCTTGGAGAGGATTGTTGAGAAAGTGGATGGGAGGGTTGTCCAGTCGGTCTTTTCGGAGAGACATCGTAAGAGTGTGAGATTTGTCAGGATTGAAAGACATGTTCCACTTGTTTGCCCAGTCTGTGATTTTGTCCAGGTCTGCAGAGAGTGAGGAGGCTGCAGACTGCCGATCTGAGGGATGAGGAATGGAGCTGCAGGTAGTGGAGTCTATTGTTTTACGTGTCCGCTTATGTTTTTTGTGCTAATATGTGTTTGACGTGCTCGCTCTTCTCACCTACCAACCCGACCGATTCGCGAGTAG
Organism: Myxine glutinosa; assembly: GCF_964187855.1. Lineage (NCBI taxonomy): Eukaryota > Metazoa > Chordata > Myxini > Myxiniformes > Myxinidae > Myxine > Myxine glutinosa. The sequence continues at coordinate 203,722,077 of NC_136265.1, read as the reverse complement.
CCTACCGATTTTCTATAGCTCCCAACGCATACCGATTTTATTAGTCAGACATAACGCATTTGGAAATTGTTATTGGAAAAAAAATAATAGTTGTGTTTTTTCAGTTTTGCGTTGGTTTCTCACTGCCAAGATCGTATTACACGCGGCTGCTTCTACATTCTACAAAACGCGTGCCTGACCTTGATTTCTCATCTCGTCAGCATGATCAAAGCTGCAGTTAACAGAGAGTACTCATCGCTTCAGTGCACGACAACAATGCAAACACCAGAAAAGAAAAAACCACCCCCACGCTGGGTCCACAAGTTTAAGCCAAGTTGGACAACAGAGTTCAAGTGTATGAAGGCTTCGCGTAAGGGAGACGGACATGCCTTCTGTGATATGTGTCGATCAGACTTCTTCTTGTGATAATGTGATATGGACCCTGCCACCAGCCAGCCCATTTACCCATCGCTCTGTAGACTGGCCAAACACGTCCTGCTGATCCCTCACAGTAACGCCTACTGTGACTCCCTTTTCAGCATGGTGAAGAAAACGACAACTGATCAGAGGAGCACGTTGGGACGCGGCAAGGAAGGTCACGCCAAGTCAAGCGTGTACGAGGACAGCCATGGCGTCAGAAACACTCTGTGTGGTTTGCTGGCAGGGAAGATGAACATCTTCAAGCCGGATGGAGTCAGCTGCTTCTCGTGGAGGCCGGATGCCGACCTTCTTAAGAAGGCCAAACCTGCCACCTACCAGGCTCTGAATAGCTAAATGTGCATCTTAACTGTTCAAACCTGAACAAGTACAAAAAGTTTTAATTAAAACAAAAGCCGCGTCGATGTTACACAATGCCTAGATGCAGCTGTGCCTATAACGTCGATGTTATAGGCACAGGACATTCCTATTGATTCGATTACTTGATGTTATTTTTGTGCAAAGTGAAAATATATCTCGGCATTTTCCCGTCTGTTATTTCGGGCGGTGTATGACTGACCATGCCGCGATTAAAAAAATATATATCTCAATGGACTTGAAGTTACAGGCCTTTGAGAATTCATTTCGTTCTATAAAGGGCAAGTTTCATCGGATTTTCTTCCCGTTTTTTTTCAACCGAGTCTAAAACTATGTTAGCGACTGTGAAAAATGAAATGATATATCGAATTTGATTTGAAAGAAAACTGTGTGAGAGAGGAAGACACCACGGGCCTACAAAACAGGCCTCAAAGCTATGCGAGTTAATAAAATGGTGGATATTTGTTTATATGAAGCCTCTCCCACAATGGGTGGAGCTATGGTTCCCAGAATGGGTGGAGCTTTGAGGTTTTGTCTTCTCTGCAAGAACAAGAAGAAGAAGAACAAGAAGAACAACAACAACAGCAGAGGGCACTCTATGAGCAGCGTCTGCGACGCGGCTAAAAATGTAAATATGTGTGAAACTGTAAATATGTTATGAAATCAGAGTGGCCAGTCATTTCATTCATAAAGATGTATCAGTGAGTTTATGTAAACTCTTGTGTACGTGTATGGGCACATACATGTAGAGCTTGGACAGTGAGTAATTTATGGAAACGTGACTGATGATCATGATGTCTTAGAAAAATAAAGATTGGTGAGTAGTTCAACCATGTTAGGTTTTCTCTTTTTCACTCTAAAAATATGTTGATATATTTCAGCGAACTGTGGTCTCAAAATGCAGGAGATTGCACCGTTTTGCTTCATTCTTTTGAAAAATTTGAAAATTGAAGAAAATGTCAATTTGACATTTTGAAAAGAAAATGACAAGAAAATTTTGAAGAAAGAAAGGAAGAAAGGAAGTTGAAGAAAATGACAAAATCCAAGATGGCCGCCATAAAATTCGTGAAATCTCTTTTCTCCATATTATGGTTACTAATTGACATAGAAACGTCATGAAAACATCTTTTTATATGTTTTCAGACACGAGGAGTCCGACAGGAGTTCAATATCACGAAAAAGTAAAGAAAAAACAAGACATGCTCTCCAGCTGGACCTTGGCAAACAGTGGACGGAGAAGTTGTTCAACAACATTGTCAACAAGTCAGTTGAAACTCAAGTCGCCAGCAAGTCCCAAGTCCTCAGACACCAAGACCCAACTCCGAGTCGCAAGTAAATTTTGTAAAGTGACAAGTCCCAAAATTTTACAACTGGAGTCCAATTATACCCCCCTCTCCCCCACTCTAATTCTACCCTCCTCCCCCACTTTGATTCTACCACCCTCCCCCACTCTGATTCCACCACCCTGCCCCACGTTGATTCCACCCTCCTCCCCCACTTTGATTCTACCCCCCTCCCGCACTTTGATTCCTCCACCCTCCCCCACTCTGATTCTACCACCCTCCCCCACTCTGATTCTACCACCCTCCCCCACTCTGATTCTACCACCCTCCCCCACTCTGATTCTACCACCCTCCCCCACTGATTCTCCCCCCCCCCCTCCTCCTGCACTTTGATTCCTCCACCCTCCCCCACTCTGATTCTCCCACTGTCCCCCACTCTGATTCTACCACTCTCCCCCCACTCTGATTCTACCACTCTCCCCCCACTCTGATTCTACCACTCTCCCCCCACTCTGATTCTACCACCCTCCCCCGCTCTGATTCTACCACCCTCCCCCGCTCTGATTCTACCACCCTCCCCCGCTCTGATTCTACCACCCTCCCCCGCTCTGATTCCACCACCCTCCCCCGCTCTGATTCCACCACCCTCCCCCGCTCTGATTCCACCACCCTCCCCCGCTCTGATTCCACCACCCTCCCCCGCTCTGATTCCACCACCCTCCCCCGCTCTGATTCCACCACTCTCCCCCGCTCTGATTCCACCACTCTCCCCCGCTCTGATTCCACCACTCTCCCCCGCTCTGATTCCACCACTCTCCCCCGCTCTGATTCCACCACTCTCCCCCGCTCTGATTCCACCACTCTCCCCCGCTCTGATTCCACCACTCTCCCCCGCTCTGATTCCACCACTCTCCCCCGCTCTGATTCCACCACTCTCCCCCGCTCTGATTCCACCACCCTCCCCCGCTCTGATTCTACCACCCTCCCCCGCTCTGATTCCACCACCCTCCCCCGCTCTGATTCCACCACCCTCCCCCGCTCTGATTCCACCACCCTCCCCCGCTCTGATTCCACCACCCTCCCCCGCTCTGATTCCACCACCCTCCCCCGCTCTGATTCCACCACCCTCCCCCGCTCTGATTCCACCACTCTCCCCCGCTCTGATTCCACCACTCTCCCCCGCTCTGATTCCACCACTCTCCCCCGCTCTGATTCCACCACTCTCCCCCGCTCCGATTTTACCACCCTCCCCCGCTCCGATTTTACCACCCTCCCCCGCTCCGATTTTACCACCCTCCCCCGCTCCGATTTTACCACGCTCCCCCGCTCCGATTTTACCACCCTCCCCCGCTCCGATTATACCACCCTCCCCACTCCGATTATACCACCCTTCCCACTCCGATTATACCACCCTCCCCCACTCCGATTTTACCACCCTCCCCCACTCCGATTTTACCACCCTCCCCCACTCCGATTTTACCACCCTCCCCCACTCCGATTTTACCACCCTCCCCCACTCCGATTTTACCACCCTCCCCCACTCCGATTATACCACCCTCCCCCACTCCGATTATACCACCCTCCCCACTCCGATTATACCACCCTCCCCCACTCCGATTATACCACCCTCCCCCACTCCGATTATACCACCCTCCCCCACTCCGATTATACCACCCTCCCCCACTCCGATTATACCACCCTCCCCACTCCGATTATACCACCCTCCCCACTCCGAATATACCACCCTCCCCACTCCGATTATACCACCCTCCCCACTCCGATTATACCACCCTCCCCACTCCGATTATACCACCCTCCCCACTCCGATTATACCACCCTACCCACTCCGATTATACCACCCTCCCCCACTCCGATTATACCACCCTCCCCCACTCCGATTATACCACCCTCCCCACTCCGATTATACCACCTTTCCCACTCCGATTATACCATCCTCCCCCACTCCGATTTTACCACCCTCCCCCACTCCGATTTTACCACCCTCCCCCACTCCGATTATACCACCCTCCCCCACTCCGATTATACCACCCTCCCCCACTCCGATTATACCACCCTCCCCCACTCCGATTATACCACCCTCCCCCACTCCGATTATACCACCCTCCCCCACTCCGATTATACCACCCTCCCCCACTCCGATTATACCACCCTCCCCCACTCCGATTATACCACCCTCCCCCACTCCGATTATACCACCCTCCCCCACTCCGATTATACCACCCTCCCCACTCCGATTATACCACCCTCCCCACTCCGATTATACCACCCTCCCCCACTCCGATTTTACCACCCTCCCCACTCCGATTATACCACCCTTCCCACTCCGATTATACCACCCTCCCCCACTCCGATTATACCACCCTCCCCCACTCCGATTATACCACCCTCCCCCACTCCGATTATACCACCCTCCCCCACTCCGATTTTACCACCCTCCCCCACTCCGATTTTACCACCCTCCCCCACTCCGATTTTACCACCCTCCCCCACTCCGATTATACCACCCTCCCCACTCCGATTATACCACCCTTCCCACTCCGATTATACCACCCTCCCCCACTCCGATTATACCACCCTCCCCCACTCCGATTATACCACCCTCCCCCACTCCGATTTTACCACCCTCCCCCACTCCGATTTTACCACCCTCCCCCACTCCGATTATACCACCCTCCCCCACTCCGATTATACCACCCTCCCCACTCCGATTATACCACCCTCCCCACTCCGATTATACCACCCTCCCCACTCCGATTATACCACCCTCCCCCACTCCGATTTTACCACCCTCCCCCACTCCGATTTTACCACCCTCCCCACTCCGATTTTACCACCCTCCCCACTCCGATTATACCACCCTTCCCACTCCGATTATACCATACCACCCTCCCTGTAACGAACTCAAGCAGACTCCATCGTGCCGGAAGCGGAAAGCGCGTTTATTGACGCGGTGATGATTCACTCGTGTCTGACGAATAAGCGCGTCCGATAAACCACAACAACAATGCAAATACAAGTCAGAATAATACGTTACATCCTCCTTTCTTTCAAGGAAGCCACTTTAAAGGAAACCAGCAAAGCAAATAACTCTATAAAGTAAAACTTACAATGAATTAATTAACAAACAGCATCACATTCAGATCACGTGAATAAATTGATTTAAATTTAAAGATCCAGACGTCTGGGAGGGTTAACCGCTCTGCCGCTCCTTGTGATGAACTTGGTATTTCTGGGAGATGCAGTGGCTCGAGGCGATGACACTGTTGGGAGACTTTGGGATTCAGATGCTTGCTCACTTGGACTTGGGGACTTGCAGCAGTTCCCCACTGGGGTGTCCTGTTGAGTGGTGGGATCAGGGAAGTCCCTCATGTCCTGGGAAGAGTAAAAGCGAGAGAGTGGCTGACTTCCCACCGGGCCAACATTGGCTGAATGAGGCACTCTGCGGAGATGGAGCCTGTTACGCCGGTACACATTGTTTGGGGTCCTCAGCAAATATGACCGGGGGCTGTTGTGGCGCGCCTCAACTACAGCCGGAATCCAATGCCTGGCCTCCGGGTTTGGCAACATCCTAACACTGTCTCCCGGCTGGAGCGGTGGCAAATCTGACATAGATGGCTTGTCATGATAGTATTTTTGTTTCTCCTTCTGTGTGTCAAGGCGTGATCTCACAAGGTGATGGTCATACCGCGCAGGCATGAGAAGAGTGCGGTTGCAAGGCAGTGTGTTTCTGGGGCGTCTTCCCATTACGAGCTGAGCCGGGGACAAGTTTATTCCTTCAAGTGGAGTGGTGCGGTAGTCTAGCAGGGCTAAGTACTTTATTGTAAGACTACACTGTAACACTGTCCTCCTCCGGGCTGGTCGCCCGGGGTATATCATGAGGCCACGCCTACCCCTCGGGCGTGGCCACCGCCCACTTGGTGCGTGGAATGATGTCACCACGCCAGTGGGCTTTTGTGTCCGCCACACGCGCCCCCCCAGAATTCCCGCGCACCTGGAGGGCCAGTTTGCGGGGCAGACGAATGACCCGGCCGAAGCGCCCCCTGGCGATCGGCGGCGTCCGGGGTGCAGGGATGCCAGGTGGGATGCCCCTGGCTGCTCCTGGGATGGGTGCAGGACCGGGGGGGCGGCGTGGCGGCGGGGCTGGGCGGTGCCGGGGGTCCGCCCGCAGGAGGGCGGCCCCGACGTGGGGGTCGGGCCACTGGCGGTGGATGGTCCACATCGAGGTGGGCCGGCTTGAGGCGGTCTACCGAAACGCGGTCAGGAGTACCGCCGATGTCCAGGGTGAAGTGCTTCGCCCCGGTCTCCAGCACGCGGAAAGGCCCGTCGTACGGGGGCCGCAGTGGTGTCCGATGGGCATCGTGGCGGATGAAGACGTACTCCGCCGTGCGAAGCTCCGGGGCGACGTGCGTCGGTGGGTGCCCGTGGCATGCCGTTGGCACCGGGGCGAACCTCTGGGCGGTCTCTTGCAGAGCGGAGCGCTGCTGTGCCGCGGACCATGGTGCCGTGGAGTCGGGGAGGAACTCGCCCGGCACCCGCAGCGGTTGCCCGAAGACCAACTCCGCCGCGGATGCGCGCAGGTCCTCCTTGGGCGCCGTCCGGAGGCCCAGCAGGACCCAGGGGAGCCTGTCGACCCAGCCGCCGTCGCGGAGGGTGGCCCGGAGCGCGGCCTTCAATGAGCGGTGAAATCGCTCACACAGGCCGTTAGCCTGGGGGTGGTAGGCCGTGGTTCGGTGCAGCCGGACCCCGAGCCCCTGCGCAACCGCCCCCCAGAGCTCCGAGGTGAACTGGGGGCCGCGGTCGGATGAGATGTCTGAGGGGGCGCCGAAGCGGGCGACCCAGGTGGCGATGAAAGCCTGCGCGACATCGGCCGCCGTTGTCGACGCCAAGGGCACGGCCTCCGGCAACCCGGGTGGTGCGGTCCACCATGGTGAGGACGTGGGTGAAACCCCGCGAGGGGGGCAGAGGTCCCACCAGGTCCACGTGGACGTGGTCAAACCGGCGTTCCGGCACCGTGAACGGGGCCAACGGGGCCTGGGTGTGCCGGTGCACCTTGGCGCGCTGGCACGCGAGGCATGTCCTGGCCCAGCCGCGGACGGCCTTCCGGAGGCCATGCCAGACGAACTTGTCGGCGATCAGCCTTTGGGAGGCCCTCGCGCCCGGGTGGGACAGGCCGTGGATGGCGTCAAACACCTGGCGCTGCCAGCCCGCGGGCACAATGGGGCGAGGACGCCCGAGGGAGACGTCGCACAAGAGCGCCGCGCCCGCGCCGTCGAACGGCACCTCGGTGACGAGGAGGCCCGTGACGGCGGTCCGCAAGGCCTGGACGTCGGGGTCAGCGGCCTGGTCCGCTGCCATCCGGGCATAGTCGATGCCGAGGTGGACTGCGTGGGCGACGGCCCGGGAAAGGCAATCCGCCACCGGGTTGTCCTTCCCCGCGACGTGCTGGATGTCCGTCGTGTACTCGGACACGGCCGAGAGGTGACGCTGCTGCCGGGCCGACCACGGCTCGGTGACCTTGCCCATCGCGAAGATCAGCGGCTTGTGGTCGACGAAGGCAGTGAACGCCCGGCCCTCGAGCAGATGGCGGAAGTGCCTGACCGCCAAGTGAAGTCCGAGCAACTCGCGGTCGAAGGTACTGTAACGGCGTTCGGGCGGGCGAAGCTGCCGGCTAAAGAACGCCAGCGGTTGCCAAGCTCCACGCACCCATTGCTCGTGCACCGCGCCCACCGCGTAGTCCGAGGCATCGGTGGTGAGGGCGATCGGTGCATCGGGCGCCGGGTGCGCGAGCATGGTGGCGTTAGCCAAGGCGAGCTTCGCGCCCGTGAACGCCGTGTCCATCTGCTCGGTCCAGGTAACGTCGCCTTTGCCCGGCTTACCTCGGAGAGCTTCGTGCAGGGGGCGCAGGAGCTGGGCGATACGGGGCAGGAACCGATGGTAAAAGTTCACCATGCCCAGGAACTCCTGCAGCCCTCTGATCGTGCGGGGGCGCGGAAACCCCTTCACCGCCTCCACCTTGGCCGGCAGGGGGACGGCTCCGTGCCTGGTGACACGGTGCCCCAGAAAATCGATTGTGGCGGCGCCGAACCGGCACTTTGCGGGGTTCACAATCAGGCCATGCTGGCCCAGGCGTTCGAAGAGCGTGCGGAGGTGGCGTAGGTGCTCTTCGCGGGACGCGCTGGCGACGAGGATATCGTCCAGGTAGACGTAGACAAAATCCAAGTCGCGCAGGACGCTGTCCATCAGTCGCTGGAACGCCTGAGCCGCATTCTTCAGACCGAAGGGCATGCGCAGGAACTCGAAGAGTCCGAATGGCGTGATGACCGCCGTCTTCGGGACATCCTCCGGCCTGACGGGGACCTGATGGTAGCCGCGTATGAGGTCCACCTTCGAGAAGAAGGACCTGCCCGCCAAACGGGCGGAAAAGTCCTGAATGTGGGGGACGGGGTAGCGGTCGGGAGTCGTGGCGTCATTGAGACGGCGATAGTCCCCGCACGGTCGCCATCCGCCGCCGGGCTTCGGCACGATGTGCAGCGGCGACGCCCAAGCGCTCTCTGAGCGCCGAACGATGCCGAGTCGCTCCAGGGTAGCGAACTCCGCTTTTGCCACCGCCAGCTTCGTCGGCTCGAGGCGGCGTGCCCGGGCGTAGACCGGTGGCCCGACGGTGGGGATGTGATGGGCCACCCCGTGCTTGACGGCCCCCGCTGAGAAGGTGGGCCGCGTGAGGGCCGGGAAGCCGGCGAGGAGGCGGGTGAATGCGTCCGCTGCCGGAAGCGTACAGACCAACGTGGCCGGAACCGAATCGTTCGGCAAGCCGCTTGGCAAGCCGCTCGTTGAGCTGGGCAACGCACATGCGAGCGAGCTGAACGTCTCGGCCTGGACAAGCCGTCTGCGCTTGACGTCGACCAGGAGCCCATTAGCGCACAGGAAGTCCGCGCCAAGCAGTGCCATGGGCACGTCGGCGGTGACGAACGTCCATCGGAAAACCTGCCCTCCAAACCGCAGAGAGAGGCAGCGTTTTCCGTACGTACGGATGGGCGTCCCGTTCGCGGCAAGCAGCGCGGGGCCCCCACCCGCGGCGTGCTTGTCTGACGTGCCGGCGGGAATGACACTCACCTGTGCTCCCGTGTCGCACAGGTAACGGCGCCCGGAGAAGGTGTCCGTTATGAACAGCAGGCTGCTCGAACGGCCGGCGCTCATCGCCACAATTGAGCGCCGGCCCGGGCGTTTCCCGACCCGTTGAAGGAGCACGGCGGATGACACCGCCGAGCTTCGTGGCCGAACTTGGCGTGGAACCAGCACCAGGTGGTGGAGCTGGAGGAGCGCGGCTGGCTCCGCCAGGCCGGTGGAGTCGACGGGTTTCCCCGCGGTGGCGGTTTTCGCCGCGGCGGTGGGCGGGGCGTGGCGGCGTTCACGAGGTGCGTATCAGCATGCTGCTGAAACTCAGCGTGCTGTAGAAGATGATGCTGTGGAACAGCAGCGTCGAAGGCCGTGACGGCCACGCCAACGCTCGCCCGCGTGTCCGAAGCGGCGAAGTACTTGTCCGCCTCGGCCGCCAATGCTCGGGGTTCCGTTAGCCCGGTCCCGGCCAACGCGAGGCGAACCTGCGCTGGAAGTTGGCGACGGAAAAGCGCCCGGAATAGCGAACCGGGGGCTTCGTCGCCTAACAGTGACAGCATATGGTCCATTCGGACCGACGGGCGCGTCTCACCGAGCTCGGGGAGATCCAGGAGGCGGTCGGCCCGTGCGTCGTCCGTGAGGCTGAACGTGGCTAGGAGTAGCCGCTTGAGTGCCTCGTACTTGTGGCCGTCCGGTGGGTGGCGAAGGACGGACACAACTCGAGCGGCCGTGCCGGGCCCGAGGGAGGCGACGACGTGGCAGTAGCGCGTGTCATCGCCGGTGAGGTGCCGAAGCTGAAATTGGGCTTCGGCCTGGACGAACCAGACTTCGGCCTGAGCCTCCCAAAATTCCGGAAGTTTGACGAAGGCGGCCATGGCGATGGCGTCGCGTGTGGAAGGATCGCTCCGGCAGATCCAACGTCGAGGGTCACCAGTAAAGCGCGGCGTTACGCGCGCTGCTTGTGAGCAAGGAGGAAGCGGACAAGCGGTAACATATAAACGTCTTTATTGTAAGACTACACTGTAACACTGTCCTCCTCCGGGCTGGTCGCCCGGGGTATATCATGAGGCCACGCCTACCCCTCGGGCGTGGCCACCGCCCACTTGGTGCGTGGAATGATGTCACCACGCCAGTGGGCTTTTGTGTCCGCCACAACATCCTCCTTTCTTTCAAGGAAGCCACTTTAAAGGAAACCAGCAAAGCAAATAACTCTATAAAGTAAAACTTACAATGAATTAATTAACAAACAGCATCACATTCAGATCACGTGAATAAATTGATTTAAATTTAAAGATCCAGACGTCTGGGAGGGTTAACCGCTCTGCCGCTCCTTGTGATGAACTTGGTATTTCTGGGAGATGCAGTGGCTCGAGGCGATGACACTGTTGGGAGACTTTGGGATTCAGATGCTTGCTCACTTGGACTTGGGGACTTGCAGCAGTTCCCCACTGGGGTGTCCTGTTGAGTGGTGGGATCAGGGAAGTCCCTCATGTCCTGGGAAGAGTAAAAGCGAGAGAGTGGCTGACTTCCCACCGGGCCAACATTGGCTGAATGAGGCACTCTGCGGAGATGGAGCCTGTTACGCCGGTACACATTGTTTGGGGTCCTCAGCAAATATGACCGGGGGCTGTTGTGGCGCGCCTCAACTACAGCCGGAATCCAATGCCTGGCCTCCGGGTTTGGCAACATCCTAACACTGTCTCCCGGCTGGAGCGGTGGCAAATCTGACATAGATGGCTTGTCATGATAGTATTTTTGTTTCTCCTTCTGTGTGTCAAGGCGTGATCTCACAAGGTGATGGTCATACCGCGCAGGCATGAGAAGAGTGCGGTTGCAAGGCAGTGTGTTTCTGGGGCGTCTTCCCATTAGGAGCTGAGCCGGGGACAAGTTTATTCCTTCAAGTGGAGTGGTGCGGTAGTCTAGCAGGGCTAAGTACTTATCTGCTGACTTCTTCCAGAGCCTTTTCACTGTCTGGATCGCTCTTTCTGCCTCTCCATTGGCACGTTGGTGCTTGGGGGACACAATGTCGTGAGTTATGCCATATTCTTTGCAAAACTGAGAAAATTCCTCTGACGTGTACTGACTTCCGGAATCGCTTCGCAGCTTCTCTGGAATACCATGTCGACAAAACTGCTGCTTGAGAGCTTCGATTACAGAGCGAGCTGTAATGTCCTTGAGGCAATCCACCTCCACAAACTTGGAGTAATAATCGACCGTGAGCAAATACTGCTTTGATTTGAAGTCAAAAACGTCGCTTCCAACTTCGATGAATGGAAGATCAGGCGTGTAAGTCGGCAAGAGAGGCTCCCGTTGCTGAGCGCTTTGATACTCTGCACACTTGCAACAATTCCGTACAGTTTCTTCGATGTCAGAGTTCATTGAGGGCCAATACATGACCTCGCGAGCACGCTGCTTACACTTGTTCACTCCGAGGTGTGATTCATGAATCAAGCTCAGCATTCTGGGTCTGAGGCTTGGCGGGATGACAAGGCGCATGCCTTTGTAGACAACACTGTCTGAGACTGCCAATTGCGTTCTGGAGTCAAAGTACGGACGGACCTGTGCTGGGACTTCCTTTCGGGAGTCAGGCCATCCACTTGCAATGACACCGCAGAGAAGGCTCATTTGACTCAGAGTAGCTTCCTGGATTTCGAGGTATTTCCCACTCGTGATCGCAAGGAACTGGAACATGTTCACAGGCTCAAGGTCTTTCCCAGCTTCTGAGTCGGTGTCCGGTAGAGGTGCACGTGACAATGTGTCGGGGAGCACCATCTCAGAACCACGGCAGTAGTTAACCTCCAAGTCATACCGTTGAAGCTTGAGCAACATACGCTGTAAACGCATGGGAGAAGATAGGAGAGGCTTCTTGAAGATTTCCTCAAGGGGTTTATGGTCATTATATACCACTACTGATTTTCCAAAGATATAGTAGTGAAATGCTTCTGTTGCATGGACGATTGAGAGCATTTCCTTCTCAATCATAGCGTAGCGACACTCAGTATCGGTCATACTGCGTGATGTGAACGCTATAGGGTTGCCATTCTGGAGCAAACAGGCTCCTACAGCGTTTTGGCTGGCATCGGCTTGTATTTCAACTGGCTGACTTACATCGTAGTACTGAAGGACTGGGGCCGAAATACATGCTTGCTTCAGCTTCTTGAAGGACAGCTCCTGAGCTGACTGCCAGGAGAACTCCACGTCCGCCTTGCAGAGATCACGGAGAGGCTTGCTTGTGTCACTTAGGTTGGGAATAAACTTCCCTAAATACTGAACGAATCCAAGGAAACGCTTGACGCCTTGTTTGTCTGTTGGACGTGGCATTTTCTCAACTGCCTTCGTCTTGAATGGATCTGGTAGCACTCCTTCTGCAGTAAGCAGGTGGCCTACATAAGGGACTGAGGTTTGCCGGATGAGGCATTTTCGGAAGTTTAGTTGCAGGTTATAACTTGTAGCTCATTGCATAACTCGCTTCAGTACACAGTCGTGGTGGGTGATGTCACGACCAGCAACTAAAATGTCATCCATTACCGCTGTTGCCCATTCTATCCCTTCTAGCATCTGGTCCATGATTCGCTGGAATATCTCCGGCGAGCACCTCAATCCATAAGGGAGACGCAGCCAGCGGTATCTCCCTACAGGTGTATTGAACGTGGTCAAGAATGAAGAAGGCTCGTCAAGGCGAATTTGCATGAACCCACTGCGGGCGTCAAGCACAGAAAATACTTTGGCTCCAGGGATTTGAGCTAAAACTTCCTGAACAGTTCTCATTGGGTAGTGCTCACGTTTTGTGCACTTGTTTAAGTCTTTGGGGTCTATACAGATGCGGACTTTGCCGTTGCGAAGAGCTACTACCATGGAACTCACCCACTCAGTCGGTCGTTCTACCTTCGCGATGTGACCTTCGGTGACCATCTCTTGTAGCTTGTCAACTATTTGCTCTCTCAATGCTGCAGGCTGTCTGCGAGGAGCGTGAACTACTCCCTGTGACCCTTCTACAAGCTTGATCCGATAAGTTCCGGGAAGAGTTCCAGTTGTCTTGGCAACTTCTGGAAACTCAGAGATTACTGCTTCCTGAGACACATTGACTAGAGGCTGAACAAGAGACAACTTATCGAGCTTGACAATGAGGCCTAGGGCTTCCGAGGTAGCGCCTGACATTACATTCTCCTGATCGAGGTCAATGACCTCAAAACTGGCTCTAACGGTCTTGTTTTTGTGAGAGAGAGGGAGTGTCACGGTACCGACAGGATGGATAGTATGGTTCGAGTATGTTTTAAGAACTTTATGCGACGATTGTAGATCGCCTGCGAGGTGCTGGACTAACTGGTAGTCGTTGAGTGTTAGTGTGTTGCACCTTGCACCCGTGTCAATCCGGAACCGAGTCGGCTGACCCAGCAACGTGACGGTCTGTGCCCACTTGTCATGAGTAGCCGTATTGATGCTTGGTTGTAGAGCGGAGATCCTTAAAATTTCAGATTCCTTGACGAGTTCTTGAGGAAGATCTACATGATCTAGACTGGTCTCCTCATCAAGGGAATTTAGGTCGCGCAGTCTCTTCCGACACGCCGCAAACCAGTGACCAGGCTTCTTGCAGTAGGAGCAGCTAGAATTAATTGCTGGACACTTGGCTTGCCTGTGCACTGACTGGCCACATTTGCTGCAGGGACCGTCATTCCGAAACCGATTCTCAGCTTTGAACAGCTCGGTGGCTTGTGTATGCCTATCAGGCTTGCTCTTACAACGTTGAGTCTGGTGCTGAGTTCGTTCGTTTTCAGATCTGAGGGCTGAGATGAGAGCATCTTCATCTCGGACTATTCTCATATGTTTCTGCGAGAGCTCTAGCTGTTGGCCAATTTCTATAGCTTTAGCTAGTGAGAGCTCCTCACCCCTATCGAGTAATTTCTCTTGGACCCTCTTATCATGGCTGCCATCAATGATGCAATCGACGATTATGTCGTCTGGGTCTTGGTAATCGCAATCCATGAGAATTATCCTCAGATCTTTTATGAAATGATCAAAAGACTCACCACTCCGCTGGCGCCTTTTTTCAGTCGGTGTCTGGCAACTCTTTTGTTCTTTCTGGGCTGCACATAGTTCTGGAATTTGTTCAGCACTTCCTGCGGGTCGTCTTTCTCTCCTTCCTCCCAAGATAGAGTTTGGTAGATTTGACGACCTTGTTCGCCGATCCACGTTCCGAGCCATCCTGCTTGACGAGGCTTCGTTATGTCTGCGAGCGGCCCTGACAAGACAAAACTGACGTGATTTCTGAACCGGCAAAACTCCTGGTAGAGATCCAGACTCTCCCAGTCGATCGAGGGATGATCAAATTTCGGAGATGCCATATTTATGGAGACGAATGGCGGCTTATGGCGTGAATATCAACGAACTTCTGACACCATGTAACGAACTCAAGCAGACTCCAACGTGCCGGAAGCGGAAAGCGCGTTTATTGACGCGGTGATGATTCACTCGTGTCTGACGAATAAGCGCGTCCGATAAACCACAACAACAATGCAAATACAAGTCAGAATAATACGTTACACTCCCCCACTCCGATTATACCACCCTCCCCCACTCCGATTATACCACCCTCCCCCACTCCGATTATACCACCCTCCCCACTCCGATTATACCACCCTCCCCACTCCGATTATACCACCCTCCCCCACTCCGATTTTACCACCCTTCCCACTCCGATTTTACCACCCTCCCCCACTCCGATTATACCACCCTTCCCACTCCGATTATACCACCCTCCCCCACTCCGATTATACCACCCTTCCCACTCCGATTATACCACCCTCCCCCACTCCGATTATACCACCCTCCCCACTCCGATTATACCACCCTTCCCACTCCGATTATACCACCCTTCCCACTCCGATTATACCACCCTCCTCACTCCGATTATACCACCCTTCCCACTCCGATTATACCACCCTCCCCCACTCCGATTTTACCACCCTCCCCCACTCCGATTATACCACCCTCCCCACTCCGATTATACCACCCTCCCCACTCCGATTATACCACCCTTCCCACTCCGATTATACCACCCTCCCCACTCCGATTATACCACCCTCCCCACTCAGATTATACCACACTCCCCCACTCCGATTATACCACCCTTCCCACTCCGATTATACCACCCTCCCCACTCCGATTATACATCATTATTATTGCATTATTCAAACAGAGTTTGAAATATATGTGAACAACTTTGATTCCCATTGTTGCGAAAGTGTCCACGGATTGGTTTTCTTGTGTCCATATTACTATTATAGGCAAATGTGGAGGAGGTTATTGAACATCACATTTATTTAATCATCAGCAAAAGTACCCGACATTGCCTAGCAACGCAGAGTCGCTTTGTGATGGGAATATTAAGAGGAGGAGGTGGGGGGGGGGGGAGGAGCAGTGAGAGAAGAGGGGGAGGAGGAGAGAGGGAAGAGGGGAGCCGAGATGAGGGGAGGGGATGGGTGGGAGGATGAGGAAGGAGTGGGGCAGAGGGAATGGATTGGAAGTTGAAGGGAGAGATGGGAGAATGTAATGAAATTGTGCCCAAGTTGAACGCAGGTGTTACGCGGCCTCTGTCCGCTGCGCGGCAGTTATAAGAACTCAGACAGACAGCGCTACGATCATTCCTGTGACATTTATCGTGTGTATTGTTGTGCATCCGTCGGTGGTGCGTATTACTCCTCCGTCCCAGGCTTGCTTGTGCTAGTTGCAAATCCATTACTGATTCCTATGAATGCTGAATATTGATATGTTGCTTGTTGGTTTTCTTACAGGTATTGCTAGAGATCGATTCAGAATAAAACTCACGATCTGAGACAATGTTGTAACTCTGGTTTTTACAACAAGGAGGGTAGTTTGAGTGAGGGACAGGAGGAGGGGAAGCGAGAGAGGAGGTTGTAGTTAGGGGAGATGGGAGGACGGTGGGGGAGAAAGGGGAGGAAATACTTTATTCAGATTTGTTCAGCTTGGTAAAAAAAATGTTCTTTTTTTACGTGTCGCCCTTGGTTTATTTTGGTGGAGACACCTGAATGACGAGCATTCGCAAGTCGTAAGTAAATCAAAAGTGTTGGGGACAAAGGGGTATGCGGAGATTGGTACGGCCTGATTGGTCGAGCCTGTATGTGTATGGGTCATTGTATACATGTGGTCCTAGAGATTGTTGTCGAGAATGTTTGTGAGAGGGTCTCACCAGAAAGTGTTCGTTCATTCTACCCAGATATGTGAATAATTGTCACTTGAGCCAGGTCTCAAGTCACCGTAGTATTACTTTTACTTTTACCACATTTACTTATAAACCTTGGAGTCCAAGCTATCAAATAAATTCGATGTTCTGAGAAGCTGTTTAAGTTTTATTTGTCAACTTCATACAATGACGTGTTTTTCTTTGTTCGCAGAAAAATAGATTTATTTTAAATTGAGTTCCCATATAATGCAGTATATATGTTGGAACCCATCTGTGGATCGGTCCCATCGGCCGATGGGTCTGCATTGTCATTTCTCGTGCATCCACAGATGGGTCGCCCATCTGCTGATCCGCAAACGGGTCAAACCCATCGGCCGATGGGACCGATCCACAGATGGGTTCCAACATATATACCTACTTCAACACGTTCACATTACATGAGACTATTCATCGGTAACGTCACATTATGTTTGCTTGGATTACACGAAGAACCAAACATTCAAAGTGGAACACGAAAGGATATTTGAATAATTTACCTGGACTGCATGTACGTTAAAATGAAACGGAAAAGTTTTTAACTTCAATTGTCTTTGAAGTAAAAAAACAAAAAGACATAATTCGTGTCGATTATAATTTACAAGTCGGGAGACGACGATGGTTCACGAGCGAGCGGTATTCAATGACTAAGGACGGACTATAACCGAAACAGGCCCGGACTGCGGGGTCGGGGGCCCACGTGACAGGTGTCGGCCCCCGACATGCGGTGGAGATGCCTATTTACAAAGGGCCCCAATGCGCTGCGTGCGCAGGCCTTTAAGAGCCAGCTTCTTCTTTTTTCTTTTTTTTTGTATACTGAATCGAGGCTCGTGAAAGAGCTAACATTTACTTTACAAACAAATCAACCAGACAAACAAAATATATATAAACAGGGAGCGGAAGACAAGATGGGGAGAGAAGGGGAAGCACACAAACACTTGAGAGCACACAACATTAGAGAGCAGGGAGATGTGTGGGAGGGAGAGGGCTTGGGGGGAGGAGACGTGGGAAGGGGGGGGGGGGGGGAGAAGTATAAAACACAAGGACACCAAGGACTTCCAGGACAGAAGTTGGTATTTCAAAAAAGAGGAATTGGGGTGAAATTAGTGGGGATAGAAAAGATCAAGGTTTTGGATGGGGGAAGATAAGAGATGGTGGTGAACAGCTGTTTTAAAGACCTGGAGGGTGGAGTGGGATTGAAGAGAGTGAGGGAGTTTGTTCCAGAGGCGGGAGAAAAGGGGAATGAAGGAGTGAAGGTGAGCAGAGTTTTTTTTTTGTATACTAAATGTACGTAATTGTGTGTGGTGCTGGCCTGAAAATGTCAAAACGAAGGTTACTGACCTTGAAATGAAATAGAAAATAATGTATTAATCTGTTATGAGACTAGTCAGCTACACAATACCGAAAATTCGGTTCGATTCCGACAACTTTGAAAATTTGACCTTTGTGACCTTCAAAGGTCAAAGGTCGAAGATTCTGAAATTTGTTGGAAAAATTGTATTTCATGATGTAAGTGATAATATAAGATCATGTAGGACATTTCACCCTATCAGGAAGCGAACAATGTAATAAAACCATAAAAAATCGACTTTTCTAAATTTCGTGACCTTGTGACTGGGCCGGATTTAGGAATGGGCAAGCTGGGCAGTTGCCCAGGGGCCTCCACAATCAGGGGGCCTCCACATATGGACGATCAGAAGAAGCTGCACTCTCACTGTCTGAAAATTTCGAGTTCAGAATTTTCTTCCAGTAATTGATCAGTTTCTGAGTTCATTGGAGCAAAGATTGGAAGTCTGTGAGAACACCTGTTCTCTTTTCGGTTTCTTGCGGAAACTGGAATCACTGGACTGCGATGAAATCGAAGCAGCTGCAGCAAAATTGGTTGCTAAGTACAAGGATAATCTAGATCAAACACTTGGTGTCGAACTTGTGCAGTTTTCAGCCTTCTTCACTCATTTACTGGAATACGAAGATGTTAAGATAGGGAGAGAACATTTCCTTTACAAACTGTTGATGGACAAGAACGTTCTGGGTACATTTCCAAATGTCGAGATGATGCTACGGATGTACAGACACGTGAAAAAGTAAGTACACCCCATGTAAAGTTTTGACCTTTTCAACATAATTCAACATACAGCTATTTTTTGTATACTGAATCGAGGCTCGTGAAAGAGCTGACATTTACTTCACAAACAAATCAACCAGACAAACAAAATATATAAAAAGAGGGAGCGGAAGACAAGAGAATGGGAAGCACACAAACACTTGAGAGCACACAACATTTAAGAGCAGGGAGATGTGTGGGAGGGAGAGGGCTTGGGGGGAGGAGGCGTGGGAAGGGGGGGTGGGTGGGTGGGAGAAGTTTAAAACACAAGGACACCAAGGACTTCCAGGACAGAAGTTGGTATTTCAAAAAGTGGAATTGGGGTGAAATTATCGGGACGGCCTGCTCGCCGAGTTTCCCGCCCTCACCCAGCCGACGCTTTCGGCCATCGCCGTCAAACACGGCGTCAAACACCACATCCCGACCACAGGTCCACCGGTCTATGCCAGGGCTCGTCGCCTCGACCAGACCAAACTCGCCGTGGCGAAGGCAGAATTCGACGCGCTGGAGCGATTGGGAATTGTGCGGCGCTTGAATAGCGCATGGGCCTCGCCCCTGCACATCGTGCCCAAACCGGGTGGCGGATGGCGACCATGTGGCGATTACCGCCGCCTCAACGACGCCACCACCCCCGACCGGTACCCAATACCACACATACAGGACTTTTCTGCCCGTTTGGTGGGGCGGGTGATCTTTTCCAAGGTCGACCTCATTTGGGGCTACCACCAGATACCCGTCCGGCCGGCCGATGTGCCGAAGACGGCGGTAATTACACCTTTTGGCCTTTTCGAGTTCCTTCGCATGCCGTTCGGCCTTAAGAACGTGGCCCAGGCCTTCCAGCGGCTGATGCACAGCGTGCTGCGCAACCTCACCTTTCTTTTTGTCTACCTGGACGACATTCCCGTCGCCAGCACTTCCCGGGCGGAGCACCTCATCCACCTGCGCACCCTTTTTGAGTGCCTCGGCCAGCACGGCCTCATCATCAACCCGGCGAAATGCCAGTTTGGCGTAACGGCCGTCGACTTCCTGGGGCACCGCATCACAAAGCGTGGGGCCATCCCGCTGCATACCAAGGGGGAGGCAGTCAAGTTTCCCGCGCCCCCGCTCCATCAAGGCCCTACAGGAATTTTTGGGGATGGTAAATTTCTACCACCGGTTTGTGCCTCGCGCCGCCCAACTCATGCGCCCCCTTTACGAAGCCCTCCGGGGCAAGCCGGCCAAGCACGACGTCGCCTGGACCAAAGAGATGGCCAAGGCGTTCACGGGCACTAAGCTGGCCCTCATCAACGCGACCATGCTGGCGCACCTGGCGCTCGACGCACCCATCGCCCTCACCATGGACGCTTCCGACTACGCGGTGGGCGCCGTGCATGAACAGTGGGTGAACGGGGCTTGGCAACCGCTGGCCTTCTTCAGCCGGCAGCTTCGCCCAAACGTGCGCAAGTATAGTGCTTTCGACCGCGAGCTCCTCGGCCTTTACCTGGCCGTTCGCCACTTCCGCCATCTTTTAGAGGGCCGCCCGTTCACGGCGTTTGTGGACCACAAACCCCTGGTCTTCGCCATGGCCAAGGTTGCAGAGCCGTGGTCGGCCCGCCAGCAGCGCCACCTCTCCGCCATGTCCGAATTTACGACGGACATCCGGCACGTCGTGGGCAAGGACAACACTGTGGCCGATTGCCTCTCCCGGTCCGGCGTGAACGCCATCCACCTCGGTGTGGACTTCACCCACATGGCGGCCGACCGGACCGCCGACCCCACGGTGCCAGCCCTCCGGACAGCGGACACAGGCCTGCGGTTGGCCGATGTCCCCTTCGAGGACACAGGCGCAGTTCTCCTGTGCGAAGTTTCCCTGAGCCAACCTCGCCCCATCGTGCCCACCGGATGGCAGCGGCACATTTTTGACGCCCTCCACGGCCTTTCCCACTCGGGCCGGAAAGCGTCGCAGAAGCTCGTGGCAGCAAAGTTCGTCTGGCACGGGCTCCATAAGGATGTCCACGACTGGGCCAATGCCTGTGTCGCCTGCCAGCGCGCGAAGATCCACCGGCACACCCAGGCCCCATTGGCACCATTCGACGTGCCCGCGCGGCGCTTCGACGACGTCAATGTGGACCTGGTGGGACCCCTTCCCTCCTCGCGGGGCTTCACCTACCACCTCACGATGGTGGACAGGACCACCAGGTGGCCGGAGGCCGTCCCGCTGGCATCAACAACATCCGCCGACGTGGCGCAGGCCTTCATTGGCACCTGGATTGCCCGTTTCGGCGCCCCCTCGGACATCTCCTCCGACAGAGGCCCGCAATTCACCTCTGAGCTTTGGGGCGCGGTCGCCCAGGCCTTGGGGGTCAAGCTACACCGCACCACAGCCTACCACCCCCAAGCCAACGGCTTGTGCGAGCGGTTCGACCGCTCGATGAAGGCTGCTCTCAGGGCCAGCCTCCAGGACGACGGTTGGGCCGACAGGCTCCCGTGGGTCCTATTGGGCCTCCGAACGGCCCCTAAAGAGGACCTCCAGGCTTCCACCGCCGAGCTGGTCTACGGCCAGCCACTGCGCGTGCCGGGCGTGTTCATCCCTGACGCCACCGGCCCGTGGTCCGCGGCTCGCCAACGCTTGGTCCTCTAGGAGGCCGCCAGGAGATTTGCCCCCGTGCCCACGTCCCACCACGGCTGCCCCCAACCCCACGTCCCCCCAGCACTTCGCACTGCGGAGTACGTTTTTATCCGGAACGACGCACACCGGGGACTGCTCCGGCCGCCGTACGATGGACCTGTCCGGGGGCTGAAAGGGACGACAAGTCGTTCATCATTGACATCGGCGGCAAACCGGACCGCATCTCCATGGACCGCCTCAAGCCGGCCCATTTGGACCTCGACCAACCTCCATGGTTGGCCCTTCCTCCACGACGGGGCCGTCCCCCGTCAACCAAGCCCCCCGCCCGACCATCCACCGCCACGCCACCTACCACCCCCACACGAATCGCCAGGGGTCGTTTCGGCCGGGTCATCAAGACCCCCCTCAAACTGACTCTCCCGGTGCAAGTTAATTCTGGGGGGGCGCATGTCGCGGTTACCAGAAGCATGACACAATCACCTTGCACCGGCCTATGACGTAACCGGCGGGCGGTTACGTGCCCGGACTCGCCCGGACGTGTCCGGACTTGCCTTGCCCGGGCGGACTCTCGATTTGCATACCACGCCCCGTTGAGAGGCGTGGCTGACTTATTTGCATACCACACCCCGCCTGAGAGGCGTGGCTTTTGTGTGGTGAACTTTTGATATAAATTGCCGCCCGTATTAACGGGCTATTCAGTGCTTTTGAGTTCTTTTGAGTTGAGCTAAAATAAATAGCTCAGTGAAACTTTGTTCCTGGTGTCGTCCATTTTGTCCAGCTTTATTGTGCGAGCATAGCGCCACAGGTTCCTCCAAGATCTTCTCTAACGATTTTCTAATCATTTTCACCTGAGCTGGTGCACCTGATTCTAATTTTAGGTATTTGAAGTAATGATAAATGTAGGGGTGTACTTAGTTTTTCCACATGCGAAATTTGCATTTATGTTTATTTAAATTATACAATGGACTACAAAATGTAAATGTTTCATGATATTTGTTGTATTATATCACCTTTATCTATCAATATTGTTGAAATGAAGATCAAATAGCTGTATGTTGAAATATGTTGAAAAAGTCAAAACTTTACATGGGGTGTACTTACTTTTTCACGTGACTGTACTTGATGCTCATAGTCACAAACTGTTCTGGAGAACGTTCATTCACTAAAATGAAGTTCACCAAGAACAGACTCCATACTACAACGAGTCATGATAGGCTCAGTCACCTGGCCTTGATGAGTATTGAATGTGACATTCTCGGAGAAATTGACTTCGACAAATTGAACCAAGACTTTGCAAGGGTCAAGTCTCGTAAAGTGCCTGGTCTGTAAATATAGGTATTAGGTACTTTACGAGATTCTTATGATTGATCATGATTGACCTGCTTGCTTATTCACTATGCAGATTCTTTATACTTGAAACATATAGACACAGGGCCATAGGGTGGATATCTATTTTTTTTTTTGATTTCATGACCTGAACCTAGGGATTTGGCAAGAAGGGTGTGGGATGAAGCCTTATGACCTCCAAAACATCTTGTTTTTTTTTCACAAGCGATATCGTGGTACATTACCGAGAACCGCTGCCCCAAAACACCAGTATACACCAATTGTATGTTACATTTGAAATACCCATTTACACAGTAAAAAAACAACACAAACTATATGATGTCATGTTCACATTGGTCTTGGCAGCAATATTTATTAATTCAGACCCCCAAAAGTAGTAAAAATGTTGTTTTAACGACTTGGTAAAATAACATGCTGTTGATGCATTTATCAGAAAGTCATGTTTTTGGACCTTAAAACCTGCATAATTTTAAATTTTTGTACAATATTTGTGATTGGTGTTGCTACTACGATCCATGGTGGTTTACCAATGCTATTTTGAAACTGTTAATAGGTCCAATAAGTGTGTAAGGGGTGATATTTTAACCCATCAAAGACAATTACGTGGCGTACAAGTGAACCAGTGCGCATTGACGTCATGATAAACTCGAGATGGGCTAGAGAAGCTCCACCGTCTCAATGTATGAACTCCAGAAGCGAAATGTTGGTTTGGTGTCACTTGCTTCTAAGAATTTGTCAAAGGAGGTTTTGAAGTCTTTGAACTTGTCACTGTTGAGAATGACATGGTAGTTTGGATGTGGGAAAGCTTCAGCTAAGTTTGACAAAAGTTCCTTCACTCTACCCGCTTCATGTTCTGGAATAGATTCAAAATATGCATCCAGGAGCATCTGCTGCATCGCGTCTGACATCAGCTTATGGGCTCGAACTGCCCTGTTGTAATGCTTGCCGCTGAACACTCCATTCACAGACCCCACTGCAACAATCTCTGACTCAACCAGGATGTCTTGGAGACCACCATCTCGAAATCTCTTTCCAATACAGCCAAGAAAGGACATTGCAGTGTGGAATGCCCCAAGTCGAATTACCAGTCTCTTCATGAACTGTGCATTCTTCCATCTAATGAGCTGTGCCTTGCAATAGATGGCTTGGTCAACGACAATGACGACTGCTTCCAACTGTAACTTGTCGGCGATCTGAACACTTCTCTGCAGTATTGTTAGTACCGTATTCATTTCAGTCGGAGTGGCATCAATGACAGGGAGATACCCTATCACGCTCTTTGGTGGAACTTCAACACAAGACAGTAGTTGGTTGAATCCTGTCCAAGATGGCAGAGTCCCGTCAATGTTGTACTTGGTGATGTGGTATGCTAGGTCTATCGTCTTAGGGTGCTGGAGTAATGGGAAGTACGTTGCTCGATCCAATGGAACGCTGGTTGCGAATGGAGCGGGTCCTTCGTTTTTCCCTCCATAATATGTGGCAAGGTTCACTGCAGGTGGCTGCATCGATCTCTCCCGCGTCCTCTTAACTGTAGTGACTGGTGCTGGTTGTACTACTTCATGGGATTGACTTGGTCGCTGTATTATAATCCCATTGGTATTGTGCGTTGTTCCACGCCCAGACAATGTCTCCTCCCTGAAGTCATTATTGTCCCATACGAGTGTGACATGCTTGCCCGCCTGAATGATTGATGGAAGAGCATCCT
Organism: Myxine glutinosa; assembly: GCF_964187855.1. Taxonomy (NCBI): domain Eukaryota; kingdom Metazoa; phylum Chordata; class Myxini; order Myxiniformes; family Myxinidae; genus Myxine; species Myxine glutinosa. The sequence goes on along the minus strand of NC_136265.1, from coordinate 203,697,882 downwards.
CTCCACGATGTAGTTCTTGGTTAGCCAGTGCAGTGTCATGATTTAAGACGACAGAGTTTGAGACGCAGTAACCAAACCCGTTCAGTAGGCTGATTAATTGGGCTGAACCTGAGAGATGACGTACTGTCATTGCAAGTGACAAATGTTTGGGCATCTGTTTCCTTCCCTTTGATTGGAGGTATATGATGTCCTGTGCAATTGTGAGAATTCTTCTATGTATTGTAGATTCTATCTTTACAAACTCATCAGAATCAGGTTCGTCTGACACTCCCACCATCCATGCAATAAAGTTATAGAGACAGGCAGGTACAATTGCTTCTGCGGCATTTGTTGTCAGGTGCTCAGAGGTTGGGGGCCATGGCATATTTGGCTTGATCTCATTTATTGCATTTCTCAATTGTAGCGCAGTGAAGTAGTGTTCTCTAAGGTTATTCTCAGTATACCCAGGTTGCTTTGGTGGGGTTGGTTCAGAGTCGGATGTTTGTTCTGTCTCTGTTGTGTCATCACCTGAACCATGCATGGTTTCTTGCAACACTTTCTTTTCTTCAACCAGCACTTCAGTGGAGATGTCATTAACATACACAAGGTGTCCTTGGCAGCGCATATACGGGGTTAGAAAGCATAGTTGTGGAAATGTTTTCATCAGTCTTGTCTTGAGAAAGCCACTTTTGTAGTTTGATTCTATTCCGTGTGTTGCTTTGATTTGTTTCATGAACATGTCATTAAGTCGTTTCAGTCTGTAGATTTCCTTGTTGTCTATTATAAGATCCTTGACTGTTGCACAAAATAATGTGTATGCTTCTGAGTAGTTGGAGTCTCCTTGTTGCTCTGCATTAGGTGTTGTTGCTAGCTTGCCTAAATACCGGGTATACTCCTTGTAGCAGCGACCATGGTATTTTACCTCTATCGCAACACAATCGCGGTCTTGAATTTGAAGCAGCAGGTTTGTATTGTTGTTGTCTTTAGCAGCTTGCTGCAGTCTTGGTGCCTCAATTGTTGAGCACCTTGTTAGAGGCTCTTTTCTTCGGCCCCTTTTGCCTGTATTGATTGTTCTCTCTTTCTGACAAAGGATGCATATATTAGGCAACACATATTGGGATCTGGCTGAACATTTGGGCTTGCCTAAGCTGGAGCGTAGAGCACGTTTCTTGACTGGTTGTGGGCCTTTATGCACCTTGTCAATGTTGACGTTGATGTCATTGCATGTTGAAGCTGCAATAAATACACATAAAAGAAAACAATTAAAATTATGTGAGTTTAAAATGTCTAGACCTCAAGTCATGGTTAGCCCGACTAGATTCCCTCCCCCCCCCCTCCCCCTTCCTCAGACTTCCTTTTAAAAATGTATTTGTTTCACCTCGGCCCTACCTCCTTGCATAAATATTGGACAGTTCCTTCAATTCAAAATCGTTCGACTACACACAAAATCATTTTACATATACCTCACAAAAAAAAAAATCAAACTAAGTTTTGAAGCATTGTCATGATTTATTATTGAAGTTATTCAACCTACCAGTATTGGCTGCATTTTCTTCTCTCTTTTTCATGCTGCTTTGCACCCTGCTCACTCGTTGTTTATCGGTAAATCGTGAATAACACACTTGATGAAACGCTGCATCATGCGGTATAGCTATAGCAGGTATTGTTACCATACTGTTGCCACGTTCGCCGAATTCGTCAGCGTGGTTCTTCACGAAATTTCTCGCAATTTCAGCTTGATCACCTTCTAAATTCTGCCACATAAGAACAAATTGCAAATATCGCGGCCATGTTATATCACTAAAAGGTAATAAACTTGATCTTTTGGCCGGAGAAATGCACATATAACAGCGTTTCTCGCTCCCACCCTCGTCACCGTCGCTGCTACTGGAGGCCGCCATTTTGTTTACTCGCAGCCGGACGCCCAGACATCGTTCGTAGCGCGAATAAGCGCGATCCTCATTGGTCAATACATCGAAATGCGTTCGAGGCTAAACGGAGATTTTGGAAATAAAATTATACATTTCAACATTATATTACAGACTAACGTACCAGAATCTGACTTGTGAAAAGTCATGAACATTATTTCTTAATTTTTTCTATATTATCATGCCAATTTGATGCCCACCCGATTTTCAGGTCATGAAATGAAATGAAAAATTGGAACACCTGGCAATCTAATAGGAACTTCGTAGATTCTTATAGATTGATCATGATGTTTAAAGATGTGCCTGCTTGCTTATTCAAATTCGTTATGCTTGAAACATAGGAACTAGATTCTTATATTGATTGGTCATGATGTTTATAGATGTACATTTTTATTCATTTTCTTTGTACTTGAAGAATATACTTTATGGATGACTGAAACTATGTCTTGTCACATTTTTAGTATTCTAAGGTAGGGTGTGCCTCCACTACTGAAGGCTGCCCAGGGGGGGCCTCCACATGTCTAAATCCGGCCCTGCCTTGTGACGTTGACCTTGGGGCGAAAATGCAAAAATCGAGCTCCGTGGGGCTAGACACATGACATTGGCCGAACCAAATACCGAAACTCCTGTCAGATTCCACCAACTCCCTCGGAGAAGATGTAGCTTGAACTCGATTACCCACTAAAAAGACATCTTTTTCGGGCGTGGCTACGCCCAGAATGGGCGCAATACACCCACTCCAGGCAGGGCACAACTAGATCATGATATCAACAACCTCCCACCCAAGTTTCATCAAGATCGGATGATATCATCGGGTAGTTATGCTGCGGACAGACAGACAGACAGACAGTGAGACAGAAACACATCCATGACGAATATCGTGGTCACTCTGTTTGATAACTCGTGAACCAATAAATCGTGAACCAATTATTGACGAAGTTTAAATAATCCAAGTCATTTGACATATTTCAATGACCACAAAATTATTTTATCAGGTCGGGACGTGAACGGGATTACCGATCGGGGTCCAATCCCCTCATCTCGGCACGATCAGGGACCAATCCCCTCATCTCGGCACGATCAGGGACCAATCCCCTCATCTCGGCACGATCAGGAACCAATCCCGAATGCCTCAACTCTGTGTTTGCCTCAAAATCTTGTGTCCCAAACCCATCTCTCTCTGTTCCCACCTTACCCAGTCAAACCCAACTTCTACTGGACTCTGTGTCCTTCTCTCCTGACAAGGTGGAGAACTTTTTGTCAAACCTCGACTCTGATTCTGCAACTGGACCAAACGGCATCAGCCTACGGGTCCTAACATCCTGCTCTGCCGCTCCATCTCACCCTCTCTCTGTTCTTTTCACCCTCTCTTTTGCTCAAGATCATCTGCCAGCATCTTGGAAATCTGCAAACATTACTGCTTTATACAAAAAAGGTGCAAAAAGAGATCAGCCCAATTATCAGCAAAGTCATGGAATCAATCATTGCTTCGGATATCAAATCCTTCCTCTTCTCCAATGGCTTGATCTCCGATCATCAATTTGGATTCAGACCAGGTCATTCTACTCTGGACATGTTGCTTCTGCTGTCTCAACAATGGATGGAGGTCGTCAATGCCAAACAGGAAATCAGAGCCGTCTCCCTTGACATATCACGTGCCTTCGATAAGGTCTGGCACCCCGCTCTGCTCACCAAACTCTCCTCCTATGTTTTCCATGGAAATCTCCACGCTTGGCTTGCGGACTTCCATTCTGGTCGTAGTCAACGTGTGGCCCTGAATGGATTTCTCTCATCGCCCCTGCCTGTTCTGGCTGGAGTTCCCCAAGGTAGTGTTCTGGGCCCTGTGCTATTTCTGGTCTTCATCAATGATCTCTCTGACTCTCTGGAAAATCCTCTCTATCTCTTTGCTGATGACTCCACTCTCTGCCGCTCCATTCCTCATCCCTCAGATCGGCATGCTGCAGCCTCCTCACTCTCTGCAGACCTGGACAAAATCACAGACTGGTCAAACAAGTGGAACATGTCTTTCAATCCTGACAAATCTCACACTCTTACTATGTCTCTCCAAAAAGACCGACTGGAAAACCCTCCCATCTAGTTTCTCAACAATCCTCTCCAAGAATTTCTGTCACTCAAGCTTTTGGGTCTCACTATCTGCCATGATCTTTCTTGGGAAAACCACATTTCCAAGCTGGCCTCCAAAGCCAGTCGCCGACTGGGCATCCTCCGTCGTGTGAAGTCCTTCCTTGGCACACCTGAGCTCCTCACAACATACAAGGCTTTCATCCGCAGCTCAATGGAATACTGCTCCCCCCTCTGGGCCGGTGCTCCAGCCTCACACCTAGCTCGGCTTCACGCTGATGAAACCAAAGCGTTTAGAATCATTGGAATCTCCTGCGATGAAGCTAACTCCGAGAGCCTTTCACTCACTCACCACAGGCAGGTTGGTGGTCTTTCTGTCTTCTACTGACTCCTCTCCAGCCTTGCTCCCCCAGCTCTCTCTGTGCTCTGTCCCCCAAATATTCCTGCAGGTCACACCAGATCTGCCAGCAACCCTCTTATGGTTAAACTGCCAAAATCTAGGCTATCTGCTCACCTTCACTCTTTCATTCCCCTTTTCTCCCACCTCTGGAACAAACTCCCCCACTCCCTTCAATCCCACTCCTCCCTCCAGGTCTTTAAAACAGCTGTTCACCACCATCTCTTATCTTCCCCCATCCAAAACCTTGATCTTTTCTACCCCTGCTAATTCATCCCAGATACACTTTTTCGAAATTTCAACTTCTTTCCTGGAAGTCCTTGCAGTGTCCATATGTTTTATACCTTTCCCACCTCCCCCCAAGCCCTCTCCCTCCCACAGTTCTCTCGATGTCCCTGCTCTCAAATGTTGTGTTTGTGTCCTTCCCCCTCTCTCCCCATCTTGTCTACCGCTCCCCTAATTTTGTGTTTGATGTGTCGGTTTGTGTCGGTTTGACTTTTTGTGTGATTAATGTTAGCTCTTTCACGAGCCTCGATCTTGTATCCAAAAAAAAAACAACTAACTAAACAATACCCACGACCAACCCAAACACCCCGCCCCCTCCAACATCCCCAATCATTATCGGAATCCGAGCAGCTCGGAATGCACTGTCTCCATGTGCTGTCGCCAGCAGGATCACAGTGAGTTCACAATGTCATGTCACTGGCAAACTCGAAAATCGACATTCTAGGGCTTTTTCAGCACTTTATGATTCACAAATAAAATAAAATCCCCTTCAAGTCAGACTGTGATTGTCAATGGATTTCAGAAGAATTTTATTTTGCATTTGGGTTCCCCTTTGAGGGTCTTTTGGGTCTTCGGTGTCTTTTCAGTATTTTGGGTCTTTTTGGTCTTTTCGGTCTTCAGGTTTTTTTTGGTCTTTTTGGTCTTTGGTGTCTTTTCAGTCTTCGGGGTCTTTTGGTCTTCAGGGTCTTCAAGGGTATTTTGGGTATTTGGGGTCCATTGGGTCTCCAGGGTCTTTTCGGTGTTTGGGGTCTTTTGGGTAGTCGGGGTATTTTCGGTGTTCAGGGTTTTTTGGGGTCTTTGTTTTTTTTTTGGGTCTTCAGGATATTTTGGGTCTTCAGGATCTTTTCAATATTTTCGGTCTTCAGGGTCTTTTAGGTCTTTAGAGTATTTTGGGTCTTCGGGGTCTTTTCGGTGTTCGGTTTTTTTTTGGGGTGTTTGGGTTTTTTTAGGGTCTCCAGGATATTTTGGGTCTTCAGTGTCCTTTCAATATTTCAAGTCTTTGGGGTCTTTTCGGTGTTCGGATCTTTTGGGTCTTCGGGGTCTTTTGGGTATTTTCAGTCTTTGGGGTATTTTAGGTATTTGGGGTCTTTTGGATCTTCGAGTATTTTTGGGTCATCGGGGTCTTTTGGGTCTTTTCCGTCTTTGGGGTCTTTTAGGTCTTCTGGGTCTCCTCAGTCTTTGGGGTCTTTTGTGTATTCGGGCCCTTTTGGGTGTTCAGGGTCTTTTCAATATTTTGGGTCTTTGGGGTCCTTTCGGTGTTCAGCTCTTTGGGAGCTTTTGGGTATTTTTAGTCTTTGGGGTATTTTTAGTCTTTGGGGTCTTTTAGGTCTATGGGGTCTTTTCAGTCTTTGGAGTATTTTAGGTCTTTGGGGTCTTTTCAGTCTTTGGGGTCTTTTAGGTCTTCTGGGTCTTTTCAGTCTTTGGGGTATTTTAGGTCTTCGGGGTCTTTTGTGTCTTCAGGCCCTTTTGGGTATTCAGGGTATTTTCAGTCTTTGGGGTCTTCTGGGTCTTTGGGGTCTTTTCGGTGTTCGGGTCTTTTCAATCTTTGTGGTCTTTTAGGTCTTTGGGGCCTTTTGGGTCATTGGGGCCTTTTGGGTCGTCGGGGTCTTTTCGGTCATTAGGGTTTTAGGTCTTCGGGGTCTTTAGTGTCTTCGGGGTGTTTTGGGTCTTTTCAGTCTTCGGGGGTCGTTTGGGGGTATTTAGGGTCCTTGGGGTATTTTGGGTTCTCGGGGTCTTCTCGGTGTTTTGGGTCCTCGGGGTGGGGGGGGGGGGGGGGGGATGGGAGGAGGGGGTCTTTTGGGTCCTCTGTGTACTTTAGGTTAAGTATTTCAGGTAACATTTGTGGGTGGAGTCAGGTCAGCTGTCCAACCAAAGGGTGAAGTGCAGACATACATACATACATACATACATACATACATACATACATACATACATACATAAACACTTGCTCCATTTATATATAGAATTACGAAAACGATACTACTGAAACGATACACTACTGTATTAAGAAACCTGGGCTTAATTTGTCCGAAGCGGTCGAAGGGTAGGCATAAATCCTGAGGCCTATACTGCTGTGTCTGTTGGTTTGGGGTCCCACGTGATTGGGGGTTAATGGGGGAAGGGTGCGCATGCGCAGAAGAGAGAAAATGCTGAATAAAGAAAACCTCTTGATTCTCGTTCCTGTTGCTGTTTACTGAATCTACGGACACGACAACTGGCGACGAGGTAAACGTTTCTAGCGACCAATGACGGCGGTAGGCTCATTGCAGACTTTGGAGGGCGACGATTTTGAAGCATACAAAGAATGCTTGGAAGCCTATTTCATCGCGAACGACATCGGACAAGTCGAGGTGGGCACCATTGCTGCCGTGATCCAAGCAGCTGACAGGAAGAAGGTGGCCACTATGATGTCACTGACCGGTAAGAGTACTTACAATACTTTGAAAGACTTGTCTCCCGGAAATAGCTTCTGCTAAAACATACGAGCAGTTGTGTGAAATGCTACGAAATCATTTCAAGCCTCGAGTATTAGAAGTGGCGGAAACTTATCGCTTTCACCGGACGACCCAGAGTGAAAACCAGAATGTCACGGACGCTAACAAGCTCAAACGTTTGGCCGTAACTTGTAATTTTGGAAATCACCTCCCACGTGCTTTAAGGGACAAGTGTTGCGACCTGGCTCCTGCGTGAAGGGCTCACGGTACTGCCTATTGCTCCGGAGATAATCGATGTGCTCGGGAGACAAATACGTTCCCCATGGGCGGGTCGCGCCGTATGAGCAGTCAGAAGTGACCGAGCGAATTTACCATCCAAATGCTGACACAATTTTACATCACCCCACCCCCCTTACCCCCCAAAATTCAACACACAGTATGTCAATCAAGATATGCAATGCAAATTCAAAACAGGGGATAAATGCGAATCCTTTACTCAGAATCAAGAAAAGAACACAGGGTACAACACCCAGGAAAAGTTCAATCGTAAGGAAAAGAAATCCCGCTGATATGCAGCGGCAAAGTTCAAGTAATTAAAGGACAGACAGGCGCCAAGACAAAACAATTAAATGGACCCACCCAGTATCCCTAGCTAAACCCAAAGGAGAGGGAGAGGGTAGCAAAATAACAAAGAAATATTCGCCAGGATATAAAGGAAATAAAAGGTAAAATAAAACCGTGATGGGAATTCAGGCCCGTTTCAGATGGCATCCTGGCTGCCTCGCCCCAACCACATGTCCCGAGGGTGGCGCCTCCACTCCACTCTTCTCTTTCTCAGTGGGTGTCCCCCAAACTCCACGAAGGGCAGTTTCTTGTCCAGGACTTGTTCTGCAAGAAGACTTGCCCAGGGCAGTTTCTGCAAGACCCTGAAGCCGCACTTTGCCTCCAGCTGGCTCAGACAAAACTTGCCGAGGAGCAAAAGCTTCTGCTTCCTCTCCCACGTTTTCCTCACGATCCCACGTGCACCAAGAAAATCTTCCTCCACCCCAATCTCTCCGGCACCGACTGTGTCTCCAACAGGCAGCCCTCAGAGATATTAATCAAACCCTCAAAAAGCTCACACAGGCCGAGTTTCTCGTCAAAACTTGGACCGCGCGTCCTTTCGTTTTCACCTTTTTCCACCGATCCGACCCAATCTTCTTCCCCCTCTTCTTATCTTCTTTCTTTTTTTTCTTCCCAGAGGTTCTTTCTCTATTCAATTATGTAGAGCTCCGGTGGGAGGGAGAAGGTCGATAAGGAAGATCTTTGTTTGTTTTTTTTAAACAAAAGAATAAAAATAAAGTCGAAAAGGAAGGAAGAAAAAAAGAGCAAATCTGGTTTCATAGCCGGTCCTGAATTTCACATAAGATACACCCCCAAACGATCACAGCTTCTCGTCATTGCAAAGCCCAACCCCACGAGTGTACAATCATTAAACAATCCACCCCATGAATGTAACACCAGTTTGTTGGAGGTGCATACAGCCATTCCACCAGGAAAAAGTTACTTTCTGAGGACAGAACATTTGAACAGGCTTTGGCTGCGGCTGAGGAAACGGATGAAAAGGAAGTAAAACAATTCAACTATGGAGAGCCAGGGGTGTCGGACTCCGTGGGCTTTACAGCGAGTATAAAAAAACAAAACAATTCGCATCGTGGTCCTCGTTTCAAGGATCAGTCGGAAAAACGACCCTACCGTTTCCAAAGGAAGAACGTTGCTACAGATGTGGCTCTACGGAACATCTGGCTGATACATACAAACATCCTCGTACCATCTGCGGATACTGCCGGCATGAGGGTCATTAGGTTAAGGTGTGTTTGAGGAAACAGCAAAAGTGCAAAACGTCTTTTGAAACAAACCCATCATGTTATAGCTTCGAGGGATGAGTCAGAGGACGAGCTGGACTGGATACGATGCATTTAATGCATATTAACTCCACATCTGTTTCAAAAAACACGACTCCTCACTACCAACTCGAAATCTCCATCGACGGAACAGAGATTTTGATGGAAATTGATACGGGAAGTTCAGTTACTCAACTAAACAGTCGTCATTTTCAACGTCTGTCCGGTGACATCAATACCTTGAAACCAACTTCAATATTATTGAAGAGCTACACAGGTGATGTCATCAAATGCTTTGGTGAGAAAAATGTGTGTTCAAATTGGGGAGAAATGTGGTTTTGTTACAGTGCGGTGGTCGATGGAGCAGGACCTTCATTACTGGGTGGAGATATTATTTCAAAATTTTCCCTTCCCAAGGAAAATATTTTCAATGATTCAGTTCCCATCACCACCGATGACATCGTCAGGCAATACCCTGAGTTGTTTGAAAACAACGCCTTGGGAAGGTTGAGAGGGGTACAGGTAACGCTGCATGAGCAGGACGATGATCCAGTATTTATTTATTTTTTTGTATACAAGATCGAGGCTCGTGAAAGAGCTAACATGAATTACACAAAAAGTCAAACCGACACATAAAACACAAAATAAGGGGAGCGGGAGACAAGATGTGGAGAGAGGGGGCAGGACACAAACACAACATTTGAGAGCAGGGACATCGAGAGAACTGTGGGAGGGAGAGGGCTTGGTGGGAGGTGGGAGAAGAATAAAACATATGGACACTGCAAGGACTTCCAGGAAAGAAGTTGGAATTTCAAAAAACTGGATCTGTGGTGAATTAGCGGGGGTAGAAAAGGTCAAGGTTTTGGATGGGTGAAGATAAGAGATGGTGGTGAACAGCTGTTTCAAAGACCTGGAGGGAGGAGTGGGATTGAAGATTTTGGCAGTTTAACCATAAGAGGGTTGCTGGCAGATCTTGCTCGACCTGTAGGAATATTTGGGGGACAGAGCACAGACAGAGCTGGGGGAGCAAGGCCGGAGAGGAGTCGGTAGAAGACAGAAAGACCACCAACCTGCCTGCAGTGAGTGAGTGAAAGGCCCTCGGAGTTAGCTTCATCGCAGGAGATTCCAATGATTCTGAAAGCTTTTGTTTCAACAGCGTGAAGCCGAGCTAGGTGTGAGGCAGGAGCACCGGCCCAGAGGGGGGAACAGTATTCAATTGAGCTGCGGATGAAAGCCTTGTATGTGGTGAGGAGCTCAAGTGTGCCAAGGAAGGACTTCACACGACGGAGGATGCCTAGTCGGCGACTGGCTTTGGAGGCCAGCTTGGAAATGTGGTTTTCCCAAGAAAGATCATGGCTGATAGTGAGACCCAAAAGCTTGAGTGACAGAACTTCTTGGAGAGGATTGTTGACAAAGTAGATGGGAGGGTTTTCCAGTCGGTCTTTTCGGAGAGACATAGTTAGAGTGTGAGATTTGTCAGGATTGAAAGACATGTTCCGCTTGTTTGACCAGTCTGTGATTTTGTCCAGGTGTGCAGAGAGTGAGGAGGCTGCAGACTGCCGATCTGAGGGATGAGGAATGGAGCAGCAGGGAATGGAGTCATCAGCAAAGAGATAAAGAGGATTTTCCAGAGAGTCAGAGAGATCATTAATGAATACCGGAAAAAGCACAGGGCCCAGAACACTACCTTGGGGAACTCCATCCAGAACAGGAAGGGGAGATGAGAGAAATACATTCACGGCCAAACGTTGACGACGACCAGAGAGGAAGTCCGCAAGACATGCGTGGAGATTTCCATGGATACCACAGGAGGAGAGTTTGGTGAGCAGAGCTGGGTGCCAGACTGTATCGAAGGCACGTGATATGTCAAGTGGGACAGCTCTGATTTCCTGTTTGGCATTGAGGACCTCCATCCATTGTTGAGACAGCAGAAGCAACATGTCCAGAGCAGACTGACCTGGTCTGAATCCAAATTGATGATCGGAGATCAAGCCATTGGAGAAGAGGAAGGATTTGATATCCGAAGCAATGATGGATTCCATGACTTTGCTGATAATTGGGAGCAGGCTGATTGGTCTGTAGTAGCAAGGATCTGTTTTTACACCTTTTTGTGTAAAGCGGTAATGTTTGCTGATTTCCAAGATGCTGGCAGATAACCTTGAGCAAAAGAGAGGGTGAAAAGAACAGAGAGAGGGTGGGATAGAGTGGCAGAGCAGGATTTTAGGACCTGTGGGCTGATGCCGTCTGGTCCAGTTGCAGAATCAGAGTCGAGGTCTGACGAAAACTTCTCCACCTTGACAGGAGAGAAGGACAGAGTCCAGGAGCAGTTGGGTTCGACTGGGTAAGGTGGGAACAGAGAGAGATGGGTTTGGGACACAAGATTTTGAGGCAAACACAGAGTTGAGGCATTCGGCTTTGTCACATGCGGTGTCAACTGTGTTGCCATTTGAGGTAAGGGAGGGGATGGAGGGGAAACAAACACCATAAACGGATTTGACAAGACGCTACCAGGATTTGGAGGAAGGAGACAGGTTTGAGAGTTCAATCTTGAGTGTGGAGAGACAGTCCTTCCTGGCACTCCTGAGGGTAGACACACACTTGTTCCGAGCTTGGTTGAAGGAACTGAGATTGCCTTCAGTTGGATTTGCCTTCCAAGAGGAAAAGGCAGGTTGTTTCAGGGGATCTGCCTCACCACAAGATTCAGTGTACCATGGCCTTAAAATGGACTTAAAACGATCATTCATTATATATGAACGGGAGGAAGGGTAAGACAACTGAAGACGAGATGGGATAAATCTGTGCATGAGAGAGAGCAGTTTGCTTTGGAAGAATTCCCAGGAAGAATTGATGTCAGAGGCAGTAGAGATGGGATACCAGTCCAGATGATTGATGGCTGCTTGCAGACCGTGCCAGTTGGCCTGTGTGAAATGCCAGACTCATCGACGCTGAGGAGGCTCTCTGAGAATGGCCAGAGAGATGTCCACTTTAAGAAGCACATGATAAGAAGAACCGATTGGAGCAGAAGAAGAGCAGCAGACATTTGCCGGGAAGTTTGTCTTAACCAAGCCGAGAAGAGAAGATACTCCATTGACTGAGATCAGGGTCAGGAAATTAACAGATTGTGTCAGTCCCAATGAGTCGCAGAAGTCCTTTGCTGACGTGCCATGGCTGGTGAGAGAGGAACCCACACCCAGCCAGCTGGCATGATGACAGTTGAAGGGACCACATAAGAGGAAGAGAGAGTTGGGTTGAGTGGATAGAAGTTGGTCCATGTTGTCAGACAGCGACATGTAAATGGAGTCATCACTGTTTGGAGGACGGTACGGAACACATATGAACAAAAGGTGGGAGCGAAGGGGAAGCTGTAGCCAAAGGTACTCCTGGGGGTGAGGTGGAGAGGGGGCAGTGCAGGGCGAGTGATGAAGAGTTTTTGATAAAGATAGCAACCCCACCTCCAGGACGAGGCTCAGGTGTATCATACCGAAGGAGGGAGTAACCCGGGAGAGATATTAAGGGATCAGAGACATCATGAAGAAGGAAAGTTTCTGTTAAGCAGATCAAGTCTGGTTGGTCAGAAGCAACCTGCATGGAGAGATCAGTCAAGTTTGAGTGAAGGCCCTGGATGTTTGAGGTCCATTCCGTTGATGAAGAGGAAGGGGGAGCATCGGATACAGAACAGGGCGGGTGGGGGGGGGGGGGGGAGGGGTAGGTTAAGATGTGGAAGAGGAAGAAGAGGTAGGGAGAGCTGTTGAAAGTGTGTCAGAGATTTCATAATAGCTATGAGAAAGGGAAGGATGGGGCGGACAAAAGGCTTGATGGTGATTGGGTGAGGCACAGTGAGGTGTTATTTGAGGGGGGGGGCAGAGCGAGGCAGAAGGTTGGGGGAGATGGAGATGAGAGTTGGAAGGGGGAGGAAGTGGGGAGGACACTTTGAGGAGGAGGGGTGAGAGGTGGGAAATGGAGGAAAATGAGGGTGGGGAGATTTGAAGGGGAGGGGTGAGAGGAGTTTATGAGGGGAGGGGTTAGGGGGAGTTTATGAGGGAAGGGGCAAGGGGGGGTTTGAAAGGGATGGGGGAGACTTGGAGGGGAGGGTGAGGGGGGAGTTTTGGAGGGGAGGGGCAAGGAAGAGTCTAGGAGGGGAGGAGTGTGGGGAAGATTTGGAGGGGAGGGGTGAGTTTGAATTTTAGAAAGTGTACGATTCATGGGAAACAAACATTTGTTGCAAAATGAGTTTCTTGTGACCGTTGAGTCAGAGATACGTTTAAGGACACTGGAGGGGGGGGGGGGGGGAGGAGAGGTGGAGTGCAAGTGAGTTTAGGGAATGAAGGAGAGAGGAACTGTGAGAGATGGAATCTTTTTTTGGAATGAATAGATTTGGTGAGCAAGTCGAAAGCACCCTTTTAAAGAAGAGGAAGAAAAAGGTGTTATCATATACGACAGAATACAGCACTTCAGGGGAAAGATTAAACATTTTTAAATTGAACAGTGAAAACTATCTGGGGAAATGGGGGTGAAACACGTGGTCGAAGGAAGGACGAACGAATAAGAACAACGAATAAACGAATGAGAACAACGAATAAGAACAGAGAAGGAAATGTTTTTGTTTTTTTGTTTTTTTTTAGTTTAGATTTTAAACAAGGAAGTATGGGGTGAAAAGACTGGGAAAAACTGAGAATGAAAGTAAATGGACCACAATCGACCAGTGAGAGAAAATGAAGCCTCAAGGTAGGAAACAAGGTACTAGGCGCAAAAAACCCGGCACGAAATAACCGACGATTTTTTTCATACAGGTATGAAAGATTAACACCGAGAATCTTCCTCGGGACACACTGTAGGTACACACACCGAAAGATAAATACAGTTTAGACAAAAATACAATTGTGAACAATTACTTAACTTCAAAAGCATGGAGAGCATGTACAGCTTCGAAAAAACCGTGCCATCGCCGACAAGATTTCGCGAGATGATGATGGTTGGTTGACCAGGCTTTGGACAAGCTTGAAAAGGATGGGGTCATTGAGAGTTCGGTACTCAGAATGGGCCTCACCCATTGTGCCGGTCATTAAACCAGGATGGCCAGTTGCGGATTTGTGGTAATTATTCTGGCACCATAAACAAATATTCCGAGTTGGAACAATACCCAGTACCTACACTGGAAGAACTGTTAAACAAACTTGTTGGTGGGAAGAAGTATACGAAGCTTGCTTTGTCCCTAGCTTACCACCAATTAAAGTTGACCCCTGGGAGCAGAAAGTACACTACGGTAAATACACACCGAGGCCTGTACCAGTACCGATGGCTCTCATTTGGCGTAAACAGCCGTTCCAGTTTTTCAACGTACCATGGAGAATTTGCTAAAAGACCTTCCCAGGTGCTGCGTATACATTGATGATATCCTGGTGATGGGAGAGAGTGATGACAACCATTTAAAAAACCTTCACAGGTTTTTTTAAAAGGCTGGAGGAAAACGGAATTACATTAAAACATGACAAGTCCCACCTCATGCTGGAAGAGATTGAGTATGTTGGATTTGTTATTTCGGCTGCGTGGGTGTTCCCGACAAAACAGAAGCTTGAAGCTGTCCAACAGGCAGGGGTTCCCGAAAACGTGGCTGAATTAGTCATTCCCTTCGCCTTGCAAATTTCCCTTCGTCGTTTTGTTCCAGATTTTTCCGAAATCATGTCTCCTTTGTACAAGCTACTAAAAAAGGAGGTGAAATGGAAATGGGGAAAGGCCGAGGGTAACTCATTTGAAAAAATTAAAGCTGCTTTATGCTCCAGTCACGTACTACGTCATTACAACCCTCATGCCTGCTTGGTCCTTAAGGCGGACGCATCCTCTGTGGGGGTAGGGGCAGTCCTACTTCAACCCAGCCCAGAGGGTGAGTTAGAGCCGGTGGCCTACGCATCAAGAACTCTGAACAACGTGGAAATAAAATACTCCTAGATTGAGAAGGAGTCATTGGGAATAGTTTTTGGAGTGACAAAGTTTCGGCAATACCTCCTGGGGAGACATTTCACGCTAATGACAGATCATAAGCCTCTGGTAACTGTTTAGCGAGCACAAACCCGTGTCACAGTTAGCGTCAGCAAGGATAAAGAGATGGTCCTTACTGTTGGCCGCTTATGACTACACCATACAGTTCATCACAGGCAAGAAAAACGTTTATGCAGATTTCCTCTCATGAAAACCCATACTGGGTCATCCTACAAATCCTGAACGAGTGACTGTGGAGGTATTTCTGGTGAAAATGATGAAATTGTGAATGCCGCTATCGTCGCGGTTGAAACAAAGAAGGATCCAGTTCTCTGCAAGGTACTTAATTTCACAAAACATGGTTGGAATGAGAATCCGGAGGAGGTGATTTGGCCTTATCACAACAAAAGGCTGGACCTTTCTGTGGAAGAGGATATTGTACTGTGGAACTGTCAGTGGTTATTCCCACATCGCTTCAGCAGATTCTACTCACTGATTTACATGTTGAACATTCAGGCATGGTAAAAATGAAACAAATGGCCAGGAGATACCTGTGGTGGCCAAATATCGACAAGGATATTGAAAGCACCATGAAATCGTGTGTAATGTGTCAGGAGAATGCGAAGGCTCCGCCGGGGAGCCAGCCCGCATCGTGGTCTTGGCCTGCCGGTCCCTGGAAACGACTTCCTCTAGACCTGGAGGGCCCTTTTAAAGGGAAAATGTTTTTGGTTCTGGTAGACGCTTATTCAAAGTACTTAGAAATAATTCCCTTGGTGAACACCATGGCCATGACCATTATTCAAAGCCTTCGACATGTTTTCCGTGTTTTTGGTCTGCCGGAACCCCTTGTGACTGATAACGGCAGCAAATTTACCAGCGCCGAGTTCCAAGAGTTTCTCATGACAAATGACATTAAACATACCCTGACTGCCCCAGGACACCCTGCTACGAATGGTTTGGCAGAACGTTATGTCGGTCATTTTTCAGAAAAAAATGAAAAAAATTGGAGATACCGGAGAGCTGGTACAATCCAAACTGGACAGATTCCTGTTGACATACAGGGCCACGCCCACCTCGTTTGGGAAATCACCTTCAAAACTGTTAATGAACAGACAACCTCGAATAAGGCTCAGTGCTCTTAGAGCTAACCAAACCAAACAACAAGTGAAGGTGTTCCAAGAGAACCTCGGACATGTCCCAAAGTTCCAGCAGGGTCAACTCGTGTTTGCGCGAAATTTTGGAAAAGGTCTGAGCTGGGTTCCTGGGACTATATTTCGGGTCATTAGTCCAATAAATTAGGATGTGCAAGTAAACGGGTTGGTGTGGAAGAGACATGAAAAACAACTACGTCCCCGGAATGTGACCACCCCTTCATGTTTACAACCCAGGGGTGAAATGGGGGGCCCCGACCAATTCCCAGTCTCGCTTTCTGGACCCTTGTCTCCAACTGGTCTTGTTGGGAGGTGGAGTCAGAAAATGTATATTCCATTTACACCACCTGTTGAATGAGCTGTTCTTTCCGATCAGCATTTTGATGACTCGATTTTTTTCTCCACGGGTTGATCAATTTGGGAACCCGGAACCGGTTGTGGATGAACCCGTGCCTTCCCCATCATCTGGTCAACTACCTCATTGGGTTGGCGAGTCCAGAAGATTTCCGGTTTGAGAAAGGAAGAAAACGCGAAGACTAATTGAACAATGCTGAGTCTGTGTATTTGCCTACCACCTGGTTGGATGAGAAATTTGTTTTTTTGACCCCTCTAATCTAACATTTGTGAAACTGAGTTAATTGTAGGTTGGTTTGGGAAATCACCTGAACAAACGCCTGGCCATTTGTTTCATTATTTATTTATTTGGCATGGGGGCAGTGTACTTTTAATGCATCTGTACTTGTTCTCTTCTTTTTGTTTGTAGAGACGAGTGAATAGCTTTAATGAAAGAAAATCACCTGAAATCACCTGAAATGATAAACGGTTTAATGTGATTGTGTTATCTGGTTTCTATGACAGACGAGTGCAGTGATCTTAATGATGAACTACCTATTTGTTGTAAGATTTAAAGTGGGGGGGGGGGGGCAGTTGCTGTGTCTGTTGGTTCGGGGTACCACGTGATTGGGGGCTAATGGAGGAAAGGTGCGCATGTGCAGAAGAGAGAAAATGCCGAATAAAGAAAACCTCTTGATTCTCGTTCCTGTTGCTGTTTACTGAATCTACGGACACTACCGTTTTGTTGGGAAGACGTAACGCCGATGCTTTCGATATTTGATGATCATTTTAACAAACGGTTTTAACAATTTGTTTGTGTTTCACACTGAATGAAAAACGTGAAGGTAGAGCATGGCGATTGTGATATATAACAGGTTCGACGACATGTTCGGCCTGAACGAAATTGGAATCAAAATGGCGGTGTGTGGAGAGTCAGCCGCCGTACTGCTGTAATGACATCAGACGTAACGCATCACCCTGTCATGTGACCAGATTCTCAGCTCTGATTGGTATACATTTGAGGGGACATACAGACGCACAAACATTGTTCTAGATGGCTTTGCCCTATGGGCTATGCCGTAAAAATCCTTGCAAAACAGAAGAGTTGGCTCGCACCAAGTCAACTGCTTGGGGTAAGTATTCTATGAATAACGTCGTTTATTTTTTGATTAGTCAATTAATTTATTAATTACTTAATTATTATCAATTTATTAATTATTTATTTCTTTTCTTTCTCATCTGGGCAATATTTGAGACACTTTTTGGCCTAGGAAGTTTGTACTTGGCCATGACAGTGACCAAGTGATTTGGCTATAAAGGGTATTTTGGATTTATTGATAAATTAATTATTCGATTATTTGTTAAATTTTTCGATTAATTGATTAATTAATTTTTACAAACTTACAGATTCAGATCAAACAGTGCTGGTTTAGGTATTCTATTAGCCAATTGATTAAGAAATAAATTATTTTATGATTACTCTATTTTTATTAGGCAATTAATCAATCATTTAGTGCACACCGCTCTCTCCCAATTCCAGCTCCATGTGCTGCAGGGCAGCATCGCCGGGTGCCTAAAGTGCTCCAGCAATGTTGCGCGCTGGAGGATATGTTATTTATTTATTTATTTGGCATGGGGGCAGTGTACTTTTAATGCATCTGTACTTGTTCTCTTCTTTTTGTTTGTAGAGACGAGTGAATCTATCTATAATTCCAGTAATCTCTGTGTGTGTGTGTGTGTGTGTGTGTGTGTGTGTGTGTGTGTGTGTGTGTGTGTGTGTGTATGCGACCGCTGTTTCTCGACAACTACCGGTCCGGTATACTTGAAACTTGCCAGGTATATTGCTGGGGACCCGAGGATGTGCCTTTTCAAGGTTTCATATTAATCGGACAAGTAGTTACCGAGCTATGGCGATTTCTTTACCAAACTCCACAAGCCGTTCGCTTTTGACCAAACCATTGCATGTAAATAGAGGGGGGGGGATTGTCACCGTACTCGCAAGCCGTTCGCTTTGGACCAAACCATTTCATGTAAATAGAGGGGGGGGATTGTCACCGTACTCGCAAGCCGTTCGCTTTGGACCAAACCATTTCATGTAAATAGAGGGGGGGGGGGGGGGGATTGTCACCGTACTCGCAAGCCGTTCGCTTTGGACCAAACCATTTCATGTAAATAGAGGGGGGGGATATAATTTTAGATATATATATAGTACGGGCATGCCCTAGTAGCTTTAATGAAGGAATATGACAACTCAACTAACCAGGATGAGAGGTCGTGGTGAAACTACCAGAAATGTCATCGGGTGGATGAGGGTCCTTGCCCTGCTTCTGATCTGCAGCACATTGTGTTTCACCTACGTTTTCTTCACATTTTTACCATCCTCTCCGAATATAAGTAAGAGATGCTTGAATAATTTTCCCTTTGGATGCGTGGACTTCCGAAATAAGAACAATTTATTACAGCAGGACGAGCCAACGGCAATGGAATGGATGGATCTCGACACGAAAAGACAGGCAGACAGACAGAGGACGACACTTCTCACTTTAAAAGTGACAATATATTCGTGTTTTTTGTTGAGTGAAGAGAAAAACATCTTGTTTTTAAAATAGATCAAACCTAATTTAGAAGCGAATCAGTATTCCTTTATAAGCAACTAGCAGAAGTACCCGACGTTGGCGGGCGGGGGAGGGGAGGGGGGAGGGGGGAAGGAGAGGGGAGGAGGGTGGGAAAGGGGGGGAAGGGGAGGAAGGGGGAGGGAGGAAGGGGAAGGGGGAGAGGAGGGAAGGGGGGAAGGGGAGTAGGGGAGTGGGGGGGGGAGGGGGTTCATATATACACTACTCACAACAAGTTAGGGATATTGGCAGGTTCTTCGGTGTGGTTGATTTTGTGTATTAATTATGTTGAAAAAAGTTGTTGGTCCTAATTCTATGGTTATTAATGAGTGTGAAAAAACACAGCATTCTTGATTTCAATACCCTGACCCCTATTAAAAAAACTAACTCCCACAATATCCCTAACTTATTGTGAGTAGTGTATGCTGGTGGGTGAATGCAGTGGCGTCACTAGGGTTGGTGTCACGCAGTGCGGTAACTCACGGTGTCACTTCCCCCCCCCCCCCCCCCCCCCATGGACCTCCTCCCATACCAGACAATACAGAATCCTTAGTAATGTTTTTTTTTACTAATGTTACTCGTAAATCGTAATTCCCGTATATCACTGAATGTAATGGCAATAGTAGTGACATAAACAACGAGCAAAATTAAAATTACACCTTTAACCCTCTGGAGTCTCCGAGCCGATTCTATCAGCTTCACGCATGCGCCGAAATGTCTCCGAGCCGATTCTATCAGCTTCACGCATGCGCCGAAATGTCTCCGAGCCGATTCTATCAGCTTCACGCATGCGCCGAAATGTCTCCGAGCCGATTCTATCAGCTTCACGCATGCGCCGAAATGTCTCCGAGCCGATTCTATCAGCTTCACGCATGCGCCGAAATGTCTCTGAGCCGATTCTATCAGCTTCACGCATGCGCCGAAATGTCTCCGAGCCGATTCTATCAGCTTCACGCATGCGCCGAAATGTCTCCGAGCCGATTCTATCAGCTTCACGCATGCGCCGAAAACTCTCCAAGCCGATTCTATCAGCTTCACGCATGCGCCGAAATGTCTCCAAGCCGATTCCATCAGCTTCACGCATGCGCCGAAATGTCTCCGAGCCAATTCTATCAGCTTCACGCATGTGCCGAAATGTCTCCGAGCCGATTCTATCAGCTTCACGCATGCGCCGAAATGTCTCCGAGCCGATTCTATCAGCTTCACGCATGCGCCGAAATGTCTCCGAGCCGATTCTATCAGCTTCACGCATGCGCCGAAATGTCTCCGAGCCGATTCTATCAGCTTCACGCATGCGCCGAAATGTCTCCGAGCCGATTCTATCAGCTTCACGCATGCGCCGAAATGTCTCCGAGCCAATTCTATCAGCTTCACGCATGCGCCGAAATGTCTCCGATCCGATTCTATCAGCTTCACGCATGCGCCGAAATGTCTCCGAGCCGATTCTATCAGCTTCACGCATGCGCCGAAATGTCTCCGAGCCGATTCTATCAGCTTCACGCATGCGCCGAAATGTCTCCGAGCCGATTCTATCAGCTTCACGCATGCGCCGAAATGTCTCCGAGCCGATTCTATCAGCTTCACGCATGCGCCGAAATGTCTCCGAGCCGATTCTATCAGCTTCACGCATGCGCCGAAATGTCTCCGAGCCGATTCTATCAGCTTCACGCATGCGCCGAAATGTCTCCGAGCCGATTCTATCAGCTTCACGCATGCGCCGAAATGTCTCCGAGCCGATTCCATCAGCTTCACGCATGCGCCGAAATGTCTCCGAGCCGAATTTATCGGTTCTAACCGCATTCAAATTTACCGCGCAATTACCGCCTCCTGGATTCGATGTGCATAATATATGTTGGAACCCATCTGTGGATCGGTCCCATCGGCCGATGGGTCTGACCCATCTGTGGATGCACGAGAAATGACAATGCAGACCCATCGGCCGATGGGTCTGCGCCATCTGCGGATGTGTTGTTCACCTTGAAGGAATGTGTATGCATCATAATTCATCTCTGTTAAATTCTGTTTAACGTATTGTATCCGTATTCCGTAAATTGTATCCGTAATTGTATCCGTAATTGTATCCGTATTGTATCCGTAAATTCTGTTTAACGTATTGTATTGTTTGTGTTAAAAATCATCTCTGTTAAATTCGTACCACATGTAATTCCAATGACTGTGTACCTGATTGAAGAGCACCATTCTGTCAACACATTCCTTCAAGGTGAACAACACTTTTTTTTTTTTTTTTTTTTTTTTGTATACTGAATCGAGGCTCGTGAAAGAGCTAACATTTATTTCACAAACAAATCAACCAGACAAACAAAACACACAAAAATGAGGGAGCGGAAGACAAGATGGGGAGAGAAGGGGAAGCACACAACCACAACATTTGAGAGCAGGGAGAAGTGTGGGAGGGAGAGGGCTTGGGGGCAGGAGGCGTGGGAGGGGGAGGGTGGGGGGGAGAGGTATAAAACACAAGGGGACCGAAATTAGTGGGGGTAGAAAAGATCAAGGTTTTGGATGGGGGAGGATAAGAGATGGTGGTGAACAGCTGTTTTAAAGACCTGGAGGGTGCAGTGGGATTGAAGAGAGTGAGGGAGTTTGTTCCAGAGGCGGGAGAAAAGAGGAATGAAGGAGTGAAGGTGAGCAGAAAGTCTTGATTTTGGCAGTTTAACCATAAGAGGGTTGCAGGCAGATCTTGTGCGACCTATAGGAATATTTGGGGGACAGAGCCCAGAGAGGGCTGGGGGGGGCAAGGCCAGAGAGGAGTCGGTAGAAGACGGAAAGACCACCAACCTGCCTGCGGTGAGTGAGTGAAAGGCCCTTGGAGTTAGCTTCATCGCGGGAGATTCCAATGATTCTGAACACTTTGGTTTCAACAGCGTGAAGACGGGCTAGGTGTGAGGCAGGAGCACCAGACCAGAGGGGAGAGCAGTATTCCATAGAGCTGCGGATGAAAGCCTTGTATGTGGTGAGGAGCTCAGGTGTGCCAAGGAAGGACTTCGCACGACGGAGGATGCCCAGTCGGCGACTGGCTTTGGAGGCCAGATTTGAAATGTGGTTTTCCCAGGAAAGATCATGGCAAATAGTGAGACCCAAAAGCTTGAGTGACAGAACTTCTTGGAGAGGATTATTCAGAAAGTGGATGGGAGGGTTTTCCAGTCGGTCTTTTCGGAGAGACATCGTAAGAGTGTGAGATTTATCAGGATTGAAAGACATGTTCCATTTGTTTGCCCAGTCTGTGATTTTGTCCAGGTCTGCAGAGAGTGAGGAGGCTGCAGACTGCCGATCTGAGGGATGAGGAATGGAGCGACAGAGAGTAGAGTCGTCAGCAAAGAGATAGAGAGGATTTTCAAGAGAGTCAGAGAGATCATTGATGAAGACCAGAAAAAGCACAGGGCCCAGAACACTACCTTGGGGAACTCCAGCCTGAACAGGAAGAGGAGATGAGAGAAACCCATTCAGGGCCACACGTTGACTACGACCAGAGAGGAAGTCCGCCAGCCATGCGTGGAGATTTCCATGGATACCAAAGGAGGAGAGTTTGGTGAGCAGAGCAGGGTGCCAGACCGTATCGAAGGCACATGAAATGTCAAGGGAGACAGCTCTAATTTCCTGTTTGGCGTTGAGGACCTCCATCCATTGTTGAGAAAGCATAAGCAGCATGTCCAGAGTAGAGTGACCAGGTCTGAAACCAAATTGATGATCAGAGATCAAGCCATTGGAGAAGAGGAAAGATTTCATATCTGAAGCAATGATGGATTCCATGACTTTGCTGATAATTGGGAGAAGGCTGATTGGTCTGTAGTTGCTGGGATCTGTTTTTGCACCTTTTTTGTGCAAAGCAGTGATGTTGGCTGATTTCCAAGCAGATGGCAGATGACCTTGAGCAAAGGAGAGGGTGAAGAGAACAGAAAGAGGGAGTGAAAGAGCAGAAGAACATGATTTTATGACCCGTGGGCTGATGCCATCAGGACCAGTTGCAGAATCAGAGTCGAGGGTTGACAGAAACTTTTCCACCTTGTCAGGAGGAAAGGACACAGAGTCCAGGAGCAGCTGGGTACGACTGGGTACGGTGGGTACAGAGAGGGATGGGTTTGGGACACAAGATTTAGAGGCAAACACAGAGTTGAGGCATTCAGCTTTTTCACGTGCGGAGTCAGCCGTTAAGCCATTTGAGGTGAGGGAGGGGATGGAGGGGGAACAAACACCAGAAACAGATTTGACCAGACGCCACCAGGATTTGGAAGAGGGAGACAGATAAGAGAGTTCGGTCTTGAGAACGGTGAGATATTGTTTCCTGGCTCTCCTGAGGGTGGACACACACTTGTTTCGGGCTTTGTGAAAGGAAATGAGATTTCCTTCCGTTGGGTTTGCTTTCTAGGAGACGAAAGCAAGTTGTTTCAGGGCAACAGCCTCACCACAAGATTCCGTGTACCATGGACGGGAGGAAGGGTATGACAACTGAAGACGAGATGGGATAAATCTGTGCATGAGAGAGAGCAATTTACTTTGAAAGAATTCCCAGGATGAGTTGATGTCAGAGGCGGTAGAGATGGGAGACCAGTCCAGATGATTGATGGCTGCTTGAAGACCGTGCCAGTTGGCCTGAGTGAAATGCCAGACTCGTCGATGCTGAGGAGGCTCTCTGAGAATGGTCAGAGAGATGTTCACTTTGACAAGCACATGATCAGATGAGCCGATTGGAGCAGAAGAAGAGCAGCAGACATTTTCAGGGAAGTTTGTCATAACCAAATCCAGAAGAGAAGATGCTCCGTTGACTGAGATCCGGGTCGGGAAATTGACAGATTGTGTCAGTCCCAGTGAGTCGCAGAAGTCCTTTGCTGAAGAGCCATGGCTGGTGAGAGAGGTACCCACACCCAGCCAACTGGCATGGTGACAATTGAAATCACCACATATGAGGAAGAGAGAGTTGGGATGGGTCGATAGAAGTTGGTCCATATTATCAGACAGTGAGATGTAGATGGAGTCATCACTGTTTGGTGGACGGTACAACACACATATGAACAAAAGGTGGGAGCGAAGGGGAAGCCGTAGCCAAAGGTATTCCTGGGGGTGAGGTGGAGAGAGGGCAGTGGAGGGCGAGTGAGGAAGAGAGTTTTTTTAATAAAGATAGCAACCCCACCTCCAGGACGAGGCTCAGGTCTATCATACCGGAGGAGGGAGTAACCTGGGAGAGATACCAAGGCATCAGAGACATCATGAAGGAGGAAAGTTTCTGTTAAGCAGATCACATCTGGTTTGTCAGAAGCAACCTGTATGGAGAGGTCAGTCAAGTTTGAGCGAAGGCCCCGGATGTTTGAGGTCCATACCGTTAATGAAGAGGAAGGGGGAGCATCGGGTCCAGAACAGGGGGGGGGGGTAGGGTAAGATGTGGAAGAGGAGGAAGAGGTAGGGAGAGCTGTTGAAGGTGTGTCAGACATTTCAGAGATTTCAGAATAACTTGGAGAAAGGGAAGAATGGGGCGGACAAAAGGTTTGATGGAGATTGGGTGAGGCACAGTGAGGTGTTATTTGAGGAGGGGGAAGAGCGAGGCAGAAGGTTGGGAGAGATGAAGGTGAAAGTTGGAAGGGGGAAGAAGCAGGGAGGATGCTTTGAGGAGGAGGGGTGAGAGGGGAGTCTCGGAGGGGAGGAGCGAGGGAGAGTCTCGGAGGGGAGGGGTGTGGGGGGAGTTTAGGAGGGAGGGGAGGGAAGGGGCAAGGGGGGAGATTTGAAAGGGATGGGTGATGGGGAGGATTTGGAGGGGAGGGGTGAGATTGGATTTTGAAAAGTGTACGATTCATGGGAAACGAACATTTTTTGCAAAATGCGTTTGAGACCTTCGAGTCAAAAATACGTTTGAGGACACTGGAGGAGGGGTGGAGTTCTGGATAGTTTAGGGAATGTAGAAAGGAGGAACTGTAAGAGATGGTATTATATATATTTTTTGGAATGAATAGATTTGGTGAGCAAGACGAAAGCATCCTTTTGTAGGAAAAGAAGAAAAGGGTGTTATAATATATGAGAGAAAATAGTTGTTCAGGGGAGAGATTATACATTTCTAACCACGTGATCGCGTGATCGCGAACGAAGAACGAACGAACAAAAAGAACAACAAATAAACGAATAAGACCTGTTTTTTCCTTATATCAAATGTCTTTTAAGACGAAAGCGCGATGACGTCACCACGTCACGCGGCACGAATGGGTCCATTGTGCACGCTTTCGTTTTATTTCCAAATCAAAATATGTTTTCACTTTTGCCGTAAAAATGACATCAGTGCATCGAATGTGGTATCTTATTTGGTGAAATTCGGTCGATTTGAAGTGGTGAAAATAAAATGTGATCGTGGAAAATCGTAGCGAGGGGCCATTTTGAATCGGTTTTCGATTATTGCACCGGATTATTGCACCCTCCCGTCACCCTCCCATCACCCTGCCATTACCCTCCCATCACCCTCCCATCACCCTCTCGTTGGAGGTATTGACTTATTTAGGGTTGGTTTTCTAAGGCTGTAGGCCGCACCTCATTTTGTCGAATAAAGTGGTATTCGGGTGGTTCCGGTATTTGGGACCGTAGGGACGGAAAGTGCAGGTACGGGGTGCTTGGCACTCCCCAGCCGGCCCGCTCTGAAGGTTCGGATCGGGACACCGGGATTCATTCCGGTCGCCTGGTCGGCCCGGAGGTGGGGGTGCGGGGCCTGTCACGGAACGTCAAAACAAACGGCCTGCCGGGGCCGCCCAAAAGTCGGGCGTGAGGGGCGCGTCCACTAATCGAACGCCTCTCGCTTCCCAGATCGAGGGCCACGTGGTCAGGAGAACCTCGTCCCTTCTGGTTGCCCTGCCGTCCCATCGGGAGCGCTGGCAGGGTGTACTTCAAACTAAGCTTAAGTGTCAAGTGTTAAGTTCCTCCTTGCCCTCGCAAGGGAAAGGCTAGGGTCAAGCTCTTCCAAATTTCCAAACACTAGAAATCGGACGTCTCAAATTAATTAATCATTTGTTAATACATCTCAGTCGCCCGCGACCTCTCTAGCACGGGCGTCGAACCAGTTCATTTCCGGGCGACCGGGCCGAATATCGGGCCGGCCGTGGCCGAAGCCGTTGATCCCGCCGTAGCATGCTAACGCGTAGGCTCGCGCGTCCCCGGTCCGCCGGGGCTCCGCGGGTGTCCTACCGTGCCCGGCACTGCTGATCTCTCAAACTTCCGGGAGTAGGTGCCGGTGCCCGGGGACGGAGTTCGCTGTCTAAACATGGTAGCGCTAGGCCAGTGGGACCGCCGGGACCCACGTGCACTCACAAGTTGTTCTGTGCGTGGGCGGCAGTATCAGACTGGGGCGCCCAAACGCTCCCCGGCTAAAGTTCATCCTGAAAGCGCCCACATTGTGCGGACAAACCAAGTCAAGGGCCACGTGGTCAGGAGAACCTCGTCCCTTCCGGTCACACTGTGCATATCGGCCGGCCTCGAAGACCGAAATTGTGACTATGTCACCCTAAAAATCATGCAGCGAAAATGAATGAACTCATTCATTTCGTCATCTAAACAGTGACGCGCATGAATGGATGAACGAGATCCTCACTGTCCCTATCTACTATCCAGCGAACCCACAGCCAAGGGAACAGGCTTGGCGGAATCAGTGGGGAAAGAAAACCCTTTTGAGCTTGACTCTAGCCCGACTCTGTGGGGGGACTTGAGTGGCCGCAGGCACTCAATAGGGCTGGACCCGTGAAATTTTGGGGATTTTTGGTAAAATTACCTCAGGGTAAAGTTACATAGGAAAACGCCGGGTTAAATTTCCGTCGCCGAAGGACTTTATTTTTATTACGAAATTCATCCCGACTTCGCCTCTAGGAGTTATTGAAAATATTAACTTATATAAAAATTAGTTTTCTAAGACTGAAGCGCAGTGACGTCATCATTCCCTTAGTTTTCTAAGACTGAAGCGCAGTGACGTCATCACGCCCCTGCCACGAGTGTCGAAGGTCTTTCGAAGAAGAAGAGCTCAGAGTTGGACTGGACACGAGGCGGAGCGGACGCCATTTGGAAGAGCTGAGAGGACTCAGTCGTGCGTGATAGGGTGAGTCTGAGTGAGTATATCAAGACAAGAACAAGATCTTGAAGGAGGTATGTACGGTGCGAGTCATATAATATATTGTTTAGTTATCGTCGATGAGGAATTTGGGGTCGGAATGGGTGGTCGGCCTGGGTGACTTGGTCTCGACTAGATGCTAGGCTGCACCTCATTTTGTCCAATAAAGTGGTTTTAAAATATTTTTTGATGGTTCTTATGCTGATCATTAGATGCATAACGTTCGTAGCGAGGTGTGGATATATGGATTGACATCGGATGGTCTGAGATTCGGGATTTAGGAGCTTCGAGGTTTTTTCATTAGGAATATATGCGATTTGTTTTGGGGGGCCCTTAGAGCTAACGGAGGCTCGGATTTTAATTCTGATTCCGGATTTCGCAGTCGCTAGTACGTCTTAACACTCGACAGAAACTGGCCCTGCGAAATTTCCAGGATTTTCGGTAAAATTACTTCAGGGTAAATTTACATAGGAAAACCCCATGCTAAATTTTCGTTGCCGAAGGACTTTATTTTTTGCGAAATTCATCCTGACCTCGCCTCTAGGAGGATACAGGGGTATCTGTGGATAACGGGAACCTTTATTTGGCGAAATTCGGACTGATATTGACCGAGTTATTCAAAATATTAACTTATATCAAATAAATCTTTTGAGGTGAAAGCGCGATGACGTCACCACGTCACGCGGCACGAATGCGCACCTGTATCGTTGGAGGTATTGACTTATATAGGGTTGGTTTTCTAAGGCTTATATCAAAATATTAACTTATATCAAATGGGTCTTTTGAGGTGAAAGTGTGATGACGTCACCACGTCACGCGGCACGAATGCGCGCCTGTGTCGTTGGAGGTACTGACTTCTATAGGGAGGCCCCATCACCCTCCCCCATCACCCTCCCCCATCACCCTCCCCCATCACCCTGCCATCACCCTCCCATCACCCTGCCATCACCCTCCCATCACCCTCCCATCACCCTCCCATCACCCTTTATTGGACCATTTGACTTCTATAGGGTTGGTTTTCTAAGGCTTATATCAAGATATTAACTTATATCAAATAAGTCTTTTAAGGTGAAAGCGCGATGACGTCACCACGTCACGCGGCACGAATGCGCGCCTGTATCGTTGGAGGTATTGACTTATATAGGGCTGGTTTTCTAAGGCTGTAGGCCGCACCTCATTTTGTCAAAATAAAGTGGTATTCGGGTGGTTCCGGTATTTGGGACCGCAGGGACGGAAAGTGCAGGTACGGGGTGCTTGGCACTCCCCAGCCGGCCCGCTCTGAAGGTTCGGATCGGGACACCGGGATTCATTCCGGTCGCCCGGTCGGCCCGGAGGTGGGGGTGCGGGGCCTGTCACGGAACGTCAAAACAAACGGCCTGCCGGGGCCGCCCAAAAGTCGGGCGTGAGGGGCGCGTCCACTAATGGAACGCCTCTCGCTTCCCAGATCGAGGGCCACGTGGTCAGGAGAACCTCGTCCCTTCTGGTTGCCCTGCCGTCCCACCGGGAGCGCTGGCAGGGTGTACTTCAAACTAAGCTTAAGTGTCAAGTGTTAAGTTCCTCCTTGCCCTCGCAAGGGAAAGGCTAGGGTCAAGCTCTTCCAAATTTCCAAACACTAGAAATCGGACGTCTCAAATTAATTAACTAATTTGTTAATACATCTCAGTCGCCCGCGACCTCTCTAGCGCGGGCGTCGAACCAGTTCATTTCCGGGCGACCGGGCCGAGTATCGGCTCGGCCGTGGCCGAAGCCGTTGATTCCGCCGTAGCACGCTAACGCGTAGGCTCGCGGGTCCCCGGTCCGCCGGGGCTCCGCGGGTGTCCTACCGTGCCCACGTCGCCATGCTCCCTGAATAAGAGAGTCAGACGTGGTGCCCGGGGACAGAGGTCGCTGTCTAAACATGGTAGCGCTAGGTCAGTGGGACCGCCGGGACCCACGTGCACTCACAAGTTGTTCTGCGCGTGGGCGGCAGTATCAGACCGGGGCGCCCAAACGCTCCCCGGCTAAAGTTCATCCTGAAAGCGCCCACATTGTGCGGACAAACCAAGTCAAGGGCCACGTGGTCAGGAGAACCTCGTCCCTTCCGGTCACACTGTGCCTATCGGCCGGCCTCGAAGACCGAAATTGTGACGGTGTCACCCGAAAAAGAGAAATATAGGGTTGGTTTTCTG
Organism: Myxine glutinosa; assembly: GCF_964187855.1. Taxonomy (NCBI): domain Eukaryota; kingdom Metazoa; phylum Chordata; class Myxini; order Myxiniformes; family Myxinidae; genus Myxine; species Myxine glutinosa. The sequence continues at coordinate 203,668,567 of NC_136265.1, read as the reverse complement.
AGGCTTATATCAAAATATTAACTTATATCAAATGTCTTTTAAGATGAAAGCGCGATGACGTCACCACGTCACGTGGCACGAATGCGCACCTGTGTCGTTGGAGGTATTGACTTCTATAGGGTTGGTTTTCTAAGGCTTATATCAAAATATTAACTTATATCAAATGTCTTTTAAGATGAAAGCGCGATGATGTCACCACGTCATGTGGCACGAATGCGCACCTGTGTCGTTGGAGGTATTGACTTCTATAGGGTTGGTTTTCTAAGGCTTATATCAAAATATTAACTTATATCAAATGTCTTTTAAGATGAAAGCGCGATGACGTCACCACGTCACGCGGCACGAATGGGTCCATTGTGCACGCTTTCGTTTTATTTCCAAATTAAAATCTGTTTTCACTTTTGCCGTAAAAATGACATCAGTGCATCGAATGTGGTATCTTATTTGGTGAAATTCGGTCGATTTGAAGTGGTGAAAATAAAATGTGATCGTGGAAAATCGTAGCGAGGGGCCATTTTGAATCGGTTTTCGATTATTGCACCGGATTATTGCACCCTCCCATCACCCTCCCCCATCACCCTCCCCCATCACCCTCCCATCACCCTCCCATCACCCTCATCACCCTGCCCCATCACCCTGCCATCACCCTCCCATCACCCTGCCATCACCCTCCCATCACCCTCCCATCACCCTCCCATCACCCTCCCATCACCCTGCCATCACCCTCCCACCACCCTCTCGTTGGAGGTATTGACTTATATAGGGTTAGTTTTCTAAGGCTGTAGGCCGCACCTCATTTTGTCGAATAAAGTGGTATTCGGGTGGTTCCGGTATTTGGGACCGCAGGGACGGAAAGTGCAGGTACGGGGTGCTTGGCACTCCCCAGCCGGCCCGCTCTGAAGGTTCGGATCGGGACACCGGGATTCATTCCGGTCGCCCGGTCGGCCCGGAGGTGGGGGTGCGGGGCCTGTCACGGAACGTCAAAACAAACGGCCTGCCGGGGCCGCCCAAAAGTCGGGCGTGAGGGGCGCGTCCACTAATGGAACGCCTCTCGCTTCCCAGATCGAGGGCCACGTGGTCAGGAGAACCTCGTCCCTTCTGGTTGCCCTGCCGTCCCACCGGGAGTGCTGGCAGGGTGTACTTCAAAGTAAGCTTAAGTGTCAAGTGTTAAGTTCCTCCTTGCCCTCGCAAGGGAAAGGCTAGGGTCAAGCTCTTCCAAATTTCCAAACACTACAAATCGGACGTCTCAAATTAATTAACTAATTTGTAAATACATCTCAGTCGCCCGCGACCTCTCTAGCGCGGGCGTCGAACCAGTTCATTTCCGGGCGACCGGGCCGAGTATCGGCTTGGCCGTGGCCGAAGCCGTTGATTCCGCCGTAGCACGCTAACGCGTAGGCTCGCGCGTCCCCGGTCCGCCGGGGCTCCGCGGGTGTCCTACCATGCCCACGTCGCCATGCTCCCTGAATAATAGAGTCAGACGTGGTGCCCGGGGACGGAGGTCGCTGTCTAAACATGGTAGCGCTAGGCCAGTGGGACCGCCAGGACCCACGTGCACTCACAAGTTGTTCTGCGCGTGGGCGGCAGTATCAGACTGGGGCGCCCAAACGCTCCCCGGCTAAAGTTCATCCTGAAAGCGCCCACATTGTGCGGACAAACCAAGTCAAGGGCCACGTGGTCAGGAGAACCTCGTCCCTTCCGGTCACACTGTGCCTATCGGCCGGCCTCGAAGACCGAAATTGTCACGGTGTCACCCGAAGGGTGGTTTACTAAGGTTTTCTAAGGTTTTCTAAGTGGTTTCTAAGGTTTTCTAAGGTAGTGGTTTTCTAAGGCTGTAGGCCGCACCTCATTTTGTCAAAATAAAGTGGTGTTCGGGTGGTTCCGGTATTTGGGACCGCAGGGATGGAAAGTGCAGGTACGGGGTGCTTGGCACTCCCCAGCCGGCCCGCTCTGAAGGTTCGGATCGGGACACCGGGATTCATTCCGGTCGCCCGGTCGGCCCGGAGGTGGGGGTGCGGGGCCTGTCACGGAACGTCAAAACAAACGGCCTGCCGGGGCCGCCCAAAAGTCGGGCGTGAGGGGCGCGTCCACTAATGGAACGCCTCTCGCTTCCCAGATCGAGGGCCACGTGGTCAGGAGAACCTCGTCCCTTCTGGTTGCCCTGCCGTCCCACCGGGAGTGCTGGCAGGGTGTACTTCAAAGTAAGCTTAAGTGTCAAGTGTTAAGTTCCTCCTTGCCCTCGCAAGGGAAAGGCTAGGGTCAAGCTCTTCCAAATTTCCAAACACTACAAATCGGACGTCTCAAATTAATTAACTAATTTGTAAATACATCTCAGTCGCCCGCGACCTCTCTAGCGCGGGCGTCGAACCAGTTCATTTCCGGGCGACCGGGCCGAGTATCGGCTTGGCCGTGGCCGAAGCCGTTGATTCCGCCGTAGCACGCTAACGCATAGGCTCGCGCGTCCCCGGTCCACCGGGGCTCCGCGGGTGTCCTACCATGCCCACGTCGCCATGCTCCCTGAATAAGAGAGTCAGACGTGGTGCCCGGGGACGGAGGTCGCTTTCTAAACATGGTAGCGCTAGGCCAGTGGGACCGCCAGGACCCACGTGCACTCACAAGTTGTTCTGCGCGTGGGCGGCAGTATCAGACTGGGGCGCCCAAACGCTCCCCGGCTAAAGTTCATCCTGAAAGCGCCCACATTGTGCGGACAAACCAAGTCAAGGGCCACGTGGTCAGGAGAACCTCGTCCCTTCCGGTCACACTGTGCCTATCGGCCGGCCTCGAAGACCGAAATTGTCACGGTGTCACCCGAAGGGTGGTTTTCTAAGGTTTTCTAAGGTTTTCTAAGTGGTTTCTAAGGTTTTCTAAGGTAGTGGTTTTCTAAGGCTGTAGGCCGCACCTCATTTTGTCAAAATAAAGTGGTGTTCGGGTGGTTCCGGTATTTGGGACCGCAGGGACGGAAAGTGCAGGTACGGGGTGCTTGGCACTCCCCAGCCGGCCCGCTCTGAAGGTTCGGATCGGGACACCGGGATTCATTCCGGTCGCCCGGTCGGCCCGGAGGTGGGGGTGCGGGGCCTGTCACGGAACGTCAAAACAAACGGCCTGCCGGGGCCACCCAAAAGTCGGGCGTGAGGGGCGCGTCCACTAATGGAACGCCTCTCGATTCCCAGATCGAGGGCCGCGTGGTCAGGAGAACCTCGTCCCTTCTGGTTGCCCTGCCGTCCCACCGGGAGCGCTGGCAGGGTGTACTTCAAACTAAGCTTAAGTGTTAAGTGTTAAGTTCCTCCTTGCCCTCGCAAGGGAAAGGCTAGGGTCAAGCTCTTCCAAATTTCCAAACACTAGAAATCGGACGTCTCAAATTAATTAACGAATTTGTTAATACATCTCAGTCGCCCGCGACCTCTCTAGCGCGGGCGTCGAACCAGTTCATTTCCGGGCGACCGGGCCGAGTATCGGCTCGGCCGTGGCCGAAGCCGTTGATTCCGCCGTAGCACGCTAACGCGTAGGCTCGCGCGTCCCCGGTCCGCCGGGGCTCCGCGGGTGTCCTACCGTGCCCACGTCGCCATGCTCCCTGAATAAGAGAGTCAGACGTGGTGCCCGGGGACGGAGGTCGCTGTCTAAACATGGTAGCTCTAGGCCAGTGGGACCGCCGGGACCCACGTGCACTCACAAGTTGTTCTGCGCGTGGGCGGCAGTATCAGACCGGGGCGCCCAAACGCTACCCGGCTAAAGTTCATCCTGAAAGCGCCCACATTGTGCGGACGAACCAAGTCAAGGGCCACGTGGTCAGGAGAACCTCGTCCCTTCCGGTCACACTGTGCCTATCGGCCGGCCTCGAAGACCGAAATTGTGACGGTGTCACCCGAAAAATCATGCAGCGAAAATGAATGAACTCATTCATTTCGTCATCTAAACAGTGACGCGCATGAATGGATGAACGAGATCCTCACTGTCCCTATCTACTATCCAGCGAACCCACAGCCAAGGGAACGGGCTTGGCGGAATCAGTGGGGAAAGAAAACCCTTTTGAGCTTGACTCTAGCCCGACTCTGTGAAGGGACTTGAGAGGCCGCAGGCACTCAATAGGGCTGGACCCGTGAAATTTCGGGGATTTTTGGTAAAATTACCTCAGGGTAAAGTTACATAGGAAAACACCGTGTTAAATTTCCGTCGCCGAAGGACTCTATTTCTTATTGCGAAATTCTCTAAGACTTCGCCTCTAAGAGTTATTGAAAATATTAACTTATATAAAAATTAGTTTTCTAAGACTGAAGCGCAGTGACGTCACCACGCCCTTAGTTTTCTAAGACTGAAGCGCAGTGACGTCATCACGCCCCCGCCATGAGTGTCGAAGGTCTTTCGAAGAAGAAGAGCTCGGAGTTGGACTGGACACGAGGCGGAGCGGATGCCATTTGGAAGAGCTGAGAGGACTCAGTCGTGATAGGGTGAGCCTGAGTGAGTATATCAAGACAAGAACAAGATTTAGAAGGAGGTATGTACGGTGCGATTCATATAATATATTGTTTAGTTATCGTCGATGAGGAATTTGGGGTCGGAATGGGTGGTCGGCCTGGGTGACTTGGTCTCGACTAGATGCTAGGCCGCACCTCATTTTGTTAAATAAAGTGGTCACAAAATATTTTTTGATGGTTTTAATGCTTATCATTAGATGCATAACGTTCGTAGTGAGGTATAGATATATGGATTGACATCGGATGGCATGGGATTTGGGATTTAGGAACTCCGGGGTTTTTTCATTAGGAATATATGCGATTTGCTCTTGGAGGCCCTCGAGAGTGAACGGGGACTCGGATCTTAATTCTGTTTTCAGATTTTGCAGTCGCTAGATTAGCTTAACACTCAATAGAATGGGACCCGCGAATTTTCGGGGATTTTTGGTGGAATTACCTCGGGGTAAAGTTACATAGGAAAGCCCCATGTTAAATTTTCGTTGCCGAAGGACTTTATTTTTTGCGAAATTCATCCTGACTTCGCCTCTAGGAGGATACAGGGGTATCTGTGGATAACGGGAACCTTTATTTGGCGAAATTCGGACTGATATTGACCGAGTTATTCAAAATATTAACTTATATCAAATAAATCTTTTGAGGTGAAAGCGCGATGACGTCACCACGTCACGCGGCACGAATGCGCGCCTGTATCGTTGGAGGTATTGACTTATATAGGGTTGGTTTTCTAAGGCTTATATCAGAATATTAACTTATATCAAATGGGTATTTTGAGGTGAAAGTGTGATGACGTCACCACGTCACGCGGCACGAATGCGCGCCTGTGTCGATGGAGGTACTGACTTCTATAGGGAGGCCCCATCACCCTCCCCCATCACCCTCCCCCATCACCCTGCCATCACCCTCCCATCACCCTGCCATCACCCTCCCATCACCCTCCCATCACCCTCCCATCACCCTTTATTGGACCATTTGACTTCTATAGGGTTGGTTTTCTAAGGCTTATATCAAGATATTAACTTATATCAAATAAGTCTTTTAAGGTGAAAGCGCGATGACGTCACGCGGCACGAATGCGCGCCTGTATCGTTGGAGGTATTGACTTATATAGGGCTGGTTTTCTAAGGCTGTAGGCCGCACCTCATTTTGTCAAAATAAAGTGGTATTCGGGTGGTTCCGGTATTTGGGACCGCAGGGACGGAAAGTGCAGGTACGGGGTGCTTGGCACTCCCCAGCCGGCCCGCTCTGAAGGTTCGGATCGGGACACCGGGATTCATTCCGGTCGCCCGGTCGGCCCGGAGGTGGGGGTGCGGGGCCTGTCACGGAACGTCAAAACAAACGGCCTGCCGGGGCCGCCCAAAAGTCGGGCGTGATGGGTGCGTCCACTAATGGAACGCCTCTCGCTTCCCAGATCGAGGGCCACGTGGTCAGGAGAACCTCGTCCCTTCTGGTTGCCCTGCCGTCCCACCGGGAGCGCTGGCAGGGTGTACTTCAAACTAAGCTTAAGTGTCAAGTGTTAAGTTCCTCCTTGCCCTCGCAAGGGAAAGGCTAGGGTCAAGCTCTTCCAAATTTCCAAACACTAGAAATCGGACGTCTCAAATTAATTAACTAATTTGTTAATACATCTCAGTCGCCCGCGACCTCTCTAGCGCGGGCGTCGAACCAGTTCATTTCCGGGCGACCAGGCCGAGTATCGGCTCGGCCGTGGCCGAAGCCGTTGATTCCGCCGTAGCACGCTAACGCGTAGGCTCGCGCGTCCCCGGTCCGCCGGGGCTCCGCGGGTGTCCTACCGTGCCCACGTCGCCATGCTCCCTGAATAAGAGAGTCAGACGTGGTGCCCGGGGACGGCGGTCGCTGTCTAAACATGGTAGCGCTAGGCCAGTGGGACCGCCGGGACCCACGTGCACTCACAAGTTGTTCTGCGCATGGGCGGCAGTATCAGACTTGGGAGCCCAAACGCTCCCCGGCTAAAGTTCATCCTGAAAGCGCCCACATTGTGCGGACAAACCAAGTCAAGGGCCACGTGGTCAGGAGAACCTCGTCCCTTCCGGTCACACTGTGCCTATCGGCCGGCCTCGAAGACCGAAATTGTGACGGTGTCACCCGAAAAATCATGCAGCGAAAATGAATGAACTCATTCATTCCGTCATCTAAACAGTGATGTGCATGAATGGATGAACGAGATCCTCACTGTCCCTATCTACTATCCAGCGAACCCACAGCCAAGGGAACGGGCTTGGCGGAATCAGTGGGGAAAGAAAACCCTTTTGAGCTTGACTCTAGCCCGACTCTGTGGGGGGACTTGAGTGGCCGCAGGCACTCAATAGCGCTGGACCCGTGAAATTTCGGGGATTTTTGGTAAAATTACCTCAGGGTAAAGTTACATAGGAAAACGCCGGGTTAAATTTCCGTCGCCGAAGGACTTTATTTTTATTACGAATTTCATCCCGACTTCGCCTCTAGGAGTTATTGAAAATATTAACTTAGATAAAAATTAGTTTTCTAAGACTGAAGCACAGTGATGTCATCACGCCCTTAGTTTTCTAAGACTGAAGCGCAGTGACATCATCACGCCCCCGCCATGAGTGTCGAAGGTCTTTCGAAGAAGAAGAGCTCGGAGTTGGACTCGACACGAGGCGGAGCGGACGCCACTTGGAAGAGCTGAGAGGACTCAGTCGTGATAGGGTGAGCCTGAGTGAGTATATCAAGACAAGAACAAGATCTAGAAGGAGGTATGTACGGTGCGATTCATTTAATATATTGTTTAGTTATCGTCGATGAGGAATTTGGGGTCGGAATGGGTGGTCGGCCTGGGTGACTTGGTCTCGACTAGATGCTAGGCCGCACCTCATTTTGTTAAATAAAGTGGTCACAAAATATTTTTTTATGGTTTTAATGCTTATCATTAGATGCATAACGTTCGTAGTGAGGTATAGATATATGGATTGACATCGGATGGCATGGGATTTGGGATTTAGGAAGTCCGGGGGTTTTTTTTTTTTTTTTTTTTTTTCATTAGGAATATATGCGATTTGCTCTTGGAGGCCCTCGAGAGTGAACGGGGACTCGGATCTTAATTCTGTTTTCAGATTTTGCAGTCGCTAGATTAGCTTAACACTCAATAGAACGGGACCCGCGAAATTTCGGGGATTTTTGGTGGAATTACCTCAGGGTAAAGTTACATAGGAAAGCCCCATGTTAAATTTTCGTTGCCGAAGGACTTTATTTTTTGCGAAATTCATCCTGACTTCGCCTCTAGGAGGATACAGGGGTATCTATGGATAACGGGAACCTTTATTTGGCGAAATTCGGACTGATATTGACCGAGTTATTCAAAATATTACTTATATCAAACTAGAACGGGCACTCGGTAGAGCGCATACCTTCGCCGCAGCTACTGTTCTGTACTTGGCATGGGAGTGTAGGGAACAGAACAGTGAACAGTTTGGTGCTGATTTCATGCAAATCGGATAAGAATTGACCGAGTTATGACAAAAAAAAAATACGATTTTGACCTTTTCGTGACCTTGACCTTGACCTTTGACCCGATTGCTCCCAAAATCTAATCAAATGTGTCCCGTATAATAACCAATCATCCCACCAAATTTCATGCAATTCGGTTGAATACTTTTTGAGTTATGCGAATAACATACACACACACACACACACACACACACAGACATACAAATAAATACACAGCGATCAAAACATAACCTTCCGCTTTTGCGAAGGTAATAAATCTTTTGAGGTGAAAGCGCGATGACGTCACCACGTCACGCGGCACGAATGCGCACCTGTATCGTTGGAGGTATTGACTTATATAGGGTTGGTTTTCTAAGGCTTATATCAGAATATTAACTTATATCAAATGGGTCTTTTGAGGTGAAAGTGTGATGACGTCATCACGTCACACGGCACGAATGCGCGCCTGTGTCGTTGGAGGTACTGACTTCTATAGGGAGGCCCCATCACCCTCCCCCATCACCCTCCCCCATCACCCTGCCATCACCCTCCCATCACCCTCCCATCACCCTCCCATCACCCTCCCATCACCCTTTATTGGACCATTTGACTTCTATAGGGTTGGTTTTCTAAGGCTTATATCAAGATATTAACTTATATCAAATAAGTCTTTTAAGGTGAAAGCGCGATGACGTCACGCGGCATGAATGCGCGCCTGTATCGTTGGAGGTATTGACTTATATAGGGCTGGTTTTCTAAGGCTGTAGGCCGCACCTCATTTTGTCAAAATAAAGTGGTATTCGGGTGGTTCCGGTATTTGGGACCGCAGGGACGGAAAGTGCAGGTACGGCGTGCTTGGCACTCCCCAGCCGGCCCGCTCTGAAGGTTCGGATCGGGACATTCATTCCGGTCGCCCGGTTGGCCCGGAGGTGGGGGTGCGGGGCCTTTCACGGAACGTCAAAACAAACGGCCTGCCGGGGCCGCCCAAAAGTCGGGCGTGAGGTGCGCGTCCACTAATGGAACGCCTCTCGCTTCCCAGATTGAGGGCCACGTGGTCAGGAGAACCTTGTCCCTTCTGGTTGCCCTGCCATCCCACCGGGAGCGCTGGCAGGGTGTACTTCAAACTAAGCTTAAGTGTCAAGTGTTAAGTTCCTCCTTGCCCTCGCAAGGGAAAGGCTAGGGTCAAGCTCTTCCAAATTTCCAAACACTAGAAATCGGACGTCTCAAATTAATTAACTAATTTGTTAATACATCTCAGTCGCCCGCGACCTCTCTAGCGCTGGCGTCGAACCAGTTCATTTCCGGGCGACAGGGCCGAGTATCGGCTCGGCCGTGGCCGAGGCCGTTGATTCCGCCGTAGCACGCTAACGCGTAGGCTCGCGCGTCCCCGGTCCGCCGGGGCTCCGCGGGTGTCCTAACGTGCCCACGTCGCCATGCTCCCTGAATAAGAGAGTCAGACGTGGTGCCCGGGGACGAAGGTCGCTGTCTAAACATGGTAGCGCTAGGCCAGTGGGACCGCCGGGACCCACGTGCACTCACAGGTTGTTCTGCGCGTGGGCGGCAGTATCAGACTGGGGCGCCCAAACGCTCCCCGGCTAAAGTTCATCCTGAAAGCGCCCACATTGTGCAGACAAACCAAGTCAAGGGCCACATGGTCAGGAGAACCTCGTCCCTTCCGGTCACACTGTGCCTATCGGCCGGCCTCGAAGACCGAAATTGTGACGGTGTCACCCAAAGGGTGGTTTTCTAAGGTTTTCTAAGGTTTTCTAAGTGGTTTGTAAGGTTTTCTAAGGTAGTGGTTTTCTAAGGCTGTAGGCCGCACCTCATTTTGTCAAAATAAAGTGGTATTCGGGTGGTTCCGGTATTTGGGACCGCAGGGACGGAAAGTGCAGGTACGGGGTGCTTGGCACTCCCCAGCCGGCCCGCTCTGAAGGTTCGGATCGGGACACCGGGATTCATTCCGGTCGCCCGGTCGGCCCGGAGGTGGGGGTGCGGGGCCTGTCACGGAACGTCAAAACAAACGGCCTGCCAGGGCCGCCCAAAAGTCGGGCGTGAGGGGCGCGTCCACTAATGGAACGCCTCTCGCTTCCCAGATCGAGGGCCACGTGGTCAGGAGAACCTCGTCCCTTCTGGTTGCCCTGCCGTCCCACCGGGAGCGCTGGCAGGGTGTACTTCCAACTAAGCTTAAGTGTCAAGTGTTACGTTCCTCCTTGCCCTCGCAAGGGAAAGGCTAGGGTCAAGCTCTTCCAAATTTCCAAACACTAGAAATGGGACGTCTCAAATTAATTAACTAATTTGTTAATACATCTCAGTCGCCCGCGACCTCTCTAGCGCGGGCGTCGAACCAGTTCATTTCCGGGCGACCGGGCCGAGTATCGGCTCGGCCGTGGCCGAAGCCGTTGATTCCGCCGTAGCACGCTAACGCGTAGGCTCGCGCGTCCCCGGTCCGCCGGGGCTCCGCGGGTGTCCTACCATGCCCACGTCGCCATGCTCCCCGAATAAGAGAGTCAGACGTGGTGCCCGGGGACGGAGGTCGCTGTCTAAACATGGTAGCGCTAGGCCAGTGGGACCGCCGGGACCCACGTGCACTCACAAGTTGTTCTGCGCGTGGGCGGCAGTATCAGACCGGGGCGCCCAAATGCTCCCCGGCTAAAGTTCATCCTGAAAGCGCCTACATTGTGCGGACAAACCAAGTCAAGGGCCACGTGGTCAGGAGAACCTCGTCCCCTCCGGTCACACTTTGCCTATCGGCCGGCCTCGAAGACCGAAATTGTGACGGTGTCACCCGCCGTGGGCACTGGCAGAGTGTACTTCAAACTAAGCTTAAGTGTCAAGTGTTAAGTTCCTCCTTGCCCTCGCAAGGGAAAGGCTAGGGTCAAGCTCTTCCAAATTTCCAAACACTAGAAATCGGACGTCTCAAATTAATTAACTAATTTGTTAATACATCTCAGTCGCCCGCGACCTCTCTAGCGCGGGCGTCGAACCAGTTCATTTCCGGGTGACCGGGCCGATTATAGGCCCGGCCGTGGCCGAAGCCGTTGATTCCGCCGTAGCACGCTAACGCGTAGGCTCGCGCGTCCCCGGTCCGCCGGGGCTCCGCGGGTGTCCTACCGTGCCCGGCACTGCTGATCTCTCAAACTTCCGGGAGTAGGTGCCGGTGCCCGGGGACGGAGTTCGCTGTCTAAACATGGTAGCGTTTCCCTTAGCGTACAAATCGGGGCCCTTATGGACAAAATGAGGGACGAAGCAAAGGCTAATAGTGAGCGATTGGGGGAAAAAATGGGAGAAATGGGGGAACGGCTAGAAGCTAAATTTGAGGGGTTAGACAACGGGATAAAAGAGGTAAAGAAGGGGTTAACGGGGGTGGAAAATAGAATGGCTGCCCAGGAGAATCAGTTACAGGGGGTGAAAAATGGGTTAATGGGGTTAGAAAATAGGATGGAAGACAAATTGCGGGAGATAGGGGAGCAATCCGCCCGGGAAATCGAACAGATGGGGAACCAAATAGAGGAGGTGAAAATCGGGTTAGAAAGTAAACTGGATGCTCAGAGGGATGAATTGGGACAGATGAGGGTAGCATCTACAAAAGAGAGGGAGGAGATGAAAGAGGAGATACGACGAGGTGTAGGTGATGAGGTTTCGGGGCTACGCGAGGAGGTAAAGCGAGGTGAGAAGCGTATAGAGAAAGAGGTGAGAAATGGAACGGCGAGGTTACAAGGGGGAATAGAAGATCTGACGGAGGAGGTGGAACAGCTGACAGAGGGACAGACGGAGTTAGTGGAGCAGGTTCAAAGGAACACTGCAGTACTAGGAGGGTTAAAGGCGACACAAAAAGAAATTAAAAATGACTTAATAGCGACACAGAGACAATGTCAGATAGTACGTGAGGGACTGACAATGAGGTTGGACGAGGTGACAGAGGTAATGGAGACAAAGGACCGGCAGGTGAGGATGCACATAGAGACGGTCATGGTAGACTTAGAGGACGAACTTGAGGAGACGCACCGGGAAATAAAAGAGGTGAAGCAAAAATTAGAGGAAGTGGAAGAAGAGGTGAGTGAAATTAAGAAGGGACGGGCAGAAACTAAGAGGGAGATAAAGGAGGAAGTAATGGAATATGTACAAGGTCGGTGCTCAACTCATGATGTGCTGCTCACTAACCAAATAAAAAGTTTGCAGGTGGCAGAAGAGGTGCGACGACGAGGTACCAAGGTGAGTGGCGATATAATCGGAAATGTACATGATGTGAGGAAAGCTTCAGTCGGCTTGGGGGTTGATGTGGACCCGGGTGTTCGTGAGAGGCCGTTGGTGAAGTGTGCGACAGGTCTGGTGTGCGAAAAACGAGGTGTGCGAGAATGTCCGACCATGGGGTGTGTGAGGGAAAAGTGCACGCCAAGGAGTGAGTGTGCTGTCGAGAGTGAGTCGGTCGTAGCGCGTGTGCGAGGGAGCACATGGAAGCGCGTAGTGAGGAGTGTTACAGAGGATGTAACGGGAGAGTGTGCCGTCAAGAGTGAGTTGGTCGAAGTGCGAGGAGGTACATGGAAGCGCGGTGTGGTAAGTGTTACGGAGGAAGTAACGAAAGAGTGTGCGCAAGAGGATGCGCGAGAAAGGTGTGTAACGGACAGGTGCATGAGGAAAGAGTGCGCTGTCAGGAGTAAGGGTGAGTGCGCGACCGAGAGTGGAAGTGAGAGTAGTGAGAGTGGCACGGAGCGTGAGTTAGTTGTGACAGGTGAGCGAGGATGTACACCTGGCATGGAAGGATGCACACCTGGAATGGTAGAGATTGTGTGGGAATGCACACTTGAGTTGGTCGTGAGGCACGTGGTTGGGTGTGCGAGTGAGAGCACACCTGTGATTGTCACAGAGGAGGTGACCGAGAAGGGGGCGCGAAGAGGTGTGTTGGTGAGGTGTGCGAGCGACGAATGTGTGCCAAGGTGTTCGGTGGTCAGGTGTGTGACCAAGTCTGTGAGCGGAATGAGTGTACCGAGGTGTGTAAGGAAAGGTACGAGGAGCATGGGGACGGCTGGATGTATGAGCAAGAAAGGGGTAGCGTATGCCTGTAAGCATGCAGGTGAGGCATCGACGGTAACCGGGTTAGCGGTTAGAGCGACTTATAGCCGAATCGGGCCCTCGGTGCGTGCCGGGCTTCGCGTGCCGCGAGAACCAGCGGGGGTCCGAAGCACGGCGGGTTCGAAAGGACCGCCGTACGTGATCCACGCTGGGCCGCGTTTCGAACGGTCACGTCCGTGCTCCACTAGGCGGAGCGGGCATCCCGATAGGGAGGGTCGTCATGGCGACCCCCTTTTGTGGAGACGTTCCGGCAGGTCGAGATCGGGCAATTGGATGGCTCCGCGCCGAGGTGGTGCGTGGGATCTCGGCACGGGTAAGCCCCCGTCCCTGCACCGAGTGCCGGACGCATCCAGCCGCCGGCACCAAAGAACCCGCATTCATTGCTCGGCTGTACGAAGCCGAGCTTTCGAAGTGAATTGGCGCACCGAGAGGATCTAATAAGTAGACGGGTAATGAGGTTAGTGTTTTGGACCCAAAATTAGAAAAAGGCAAAATTTAATGATTGGCAAAGGATTGGCAGAGTGATGATTGGTAATGGTACAGTGATTGGCAGATGATTGGCAAAATTTTTGATTGGCTGAAATTAGGTGAGCAAAATTGATAGTGGGACCTCCCCGATGTGGTGGGATGGGCAATCCACCATCCCCCACAGAAGGGGGGGCAAAGGAGCACTAGCTTATGGGGTGCATGGCAGTGAAAACTAGCCCGGGTGCGTTAGGATATTATGTGTAGGGCCCTAGAAGATGACATTAGGTAACGTTAAGATTAGTTAGTGACAAGGATACCTGTAGTGGGGACGCAGGTAGTTTAGTGTGGATGATAATGACGTGGGAGCGCAATAGTTTAAAGGGGCGACTGGCAAGCGCAAGTTTCAGAGGGGAGTAGTTAGCTGAGATGATGCCGTGTGTGTGAGGATTGAACAGGTGTGATTGAACAGGTGTGATTGCACAGGTGTGCAACTGAACAGGTGTGTGGAGCAGTGTTTGAGTGATGGTGATGGTGATGTGTATTGTGCTGACCGAATGGTCCAGGAAGAGGAGGAGGGTGCAGGTGGCACCAGGTGTGAGTGCACAGGTGTGCAACAACAGGTGTATGTGGTTGTGTGGAATAAATGGTATGGGATATATGGCGTATTGGAATGGATGGTCGTGGAGTGAGCATGGTGGAAACAATGGAGTGGAGTGGATGGTGCGAAGGTGTGAATGGGGGAAGAGTGGACCCCCATCACGAATACCCGGGGCGGGTAGTGTAAGTGTTAGGTAGAGGGTACAGGTAAATTGTGGTTGGATATTGGCATCTGTGGTGCGGTTGAGAGAATGGTATTTGGATGGGTGCATTAGTGTTGTGGAAATGGCTGGGCGTGTAGCCTGTTAGTGTGTGTAGTTGGTTTGGGCACTCCACCACTGTGAGGATGTCGGCCAGGTGAGGCCGCAGGTGGGCTCTGGGAGCCGGTAGTTGTGGATGGGGCCCGAGGATCCAGAGGACGGACCTGGGTAGCCCAGTGCCAGAGGGCACCAACGGGTGACAGAGCCAGGAGGGGCCTTCCCCAGTTAGATAGGTTAGGGTGAGGAGCAGGTAAGCTCGGGAGGCAACTGCAGTGGTGGAGGTGTGCAGGTGGGTAGACCTGCTGGGAGAGCTACACGTCACAGCCCAGAAATTGTGCAAGGGCACCGGGAGATGAATCGGGGGAGTGAGACCCCAAATTGAGAAGCACCACAGTTTGGTCAATGGGAATTTGGTTTTTAGAACCCATAGTGTAAGTGGCCAATGGATTGGCAGGGAGAGACCCCGGGTAGTGTAAAGTGTGTTAAAGTCATTTAGAGGATAGTTAGGAAGAAGGATCTCCTCGCACCATCTGCATCCACTCACCTGAGGTGACAGGTACTCCACACCATGCCATGTTTTGATTATTTTTTATGTGCAAATGTTTTGAATTGTGAGATGCATCATGACGTGGGTGTGACATTGTGCTTGATGTTCCATCTCTTCCTCCTTATGAGGATTGATGATGAATTGGGTGATGGCAAATTTTGAAGTAGAGGGATTGGAGACGAATTTGGTGTAGAAGGGAAAGATGGGGAAGACGAGACGTAGTGACGAATTTGTAAAGGTGTAAATTGTTGTAAATATGGGGAAAGGGCAAGGGTAGTGTAGGTGACAGGGGGGGGTGACGTACGGTAGGGACCAGTTTTTCTCACTTCGCTCTCCGTACGCACTTCACCCTGCATTGCCTTTATTGACGTGTACCCTTGTGACCTTACCCCTCGCTCATTTGTCTTCCCCCCTTTTGTCTCCCACTTGAGGACCTGTGCGCCATTGGGCGCCGAGGGGAGCGTGCGTGAGGTGGCCATTGTGCGCACGAGATTCTCAGAACCAGCATGCATTGCGTTGATGTACCACTTTATGGACCGCTGTTCTGCGGCCAAGTACCACTTGATGGACCCCAGGTTCTGGGGCAGGGCACCTCTGTTGGAGACCGGCCATAGTGGCCAGGGAATCTTGCTTGCGGACCTCGGTAAGGTGGCACCTATGCCAAACAGGTGGACCACCCTTAGTTGGCCCCTGAGGCCCTAAATAAAAATGAACACAAGTTGTGCTTTTTATTATTTCCAAGTAGGCTGCATGAAGCCAGAAGACGTCGGGAAGAACATCGGCCCAGCAGAAAAAGAGAAGACCACCACCAGTTGTTTTGTTGTGTTTATTATGAACAGTGGTGACTGTGCACCGAGTGGTGCTTTTGGTGCTTTTGGGTGCTTTGGTGGTATTGGTACTGGTGCATCGATGCAATGCGTGCTGTCTCCTCCCTCCCAACAGGAATTTCTTTTTCTTGTTCCCTAAAAAGAAAATAAAACACAGGTCCTGGGTTGCGTTGTAAATAAGAAATAACGTCACTGTAAATAATGCTCCCCACCGTAAATGTATAGTTTGAAAACAATTCCGTAATTCGGTTAGCTGTGGGCTTGAGTCTGTTAGACAGGGTGCAATGCAATAGGGGGACATACTTATTTGTGTTTTAAAATTGTCACACTCAGGGTCAGGTTAAAAGTAGAGGGAACTACACCTACGGGTCACACTAAATTAAAGTTGTAGGCCCGGGGACAGACCTGAAGAAAGGAGGGTGCAGTGTAACGAATTTGGAAAGTGTAAAGAATGTGAGAACTGGTTTGCTGTGTTTTAACTGACCCTCGTAGAGTAAATAAGATCGAAAGACGTCCCCCTAGTTAATTCCATGAACCTACAGACAGGCCACGATATATCTTTTTAAATAGCTTATTTCCTTATTCTATGTAGGCTAAATATGTGTTTCCCACTAGATTGACTTTGCATTGTATCAAACGAAATAAGCGTAGGCCCCTTTCAATTTCCCCAATCATCTCCGCTCTCCAAAGTTCCTTTCAAAAGCGGTGCGAGTGGTGTTCAATCCCGCAAGCCGCCATTGCCCATGTGCTAATCTCGGAGAAGAGGGGGGTAAGAGCCGCCAACTCACGGGCGTGGCACGTCGTCATGATCAAAGGGGGAATCGGACAACCCTAACAGCCAACCAGCACCGCGGTGAGCGACCCGGTAGGCGTGCCCTCGCAGCCGGCGGCTTGATTCCGACCCGAGTAATAAAAGCGACTGGAAGGGACTGCTTCGGCAGATGAGAGGAGAGATGAGCTGTGAGATGAGCTGTGAGCTGTGAGATGAGAGATGAGAGACGCTCCAAACCAAAAAGGAGAGGTACTTGGAGATGAAACAAGCTTTTGAGAGACGTGCTGAGAGGAGGGAGACGGCTCCACCAGAAAGAGAGGAGCAGGTGTGACCGAGCCAGCGCATGACGTCCACAGCATCAGCAGCGTCGATGCGACCGAGGGTTTTCCCGCCAAAAATGCGAAGAATTGGGAGCTGCTACCTCCAGCCCTGCCGGTTGCAGGGACCTGACCTTGCCTCCCTCTCCAGCAACCCACCTCCGCCATTCCTGCCTGCAATTTCCCCCATGTAAGTGTGAACGTCGTCTGTCCTAATCGTTGTCCTGGGGTTAAGTAAACTGCATAGATAAGCTAACGATTCACTGTGTGACTGCTTCTTCCATCCATTGCTTGTAAATAACTTTAATCGCTCCTTCTTTTTGCTTGTGTGTATAATAAATCCTGTTATTCCTCCGTACTCTGTCTTCTTCTCTCTTCCTCTTTACATTCGGTCGCTTTAGAGGTTTCCCGATTGAATACCTGTGGCGCGATTGGTCAACGTTGGGGGAGTCGGGCTAATCGGGGATCCTGTAACGGTCGCGGTTGACCATCCGCTCGGCCCAAAGTAACATCTTGTCCGCGACCCGTAACAATATATATATACAAAGGTGGGCGGTCCGCTTCGAAAGTCCGCTTATACGCTTATCCGCTGCAGTGGACTAACGTTTTCGAAGCGGATAAGCGAATCGGAACAACCCCCGGAAACCGAAGCGGATAAGCGTAAGCGGACTACCGAAAAATTAAAGCGCATCGCGATTCGCCAAATCAGCTGTTAGCCTGAGCCGTTACTCTAGAATTGTGAATATTTATTTAAGTGAATAATAAGTGAAAACTGAATATTTTATTGGACGCTAGAGCGGCAATAATGTCAAGATGGAGAGATTTCTGACTCTCCAGCCCAGCGGCAGTGCCAGGGACAGGCACACGAGCGACGCAAACCAGCAGTCCCAGCACAGCGACATCCACAACCCGGCGGTCAACATGATGGGGGACGTGGAGGACAGTCAGGAGATCTGCGCCCTGACCCCTCAGCTCGCGCGCAGCGAGAGCAGGATGTCGCTGGACTGATCGAGTCGGCTGAGATCAACGTGACGGCAGGTTAGTTCTTATATTATTATTATATTTTATCGCAACGAGTTGAAAATTAATAAGTGCTTCTTTCTTCTTATATTATATTATTATTAAATGATTAAAAAATCCTTGCCGGTCTAATGATTCATTTGAAATGAATTAAAATCAGTTGAATGACATTTAATTTTTCAATTTACAAATCTGAAATTATTTGACATTTGTTTTATAACTTTTCTTTTACTTCAGGTTCAGCCACCTCTTCGTGGACATGACCTTTTGATGGCCACGGCGCTGCACCCCCAGCACAAGCTCGCCACGGTCAGGGCCATCTGCAGGAGGCAGAACAACGACGCCATCTGCGACCTGGTGAGGGACAAGCTCATCAGGGACCTGCTCGCCCTCGTCCTGCCTGACGAGCACCTGGACCCTGCCCCCGAGCAGGGACCCCAGCCCGGCTCGAGCAGTACGGACTACCTGTTCGCCATGGAGGAGGGGCAGCAGGAGGAGAACCTCGAGGAGAAGATCAGGGAAGAGGTCAACAACTGGTCGAGGAAGCCGCTGAGGGGGAACCCGGGGCTCTCGCCCAATCTCTTCCCGCTCGAGTTCCGTGATGCTTGGGTAACTCTATTTCTCAGGCATAACAAGCCGCTCCTGAGCTCTGCCTCGGTCGAGCGCGTGTTCAGCTACGGGTCGGACATCCTCAGGCCTAAGAGGTCGGCCCTGGCTGCACCGAACTTCGAGGCCCTCGTCTTCATGAAAGGCAACCTCCAAATCCTCAAGAAGGCCCACGAGGTGGAGGAGGAAGACGAGGACTAGTCAACAGACTGCTAGTCTGTTGACTAGTAGATTCTCTTGTCAAAGAAAGGACGGGCAAATTGATTTTTCTTTAATGTAACTTGCATATATTAAAATTATATTTAAATTAACTGTAGAGTAGAGTAGAGTCGAGTGGAAAACTTTATTTCAATAAATTTAGAATAAATTTTATTTAAATAAAAATGTATATTTTTGATCTTAAAAGCTTTGTTTGTCTTTGTAGTTGTTAGAAATGGCTATTTAGGCTTAAAAAGCATTAAATTCCCTTTAGAAACGTCAAAAATCGCTTTAAAAACGTCGAAGCGCTTTTAAAAAATCGAATCGAAGCGGATAAGCGGATAACCGGTAAGCGGACTAAGCTTTTCGGCCGCTGAAGCGGATAAGCGGTAAGCGGACTTAAAATTTTCCGAATCGCGCCCACCTTTATATATATATATACAGTCACGTGAAAAAGTAAGTACACCCCATGTAAAGTTTTGAATTTTCAACATATTTCAACATACAGCTATTTGATCTTCATTTTTTTTTTTTTTTTTTTTTTTTTTTGGTATACAAGATCGAGGCTCGTGAAAGAGCGAACATTAATCACACAGAAAGACAAATAGACAAACCGACACATAAAACAAATAACATCGGGAGCGGTAGACAAGATGGGGAGAGAGGGGGAAGGACACAAACACAACATTTGAGAGCAGGGACCATGAGACATCGAGAGATCTGTGGGAGGGAGAGGGCTTTGGGGGGAGGTATGGGAAGGGGGGGGTGGGAGATGTATAAAACATATGGACACTGCCAGGACTTCCAGGAAAGAAGTTGGAATTTCAAACAAGGTGGATCTGGGGTGAATTAGTGGGGGTAGAAAAGATCAAGATTTTGGATGGGGGAAGATAAGAGATGGTGGTGAACAGCTGTTTTAAAGACCTGGAGGGAGGAGTGGGATTGAAGGGAGTGTGGGAGTTTGTTCCAGAGGCGAGAGAAAAGAGGAATGAAAGAGTGAAGGTGAGCAGAGAGCCGAGATTTCGGCAGTTTAACCATAAGAGGGTTGCTGGCAGATCTTGTGCGACCTGTAGGAATATTTGGGGGACAGAGCACAGAGAGAGCTGGGGGAGCAAGGCCGGAGAGGAGTCGGTAGAAGACAGAAAGACCACCTACCTGCCTGCGGTGAGTGAGTGAAAGGCCCTCAGAGATAGCTTCATCGCGGGAGATTCCAATGATTCTGAAAGCTTTGGATTCAA
Source organism: Myxine glutinosa (assembly GCF_964187855.1). Taxonomy (NCBI): domain Eukaryota; kingdom Metazoa; phylum Chordata; class Myxini; order Myxiniformes; family Myxinidae; genus Myxine; species Myxine glutinosa. Next base: position 203,648,716 of record NC_136265.1, on the reverse strand, counting down.
CAGCGTGAAGCCGAGCTAGGTGTGAGGCAGGGGCACCAGCCCATAGGGGAGAACAGTATTCCATTGAGCTGCGGATGAAAGCCTTGTATGTGGTGAGGAGCTCAGGTGTGCCGAGGAAGGACTTCGCACGACGGAGGATGCCCAGTCGGCGACTGGCTTTGGAGGCCAGCTTGGAAATGTGGTTTTCCCAAGAAAGATCATGGCAGATAGTGAGACCCAAAAGCTTGAGCGACAGAACTTCTTGGAGAGGATTGTTGAGAAAGTAGATGGGAGGGTTGTACAGTCGATCTTTTCGGAGAGACATAGTAAGAGTGTGAGATTTGTCAGGATTGAAAGACATGTTCCACTTGTTTGACCAGTCTGTGATTTTGTCCAGGTCTTCAGAGAGTGAGGAGGCTGCAGACTGCCGATCTGAGGGAAGAGGAATGGAGCGGCAGAGAGTGGAGTCATCAGCTAAGAGATAGAGAGGATTTTCCAGAGAGTCGGAGAGATCATTGATAAAGACCAGAAAAAGCACAGGGCCCAGCACACTGCCTTGGGGAACTCCAGCCTGAACAGGAAGGGGAGATGAGAGAAATCCATTCAGGGCCACACGTTGACTACGACCAGAGAGGAAGTCCGCAAGCCATGCATGGAGATTTCCATGGATACCATAGGAGGAGAGTTTGGTGAGCAGAGCTGGGTGCCAGACCGTATCGAAGGCACGTGATATGTCAAGGGAGACAGCTCTGATTTCCTGTTTGGCATTGAGGACCTCCATCCATTGTTGAGACAGCAGAAGCAGCATGTCCAGAGTCGAGTGACGTGGTCTGAAACCAAATTGATGATCAGAGATCAAGCCATTGGTATTGGTATTTGGTATTTGGTTGGTATTTCAACAATATTGATAGATAAAGGTGATATAATATAACAAATATCATGAAACATTTACATTTTGTAGTCGATTGTATAATTTCAATAAACATAAATGCAAATTTAGCATGTGGAAAAAGTAAGTACACCCCTACATTTATCACTACTTCAAATACCTAAAATTAGAATCAGGTGCACCAGCCCAGGTGCAAATGATTAGAACATCATCAGAGAGGATCTTAGAGGAACCTGTCTTATTTAAACCTCAGACATTTAGTTTGGTTTGCTCTTTGTTGTTGAAGTGTGCGGCGTCACCATGCCTCGATCAAAAGAGCTCTCTGAGGCCTTCAGAAAGAAGGTTATAGATGCCTACAAGGCTGCGAATGGATTTAAAAAGATCTCCAAACAATTGGAAATCAATCATTCGACTTTCCGGAAGATCATCTACAAGTGGAGAAGATTCCAAACAACTGCCAACTTGTTCAGGCCAGGCCGCCCCAGAAAGTTCAGCCCGAGAGCAGACCGCAAGCTGCTGAAAGAAGTCTCTAAGAACCCCATAATGTCATCACGGGACCTACAGGTAGCTCTTGCCACTGTTGATGTCAAAGTGCACGAGTCTACCATTAGAAAGAGGCTGCACAAATTTGATCTACATGGGAGGTGTGCCATGAGGAAACATTTGCTGTCCAGAAAGAACATCAGGGCAAGACTAAAGTTTGCCAATGAACACCTAAGCAAAGACCGGCACTTCTGGAACAATGTGCTCTGGACAGATGAGTCAAAGGTAGAGCTATTTGGCCACAGTACCAGAAGACATTTTTGGCAAAAACCAAAGACAGCATTTGACCACAAGAACCTGATACCAACTGTAAAGCATGGTGGTGGAAATATTATGGTTTGGGGCAGCTTTGCTGCATCAGGGCCTGGGAAGCTCACCCTCATAGAATCCACGATGAATTCTTCATTGTACCAGAGGGTGCTTGAGGATAATGTGAGGCCATCTGTCGGAAAGTTGAAGCTCAACCGAAAGGTGGACCTTGCAACATGACAATGACCCTAAACATACCAGTAAATCCACCAAGGCATGGCTGAAAAGAAAGAAATGGAGGGTTCTGGAATGGCCAAGTCAAAGACCGGATCTAAATCCCATCGAGATGTTGTGTGGGGATTTGAAACGAGCTGTGCATGCAAGAAACCCCTCAAACATCGCACAGCTGAAAGAATTCTGCATGGAGGAGTGGGCAAAAATTTCTCCCAGTTGATGTCAGAGACTGGTAGACAGTTATAAGAAATGCTTATTTGAGGTTGTTTCTGCCAAAGGGGGGCAATACCACCTATTAGAGCCAAGGGTGTACTTACTTTTTCCACATGCGAAATTTGCATTTATGTTTATTTAAAATTATACAATGGACTCCAAAATGTAAATGTTTCATGATATTTGTTATATTATATCACCTTTATCTATCAATATTGCTGAAATGAAGATCAAATAGCTGTATGTTGAAATATGTTGAAAAAGTCAAAACTTTACATGGGGTGTACTTACTTTTTCACGTGACTGTATATATATTTACGGTTTTGCACGACCCCGTTCCCTTACCAAGGGGAGATTAAGCCCCTTGTTCTCCTTGGGGCTTTGCAACCGTGAGACTTGAGTCGCCACTTCCGGTCAGACGCGGGACAGGGTTTCGGGACACTTTTCGCACGTACCTAGGTACCCACGCCACCGCGGACGCGGGGATCAAGTCTCGCACGAACCACGCGTAATTTGAGTACGCCCGAGCGGATTGCGTACCACGTGGTCCGTGCAGTTACCTTGGTATTGGAGCCCGATCAGAGCGATATAATTCGTACCATGCTTAGTCAATGATGGAGAGACAAAAGCGATCGAATCAAAGAAATAACAGGTTTAATTATTATTATTTACAATGTACACTGGTAGAAGGAGCAGAGACACAGGGCAGTCTTATAACAGTCTTAACTTATCCGCCCAGACAATGGGCCCATTCACACTCACAGGGGGATGAAGGAGGAATTGTCATGCGCTGAACGTGCCGGCTTTGGTCGTCCAGGAACAGCTCACCCGGCATGGCCCTCTGGCGGTCACCGTACGTTCCCCGGCGACGACAGGCAGGCAGGCGGGAAGGATCCTCGCGGCGCGTGTATTGGCAAAGCAGGCAGGCGGAAGGAAATATTCGCGCGTCTCTGGCCCGGCACGGCTGTCTTTCACAGTGCGATTAATACAACTGCGCACTTTCACTCTCAAAATATATTAAAAGTTCAGACAAACAAAATATATAAAAAGAGGGAGCGGAAGACAAGAGAAGGGGAAGCACACAAACACTTGAGGGCACACAACATTTAAGAGCAGGGAGATGTGTGGGAGGTAGAGGGCTTGGGGGGAGGAGGCGTGGGAAAGGGGGGGGGTGGGAGAAGTATAAAACACAAGGACACCAAGGACTTCCAGGACAGAAGTTGGTATTTCAAAAAAGTGGAATTGGGGTGAGATTAGCGGGGGTAGTTTTTTTTTGTATACTGAATCGAGGCTCGTGAAAGAGCTGACATTTACTTCACAAACAATGACATTGCTTCATCAGAACAGTTGTCTGTGGAACTTACTTCTGGTTCACAAGATTCATTCACAAAGCCTGTTGTTCATCCCTCCTCAGTGAAGTTTTCTCTGAGACTTGATTCTGCTTCTGGAGGTTCCTCCACTACTAACATGTCTTCTGCTGACTGATCATGATGCATTGTCTCATCAGCACCTAACAATTCCTCTGCATTTGACTGGGTTCTGCAATGTTCTTGTCGTTCACGATCTACTTCATTGACGTTTCGTGCAGGTCGAGACAGGTTTGGCAGTGTAAGGTTGAATACGTCTGCAAGCAGAAGAATCAAGAATATCGAGAACCTCCATCCTCGATCAAGAACAGATTCTAGTGTGATGCCAGTACAAAACACACAAATATATTATAGAAACATACGTCGAACACTGATAAAACTGGGCACTCAATTAGTCAGTGTACGATATGTGGAAAACACGGGCCATAATGGTCACATTCGGCAGCCATTTATAAATTTGGCGGCCATTTTCAAAAAAGGAAAATGCTCACACAAAGGTATTGCCTTTCAGAATTGGACTCTGATCCGCTGCAGATCTAAAATATGCAGTCCTACTCATTAAACAGGGGAATGATATGTTGCTATTATGGTTTTTCTATTATTTATGTCCATTTGGCAGCCATTTTGTTTTTTCCTTATTTCCCCCGGCTGGATCTTTCCAGACTTTTAATAATAATAATAATAATAATAATAATTCATTTATTTTGTATAGCGCTTTTCAAGTAGCCCAAAGGTGCTTTGACAGAGTGGAAAACATAATGCATAACAATACATGAAAACAACAATTGCAAAAAGACAAGAATCAATAGGGAAATATTTAAAGCAAAAGGAGGGAGAAGGAGAAGAGATAGTCAGGGGTTAAATGCTGTGGGTTGAATGTTGAATGCAGTGTTGAACAGGTGGGTCTTTAGTGATGTTTTGAATGTGGTGAGTGAGGAGGAGTCTCTGATGGTGTGAGGTAGTGAGTTCCAGAGGGCGGGAGCAGCGATGGAGAAGGCCCTGTCCCCCCAGGATCTGAATTTGGTCCGGATGGGGGGCGGGGGGGGGGGTCAGGAGGTTGGTACCAGCAGAGCGGAGGTTGCGGGTGGGAGTGTGTCTGGAGAGGAGGTCAGCCAGGTAGGATGGGGCCAGGTTATGGAGGGCTTTGTATGTCAAGAGGAGGATTTTGTACTGGATTCTCTGGGGGATGGGGAGCCAGTATGTTTATACAGAGACCTTATAGAAATGCATTGTGCAAGAATCAATTCTGTTGCAATTTTTTTACCTTTCCTGCATATTGGGGCTAACATGCTGCTTGTACTGCGCTCACGAAGCGAAAAGCGGGGTTGAGCATTCAGTTACATACGAACGGGTCTGCATTTCAGTAAAGTAAAGTGTGTGCCGTGTCTGCATTTTAGAAATTCATATTCTCGGCAACTGTTGGTCGATTGACATGAAATTTTCACCATAGGAGGGCCTCCTCCTGTAGGCTATTTTAGTGAATATTATGACGTCATAGCTCACGTGGTACAGGCGCCATCTTGGAAAAAACGAAAAACGGTGCACCACCATATCTCCAAAACCGCTCCATGGAAAAAATTGAAACGTGGCTCATTGTAAATAACTCCATATGGGGAATAGGCGTTGTTAACGATGACGTAATTGGTGCCATAATTATGACGTCATAATTCGACAGGCACAATGCTTAGTCTGCTCAGTTTGAAATGTATTGAGCATGATCTACTCAACAATTATTTAGAGAATATAAATTTATGATGTCATCGCTCACGTGGTTTGGCAGCCATATTGGATCAAAAAAAAAGTAACGTTCAAAAACAGAAGAGTTGGCTCACACCAAGTTGACGGCGCAGGGTAAGTATTCTATGAATACCATCTAGTTCATTATGGTGCTCGACTATGCGATGCGAACCGCATTGACGGAGGAAGATGGTGTCACACTGCAACGCCGCATGAGCAGAAGACACCCTGCTCAGAAACTATCTGACCTCGACTATGCTGATGACATCGCTGTATCTGCTGATTCACGACAAGATGCACAGCACATCCTATAAAGAATCGAAGATATAGCCAGAAAAGTCGGTCTTCTTATCAACGCCTCAAAAACAAAGTACATGCACATACTTCGTCGACCGAATGAACAACGAACTCTCAGGGCAGCAAATGATGAAGTGCTCGGGATAGTTCAAGATTTCAAATACCTTGGCTCATACACGAACACTGCCTATGACGTCAGCTGCCACATTGGACAGTTGTGGGCAGCAGCAAACAAGCTTGAGAAAGTATGGTGCGCCCCGCTGCAACGAAGCACCAAAATCCGGCTATGTAAAGCTACAGTTGAAACAATCTTACTGTATGGGTGTGAGTCGTGTACGCTGACTAGTAGCATGACACGTAAAATCGATGGCAACGACACCAAGCTCCTCCATAAAACACTCAACATCCGTTGGCAAGGCCACGTCACAAACATTGAACTATTTGGTAATTTGCCCAAAATTTTTGATGTTGTGAGGAAGAGAGACGTTTGAGATTGGCGGGTCATGTCCTCCGGCACGAAGAAGAAGCAGCAAAAAGCGTCCTGCTTTGGAAGCTATCAGAAAGGAGAGTTGGTCGGCCGAACCTGACGTTGATTAATATTGTCTGCAGCGACACTGGGCCGCATACGGACAAGCTGAAATCCGTCGCAGCTGATAGAGCTGTTTGGGCAAATCTGACAAAGTAACTTTGTTCTTTGGTGCTCTGGTTTATTTTTGGTGTTTTGTTTGTGATTGTCTGATCAACATTATGTATATACAAGTAGTAGTAGTAGATATGAAAATCCTATTCAAATTTCAAGTCAATCGGATGAAAATTCATGATTTTAAAATTTTTGGAAAAGTGGTTGACCTTTGGCCTATGGTGACCTTGTGATCCTACATATTGATCCCATATATTGATCTGGTTTGTGCAAACCCCAGGTGATAAAATCCTATATTTTGATAGCAAAATAGTTGGTAGTTGAATTCAGTTAGCTGATATGAAAATCCTATTCAAATTTCAAGTCAATTGGATGATAATTGAGGATTTTAGAAATTCGAAAAAAGTGGTTGACCTTTGGCCTATGGTGACCTTGTGATCCTACATATTGATCCCATATATTGATCTGGTTTGTGCAAACCCCAGGTGATAAAATCCTATATTTTGATCACAAAATAGTTGGTAGTTGAATTCAGTTAGCTGATATGAAAATCCTATTCAAATTTCGAGTCAATCAGAAGAAAATTGAGGATTTTAGAAATTTGAAAAAATGGTTGACCTTTGGCCTATGTTGACCTTGTGACCTATGTTGATCTCAAAAATAGTTGGTGGTTGAATTCAGTTTGCTGATATGAAAATCCTATTCAAATTTCAAGTGAATCGGATGGAAATTGAGGATTTTTGAAATTTGAAATTGTTGTTCACCTTTGGCCGATGTTGACCATTTGGCTTACGCTGATCTCAAACATAGTTGATGGTTGAATTCAGTTAGCTGATATGAAAATTCTTTTCAAATTTCAAGTCAATCGGATGAAAATTGAGGAAAAAAATACATATATATTGTTGTGGTTTTGGAAATAAAAGCAACCCCCCTTTTTAGTTGCACCACAACATGTCGCCTCGCTTTAGCCAGTTATTTCTTATTAAATGTTAAGTATAGTCTCCTTCCCAGTGTTAGTATGCGTTGAGGCAGGTAATTAAGGGTAGGCCTCATTGGGCCTGGAATGCCATGTGCTGGGCCTAGCACTAGTCGAGGAGGCCCGAGGGAGGAGCCGGAGGGAGTGGCTGGCAAGTAGCAAACAGCCAATGGAGCTAAAGGGGAGTGGCCAGCAGCAGGCAGCCAATAAGAACTATGGGGAGTGACTGATGAGGGGCTATCACGACACGTGACCCCTGGTGGCCAGTGGAGGCCCTTGGAACATTCTGGTGGGACTCCGGGGGGGGGGGCTATAAAACCCGGCCCGGACCCCCAGTCTCTCTCTCTGTCCTGGGATTCTGAAGCTCTCAGCGCTCCCTGCCCCCGCTCTCTCTAGCCCAGGACTCTGAATGAGAAACGCTCTCTGCTGCCCTGTCCTCCCTGGCTCTGATCTCTCTTTTGCCCTCGCTCTCTTGGGAAATGCGCTCGCAGGATGATCTCTCTCGTGGCCCTGTACTCCAACTATCTCCCTGCACGTGCGCGGTTGCCTCGCCGACTTCGGGACACGCTGCGGAGATTCCCGTACGTGCACGGCTGAAGCCGACATCCCTGCTGCGAACATCCTCGAGGGGAGACGCCCAACGAGCCGTTCGGGGCGAACTGCACTGAGCGGCCACGCTTTGAGCGCGTCCTCTCCTTCCTACCTTTCCCCGAGTGAGTCAGAGGGCCCTTGTCTGGGACCTAAGTAAGAACGGTTAAGTTTCTCTCCTGTGTCTCTTTTCTCTCACCGTTGTACATTTGTTAATAAACCTGTGTTGTTTCTAACTTGGCCGTTTATGTCTTTTCACCATTGGCCTCGCATTGCACGAGATAAAACCGCTCGATGGGGTTCATAGTAGTTAACGGCACGAGTTACGTGACACGCAAACCGCTTGGGCATATCAGACCAGCGTGACTCGTGTGAGGTCCAGCCCCCGTCGTCACGGCAGCATGTGTATCGAAGGTACTCGGGTATTTGACCGGAAACACTTCCACGCGCTCGCTGCGGGTTTGGCAGCTGGAATTGCTCAGCAATCCGCCCCCACGAGTGTAAAGTTGGTAGCGGCCTCGTGGACTCGAAGATCGAGGGGGAGAAGGGCTTAATCCCCCCTCAGTACGTCGACGGGCTCGAGATCCGCAACAAATTGGTGTCAGGAGTGGGATTTTTGGACCTGGAGTGCGCTTCACGTACTCGAAATTACGAGCGTACGAAATTTAGTTTTAAAACCAAATTTACGTGAGTACGTGCAATGGCTGGTCAAGACGACCAAATGCCGGTGGGTGTAAGAAATGAAGAAGAACTAATGGCCCAGGACCAGCAGGAAGAGTTGGTAGTGGTGGAAGCTGAAGAGAGTGTGGCAGTAGGTGAGGAAAATGGCGGTGCCTCGCACGTGGCAGCGGAAGCCAAGCCAGCTGTGCAGGCGGGTTTTGATATGCAATTATTCATGACTCAAATCACGGCATACATGGAAAAGATGAGTGAGAAATCCACCAGGGAAATGAACAAAATGGGTGGTCGAATGGCTAATCGGATGGACACCATGGGGGAGGAGATTGGGCGTAGGATGAGCAAGGAGGTCGCGGTGGTACGCGACGAGGTGAAGTGGTACGAGGAACGCATGGAGAGCGGGATAAAAGTGGAGCACGACCAAACTGACTGGGGCAATGAGAGTAGGAACGGGGGAGGTAGAGAAGCCGAAGATCGTCGAATTGGAAGAGAAAATTTTGGGGGCGCCGACGAAGGTTGAATTGGAAGAGAAAATTTTGGGGGCGCCGACGATTGTCGAGTTAGAACAGATAATTGGGGTTGAAGAGACAGGAGAGACAGGGAATGAATCGTGGGAGGAGGTGATGGAATGTGTGCAAGGTCTGTATTCGCACCGTGATGCCGTGCTTGCTAACCCAATAAAAAGTTTGCAGGTGCTGGTGGAGAAGCAGGAGAAGGAGAGCCCCAAGGTGAGTAAAAATGGCGGGAATGTGTTTGGTGTGAACGGGTGCTCGGCGAGCTTGGGAGAGAGGCGAGACCCGGGCGTTCGCGAAGGGCCCATTATGCGGTGTACGAGTAGTAGTGGTATGGAGTGTGTGGAGAGAGAGTGCGTACCGGAGTGCGAGGAGTGGGAGTGTGCACTGGAGTGTGAGAAAGAGTGCACACTGGAGTGTGTGGAAAGAGAGTGTGCACCGGAGTGCAAGAGAGTGCACACCGGAGTGTGTAAAAGAAGAGTGTGCACCGGCATGTGCGATGACTGAGTGTGTAAGAGAAGAGCGTGCCCCAGAGTGTGCGATAACGGAGTGTGTGTGGGGGGCGCGTGTGCGCCTGGGTGTGCGAGTGTGGAGTGGGTCGCGAGGTGTGAGGACGCGGCCTGGGCTTCGACACCGACCGGGGTAGAGCTTAGCGGGACGAGTAGCGTACGCGAGCCCCCGGTGAGTTGCGTGCCGCGGGGACTGGAGAGAATTGGTGCTGCGTCGGTCTCGCAAGGACTCTCTGCCCCCACTCTCTCTAGCCCAGGACTCTGAACGAGAAACTCTCTCTGCTGCCCTGTCCTCCTTGGCTCTGATCTCTCTTTTTCCCTCGCTGGATGGGGACAGGTTGGATGGGGACCGTTGGTGGACAGCCATTTTCAGGTCTCTCCAGAGATGTTCGATTGGGTTCAAGTCAGGGCTCTGGCTGGGCCACTCAAGGACCTTCACAGAGTTGTCCCTAAGCCACTCCTGCGTTGTCTTGGCTGTGTGCTTAGGGTCATTATCCTGTTGGAAGGTGAACCTTCGGCCCAGTCTGAGGTCCTGAGCGCTCTGTTTCAGGTTTTCATTAAGGATATCTCTGTACTTTGCTCCATTCATTGTTCCCTCAACCCTGACCTGTCCCCCAGTCCGTGCTGCTGAAAAACACCCCCACAGCATAATGCTGCCACCACCATGCTTCACCGTCAGGATGTTATTGGTCAGGTGATGAGCGGTGCCTTGTTTCCTCCAGACATGACGCTTAGAATTGAGGCCAAACAGTTCTATCTTGGTTTCATCAGACCACAGAATCTTGTTTGTCAGTCTATCCTTCCTCTCACCTAGCTCGTCTTCACGCTGTTGAAACCAAAAGCTTTCGGAATCATTGGAATCTCCCTGATGAAGCCGATTCCGAGGGCCTTTCACTTACTCACCGCAGGCAGGTTTGGTGGTCTTTCTGTCTTTTACCGACTCCTCTATGGCCTTGCTCCCCCAGCTCTCTCTGTGCTCTGTGCCCCAAATATTCCTGCAGGACGCACAAGATCTGCCAGCAACCCTCTTATGGTTAAACTGCCAAAATCAAGACTCTCTGCTCACCTTCACTCCTTCATTCCACTTTTCTCCCACCTCTGGAACAAACTCCCTCGCTCTATTCAATCCCACTCCTCCCTCCAGGTCTTTAAAACAGCTGTTCACCACCATCTCTTATCTTCCCCCATCCAAAACCTTGATATTTTCTACCCCCGTTAATTCACCCCAGATCCACTTTTTTGAAATCCCAACTTCTTTCCTGAAATTCCTCGATGTGTTGCTTTGCTTTGTACCGTGTACCCCTCCCTCCTCCCCCAGCCCTCCCCCTTCCACAGATCCACCGACGTCCCTGCTCTCTTCTGTTGTTGTGCTTGTGCGCTTCCCTCTCTCTCCCCATCTTGTCTCCTGCTCCCTTTATCTTATGTTTTATGTGTCTGTGCATGTTTTCATGTTCAATGTGTTTGCTCTTACACGAGCCTAGACTTAGTATGCAAAATAATGACTTCACATGATGGAGGATGCCCAGTCCACCACTGAATAGCATCCCCATAGCATGATGCTGCCACCACCATGCTTCACGGTAGGGATGATGGGAGATGTGTGATGAGCTGTGTTCGGTTTCCAGGTGTGCTGCCATGTGCCTTTTTCTCAGGAGTGGTTTCCGTCTGGCCACTCTCCCATAAAGCTTAGATTAGTGAAGTGCTGCAGAGACTTGTCCTTTTGGCAGGTTCTCCCATCTCAGACAAGGAACTCTGCAGTTCAATCACAGTGGTCATAGGGTTCTTGGTCACCTTCCTGACCAAGGTTCTTTCCCAGTTGCTCTATTTGGTCGGTCGGCCAGCTCTCGGAAGAGTCAGGCTAATTCCATATTCTTTCCATTTCCTGATGATGGAGCTCACATGTGCTCTTGAGAACTTTCAACACTCTAGAAATTGTTTTATAACCTTCGCCAGATCTATGCCTCCTTACAATTCTATCTTGGAGTTCGATGGACTTCATGGTGGAGTTTCTTCTCTGACATTCAATCTTCTTCTTCTTCTTTTAGGTTTCATGGCGTTTTCAGAGCTGTGAGGCTCTATACACGCCACGCGCCTGAACATCACCCGTCTTGCAAAAAAAAGAATATTGTGGCGGACACGAAAGCACTGACGTGGTGACATCACCCCGCACACCAAGTGGGGATGGGCCACGCCAGGGAGAGAGGCGTGGCCTCACGATATACACGGGGTGCGCAGCCCTGAGCAGCTTAGTGCTGCAGTTTGAGTACTTTGAATAAAGACTCTTTTATGAAACGCGTTGTCCGCTTGCTCCTTGTGTAAGCATTAGCGCGCACAGCATCGCGCTTTATATGGTGACCTCGATGTTGGATCTGCCGTAGCGATCCTTCCAAACACGACGCCATTGCAATGGCAAACGACAAGGCAATGGCGATTAAACTTCCCGAATTTTGGGAGGCCCAGGCCGAAGTCTGGTTCGTTCAAGCCGAAGCCCAATTTCAGCTTCGGCGCCTCACCAACGACGACATGCGCTACTGCCACGTCGTCGCCTCCCTCGGGCCCGGCACGGCCGCTCGAGTTGTGTCCGTCCTTCGCCACCCACCGGACGGCCACAAGTACGAGGCACTCAAGCGGCTACTCCTAGCCACGTTCGGCCTCACGGACGACGCACGGGCCGACCGCCTCCTGGATCTCCCCGAGCTCGGCGACACGCGCCCGTCGGTCCGAATGGACCACATGCTGTCACTGTTGGGTGACGAAGCCCCCGGTTCTCTATTCCGGGCGCTTTTCCGTCGCCAACTTCCAGCGCAGGTTCGCCTCGCGTTGGCCGGGACCGGGCTAACGGAACCCCGAGCATTGGCAGCCGAGGCGGACAGGTACTTCGCGGCTTCGGATACGCGGGCGAGAGTCGGCGCGGCCGTCACGGACCTCGAGGCTGATGCTGCTGATGATGCTGATCCACAGCATCAGCTTACACAGCATACGCAGCATGCTGATACGCCCCTCGTGACCGCCGCCACGCCCCGCCCACCGCCGCGGCGAAAACCGCCAACTCCACCGAACTGGCGGAGCCAGCCACACTCCTCCAGCTCCACCACCTGGTGCTGGTTCCACGCCAAGTTTGGCCACGAGGCTCGGCAATGTCATCCGCCATGCTCCTTCAACAGGTCGGGAAACGCCCGGGCCGGCGCTCAATAGTGGCGATGAGCGCCGGCCGTTCGAGCAGCCTGCTGTTCATAACGGACACCTTATCCGGGCGCCGTTACCTGTGCGACATGGGAGCACAGGTGAGTGTGTTTCCCGCCGGCACGTCACACAAGCACGCCGCGGGCGGGGGCCCCGTGCTGCTTGCCGTGAACGGGACGCCCATCCGTACGTACGGAAAACGCTGCCTCTCTCTGCGGTTCGGAGGGCAGGTTTTCCGATGGACGTTCGTCACCGCCGACGTGCCCATGGCACTGCTTGGCGCGGACTTCCTGTGCGCTATTGGGCTCCTGGTCGACAAAAAGCGCAGACGTCTTGTCCAGGCCGAGACGTTCAGCTCGCTCGCTTGTGCGCTGCCCAGCTCGTCGAGCAGCTCAACGAGCTGCTTGCCAAGCGGCTTGCCGAACGGTTCGGTTCCGGCCACGTTGATCTGTATGCTTCCGGCAGCAGACGCATTCACCCGCCTCCTCGCCGGCTTCCCGGCCCTCACGCGGCCCACCTTCTCGGCGGGGGCCGTCAAGCACGGGGTGGCCCATCACATCCCCACCGTCAGGCCACCGGTCTATGCCCGGGCACGCCGCCTCGAGCCGACGAAGCTGGCGGTGGCAAAAGCGGCGTTTGCTACCCTGGAGCGACTCGGCATCGTTCGGCGCTCAGAGAGCGCTTCGGCGTCGCCGCTGCACATCGTGCCGAAGCCCGGCGGGGGATGGCGACCGTGCGGGGACTATCGCCGTCTCAATGACGCCACCACTCCCGACCGCTACCCCGTCCCCCACATTCAGGACTTTTCCGCCCGTTTGGCGGGCATGTCCCACTTCTCGAAGGTGGACCTCATACGTGGCTACCATCAGGTCCCCGTCAGGCCGGAGGACGTCCCGAAGACGGTGGTCATCACGCCATTCGGACTCTTCGAGTTCCTGTGGATGCCCTTCGGTCTGAAGAATGCGGCTCAGGCGTTCCAGCGACTGATGGACAGCGTTCTGCGCGACTTGGATTTTGTCTACGTCTACCTGGACGATATCCTCATCGCCAGCGCGTCCCGTGAAGAGCACCTACGCCACCTCGGCACGCTCTTCGAACGCCTGGGCCAGCATGGCCTGATTGTGAACCCCGCAAAGTGCCGGTTCGGCGCCGCCGTAATCGATTTTCTGGGGCACCGTGTCACCAAGCACGGAGCCGTCCCCCTGCCGGCCAAGGTGGAGGTGGTGAAGGGGTTTCCGCGCCCCCGCACGATCAGAGGGCTGCAGGAGTTCCTGGGCATGGTGAACTTTTACCATCGGTTCCTGCCCCGTATCGCCCAGCTCCTGCGCCCCCTGCACGAAGCTCTCCGAGGTAAGCCGGGCAAAGGCGACGTTACCTGGACCGAGCAGATGGACACGGCGTTCACGGGCGCGAAGCTCGCCTTGGCTAACGCCACCATGCTCGCGCACCCGGCGCCCGATGCACCGATCACTCTTACCACCGACGCCTCGGACTACGCGGTGGGCGCGGTGAACGAGCAATGGGTGCGTGGAGCTTGGCAACCGCTGGCGTTCTTTAGCCGGCAGCTTCGCCCGCCCGAACGCCATTACAGTACCTTCGACCCTGAGTTGCTCGGGCTTCACTTGGCGGCCAGGCACTTCCGCCATCTGCTTGAGGGCCGTGCGTTCACGGCCTTCGTCGACCACAAGCCGCTGATCTTCACGATGGGCAAGGTCACCGAGCCGTGGTCGGCCCGGCAGCAGCGTCACCTCTCGGCCGTGTCCGAGTACACGACGGACATCCGGTACATCGCGGGGAAGGACAACCCGGTGGCGGATTGCCTTTCCCGGGCCGTCGCCCACGCAGTCCACCTCGGCATCGACTATGCCCGGATGGCAGCGGACCAGGCCGCTGACCCCGACGTCCAGGCCTTGCGGACCGCCGTCACGGGCCTCCACGTCCCCGAGGTGCCGTTCGACGGCGCGGGCGCGGCCCTCTTGTGCGACGTCTCCCTCGGGCGTCATCGCCCCATCGTGCCCGCGGGCTGGCAGCGCCAGGTGTTTGACGCCATCCACGGCCTGTCCCACCCGGGCGCGAGGGCCTCCCAAAGGTTGATCGCTGACAAGTTCGTCTGGCATGGCCTTCGGAAGGCCGTCCGTGGCTGGGCCAGGACGTGCCTCGCGTGCCAGCGCGCCAAGGTGCACCGGCACACCCAGGCCCCATTGGCCCCGTTCACGGTGCCGGAACGCCGGTTTGACCATGTCCACGTGGACCTGGTGGGACCTCTGCCCCCCTCGCGGGGTTTCACGCACGTCCTCACCATGGTGGACCGCACCACCCGGTGGCCGGAGGCCGTGCCCTTGGCGTCGACGACGGCGGCGGATGTCGCGCAGGCTTTCATCGCCGCCTGGGTCGCCCGGTTCGGCGCCCCCTCAGACATCTCGTCCGACCGCGGCCCCCAGTTCACCTCGGAGCTCTGGGGGGCGGTCGCGCAGGGGCTCGGGGTCCGGCTGCACTGAACCACGGCCTACCACCCCCAGGCTAACGGCCTGTGTGAGCGATTTCACCGCTCGTTGAAGGCCGCGCTCCGGGCCACCCTCCGCGACGGCGGCTGGGTCGACAGGCTCCCCTGGGTCCTGCTGGGCCTCCGGACGGCGCCCAAGGAGGACCTGCGCGCATCCGCGGCGGAGTTGGTCTTCGGGCAACCGCTGCGGGTGCCGGGCGAGTTCCTCCCCGACTCCACGGCACCATGGTCCGTGGCACAGCAGCGCTCCGCTCTGCAAGAGACCGCCCAGAGGTTCGCCCCGGTGCCAACGGCATGCCACAGGCACCCACCAATGCACGTCGCCCCGGAGCTTCGCACGGCGGAGTACGTCTTTGTCCGCCACGATGCCCACCGGACACCACTGCGGCCCCCGTACGACGGGCCTTTCCGCGTGCTGGAGACCGGGGCGAAGCACTTCACCCTGGACATCGGCGGTACTCCTGACCACGCTTCTGTAGACCGCCTCAAGCCGGCCCACCTCGACGTGGACCATCCACCGCCAGTGGCCCGACCCCCACGCCGGGGCCGCCCCCCTGCGGGCGGACCCCCGGCACCGCCCAGCCCCGCCGCCACGCCGCCCCTCGGTCCTGCAGCCGGAGGCATCCCAGATGGCATCCCTGCATCCCAGACGCCGCCAGTCGCCAGGGGGCGCTTCGGCCGGGTTATCCGTTTGCCCCGCAAACTGACCCTTCAGGTGCGCGGGGATTCTGGGGGGGCGCGTGTGGCGGACACGAAAGCACTGACGTGGTGACCTCACCCTGCACACCAAGTGGGGATGGGCCACGCCAGGGAGAGAGGCGTGACCTCACGATATACACGGGGCGCGCAGCCCTGAGCAGCTTTGTGCTGCAGTTTGAGTACTTTGAATAAAGACTCTTTTATGAACCGCGTTGTCCGCTTGCTCCTTGCGTAAGCATTAGCGCGCGCAGCATCGCGCTTTAATATATTGAAATGGACGCCGATGGGACATCCATAATATAACTATATAGGTCTCCCACACGCTTTCAAAAAGTTTCGGATCGCCTTGCACAAACGAGGATGCTTCTGGTTTAAATAATCAAAAATGACGGGCAGGTCAGACCCACCGACCCCTCCTCTCCAACAATTTTAAAAAGGAGCAACCTCGGTCCTTCGTATTGGCGGCATCCCAGAAATACGTGGGATAAATCTTCGGGTTCCCTCCAGGAGGCGCAAGTCCCGGAAGGGTGACACCCTATCACGTGAAGATACGAATTAAGGCGACAGTGCCCAAGTCTGAGCCTGGAGAGAGCCACCTGGTCTCTGCGGGACAACTGGGGTAGCTGAAAAGTAGGGGGGGGGGATCACGTCGGGGTTCACCATGACCACATTCACAATTTCAGACGGTCCCAAAGGGATTGGGGGACACATTCGGATGTGATCGCACACGTGGCTGCAAGATCGAGGGCCTCGTTCCCTCCGATGCCCACATGAGCGGGGATCCAGCACCACATGAGCGGGGATCCAGCACCACATGAGCGGGGATCCAGCACCACATGAGCGGGGATCCAGCACCACATGAGCGGGGATCCAGCACCACATGAGCGGGGATCCAGCACCACATGAGCGGGGATCCAGCACCACATGAGCGGGGATCCAGCACCACAGGAGCGGGGATCCAGCACCACATGAGCGGGGATCCAGCACCACATGAGCGGGGATCCAGCACCACAATAGCGGGGATCCAGCACCACATGAGCGGGGATCCAGCACCACATGAGCGGGGATCCAGCACCACATGAGCGGCGGGGATCCAGCACCACATGAGCGGGGATCCAGCACCACATGAGCGGGGATCCAGCACCACATGAGCGGCGGGGATCCAGCACCACATGAGCGGGGATCCAGCACCACATGAGCGGGGATCCAGCACCACATGAGCGGCGGGGATCCAGCACCACATGAGCGGGGATCCAGCACCACATGAGCGGGGATCCAGCACCACATGAGCGGCGGGGATCCAGCACCACATGAGCGGGGATCCAGCACCACATGAGCGGGGATCCAGCACCACGAGCGGCGGGGATCCAGCACCACATGAGCGGGGATCCAGCACCACGAGCGGCGGGGATCCAGCACCACATGAGCGGGGATCCAGCACCACATGAGCGGGGATCCAGCACCACATGAGCGGCGGGGATCCAGCACCACATGAGCGGGGATCCAGCACCACATGAGCGGGGATCCAGCACCACATTAGCGGCGGGGATCCAGCACCACATGAGCGGCGGGGATCCAGCACCACATGAGCGGCGGGGATCCAGCACCACGAGCGGCGGGGATCCAGCACCACATGAGCGGCGGGGATCCAGCACCACATGAGCGGGGATCCAGCACAGATTGACCACAGATCCGCTCCAACTAGCAATGTTGATCAGGTGCAGTACTTCGAGCACCAGGTCAAATCTGCATCCCTCCTTTAGAGACTCCAGAACCTTAAGTGCAGAGAGGGAATCAGAAAAGATCACGGCACTGAGAGGGTTGAATTCGATTTGCCATTCCAGAGCAAATACGATAGCAAAGAGTTCCGCTGTGAAGACGGAGAGATGATCAGATCACCTCTTAGCCTTTGTCACATGAACATCACTGACATACAATGTCAACTGTGGGACCTTGTACAGAAAGGTGTGTTTCTTTATAAATCATGGCCAATCAATTGAATTGGCCACAGGTGGACTCCAGTCAAGTTGTAGAGACATCTCAAGGATGATCAAAGGAAATGGGATGTACCTGAGCCCCCCAAGCCCTCTCCCTCCCACACATCTCCCTACTCTCAAATGTTGTGTTTGTGTGCTTCCCCTTCTCTCCCCATCTTGTCTTCCGCGCCCTCTTTTTATATATTTTGTTTGTCTGGTTGATTTGTTTGTGAAATAAATGTTAGCTCTTTCACGAGCCTCGATTCAGCATACAAAAAAAACAACAAAAAAAAAAAACAACAACAACAAAAAAAAACAACAATGTTTCACTCACTGAATGTTTCACTCACTGAATGTTTCACTCACTGAATGTTTCGCTCCCTGATTGTGACCAATGCAAGAACCAACAGCAGGTAAACAAAGGGTGAACTCCCTTTACCGATATCATTAAACTACGCCCATTTTCGATGAAACGTTTGCTTGTGACGTGACATTTATATACGGCAACACCTGTTGTCATGAAACCTGGAGTACCGGCGTACCTTCCGCTTGCTTTTCACGTAATACAGGTGAGGATTTGTAAGATTTAATTTGAAGTCAAGACGTCTGATTAACAATTAGCATTCGTAAATACAACAGAAATTATTAATTATAGACAAAAGCTTTTGGCCTTGTGACCTGCTGAATCGTAATTGTAAAATCGTTTAGAATACCGAGAGCAACTCGTACCTGACTCGGTGGTGTAATGGTTCGAGCGTCTACTCTATGGGTGGGATGTCGGCCGTTGGAATCCCGACCAAGTCATACCAAAGACTTAAAAAGTGCATCTATGGTAGGTAGTACGTGTGGTATATATGGACATGCAAACGTTCCCATTTTACTGTGAGTTTTTCCGTGACTATTACCGTTTTCTGGGTCATCAAGTCGCCCGACGTCACGGTCATGCATCAAGGTGAATTTTGATAGGTAACTAGAACGGCACTCGGTATGGAGAGCGCACACCTCTGCCAGGCTCAACACTTTACGTTTTGTATTCCACTTATAGGCCGGATCTGGATTCGGACCTGAACCAAAATCGAATCGATTCGTTCTTGTCACACACTCAATCGATCCACCAAGTTGGGTCCGAATCCGTCCATGACTTTTTGAGATATTTTGTTCACAGACAGACAGACAAACAGGCAGAGACACAAACAGCCAAACAGACAGACAGACAGGGGTAGACAGGCAGACAGGGGTGAAAACATAACCTCCATCCACTTTCGATGGCGCAGGTAATGAATGGATGACAATGGAATTTGTACAGGTGCAGTAATTGCAACGTGCTGATTCCTTCCGTTGTTCAGCATTTAAAAACGATCGCCCATGTCCATGGACTTTGGACAAACAACCATTAGTTGGTAATAATGACGCAGGCTTTGATGGTCTAAATGGGCTACTCGATGGTACAATGGCTGACAGGTGTGTACACTCACCTCTGAGCTGTCGAGCCAAGGTTCGAATCCTGACATGTTGGCGTTTCACAGGCAGGGTAATTCATCAATGTGTGTGACGTCCCTCGGATGAACGTTAAACCGGGAGTCCCATCTGTCGGCATTAGTCGGTGTCCTTCGCGAAGGGTCGGCGAGCTATCGCCGGCATCCTGAACAAACTAAAAATGCCTGCGCTAAATACTGTGGGGGAGGCAATGGCAAACCACGAATGTCACAAATGTCTGGACCTCTTCTCTGAGATTTTGGAGAATCCTTTGTTGTAGGCCTTGATATCTCAAAAGCTTTTGACAGAGTTTGGCATCGGGGTCTGATATCCTAGCTCCCTCTTTCGGCTTTCCTCCTTCACTCTGCTCTCTCATATCGAGCTTTCTCTCCGACCGCTCTATCTCTGTAATTGTCCATGGCTCAACATCTCCCTCCTTCCCTATCAACAGCGGTGTTCCTCAGGGTTCTGTTCTGTCTCCAACACTCTTCCTTCTTTTTATCAATGACCTTCTTTCTTCTACAAATAACCAAATGCACTCATATGCTGATGATTCAACGTTGCATTCCTCCATGTTTTTCCCATCTGCCCCATCTTCCCTCAATCGATCTGCATCTCGTTTTATCACAACAACCTCTTTAAATTCGGATTTGGACAAGATTTCCCAGTGGGGCAAATGTAATCAGGTTAAATTTAATGCTTCTAAAACTCAATTTCTTCCCATACGTCTCTCCAAAACTCCTCTCAACTCTCCAATCTCCTTTGAAAGTTCCACAATTACACCATGTCATATAATAAACCTACTAGGTATTACCCTAACTTCAAATCTATCCTGGAATCCACACATTACACAAATAGCTAAATCTGCCTCGAAGAAACTGGGAGTCCTGTTCAGATGTCGAAGATTCTTCTCCTCTCAACAGTTGCTTCAACTATATAAAGGATTGATTCGTCCTTGTATAGAGATCTGCTCTCACATCTGGGGAGGTTCTAGTTCCACATACTTACTGGACAGAATTGAATCCAAAGTAATTCGACTTATCAACTCTCCCAATTAAATGTGACCTGAAAACCTGACACGCTCAAATTACGTTGCTCAAAAAGACTAACCCTTGATTATGGTACATTAGAATCAGGATGCCCTCCTCTTGCGTCGAAGTTCATTGTGACGGCGAGATAACTCGTATTATTACCTCCGCCACTTAAGGTGGATGGAGGTTATGTTTTCACCCCTATCTGTCTGTCTGCTTGTCTGTCTGTTTGTTTGTCTGTCTGTGGACAAGATATCTCAAAAAGTTGTCGAGTGATTCGGACGAAATTTGGCAGAGATATAGAGTATGCTGCAAGGACAGAAAAATTAGATTTTGGTGAAGATCCGGATTCGGATCCGGCTAGTATAATTTTTTTAAATGATTCTTCACCATTGGGTGAAAGGGCCTAAATCGATACATAGCAGGATATCTCAAAAAGTTGTCGAGTGATTCGGACGAAATTTGGCAGAGATATAGAGTATGGTGCAAGGATGAAATGATTAGATTTTGGTGAAGATCCGGATTCGGATCCGGCTAGTATAATTTTTTTTAATGATTCTTCACCATTGGGAGAAAGGGCCAAAATCGATACATAGCAGGATATCTCAAAAAGTTGTGGACGGATTTGGACGAAACCTGGTGGACATGTTGGGTGTCTGACACGGACTACCAGATTCGATTTTGGTGAAGATCTGAATATGGATTCAGAAACAAGAATTATTTAATTTTCAAGGGAATCTTCACCATTGAGTGAAAGAGCTAAAACCGATACATGGCAGAATATCTCAGAAAGTTATGGACAGATTTGGACAAAACGTGGTGCACAGGTTGTGTGTGTGACAACAACGAATCGATTCGACTTTGATGAAGATCTGAATATGGATCCAGTTACAAGAATTATTTAATTTTTAAGTGATCCTTCACGATTGAGAGATCGGACGAAAAACGATATATAACATGATAATTAAAAAAGTTGTGGACGAGTTATGAAAAAACTTGGTGGACGAGTTGGTTAGATGACAAGACCAAGCCGATTAGATTTTGGTTCAGGTCCGAATCCAGATCCGGCCTATCAGTGGGATACAAAACATAAACTGTTCAGCCTGGTGGAGGTACGCGCTCTACTGAGTGCCGTTCTAGTTATTATTACCCTGCGCTCGCGAAGCGAAAAGCGAGGTTAAGCATTCCTTTACGTACGTATGATTGACAAGAGATTTTCACCATAGTAGGGCCTCCTCCTGTAGAATATTTTAATGAATATTATGACGTCATAGGTCACGTGGTACAGGCGCCATCTTGGGAAAATGTCGCACCTCTAAATCTCTGAAACCACTCTATGGAAAAAATTGAAACATGGCTCATTGTAAATTACTCCATATGTGGAATAGATGTTGTTAACGATGACGTCATTGGTGCCATATTTATGACGTCATTATTCGACAGGGACAACGCTTAGTCTGATCAATTTGAAATTGATTGAGCATGATCTATGCAACAATTATTTAGAGAATATAAATTTATGATGTCATCAATCACGTGGTCTGGCAGCCATATTGGATCAAAAAAAAGAAACGTTCAAAAACGGAAGAGTTAGTTCACACCAAGTTGACTGCGCAGGGTAAGTGTTCTATGAATACCATCTAGTTTTGATGATGATTTTATTATGACTATTACAACTTAAATCATCTTTTTCCAATGCCTGTGTAGTTTTGAAGCCATTTATCCATAAACCAATACCAATGTATTTAAAGCATCTTTTTATTCTCCACCTTATGTTTATAGATTCCAGTGAAACATTTTTATGAAAGAATATGATACCTGTACAAACCGGTTTGAGAGTTCCTGATGAGACTTCTAGAGCTGGAAATCTCATGTCGATGAGGGTCATTATCCTGCTTGTGATCTGCAGTGCATTGTGTTTCACCTACGGTCTGTTCACACCTTTATCGTCCTCTCCGAATATAAGTAAGAGATGCTTGAAGTGGCGCTCATCACTATTTAAAAGTAGCGGGGACCTTATCTGGAAATTTATTTCGAAGTGGCTATGAGAAGATGATTATGTTTTTTGTCATTTTCATGAATTTGATAAAATCGCATAAATAGTTACCAATTTTAAATCTGATATCAAACTTCAAATTGAATTGATGATATATCAGGAAGTCGGAAGACGAGTGATGTAGGCATTTTACAGGCATTTTAAGGCCATTTTCCCTGCAAGAGCGGGGGTTAGCCTTGCGGTCCCCATGACAATGTTCTCCATTTTGCCCTATTTTCGGCATCTCCCCTTGTTAACCCCCTTGCCCGCATTTCTTCTTCGACCACCTTCAGCCAAGTCTTTCTCGGCCTTCCCCGTCCTCTACTTCCTTCTATATTCATTCCCATCACTCTTTTCAACCAGTCACTTTCATCCTTCCTCAACACATGACCAAACCATCTCAACCTGTTTCTCTTCACAGCATCCATCACAGGCTCTATTCCCATCATCTTTCGCAATTCATCATTTGTCTTCCTCTCTCTCAACGATACTCCACACATCCACCGAACCATTCGCATTTCCACCCTTTCCAGCCTTCGTTGCTGCTCTACGTTCATTACCCATGTCTCACTCCCATAAATCATAACACTTCTCACACATGCAGCATGCACCTTTCCCTTCAGCTTCAATGACACTCCCCTCCTCGTCAGCACGCCACTCAGTTCCCGAAACTTCTTCCATGCACATCTCACTCGAGCAACCGTTGCCGAGTCTGATCCACATTCTCCATTCAGCATGTCTCCAAGGTAACAAAATGTTTTCACACCTTCCAGCTTCACGCCGTCTCCAAGATCCAACTCAACATTTCCTCCATCTGCAGCTCCCTCTGTGCACACCTTACACTTGAATGTAGCTGCCACACTGGTTAATGACCCTCTCAAACCACTACATTTTTGATGAACCCACTCAGCGCACATTGTTCATTGAATGGAATTCACTCCAACACCCTTCCTGCACACAGCACACGGCCACGTCCCAGTTTTTTCCACCTCACCACATGCTTTACCACTTGCCATCACCTTCGTTTTTCCGATATTCACCTTCAGACCTTTTGTCTCCATACACTCCTTCCACTTGTTCATCTTCTCCTTCAGTCCATCCATACTTTCTGCAATCAACACCAGATCATCTGCATACAACAACTCCCACGGCAAACCCTCCTTTACATTCTGAGCCAGCACCTCCATCACAGCTACAAATAGTAGTGGACTTAGTACCGACCCCTGATGCACTCCCACCTTCACCTCAAACTCACCACTGTTCCCGTCCTTCGTCTTTACAGCTATGCGCGCTCTTTTGTACATTTTTTTTTTCTTCTTTTTTTGTATACTGAATCGAGGCTCGTGAAAGAGCTAACATTTATTTCACAAACAAATCAACCAAACAAAATATACAAAAAGAGGGAGCGGAAGACAAGATGGGGAGAGAAGGGGAAGCACACAACCACAACATTTGAGAGCAGGGAGAAGTGTGGGAGAGAGAGGGCTTGGGGGCAGGAGGCGTGGGAAGGGGAGGGGGGGGGGGGAGGGGTATAAAACACAAGGGGACCATCACTGCTCTGATCAACCATTCCTCCACTCCTAACTTCCTCAATGCCCATGTCACTACTTCACGTGGAACCCTATCGAATGCTTTCTCCAGATCAACAAACCCAAGAAACAACTTCTTCCTCTTCTCCATATACTTCTCCTGCAACTGCCTCACGATAAAAAACGCGTCTGTCGTTCCTCTTCCTGGCATAAATCCAAACTGCATTTCGTCAATCTTCACTTTCTTCCTTATCCTCCTCTCCAACACCCTTTCCAATACCTTCATTCCATGCTTCAATAACTTTATCGCTCGATACGAGCCACACTCCAGAGGGTCACCATTCCCCTTGTATAGAGGGACGAAGGCACTCAGTTCCCAATCCACTGGAATGTGGCCTTCTTTCACCACCAGATTACAGATCTCTGTCATTCTCTTCACACCCCAATTTCCCGCTGCCTTCAACATATCTCCCACAACTCCCGTCGACCCTCCCGCTTTTCTACTCTTCATTGCTTTTATTGCTTCCTCAACTTCCTTCTCGGTTATCTTCTCTGCCGGTCCGAAAACTGGGTTACTCTCTATGTTGCCATCCCATTCATTCTCTGCAATCAACAGTATTTCCATATATCTCTTCCATCTTCCTTTAATTCCATCTGAGTCCACAACGATTTGTCCCACTTCATCCTTCAAGCAACTCACCCCCATCACATCACACCTCTCTTTCGCTTCTGCTTTGCAATCCTGAATACCGCTCTCTGACCCTTTTCCGTATCCAAGCGTTCTCCGAACATTTTCCTACATCCCTCCTGCGCCTTTGCTACCTCTTTCTTTGCAGCCTTCTTGGCTGCCTTATAACTTTCATGCTCTGCCTTTTCTGCCCCCATACCCTTCGCCTTCTGCCACTCCTTGAACTTCTTCCTCTTCTCGTCAATCTTCTTTCCAACTTAATCATCCCACCACCATGTTTCCGAGTGCCTCGGTGGTCCTTTTGTCCATCCACATACCTCACCAACGGCTCCCAACAGACTATCTTTCATTGACATCCAACCACTTTCAAGCTCAACCACATCATCCTCCACCATACTCAGCCTCTCTTTTAATGCTTCCCTCACTGTCACCTCTTTCAACCTCCACACCTTCATTCTCAGTTGGTACTTCACCCGCCGAGTTCTCCTCGTACCTTTCACCCTTATGTCGCAGACAACCAAGTGGTGCTGTGAAACAGCCTCCTCCCCCGGGATCACATTTGTGTCACGGAGGTGCCCCCTATCTCGCCTACACACCAGCAGGTAGTCAACGGTTGTCGTCGACCCACCTGACATGTACGTAACAAGCTTATTATCCTCTTTCTGGAACTGAGTATTACAAATCAACAAATCAGATGTAGGGATGACACAATTCTTCACAAAAGAAAATCTACCAAGATGCAAACTCGTTAACTTATGAAAGTACCGACCAGTCAGTCTGTGGAGGATTTCGCATCAAATAACACTTATTAACCCTTTGTGTGCTGTGTCATTTTTTTCAAAGTGTTCATTTAACCCTTGGATGCAGTGATTGGGCCTCAGAGGCCCACACGGTTTTTTTTGTTGCAAAAACTATGCTGTACAATATATTTTTTTTTGGAATGAGCCTCATTTTCACCAACTTTGATGTTGTTACACAAAATTCAGTGACATTTAAAAAAAAAAATCATTCAGGCTCGGGGGGAAATCTTCATTCTTCACTTAAAACCTGGAAATCTGACAAGAATGCAGGCCTGGGGCCTCGAGGCCCCGCATATATGTTGTTGTACTACTATGCTATATCATTATTTTCTTGATATGAGCCTCATTTTATGCTCCTATAACCTGGTTGCAAATAATTCAGTGACAAAAATATATAAATTTCATTCAGGTTAGTGGGAACATTTGTGTGGCCTCCGAGGCCCAATGGCTGCATTGGTGTAGGTTTTTTGACAGTTGCGGACATATACATTCCAAATAAAAAGATTAGTGAATCATATTTTTTGAGCAAATACTCGTCCATGAGCCTCAACTTTTTAGAGAAAAAAAATTGAAAAACCAAGAACCAAAAAAAATTTGTAAAAAAGAAAAAAAAGAAAAAAGATTCATTACTTGTATGGGATTCTTCCAACTAATAGGATCAATGATTCGCATTTTCTGAGCAAATACACATCCATGAGCATCGACTTGGATTGAAAAAGGATATGAAAGAAAAAAAATCTATAAAAAATATAAATTAAAAAAAACATTACACGAATACATCCGTTGGGCCTCCGAGGCCCAATGGCTGCGTTTATGTAGGATTTTTGACGCCTGCATCTAAGAGTTAAAAATCATATATTTTTTGTCGTTAAAAAAAAAAGTTTCATCTTGTCTCAAATCTGAGAGAAGCAAGCAAATGGTTAAACATTTGGACAGCTTCACTGATATAAATAATTGACAGAACAAAAATAACCTGTTTGTAATTCTTCTTTTCAGAGTAACTCAAAATTGCGTTAATCTCAGCACCTTGTTCAAACGCGAATCGACTGCATTTTAGAGTGGGAAGGTCCATGAGACCTCAAATTGTCATACTTTGAAACAATTACACGAAAAGCAGGTGTAACTTCATATTTACAAATTGCGCAATGAAGCATCAAGAGGGGTGGGCGGGACAACGACTGTCAATCAGCCTGATGGGAGCGGGACAGCAAGATACATTTGACATATGTATTATTTATAATTATGCCAACTCCTGTCCCATCAGAAAACCAGTTGGACACCTTGGAGACCAGATAGGAACAATGAATGGAGCCATATACAGACATACAGTACCTAAGAAGACTCAAAGCTGTAATCGAAGCCAAAGACGCTTCTATGAAGTATTTACTCAGGGTTGAATACCTCATTAACTCCGCCACCAATGGTGGATGGAGGTTGTTTTCACCCCTGTCTGTTTGTTTGTGAACAAAATATCTCAAAAAGTTGTGGACGTATTTGGACGAAACTTGGTGGACAGGTTGTGTGCCCGACAAGGTCTTATTGCTTCGATTTTGGTGAAGATCTGAATATGGATTCGGATATAATAATTATTTAATTTATTAAGTGATTCTTCACCCTTGAGAGAAAGGGCTAAAACCGACATAAAGCAGGATATCTCAAAAAGATATGGATGGATTTGGCCGAAACTTGGTGGACAGGTTGTGTGTGTGTGTGTGACAAGGAAGAATTCCTTCAAATTTGGTGAAGAATTGAAGCCGGATCAGATAAAAAAATTTCAGTGATTCTTCTCCATTGAGAGATAGGGTAAAAACGATATATAGCATGATATCTCAGAGATACAGACGGATTCAGACGAAACCTTGTGGACAAGTTGTCTATATGACAAGGACAAGTTGATTTGATTTTGTTCAAGATCAGAATGTGGATCCGGATCAAAAGTTTTGAATTTTTTACAATGATTCTTCATCGTTGTGCGATAGGGTTAAAAACTATACATAGCAGGATATCTCAAAAATTTATGGATGGATTTGGACGAAACTTGTTGGATAGGTTGTGTGTGTGACAAGAGAGAATCAATTCAATTTCGGTGAAGATTCGGATCCGGCTAAACCAAGCCCATTCTTCTGTTACGACGCGTGGTGAGGCAAGCGTAGCGACCTGAGCCAAGCTTATATATATATATATATAAGCGGATTAGGATGTTAATTTTACCGAGCGGAGGTATAACCACGGCCGAACAGTTCTTCCCCGATTCACCCGATTTACCCAAACGTTGGCCGTATCGCGCCACCGCTATTCAATCAGGGAAAAGACAAAGACGACGGATGTGAAGAAAAGGAATAAGAAGACGAGAAAAGGGCTGAAAATACTACTAAATTTATTTACTATTTACAGGCTCAAAATAACCAAGGAGAAGGAAAGATAAGAAAATAATATACAGAAGCTTTTAGAGACACAGGGAAAATACTAGCTTATACTGACTTCATTATCTACCCAGGACAGAACAAACAAAGACGACTCACACGGGGAATGATGATAGGAATTGGCTGGAAGGAGGTGTGTGGCTGGAGGGGGAGGACGGCACGGAGCTGGCTGGAGCTTGATCCCGCACGGGACGTCGGGCTGGACCTCGACGGCCGCTGATGCCACCGAGCCTGTCTTGTGCGCGGGATCACGGGTCGGAGCTGCTTGGTGGAGCCGACGCGCTGGTGGGGGGTTTGGCGTGACGGGTTCTCTCCTCTCTCTTTCTTGGTCCAACCACTCTTTCTCCACCGACAACTCAACGCAACCACTCAACGCAACCACTGACCACCCCTGATGACCAACTCAGCTCTGACCAAAACCACACAACTCAGCTCTTGTCATGGACCTCTCTACGTGCTCAGCTCAGCCTTTTAGCTCATCTCTTGGACTCATCTCTTGTCTCAGTAAAAGCGCATCTCATAAAAGCTCATCTGCTGACGACCCAGCTCTTGTCTCCTGTGGGGGCGTCCCGCCGCGGGTTATATAGGCCCCTCCCCTCAACCTTTTCGAACCTCCCCCAAACGTTCTCTCTCCGCCCTCTCAAGCCAAACCCCTTGTTCATGGTTGGTCGAGTGGGGCTGGCTCACTCCTCCCCTCTCTGACGAGGTGCGGACCTGCCTTTCTTCCCCAACCCTGCCTCGTGGCCAATGGTGGTTGAAGAAAACCACCCAAAATGCAGTTGGCCATTGAAATGAAATGAAAGGGGATCTACTCTTATTTCACTTGGTGCAATGGAGTATTTAAATTAATGGGAGACACAGCCTTACCCTAAGACACATAATAAGGAAATAAACTACTGAACAGGGGTATTATCGGGTCCTGCAATGTGGTGTTTCATGGAATAACTACCGAGACGCCCTTTGACCTTTACACTACGGAGGTATTTACAAGGGTCATGACATTTACAAAGGGTGATCTTTACAACAATTTACACTTCAACAACAACAACAAAAAAACCATTCTCATATCCACAACACTGCACCCTCCTCCTCTTAGACACGTCCCGGGCCTACAACTTAAATTTAGTGTGACACGTAGGTGTAGTTCCCTCTACTTTTAACCTGACCCTGAGTGCGACAGTTTTAAAACATAAATAAATGTGTCCCGCTGCTCCATTGCACCCTGCCTAACAGACTTACGCCCACAGGTAACCGAATTGCGGAATGGTCTTCAAACTACACACTGATGGTGGGGAGCATTATTTACAATTGACGCTACTTTTATTTACAAAACGTAACCCAGGACCTGTAATTGTTCTTTCTGGGGGGGGAGACAGTCTGCTCTGCATCGACGCACCATGAAAACACCCAAAAACGCACCAATACACCCCCAAGCACCAATCGGTGCAGTCATCACTGTTCATCAATGTTCATGAATAAAAATAAAATCAACAACCCCTAACCCTGCAGGTGATCTCTTGCTCTTCAGCTCCCTCTGCTGGCTATTATTATTTCTTCCAGTTGTTGTCATTTTCCTTTGCTGGCGGCCTATTTGTATTAAAACGAAATGCACCCAACGTGTCCATTTTTATTTATTTTATTTATGGCCCACAGGGCCGACTACGTGTGGTTCACCTGTGGGGCATCGGTGCCCTGTGGCCAAGGTCCGCCAGCAAGATTTCGGGCCTTCATGGCCGGTTCCAGCAGAGGGGCCATGCCCCAACCCATGGGGTCCATAAGTGGTGCTCGGCCACAGATATGTGGTCCATCATGTGGTGCATCGATGCAGACAGCTGGTTCTGGTAGTTCCGGGAGCACAATGGCGGACTCACGCATGCTCCCCTCGGCGCCCAATGGCGCACAGGTCATGTGGGAGACAAAAGGGGGAAGACAAATGAGCGAGGGGTAAGGTCACAAGGGTACACATCAATAAGGCAATGCAAGGCGAAATGCGTATGGAGGGCGAAGTGAGAAAGCTCGTCCCTACCGTACGTCACCCCCCTGTCCCCTACACTACCCTTGCCCTTACCCCATATGTACAAAATCTACACATTACAAATTCGTCGCTACTGTCACGTCTCCCCATATTTCCCATACGAAATTCGTCTCCACAATCCCTCTAGCCAAAACTTGCCATCACTCAAATTCATCATCAACCCTCACAAGGAGGGAGAGATGGAACATAAAGCACAATGTCACACCCACGTCATGATGCGTCTCACAATCCAAAATATTTGCACATAAAAAATAATCAAAACATGGTATGGTGTGGAGGTACGTCATCTCAGGTGAGTGGATGCAGATGGTGCGAGGAGACTTCAATCCTAACTATCTTCTAAATGACTTTAACACACTTTACACTACCCGGGGTCTTTCCCTGCCAATCCATTGGTCAACTTACACTATGGGTTCTAAAAACCAATTCCCATTGACCAAACTGTGGTGCTTCTCAATTTGGGGTCTCACTCCCCCGATTCATCTCCCGGTGCCCTTGCACAATTTCTGGGCTGTGACGTGTAGCTCTCCCAGCAGGTCTACCCACCTGCACACCTCCACCACTGTAGTTTCCACCCGAGCTTACCTGCTCCTTACCTAACCTATCTAACTGGGGAAGGCCCCTCCTGGCTCTGTCACCCCTTGGTGCCCTCTGGCACTGGGCTACCCGGGTCCGTCCTCCGGATCCTCGGGCCCCATCCACAACTACCGGCTCCCAGAGCCCACCTGCGGCCTCACCTGGCCGACATCCTCACAGTGGTGGAGTGCCCAAACCAACTACACACACTAACAGGCTACACGCCCAGCCATTTCCACAACACTAATGCACCCATCCAAACATCATTCTTTCACCCGCACCACAGATGCCAATATCCAACCACAATTTACCTGTACCCTCTACCTAACACTTACACTACCCGCCCCAGGTATTCGTGATGGGGGTCCACTCTTCCCCCATTCACACCTTCGCACCATCCACTCCACTCCTTAGTTTCCACCATACTCACTCCACGACCATCCATTCCAATACTCCATATATTCCACACTCCATGTATTTCACACAACTGTTGGTGCACACCTGTGCACTCACACCTGGTGCCACCTGCACCCGCCTCCTCTTCCTGGACCAGTTGGTCAACACAACACACATCACCATCACCATCACTCAAACACTGCTCCATACACCTGTTCAGTTGCACACCTGTGCAATCACACCTGGTCACCATACACTTTTCACAATACACTTCTAAATACACCTCCAACACTCACACGACATCATCTGAACTACCTGTTGCCCTGCTAACTTAGTGCTCCCCGTCTTCCCTTTAAACTAAGCACATACCACGTCATTATCATCCACTAATCTACCTGCGTCCCCACTACAGGTATCCTTGTCACTAACTAATCTTAACGTTACCTAATGTCATCTTCGCTAGATCCCTACACACGATATATCCTAACCCACCCGGGCTAGTTTTCACTGCCATACACCCCATAAAACTAGTGCTCCTTTGCCCCCCCTGTGAGGGATGGTGGATTGGCCATCCCATCACATGGGGCATCTCTTACTATAAATTTTGCTCGTCCAATTTCCACAAATCAAAAATTTTCCAATTCCTGCCAATTCTATTCACTTTTCTAAATTTCGGATCAAAACACTATCAGTATCATCACCATCATCACAGTCCGCTATATCCTAGCCTCGGTGCGTCATGACTTCATTAAACTCGGCTTCGCAAAGCCGAGCAATGAACGCGGGTGGTTTGGTCGCCTGCAGGTTGAATCCGTCCGGCTTTCGGTTCAAGGGAGGTGGTTTTGGTCGGCCCGAGATTCCACGCACCATCTCGGCGTGGCACCTTGCGGGCCCGGGCCCGATGGCTCAATCTCCCCCGGTCGGAACCCCGTCCCCACGAGGGGGCACCGTTCCGCTTCCTCCCACTCGCCCTTGAACCGTACCGGTCGCCTCGCCCGCCAAGGCCCGGACTCGACCGTGTGGGGCGGGGCCAAGCCCGAATCGGCAACGACGCTTCGAAGAGAAACGACGCAGCTTCGATCCGCGCCGGGCCTCGCATCCAACAAATCACACCGCGCCCTGAGTGCTCGCATCGGCTATCCGTTGCCCTAAACGCTAACCCGGTTACCGTCGATGCTTCACTTGCATACTTGCATACTCACACGCATACGCTACCCCTTTCACCCTCACCGAGGTCGGTGCGTCAACGCCGTCCGTACATTCCACCAACGCTCTCCCTGTTACACACCACACCTCTCGCGCACACTCGCCGTTCGCACACCTCGGTCCACACCTCTCCTCCGTTACGTCCTCCGTAACACTCACCATGGGCGTGCACTCTGGCATCCATCCACTAACGCGCTCACATGGGCTCTCCCACACCCGCGCTACCACCAACTCAGGTGTGCTTCCTCGCACACCCTCAACCATTCCAAGCGTGCATTCTCGCACCCGCTCCACCTCCAACTCACTCCTCGCGTCACACTCCGTACACCCCGACGTGCATTCTCGCTCGCACTTGGTTTCACTCCCACACTTTATAACACACCCACTCGCCAACGCACACTTTTTCCTCACACGCGTGCCATTTTTACTCACACGGGACCCTTCACCAACACCCGGGTGCTTCCTTGATCCCAATCGCGCGACAATTCTCTTGTCGTTAAACATCCTCCTGCAAAATCTACCCGCACAATACACAGCACGACTCACCTGGGGGATTCCCTTCTCCACGCGCACCTGCAAACTCTTTATTTGGTTAGTGAGCACATCCTCATGATTTGAGCAGGGACTTTGTACATATTCCATCACCTCCTCCCGCCGCGAGTGGTTTTCTAAGTCCCCGGTCTCTTCAATTTCAATGCCCACTTCCACTTTTTCTTTACTCACCTCGACGACCGTTGGCTTTAATAAAATTCCCTCTACCTCATCGGTCGCCGGCTTTTCCAAACCCCGTGTCGCGATTTCTACCCCCGTCATTGTACCCGTGCTTTCCTCCGCTTTGCTCAACCAGCGCTTCTCGACCCGCGTTACCTCGTCGTGCACCCCTGGGACCCTTTCGCCCAACTTGCGGTCTCTGTCCCTCTGCTCCCTTTCCTCCCTATCGGCCCTCATTCCGTTTATCATTTTGTCCATAAGGGCCCCCATTTGCAGGAAAAAAAGGTTCGAATCCACCAGCGGCGCTGCTACGGTCGCGGGCGCGGTCGCCGTGGCCATGTGCGAGGCGCCATTTTGCGCGCCCGTAACCTCATGCGCGAGAGCGCCATTTTGTGCGCCTGATACCCCCTCAACCATATTGCCAATGTTCTCCTCCTCTCTTTCATCCACATACATTTCCCCGAGGTCCTGGGTCGATTCTACCCCGTCTATCTTTCCCACCGGCATCCCGTCGCCTTGACCAGCCATGGCGCGATTTCAAAATTCGGGTTTTTCTTTAAAAACAAAACAATTTCCAGCAGCTTGTAATTTTGAGCGCGTTAAGCGCGCTTCGGGTCCGATCCCACACTTCTGACACCAATTTGTTACTGTAATAACACAATTGGTGTCCAAAATTTGGGCTAAATAAATTTAGTCCCAGGTTCGAATCCCAACTCCTGACTACCAATTGTTACGGTCCGCGGATTAGGATGTTATTTTTACCGAGCGGAGGTATAACCGCGGCCGAACAGTTCTTCCCCGATTCACCCGATTTACCCAAACGTTGGCCGTATCGCGCCACCGCTATTCAATCGGGGAAAAGACAAAGACGACGGATGTGAAGAAAAGGAATAAGAAGACGAGAAAAGGGTTGAAAATACTACTAAATTTATTTACTATTTACAGGCTCAAAATAACCAAGGAGAAGGAAAGATAAGAAAATAATATACAGAAGCTTTTAGAGACACAGGGAAAATACTAGCTTATACTGACTTAATTATCTACCCAGGACAGAACAAACAAAGACGACTCACACGGGGAATGATGATAGGAATTGGCTGGAAGGAGGTGTGTGGCTGGAGGGGGAGGACGGCACGGAGCTGGCTGGAGCTTGATCCCGTACGGGACGTCGGGCTGGACCTCGACGGCCGCTGATGCCACCGAGCCTGTCGTGTGCGCGGGATCACGGGTCGGAGCTGCTTGGTGGAGCCGACGCGCTGGTGGGGGGTTTGGCGTGACGGGTTCTCTCCTCTCTCTTTCTTGGTCCAACCACTCTTTCTCCACCGACAACTCGACGCAACCACTCAACGCAACCACTGACCACCCCTGACGACCAACTCAGCTCTGACCAAAACCACACAACTCAGCTCTTGTCATGGACCTCTCTACGCGCTCAGCTCAGCCTTTTAGCTCATCTCTTGGACTCATCTCTTGTCTCAGTAAAAGCGCATCTCATAAAAGCTCATCTGCTGACGACCCAGCTCTTGTCTCCTGTGGGGGCGTCCCGCCGCGGGTTATATAGGCCCCTCCCCTCAACCTTTTCGAACCTCCCCCAAACGTTCTCTCTCCGCCCTCTCAAGCCAAACCCCTTGTTCATGGTTGGTCGAGTGGGGCTGGCTCACTCCTCCCCTCTCTGACGAGGTGGGGACCCGCCTTTCTTCCCCAACCCTGCCTCGTGGCCAATGGTGGTTGAAGAAAACCGCCCAAAATGCAGTTGGCCATTGAAATGAAATGAAAGGGGATCTACTCTTATTTCACTTGGTGCAATGGAGTATTTAAATTAATGGGAGACACAGCCTTACCCTAAGACACATAATAAGGAAATAAACTACTGAACAGGGGTATTATCGGGTCCTGCAATGTGGTGTTTCATGGAATAACTACCGAGACGCCCTTTGACCTTTACACTACGGAGGTATTTACAAGGGTCATGACATTTACAAAGGGTGATCTTTACAACAATTTACACTACAACAACAACAAAAAAAAAACCATTCTCATATCCACAACAATATATATATATATATATATATATATATATATATATATATATATATATATATATATATATATATATATATATATTGTCCTGTGGACGACTCTATTAAGACAGAGCGTCCACGGATGGCTAATCGAGCTTACTTTGTGGCGTGATCTAAATCAATGGCGGATCATACGTGAGACGGAGGGTTTGGGGAGGATGCCGACTTACCTTCATGCACGCAGGCGTCTTCAACCTGAAAATCAATAAATCAAACCAACAACGGAGTTGCTGTAAAAAAAAAATACGCAGGTTTATTGCCGGACTCCGAGAACAAAGAAACGCGCCGGTAAATAACTAAACCCCTTTAATGGAGCGTTCCCACACTGACTTCGACCTTCGACTACACACAGATGGGGAGGATAAATAAAGCAATCGTCGTGTTCGGGTGTGGTGCGTCTTATCTTTGTCTGGATGCAGTGTCCGTCAGGAATCGTTGGCTTCTGAGCTTGTCGGCCGACCACAGCTCCGGCTGGCACGAACTGCTCAGGCGTTGGCATGAACACCGGCCTCACTTCACAGTCCGTCCCATGCTACACAGCCCAGCACTCGCACGCAGGCACCAGGAGAGGATGATCGTCGGCGCCCCACCGTCTTTGCAACGTCCACCAAGCGAAAGTCCAAATGGGAACGAAAAGGCAAGAAGGGAAGAGGTCCAAATGGGAGAGAAGGGGAGAGAGGTCCGGGCAGGATGAATCCAAAAACGAGAAACTCCATATGTCGGTGGGCGAGTTGTTTTATCGCTCGTCATCCCATGTCCGCTCCCTCCCTCTGCCAATCAGTGCGTCGCTGCTTTGTGGCCTTTCGCGCCTTCCTCACGTCCCTGCGCTTCTCCCCCAATGAGCGCACCACCCGCCGGTAGTGTTTCGTGTCCTCCGCACTGACCGGTCGAGCGTCCCACGCTCCCGGTGCCACGTCATCATGTGGCTTCTCATTGTCGGTGGCCAATCAGTGCAGCACGTCCTTCATTTTCCCTACTCTCCAATCAGCGACCTTCTTCCAACTCGCCCCTCCCCCCTGTCAATCACGAGTTCTCCGGGGCATGGCTCTCGGCCTGCCTGTTGGTTGTTTGCTCATCATGCCGGCGTTGTGCGCGGCCGCTTCCGGTCTGTTCGTCCGTAAGTCATTGTGGCGGCGGGGAAATTTAATTAATGGCTTGGCGCATAAGCTAGTAACACCAAATGTAACATCACAGTGACATCATGGTCCTCCACAGCCAGCCCCAACATCTTAGCAAGCCACAACCCATAGTCGGCTTAGTAAACTTCCCTCCAGGACCAAGGAACTCAAAACAACATTCTGTGTTCATCCATTCCCAAAGACACAGACTGCCTCCCCAAAGAGAAACTATACTAAGTTGACAGGGCAGGATAAGCCTCATTCGGAAAGAATGTTTTGCTAACGCCAAGTATGGGATATTGTGTCAACAGTTTCTCAAAGTCAGACAACCAGCCGCCAGGGAAATCGGCCACGGTGTCCAACAACATGGAACACTGCTCCCCCCGTCAGGATAGAGACTTGATGAAATTGAAATCCCATATATATATATAATTATATATATATAAAGGAGGAGGAGGGGAGGGGGAAGAGGAGGGGAGGGGAACGGGGGGAGGGGGGAGGGGGAGGTGAAGGGGGGAGGGGAAGGGGGAGGGGGGAGGGGAAGGGGGAGGGGGGAGAGGGGAAGGGGGGAGGGGGGAGGGGCCCTTCTTCCCCCGGGCACCCCCACACCCTCCCCTCCTCCCTTCCCCTCACCCCTCCACCCCTTCCCCCTCCCCCTCCCCCCCTGTTCCCCTCCCCCATCCCCCCATTCCCCTCCCCCATCCCCCCATTCCCCTCCCCTCCTCTTCCCCCTCCCCTCCTCCTCCCCTCCTCCTCCCCCGCCCGGCAATGCCGGGTACTTCTGCTAGTATATACATATATATATATATACAGTCACGTGCAAAAAGTAAGTACACCCCATGTAAAGTTTTGACTTTTTCAACATATTTCAAAATAAAGCTATTTGATCTTGATTTCAACAATATTGATAGATAAAGGTGATATAATATAACAAATATCATGAAACATTTACATTTTGTAGTCCATTGTATAATTTAAATAAACATTAAGGCAAATTTTGCATGTGGAAAAAGTAAGTACACCCTTGGCTCTAATAGGTGGTATTGCCCCTTTGGCAGAAACAACCTCAAGTAGGCGTTTCTTATAACTGTCTACCAGTCTCTTTTTTTTCTTTTCTTTTTTTTAATACAAGATCGAGGCTCGTGAAAGAGCGAACATTAATCACACAGAAAGACAAACCGACACATAAAACATATAACATAGGGAGCGGTAGACAAGATGGGGAGAGAGGGGGAAGGACACAAACACAACATTTGAGAGCAGGGACCGAGAGACATGGAGACATCGAGAGATATGTGAGGGAGAGGGCTTTGGGGGGGGGGGGCATGGGAAGGGAGGGGGCATGGGAAGAGGGGGGGGTGGGAGAGGTATAAAATATATGGACACTGCCAGGACTTCCAGGAAAGAAGTTGGAATTTCAAACAAGGTGGATCTGGGGTGAATTAATGGGGGTAGAAAAGATCAAGGTTTTGGATGGGGGAAGATAAGAGATGGTGGTGAACAGCTGTTTTAAAGACCTGGAGGGAGGAGTGGGATTGAAGGGAGTGAGGGAGTTTGTTCCAGAGGCGGGAGAAAAGAGGAATGGAAGAGTGAAGGTGAGCAGACAGCCGAGATTTCGGCAGTTTAACAATCAGAGGGTTGGTGGCAGATCTTGTGTGACCTGTAGGAATATTTGGGGGACAGAGCACAGAGAGAGCTGGGGGTGCAAGGCCGGAGAGGAGTCGGAAGAAGACAGAAAGACCACCTACCTGCCTGCGGTGAGTGAGTGAAAGGCCCTCAGAGATAGCTTCATCGCAGGAGATTCCAATGATTCTGAAAGCTTTGGTTTCAACAGCGTGAAGCCGAGCTAGGTGTGAGGCAGGAGCACCGGCCCATAGGGAGAATAGTATTCCATTGAGCTGTGGATGAAAGCCTTGTATGTGGTGAGCAGCTCAGGTGTGCCGAGGAAGGACTTCGCACGACGGAGGATGCCCAGTCGGCGACTGGCTTTAGAGGCCAGCTTGGAAATGTGGTTTTCCCAAGAAAGATCATGGCAGATAGTGAGACCCAAAAGCTTGAGCGACAGAACTTCTTGGAGAGGATTGTTGAGAAAGTAGATGGGAGGGTTGTCCAGTCGATCTTTTCGGAGAAACATAGTAAGAGTGTGAGATTTGTCAGGATTGAAAGACATGTTCCACTTGTTTGACCAGTCTGTGATTTTGTCCAAGTCTTCAGAGAGTGAGGAGGCTGCAGACTGCCGATCTGAGGGAAGAGGCATGGAGCGGCAGAGAGTGGAGTCATCAGCAAAGAGATAGAGAGGATTTTCCAGAGAGTCAGAGAGATCATTGATAAAGACCAGAAAAAGCACAGGGCCCAGAACACTGCCTTGGGGAACTCCAGCCTGAACAGGAAGGGGAGATGAGAGAAATCCATTCAGGGCCACACGTTGACTACGACCAGAGAGGAAGTCCGCAAGCCATGCATGGAGATTTCCATGGATACCATAGGAGGAGAGTTTGGTGAGCAGAGCTCGGTGCCAGACTGTATCGAAGGCACGTGATATGTCAAGGGAGACGGCTCTGATTTCCTGTTTGGCATTGAGGACCTCCATCCATTGTTGAGACAGCAGAAGCAGCATGTCCAGAGTAGAGTGACCTGGTCTGAAACCAAATTGATGATCAGAGATCAAGCCATTGGAGAAGAGGAAAGATTTCATATCCGAGGCAATGATGGATTCCATGACTTTGCTGATAATTGGGAGCAGGCTGATTGGTCTGTAGTTGCAAGGATCTGTTTTTGCACCTTTTTTGTGTAAAGCGGTAATGTTTGCTGATTTCCAGGATGCTGGCAGATGACCTTGAGCAAAAGAGAGGGTGAAAAGAACAGAGCGATGGTGAGATAGAGCGGCAGAGCAGGATTTTAGGACCCGTGGGCTGATGCCATCTGGTCCAGTTGCAGAATCAGAGTCAAGGTTAGACAAAAACTCCTCCACCTTGTCAGGAGAGAAGGACACAGAGTCCAGGAGCAGTTAGGTTCGACTGGGAAAGGTGGGAACAGAGAGAGATGGGTTTGGGACTAAAGATTTTGAGGCAAACACAGAGTTGAGGCATTCGGCTTTGTCACGTGCGATGTCAACTGTGTGGCCATTTGAGGTAAGGGAGGGGATGGAGGGGGAACAAACACCAGAAACGGATTTGACCAGACGCCACCAGGATTTGGAGGAAGGAGACAGGTTTGAGAGTTCATTTTTCAGTGTGGAGAGATAGTGCTTCCTGGCACTCCTGAGGGTAGACAAACATTTGTTCCGAGCTTGTGGAAGGAACTGAGATTGCCTTCAGTTGGATTAGCCTTCTGTTACATATTTATGTGAATGTATGTGAATTACCATTCAGGTCTTTGCTTATCCGTGTGTAGTATATTAAGTTGTTGTGTAGTTGTTGTGGTTGGAGGGTCAGGAGCCCTTCTGAGGGAGTGGCCGGAAACGGAAGTGACCGGAAACGGAAGAGAAAAAGACACGAGGAAAAAAGGACGAGTATTATTCTTCCTCGCCCCGCTCCGACCAAAAGGCGGGATCGACCTTGCGCTGCGTGGAAAAGCGGCGTTCCGAAGCCTGTCTGGCGAGAGGAATCACCGGGACGTGTACCTGCCAGGTGGAGACGTCAAGTGACGTGGGGCCGTGCATCGACCCCGCGTCTGGTATCGTTCGCGGCACCGTCTAAACAGACGCGTGCGGGTCGCACGTTGGGGCCTAACGCGCCTTGCAAGCGGCGTGGGGTTTGGCTTGCTCTACCGTACCCGCTCCGCATGGCCACGAGGGGCTGCAGCCACGGTGCCTGGTACGATACCTGCCCGGTGGAGAAACGTCCACCCGGGGTTCGTTCAACCGCCCGAGTGCGGAGACGCCGACCAGTATCTTGGTCAGGAGGGGCCCAGAGACATTGTGAGGAGCAGAGACCGAAAGGGGGTGTGAGTACTCACCGGGACACACATATATAAGATGGCCATCTTACTCATAGGGAATTGATTGTGGCTGGGAAATATTGTTGATGGTTGTGTATTGTTGATTGCTCGGGGAAAATCTCCGTGGTTGTGTCATTGGAATTGTATGGTATCATTACCATTGGAAATATATCCTTGAACATCAGTTGTCTCCTGGGTGAAATTCATATGGATTGCGTGGCGAAAGCGCATATATAGTACAGCTTGCTGGCGGAGTTCCTCTCACGGTCCGGGGGTCACCGAGACCAGGTATTCACCGAGGGGACCACGTAACACTTCCAAGAGGCAAAGGCAAGTTGTTTCAGGGCAACTGCCTCACCACAAGATTCAGTGTACCATGGACGGGAGGAAGGGTGAGACAACTGAAGACGAGATGGGATAAATCTGTGCATGAGAGAGAGCAGTTTGCTTTGGAAGAATTCCCAGGAAGAATTGATGTCAGAGGCAGAGGAGATGGGAGACCAATCCAGACGATTGATGGCTGCTTGAAGACCGTCCCAGTCGGCCTGAGTGAAATGCCAGACTCGTCGACGCTGAGGAGGCTCTCTGAGAATGGCCAGAGAGATGTCCACTTTGACAAGCACATGATCAGAAGAACCGATTGGAGCAGAAGAAGAGCAGCAGACATTAGCAGGGAAGTTTGTCATAACCAAGTCTAGAAGAGAAGATACTCCATTGGCTGCGATCCGGGTCGGGAAATTGACAGATTGTGTCAATCCCATTGAGTCACAGAAGTCCTTTGCTGAAGTGCCATGACTGGTGAGAGAGGAACCCACACCCAACCAGCTGGCATGATGACAGTTGAAGTCACCACATATGAGGAAGAGAGAGTTGGGATGAGTGGATATAAGTTGGTCCATGTTGTCAGACAGTGAAATGTAAATGGAGTCATCACTGTTTGGAGGACGGTACAGAACACATATGAACAAAAGGTGGGAGCGGAGAGGAAGCCGTAGCCAGAGGTACTCCTGGGGGTGAGGAGGAGAGAGGGCAGTGCAAGGAGAGTGAGGAAGAGAGTTTTTGATAAAGATAGCCACCCCACCACCAGGACGAGGCTCAGGTCTATCATACCGGAGGAGGGAGTAACCAGGAAGAGATATTAAGGAATCAGAGACATCTTGAAGGAGGAAAGTTTCTGTTAAGCAGATCAAGTCTGGATTGTCAGAAGCAACCTGTATGGAGAGATCGGTCAGGTTTGAGCGAAGGCCCCGGATGTTTGAGGTCCATACCGTTAACGAAGAGAGAGGGGGAGCATCGGGTACAGGACAGGGGAGGGGAGGAGTAGGAT
Source organism: Myxine glutinosa (assembly GCF_964187855.1). Taxonomy (NCBI): domain Eukaryota; kingdom Metazoa; phylum Chordata; class Myxini; order Myxiniformes; family Myxinidae; genus Myxine; species Myxine glutinosa. The sequence goes on along the minus strand of NC_136265.1, from coordinate 203,607,573 downwards.
AAGATGAAGGATGAGAGGGGAGGTAGGAAGAGCAGTTGGTAGTGTGTCAGAGATTACAGAAGAGTTCCAAGAAAGGGAAGGATGAGGAGGATGAAAGGTTTGATGGTGAAGGGATGAGGCACAGTGAGGGGTTCTTTGAGGGGGGGCAGAGGAAAGTAGAAGGTTGGGGGGGGGGGGTGGAAGCATGAGATAGAAGGGAGACGAAGTGGGGAGGAGGCAGCTTTGAGGAGGAGGGGGGAGGAGGGAGAATTGGAGAGGAATGGTATGGGGGGAGATTCGACTCTCGACTCTGACATCGACTGGGCCAAATTTTTGCCCACTCCTCCATGCAGAATTCTTTCAGCTGTGCGATGTTTGAGGGATTTCTTGCCTGCACAGCTCGTTTCAAATCCCCCCACAACATCTCGATGGAATTTAGATCCGGGCTTTGACTTGGCCATTCCAGAATCCTCCATTTCTTTTTTTCAGCTATTCCTTGGTGGATTTACTGGTATGTTTAGGGTCATTGTCATGTTGCAAGTTCCACCTTCGGTTGAGCTTCAACTTTCCCACAGATGGCCTCACATTATCCTCAAGCACCCTCTGGTACAATGAAGAATTCATCGTGGATTCTATGAGGGTGAGCTTCCCAGGCCCTGATGCAGCAAAGCTGCCCCAAACCATAATATTTCCACCACCATGCTTTACATTTGGTATCAGGTTCTTGTGGTAAAATGCTGTCTTTGGTTTTCGCCAAACATGTCTTCTGGTACTGTGGCCAAATAGCTCTACCTTTGACTCATCTGTCCAGAGCACATTGTTCCAGAAGTGCTGGTTTTTGCCTTGTTGTTCATTGGCAAACTTTAGTCTTGCCCCTGATGTTCTTTCTGGACAGCAAAGGTTCCTCCTGGCACACCTCCCAAGTAGATCAAATTTGTGCAGCCTCTTTCTAATGGTAGACTCGTGCACTTTGACATCAACAGTGGCAAGAGCTACCTGTAGGTCCCGTGATGACATTCTGTGGTTCTTAGAGACTTCTTTCAGCATCTTGCGGTCTGCTCTTGGCCTGAACTTGCCGGGGCGGCCTGGCCTGAACAAGTTGGCAGTTGTTTGGAATCTTCTCCACTTGTAGATGATCTTCCAGACAGTCGAATGATTGATTTCAAATTGTTTGGAGATCTTTTAAAATCCCTTCCCAGACTCGTAGGCATCTATAACCTTATTTATGAAGGCCTCAGAGAGCTCTTTTGATCTCGGCATGGTGACGACGCAAACTTCAACAACAAAGAGCAAACCAAACTAAATGTCTGAGGTTTAAATAAGACAGGTTCCTCCAAGATCCTCTCTAACGATGTTCTAAGCATTTGCACCTGAGCTAGTGCACCTGATTATAATTTTAGGTATTTGAAGTAGTGATAAATGTAGGGGTGTACTTACTTTTTCCACATGCGAAATTTGCATTTATGTTTATTTAAATTATACAATGGACTACAAAATGTAAATGTTTCATGATATTTGTTATATTATATCACCTTTATCTCTCAATATTGTTGAAATGAAGATCAAATAGCTGTATGTTGAAATATGTTGAAAAAGTCAAAACTTTACATGGGGTGTACCTACTTTTTCACGTGACTGCATATATATTGTTGCGGTTTTGTAATAAAGGTTAATTTCCCCTCCTAGTTAGTTACACTACAACATGTAGCCTCGTTTAAGTTCAGTTATTTCTTAGTAAATGTAAGCGTAGACCTTTCCTGTGTTAGTTTTGCGTTGAGTAGGATAATGAAAATTAGGTGTCCTTATGGTGCTTTGGGTTGGTATTGGCGCCGAAATACCACGCGGCAGGCCTGAACAAGTCGACCGAGGCCGAAGGAAGGCGGAGGAGGAGCCATCGGTAAGCACGAGCTGCAAATCGGGGCTCGAGGGGAGTGACTTACCACTGCGGCAAAAGGCGGGGTTTGGAACATTCGAGTCGGGCTAGGGCGGTGCGACATAACCCTGCTCAGAGCCCCCCACCAGAGTTGAGATGAGAGAAGGTGAGCGTTCAAGTTGAGATGAGAGAAAGTGAGTCCTGGTTCAGTTCGGGGTTTTGAGATGAGTTGGAGTTCGGAGTTGAGAACGCGCGTGAGATTGCGTCGTATCGAGTCATACGGTATGAACTGAATAACCCCGTTGTACACGAACTTGCCCTGCTCCCCACGCTCTGCGCAGTATTAATCGTGCACTGTAAAGAGAGACCCGCGCCGGGCCACAGACGCGCGATATTTCCTACTGCCTGCCTTTGCCTGATACGTGCCGCGAGGATTTTCCCTCCTGCCTGCCTTCGCCGGGATACGTGCTGTGACCGGCAGAGGGCCACGCCGTGTGAGCTGTTCCTGGAGCGACCGAAGCTGGCGCGTTCGGCGCGCGAACATTCTTCCTCCATCTCCCCGTGTGTGTAAGTGGGCCCATTGTCTGGGGGATTAGTATAAGACTGCTTAAGTTCTGCCCTGTGTCCCTGTCCTTCTACCAATCATTGTAACTCGTGTAAATAAATTCTGTTATTTCTTCTGATTCGACCGTTTTGTCAATTCCATCATTGGCCTCGCATGGTACGAATTAGATCGCTCTAATCGGGTTCTATAGAAAGGTAACAGCCCGAGTCATGTGGTACGCATTCCGCTCGGGTGTACTCAATCACGCGTGGTTCATGCGAGACTCGATCCCTGCTTCCGCTGCGGCGTGGGTACTGAAGGTACGTGTGAAATTGTCCCAAAACCCTTTTCCACGTCTGCCCGGAAGTGGCGACTCGGTCTCGCGGTTTCGAAGACCCAAGGAGAAAAAGGGGCTTAATCTCCCCTTTGTAACGGGAACGGGCTTCGAAGATCTGCAACAATATATATATATATATATATACATATACATATATATATATACATATATATATATATATATATACATATACATATATATATATACATATATATATATATATATACATATATATATATACATATACATATATATATATACATATATATATATACATATACATATATATATATATACATATATATATATACATATATATATATATACATATACATATATACATATATACATATACATATATATATATACATATATATATATATATATATATATATATATATATATATATATATATATATATATATATATATATAATCGGGAGATTAAATCAGACGCGGACGTAGCTTCAGGACTTCGATCTTTAATTTGACAAGCTTTCGACCAACAAAGGTGTTCTGCTAAGTCTACAAAAACAGCAGTTATGTAGATCAGTCAAGTATGTCTCGTTAAATGTGTGTAAGATGTGTGATATGTGTAGAAAATGCATACAAAAGGAAGAGCCACGCCGAATCTCACTCACAGGCCCCAAGTTCAACGGAAGTGAAGCGCACCTTACAGTTACCGTTTGCGTTATAGTTCCGGTGCACGTGCATATACAAATATAGAGATACATACATACATAAACACACAAGCATATATTCATGTACCATTTATATTCATATAATATATTTATATATTTATATAAATGACATATAAAGGTAGAATGGGTGAATGAATGAATGAATGAATGAATGAACTAGAACGGGCACTCGGTAGAGCGCATACCTTCGCCGCAGCTACTGTTCTGTACTTGGCATGGGAGTGTAGGGAACAGAACAGTGAACAGTTTGGTGCTGATTTCATGCAAATCGGATAAGAATTGACCGAGTTATGACAAAAAACGCACATTTTGCAAGGTCGTGACCCCCCTGACCTTTGACCCCCAACCGCTAACAAGGGTAATGTCTTCACTTGGTCATGTCGTATATCACAAGATCGGGCATTGAATTCTGAACATTTTGGCATTAGTTGCATGCCAATTGGATAAAAATTGACCGCGCTATGGTAAAAATACGATTTTGACCTTTTCGTGACCTTGACCTTGACCTTTGACCCGATTGCTCCCAAAATCTAATCAAATGTGTCCCGTATAATAACCAATCATCCCACCAAATTTCATGCAATTCGGTTGAATACTTTTTGAGTTATGCGAATAACATACACACACACACACACACACAGACATACAAATAAATACACAGCGATCAAAACATAACCTTCCGCTTTTGCGAAGGTAATGAATGAATGAAGGAAGGAAGGAAGGAAGGAAAGAATGAATGAATGAATGAATGGGTTACGGTTAACAATTTGATTGGGTTGATGTAGGAACATGCTTTAATCATCAAAATTTATGCCATGAGGGATTTTTGTCCGAAGTTTGTGTTTCCAAAAGGACTCACGTTTCAGAATCGTGGTGTGTGATCGATTTGTGATTGATTCAATGGCAAAGATTTGAATGTCATTTATCGAGTGATCCGGTTGATTAAAGTGTATCGTGTAAGGTAGAGATTTGCCCTGACTGGTGTGGAAGTTATTGATTTCTGACCGGGTGTTATTAAATCGTGTGTAGAGTGTATTCTCAGTTTTTCCAACATGTTGTTTGGTGCCCTTTTGGCAAGTGATTAGGTATATGACCCATGTAGATTTGCAGTTCATATAGGAGGTGATGGGGAATTTTTGTCCAGTGCTAGAACTACAAAATATGTTTCCTTCTAGTAAATGCTTGTGAATAATACATTTGTTTGCTGTGCATTTATAGAAGCCGGGGATCCTAGTTTCTTTGTTGTGGGGCTGTGGGTGCCTTGCTTTTACCAAGAGGTCCCTGAGTGTCCGACCACGTCAAAATGATGTTCGTGGAGGTTGAGGAAATGTGGTGCCGAGTGTTTCTGATTGATGGAGGAGAGGAAGGGCCTTATTCAGAATACTTGGCAATTGGGATGAGGTAGCAGAGTAGGTGGTTACCAGTGGGACACGGTTAGTTGCAGGTTTGGGTTTGTAAGTCAGAAGGTCTGCTCTCGGTATGCGTTTTGCTCGGTTTATTGCTTCTTTCACAGAGTGAGGGTCATAGTTTCTTGCAATGAAGTGTGTTTCTAATTGGCAGAGAGAAGTTTCTTCTGCCATTTTTGTTGAGCAAATGCGTCTTACTCTGAGTGCTTGACTGTATGGTATGCTTACAATTGTATGTTTAGGATGAGATGAAGAAGGGAGAAGGTAAGAGTGAGTGTCTGTTGATTTGGTGTATAGTTCTGTTTCGAGTCTGTTATTTTGAAGCGTGAGTGATGTGTCTAGAAAGTGAACTTCGGACTGTGAGCTGTCGAATGTAAACTTGATGGTCGGATGAATCAAATTTAATTCATTTTGGAATTGTGTGAGACTACGGGGGGATTTTGACCAGATGAACTGGATGTCATCTATATAACGTACCCAGGATTTTTCCAAGATGCCGTGATAAGGTTGTGCATTGATCTTGGCCTCTATCATTCCCATGAAGATGTTAGCGTATGACGGTGCAACAGGAGTACCCATAGCGGTACCTTGAGTTTATTTTATATATATATATATATACTAGCTTGGCTCGGCTTGCGGTGCTCGCCTCACTACACGTCATTACTGAGGAACGGGCTTGTTTTAGCTGAGGATAATGACTGTACCTGAGTTGCTGTGTTGTCATGATTTACACCAATCATAATACAAACAATTATTTTGCACAAATTTATTTGTAGTGTTTGTGATATTACATTTTACTAGCAACGGCACCCGCCCTACCGGCGGGGCTTCAATTGGGAAGCCGAAATGAAAAGGCAAAATATCAGAAATTAAAGGCAGAATTTTTTTATTTTAAACGATTCATATAAACATCCGTCAAATCATATCACACATAAATCATCAAAATCAAAACAGTATCTTTAGAATTTCAATAAAAGCCATATCACTGTGAATTGTGATTGTGTTTTATTGTGATGTTTGTGCGGCGACGGGCGGTGTGCACAAAGGGCAGGGACTTAATCAACGCGAGCTGATGACTCGCGCTTACTGGGAATTCCTCGTTCGTGGGACACTGTCTCAAGCCCCAGTCCCCATCACGGATGGGGCTCAGCGGTTTACCCGAGCATGACGGCGAAGGGCAAGGCACACACTGGCCCGTCCAGTGTAGCGCGTGTGCGGCCCCGGACATCGAAGGGCATTAAACGTTCATTAAACATTAAACGTTCATTAAAGGATTACGAAACTAAAAACATTACGAAATTACGTTCACACCGTCACATCAAACACTACCGTGAACACATACATCGTCACAACATCGTCACAATGAGAACGTCGTCACAATGAACGTTATGCGAACGCGAATGTTATGCGGGAGTCCAAACCTGAGAATGCTGGAGACCAAAGCTGAAATTGGGAAAACTAAATAGCCTATTTTACTCCCTGGGGTCCCAGGATTACCCACCCAAAATATCTTTGCGATCGGTTCAGCAGTTTTTACGGTGCCTTCGAACAGACAGATGGACATTTGGTGAATTATAGTGAGATAAGCAATTTAGGTTGAAGATTTAGGTTGAAAAAAAAAAAATTCAAAAAACAACCCCTCAGCACATACATAGGGGGGGGGGAGGGAGGGGATGGTGGGGGGGGGGAGGGAGGGGATGGTGGGGGGCGGTAGGGGGGATAGTGGGGGGGGGGAGGTGCAGACTGGAAGTTTGGAATGATTACACCTCACCACCACATCATTTAAAACACCTCACCACCAAGTAATTCAAAACACCTCACCGCACGTAATTCAAAACACTTCACCACCACGTAATTTAAAACACCTCATCACCACGTAATTCAAAAGACCTCACCACCACGTAATTGAAAACACCTCACCACCACGTAATTCAAAACACCTCACCGCACGTAATTCAAAACACTTCACCACCACGTAATTCAAAACACCTCACCACCATGTAATTCAAAACACCTCACCACCACATAATTAAAAACACCTCACCACCACGTAATTCAAAACACTTCACCACCACGTAATTTAAATCACCTCACCACCACGTAATTTACATCACCACCACGTAATTTACATCACCTCACCACCACGTAATTCAAAACACCTCACCACCAAGTAATTCAAAACACCTCACCACCAACTAATTAAAAACGCCTCACCACCACATAATTAAAAACACCTCACCACCAAGTAAATGAAAACACCTCACCACCGCGTAATTCAAAACTACCACCACGTTAATAAAAACACTTCACAACCACGGAAACAAAAGTTTCAGGGAGTAGTTCAGTGACAACACAGACACTTCCCAGACATGTAGATATATAGATAAATGACAGTACCTGAGTTGCTGTTTTGTCATGGTTTACACGAATCATAATTCAAACAATTATTTTGCACAAATGTATTTGTAATATACGTGATATTACGTTTGTATAAACAATTGAAGTTGAAGACTTAAGTTGAAAAAAAAATAATTCAAAAACAATAATATATATATTGGAAAAAAATTCAAAAAAAATACCCTGAGGACATACACACGGGAGAGATAGGTGCATACCAGAAGTTTGGTAGGATTTCACAAAAGGTTGAGGGAGGAGTTCAGTGACAACACAGACACTGCACATATATATTGTTGCGGATCTCCAAACGTCGGCCATCCCCTTACCAAGGGGGGATGAATCCCCTTGTCTTTTATCTAGCCGACGCGATCCGGGGCTATCACGTTCCTTCCGGTCAGCGCTGAATAGGGTGGTAGGTCGAATTAGTCCTATTACCTAATTACCAGCGCCTCCCAGGAAGCGAGGAAATAACCCCGCCCGAACCACGGTTTTAGTGGTCACGCCGAGCGATAGCAAGCCACGATTCGGGCCGTTAACAGGTACTAAACCCGATTTGAGCGGTTGTGATCGTGCCACGCTTACCCAATTGAGAAATCACTAAAACCGTCGAATTAAGAGGAAACAGGAATAACAAGGAATTTATTACACTTTGTACAATGGAGAGGAAGAAGCAATGTACAGTGAAGAAGAAGAAGAAGAAGAAGAAGCAGATACACAGGGCAGCCTTATATGGTCTTAACTTATCCCTGGACACGGGCCCGTTCACACTCAGACTCACATGGGGGTTGTAGATGGTCGGGTTGAGGGTCCACAGATGGCGTCCACAGCTCGCTCCGGTCCCCGACTCGTACAACGAAGAAGATGGTAGACGGCAGGCAAGCTCTCCACGTGTCATTGGCGTGGATCGGACAATTATATGGGGAAAGGTGAGCTAGGCTGGGCGGTTATTTCACGGCTTAGCCGCGTACGTAATAAACGAACCGGCTGGTGGTTATACTGGCGGTCTCAGCAAGCTCAAAGCCAAATCCTCAACGAGTCCTTCCACCAATGCCAAACGTGACAATCCTTTCACAAAGCGCTTATGCTCTCCAGTCCTGGACAGTCCTTTTCCACGAGAGTCCTCTGCAATGATTGCCGCTGCGTCAGTCCTTTTCCAACATGCACATAAGTCCTTATCACACGAGTCCTGTGGAAGGGCTTTGCATGCGCGATTATATAGCACCGCCCAGCGAACCCTCTGGAATTTGCCAGACACGTTCTCACCCCGCCCCTTAAGCCATGCCCACTGAGCCCTGGTTGGTTGTTGGGGTCTTACCAGCTCCGCCCTTGACGTCTGCTTGATGTGGCCACACCCCCAACCTCACGCTCCGCCCATTTTCCAGGCCTTACCTCGTGGCATTTGGCTGGTTTCAGCATCTGAATGCAAGGGGCAATGGGGTGCAGACTGGATGGGCGCAATGGGGAATGGGGTGCAGACTGGATGGTGCGCAATGAGGTCGATTGTAGGTTGGGCTGTAAAATGAATGGGGCCTACTCTTATTTATTTATTTTACACAACGCAGGTATCACTATTGGAAATGGCCTTATCTCACATATACTATGACATAACTAACGTTCTATGGTGGCCTACGTGTTGCATGTGGACTAACTATGGGGGCAAAACCTTTCACCTTTATTAATCAATATGTACACTTTCTCAGAACCGCAACACTGCACCCCTCCTTCGCCAGGCTCGAAGTGATATAATTATATTCTCCTCATTTATATAAAATTATATCTGCACATTTATATAACATTTATATAATTATATCTGCACCCCTCCTTCAATATATCACTTCGAAGTTTCAGTGCTACATGAACTATGGACCTAAACTCATCATCATCTGGTTTGAAAATAGGAATAGTTTCTTGGACAGGCTCAGTTACTGTCTCTGACACAGGTACATGATAGAATATTGTTGGAACTAAGAGGGTTTGTCTTTCGGATGGTATTGCATTGCGCATGACTACAAATTCATAACTGTTACTAACAAACCTCACTAAAGTATCTTTGAAAGTTGTAATCCTGCTAAGAAACGACAATGGTATTTCGCAGTTTGCCTCGCTGGAAAGATCTTTGTATCTTTCAAGCACAGAGGAAAGTTCAAGAACATGACCTTTCACAGCAGAATGTTTCAGTTCTTGACAGAGCCAAACTATGGCCAAGTCAGTCGATTTGTTATCACTTTTGGCTCTATTAGCATCTCCATAGAATTTATTCAGGCAGTTTGAATGATAACATCCTTCAGCTGCAAGCAAGTCATTTGTATCTGCAATGCGTACAAATACCTCATGAACATATTTTGCATTATTATATATGTTTGAACTCATATTCATAGTAGATACGTTACTCGTTGTCTTCTTGCTTTTCGGGTCTTGACAGAAAATGCATAACTTCCAGTCCATTTTGTTACAACAGCTGCGCAAGTATCGTTCTGGTCTACCTTCATCAGTAGGCCGACTGTTCATTACACGCTGTTCATTGGATAGTTTAGCATTAATATTGTTCTTGTGTGTGTACTTTGAATAACACACTCTGTGCCACTTGAGTTCTGGCGCAGGTTCTGAATTTTCTGCGAAGAGCGATGTCAGCCTGTCAACGGCAGCCCTATAGTCATCATTCCGTAGCTTCTTCCTCATCTCCGTTGCTTCTTTTACGGTAGTTAAGCCCCGTTTGGTCTGGTTAAACGGCTCATCTTCAGCTCGACCACTCAGCTGACATATGATACACAGCTCAAAGGATACCTCTATCTGGCCCTTCAGGATTATAACTGGTTCCATAGTAATTCACCTTTGGAGAAAAAAAGAAGAAGCCAGAATTTAGAAGCCAGAAAAACCATTTCACTAGTGCATTGACATACCAAAACTGGTAGGGGTTAAACCCATATGGTAATGCATGAAAAGTCCAACCGTTACGGAGATATTCTCTTCAGAAGCAAACATTTCTTTCACATTTTCCATTAAATTCAAATCTTTAACATGCAATGTATGGCTTAATATGATAGATATTGGAAAATCTTTTTTGTGACTTTGGAATATTGGAAGCTTGCAGCTTTTTTGTGACCATTGTATTGAATATTAAAAATAAAACAATTTCTGTGAAAACTTGAATTTTGCACTTATTGACCTTTGACCTTAATTAATGACCTAATTAGGCAAGTTTGGGAAACACAAACAAGATATTCATATTCAGCACAAAATTCCCTTTAAGAAAAACCTATTTGTTTGCTTTTCCTCAAAAATGCCTCATGCAATCACATTTGCTGGAAATTGAACCAGTCTATAAAAATGTGATATCACAAACACAACAAATAAATTTGTGCAAAATAATTGTTTGTATTATGATTGGTGTAAATCATGACAACACAGCAACTCAGGTACAGTCATTATCCTCAGCTAAAATAAGCCCGTTGCTCAGTAACGACGCATGGTGAGGCGAGCGCGAGCCGACCCAAGCTAATATATATATATTCCATTCTAAAACCATTCTAAAAAAACCTGGTCTAAACCCTGACACCCTAAACAACTTCAGACCCATCTCCAACCTACCCTTTCTGTCAAAAGTTTTGGAACGCGCTGTAGCCACTCAACTCAAACATCATCTCTCTGCCAATAACTTGTATGAAACATTCCAAGCCGGATTCCGCTCCAACCACAGTACTGAAACTGCTCTCCTCAAAATCACCAACGACCTTCTCCTCTCCTCTGACGCTGGCAACCTCAACATTCTCGTCCTCCTCGACCTCAGCGCTGCCTTTGACACCATCGATCACACTATCCTCCTCACCCGACTTGAATCCACCTTTAACGTCACCGGCACTGCCCTCTCTTGGATTAAATCATACCTCTCTGACAGATGCCAGTTCATCTCCATCAATAACTGCAAATCCCCCACTGCTCCCCTCCCCCAAGGTGTCCCCCAAGGTTCAGTTCTTGGCCCCCTCCTCTTCATCCTTTACCTGTCCCCGCTCGGTCACTTAATCCGCCGTCATGGTCTCCAATTCCACTGCTTCGCCGATGACATCCAGCTTTTCATCTCCACCAAGTCCGTCTCCACCGACACCCACTCTATCCTGACAAACTGCATCACTGAAATAAAATCCTGGCTTCAAATCAACTTCCTCAAGCTTAACTGTGATAAATCTGAAATAATCATCATTGGCCCAAAAACGCTCACAAAATCCACCCATAACTTTGCCCTCAACATCGACGGTATCCCAGTATCGACCTCCCCTCACATCCGGAATCTTGGCGTCATCTTTGACCAAACCCTTTCCTTCGACAAATACACTAAACAGATCACAAAGTCAGCCTTCTTTCACCTGAAAAACATTGCCCGTCTCCGCTCATCCCTCTCCTCCACGGCTGCAGAAACCCTCATCCACGCCTTCATCACCTCCCGTCTGGACTACTGCAATAGCCTCCTCTATGGTTCACCCTCAAAAATCACCAATAAACTCCAACACATTCAGAACTCCGCTGCCCGTCTACTCACTCATTCCCGGACCCGTGACCACATCACCCCCGTCCTTTACAAGCTTCACTGGCTCCCCATCCCCCAGAGAATCCAGTACAAAATCCTCCTCTTGACATACAAAGCCCTCCATAACCTGGCCCCATCCTACCTGGCTGACCTCCTCTCCAGACACACTCCCACCCGCAACCTCCGCTCTGCTGGTACCAACCTCCTGACCCCCTCCATCCGGACCAAATTCAGATCCTGGGGGGACAGGGCCTTCTCCATCGCTGCTCCCACCCTCTGGAACTCACTACCTCACACCATCAGAGACTCCTCCTCACTCACCACATTCAAAACATCACTAAAGACCCACCTGTTCAACGCTGCATTCTACATTCAACCCACAGCATTTAACCCCTGACTATCTCTTCTCCTTCTCCCTCCTTTTGCTTTAAATATTTCCCTATTGATTCTTGTCTTGTCTTTTTGATTCTTGTCTTATATATATGCCGTATATCGCTGCTGTTTGTTTTCTTGATTCTTGTCTTTTTGCAATTGTTGTTTTCATGTATTGTTATGCATTATGTTTTCCACTCTGTCAAAGCGCCTTTGGGCTTCTGGAAAAGCGCTATACAAAATAAATGAATTATAATTATTATTATTATTATTATATATATATATATATATATATATATATATATATATATATATATATATATATATATTGTTGCGGATATGGGATTTGGCCTCCATATCCGCTTGTAAATATTCCCCTATTTCCCCAATACTCCCCAACTATCCCCAATCCCCCATTCCCTAGTCCCATTGTCTGTAAACAACACTCTGTAGAACCGACCTTCCCCTTTTTCCCCCATTAAATGTCGTGCCCAGGTCCACCGCATCTCACGTAGACAACTTTCGGACATCTTGCTAGTTATTCTTAGTCTATGTCAGTTAAGGACTCGTTTCCATTAATTCTGACTCTTCGTTGCACCAGAATGTGATTGTATGGCACCAGTAGTGAGTTTAGGACCTCCCCATACCTCCTCCCATCTTCCTCATGAAACAACAACAACAACAACAACAACAACTACAACAACAGCGCGCAGGGAGTGTGCGTCCTCACTCCGGCTTGGTTAGCCGCCATTGCCCACGTGCTCCGACGGGGTTACCACGAAGGGGCTGACTGTCGGCCCCTCGTCAAGGGCGGAGCCCGGTAACCCCCCGCACCCAATAAGAAGCAACGGGCCGATTCCATCTGGGGCGGAGCTAACGAGCCGAGGGCGTGTCACTCCCCGCCGGATATACGCAGCCACTTACCGGACGTGACGTGAGATGCGCCCCGAGCTTGAAGTGAAGAGAACCAGTCGCCACCTCCGAGCGCTGAGAGACCTCCCGCATCTCTGGACCGGACCGGGTCGATTCTGTCCCTGAGCACAAGGTGCACCTTGTGCTGACCACCGACTACCTGCCCTTCCTTGCCATCAATCCCGGTGTGAGTCAGTCTTGTCCTGTTTATCTGTGGTCTGTCGGGGTTACTATAAGACCGTGATTAAGTGCCTACCTTCCTATGCTGTCCCTCTTGTCCTTGTAATCTCAACCTTCCAAAATATTATAACCTCCTCCGGAGGTCTTGAGAACTGTACCCCTGGTGTCGTGTCATTTAACCCAGCCGTTGTGTCCTTTCCTCAATTGATTTAGCGTAGCGTGACTCGGCCAACGTTCGAGTATAATCGGGTAAACTGTGCAGACGCGGTCATACCAAACCGCTCGGTAAACCAACATCCACAACCGCCTCTGTAACAATATATATATATATATATATATGTATATGTATATGTATATATGTATATGTATATGTATATGTATATATATATATATATATATATATATATATATATATATATATATAAATATATATATATATATATATATATATATATATATATATATATGTTGGGCAACAACTCCTTGATCGATCGTAACAGAAGTTCAACAACAGTTTGAGATTGAGAATGACGAAACTTTATTAAAATACCACTTATACAGATCTGGAGGAGACTGAGACGTCTACAGCACGAACCAGCTTCATGCCACGTACAGCCTTCCTGAAAATGCATTGATTCACAGTCCGCTTAAATAGGGACACGTTTATCAGAAAATCTCCGAGAGAACAAAGGAACTGGCGAGAGTTCCTCCCACCGTTATCCCTAGCCCCCACCGTCATCCGTTCTTTCATCTTGGGGGAGTGGAGCACGCACCGTTAGGATCCGGACCAGATGTGTTTTCAGGGCTCCGAGGTGACAGAAAATGTAACTCACTGAAAGGAGAATTGCATTCTTGGTTCCGATTAGACCGTAAAGTAAATGAGGTTGTTCTGATGAGTCCCAGGTGTTAAAGGCACCTTCAGTTCACATTTCTCATTTAAACATAAATTCAAAGCATATTTATTGTAACTCAAGCGCCGCGGCGATTATACGAAATATAATTAATGTTTTGGCCGTTTATCAAAGGTTATATGTCTGCGGTCCGAGCATCCTACATAAAGCTACACATTCCACGCGCATATAAGCGTTCTCCTGCCCGCGGCTCGAGGCGCCGTCTGCGGATCGAAGGGAGAAAGTTTATGACCAGGCTTATCTAGCCTCGAAAGGGCACACGTATACAACGCCCGCTTGTCCAGCACGAATGCATCGAGTACTTTCTCATTTTAACCTATAACAAAGCGAAAAAACCCTTTATTAACTTATGAAATAGCATTTTAAAACAACATTTAAATCATAACATATTAGTCGACCGACGTCTATAACAGAACATTAAACAATAACAAATCTACGACCTGACATTCCTTCCTCTTGTCTCGTCGAGACAAAGTATCTCAAGAGACAACGTGCCACATCGGGCTTTATTGAAAGACAATCGTGTAATGCGGGTATCTCCCAAGGGCATACCGTGCGCACATAGCGCCTCGCCCGTGCATTTGGGGAACGTGTTGTGTGGTGCGTGCTTGGAGCCTGAGGGCTCAGAACATGAAAGTCCATTAACGTTTCGGATCCACAACGAAGGCGTCTGGTCCAGATGAGGTTCTGCCCCGCCAGGGGGCCACCACCTCCCCTGCGGAACTTGCTCCCCCCACCCTTTGCAGATGCGGTCCTTGCAGATCTTCGAAGTTAATCAACGATCATGCCCATGAGATCTCTCACGTGCTGCTGTTCTGGGGAATACATAATGTCGTCAGTATCTTGTGTCTCATTTTCCTGGTCAGGGTACAGAGCGTAAAAATCCGATTCACTTGAAGCATTTGAACTTAAAACATATGAAGCAAAGAGAGGGACTTCCTTTATGTCAAAGTCTCCCATGGGCGCCTGGTCGGCTTGCGGGTCTAGGATATCCACGTCGGGTCCCTCGACTGCCAGACCCAGCGTCGCAATCAGATCCATAGTTGGGTCGGAAGGGGGTGTACAGCTGTCAGCTTGTAATACATAAGAGGCGTTAGCCAGTACTCGCAAGGGGTTTACAGCACAAGTATCACAGTCATCACAGACATCATTACAGGCAGCAGCCAGTTCCCACATGGGATTAACACAAGTATCACAGTCACCACAAAATTCAATACAATTTTCTGGAGCGCTGGTCACAACTGCCTTGTTGAAGGGCCCATTCAGGTCGACGGCCTTTGTGGTCAGAACCATAGTCGTGGTCGGCGGCTTCTTCACTTTCCATCCTGTAAAATACTTTCTCATACAAAGGAGGACTAGAGATTTCATTAGTGCCCCCCAAATTACTACCCCGATTATCACGGCCAGTGCGGTCAATAACCACTTCACTATGGTGCCCGTCCATCCCCGGAACCAGTCAGTGAGCCAGCTAAATTTATAAGAGTTCTCACGCGCGATCCGATCGATCATCAGGGCGTGGCTAGTTTCCCTTAGTCTCACTATTGCGGCTGACACTCCTTCAGTTGGATCAGGTATGTAAGTGCAACATTTTCCCTCTATTATTCCGCATACCCCTCCTTTCTCTGCCAGGAGCATGTCCAAAGCCACCCGATTCTGCATCACCATTGTACGCATGTGAATTACCGTGTCCAATAGTACATCATGAGCCGTAGCGGTGTCGTTTGCCACCTTTTCTAGGGCCAAAGCCAATTTGTCTATCCGGAAGCTGTTCATGGCTGTGCCCGCACCTGGGAAGAAGAAACCTAACACCTTTTCCCATAGGCTCCCGTGTAGTTTGGTGGTTCCATCTTCGTTCATGACTGACCTCTTATAACGCCTGTCCAAGGACTTTGGGTCTAGCTCATCCAGTATCTCAACGTCGGGAAGGACTGAACCCAGATAACATGTGCCCCCCCAATTATTTGGTAAATAGGGGTAAGCCTTGTCGCCGCATATAAACATTGTCCCATGGGGTGGGACCAGGTGGGTGGATAAGCACTGGAGTCCCTTTACCACCCCATTAATTCTACTAACCCCCCTAGAGAATGTTATAGCCGTTATGTTGTGGTTGTGTTTATCTTGCAGTACTATTCGTAATGTAATCCCCGAGCTCCCTTGTCCCAGCTTCCCGGGGAGAGTGTAGGCGCATTCTGATTCTCCCATACGCAAGTGGCCGGAACCCTGGAGGCAGACCGTCCCTTTCTGTGGTTTGACCCAGACGGGGGCAGGCCTCTCGGCCACATGGGCAATCATTGACGGGCGATAATTAAATTGTCGATTGCAACTCTTGCCGTTGTCAACCCCTTCTCTTTCCAGCGTGGTGACTAAACATGGGGAATCGATAGGTTGTGAGCAGAGGTCATTGAGGGACAAAGGTAGCACTATCATGTGTATTCCTGTGGTGCCTGCTTGGGGAAAGTGCATGCACGACCAGCAGTGTGTCCTATTTTGAATTGTTGCCACCTCCCTGGCCACTTTCCAATATGTGTTTTCACCCTTCTTTGGGGCCTTATCCTGGGGTTGCGGCGTGAGTATGTATTCGTTGCATCATATGTAGTTCTTTTCGCCACCGGCCGCGCCAGGGGTCCAGACGCTGCACCGGACCTGCATAGTCATGTCTTTCTCTAGGCGTGTGCGTGTTTGTAGCTTAAAATCAGGGGTTCCCCATTGGTATCCTGGTTGGGCCAAGGTCTTAATGCTAGCTTGCCCGTCTTCCCGGAACTCTCGTATCTTTCGTAGTACAATGCCAACGCGTCCAGGCCCTGCCGACAGTGCTAGCCATCTTACGGCTACCCAATTTTTGTACAGGGTTTTCTGTTCGAAACATGGTAGTGATACTCTTTGTCCCCATGTTACGGTGAGGTGTCGGGTTCCGTTTTCGCATCTATTGGGATCGGAGCTTCCCCTAGCTGCTGTTACTATCAATAGTATCGTGCCTATGATTAGGCCCATCCTTACTGTGGTTGTTGTGGTGTAGTGTCTGGTGCTTGTATGGCCAACTTACAGTGCGTGGCGTGGATCCACGAGGTCTTGCCCTCGCAAAAGACTGCCGTTGGTGTAGTCAGCAACACCTGGACTGGTCCCTTCCACCTTGGTTCCAAGGCGTTCTTGCAGGTGAAGTGCTCCACGAACACCTGGTCTTTTTCCTCTGGTGGAACACCTGGTCACCAATTTCCTAATCCACTTTTTCCAAGTGGATCCAATTTTATCCAATATTCGATTTTAAATTCAATCCAATTTTCTCTAATCCTTCTCTCAGCATCCCATTTGCCTGTTTCCTACATCAATAATGAATAAAAATAAAAATAAACGACAATTATTTCAGCTAGAGTTTGGACTAGAATTACCACAAACAAACCACCATTAACCTCCATTAACACAAACAAACCACCATTAACCTCCATGAACCTCCCCCTATTATTTATTTATTTTCGCGAATAAACAAATAATAGAAATAACCTGGTCTAATTCCAATTCCAATTCTGGTCAGTTCTGGTGTCTGGTCACACACAATGTTTTTCTCACCCACTGTGATTCGCTCAAAATAGATTCTCACTGTTGTTATGTCTGAAATTCATCTCATGAAAACCCATTCAAGAGTCCGGTGTAACAAACAGACAAACACCTAGACACGCCGAAGACCCCAGGGTACCCATCAAACTAGCTTGTCCCCAGATCAACAAAACAAAATTTGTAACTTACTCAATTTTTTTCTTTTCAATTGTCATCCCAATTGTCATTCCCTGTGCAAATTAGAACACTCCGGACTATGTCAACAACTGAACTTCCAAGACAACAACGATAACACACACCACCTGTCATTCACAGTAGACAACTGCATCTCCTTTCTCTCATTCAGCCAAAGCGAAATTGATGACATCTACAACGGCTCAATCACCACAACCCACTCTTTTGACAAATACACTAAACAGATCATAAAGACAGCCTTCTTTCACCTTAAACACATCGCCCGTCTCCGTCCATCCCTCTCCTCCATGGCTGCAGAAACCCTCATCCACGCTTTCATCACCTCCTTCCATCTGCACCGCCTCTTACACTTAAACAGATCACAATTACTCACTCATACACTGTTGCATCATCGAAGCTGACTACTCCCTTCTGAGACCTGCGCTTTCCGATGTTTAATCCACTAATCTGCCACGTCCTCCACTTCCGGCAACTCTCCCTCGGCGAGCTTACACTGCCATATTTCCATTACCTATAGCTTATTTATGCTATATTTCACACCTTATGTATCTAAATTTACTTCCAACTTTGATCTCGTTTGGTCCAGTCAAAAGTAGACTTTTATCAACGCATTCACCATGCCGGATGACATCATGAAATCCCAGTAGGTTGTTCTTCAATCCCAACCATCATGTGATTGTCGACGTCTCCATTTATTTCGTTCCTCATGGATTTGGTGTTTTATGGCCTTTACCTCCTACCCAATCACACTGCACATCATTCCCCGTCCTTGATGGATATATTTGCTAGCAGTCAGTATTTACAATTCTACATCCAGATGAGCACAGCATCCCATTTTTGCATCCAAAAACATCCCCAAAACCCCTGAAACAAACCCCTGGACTCCTTGCAGGCTGGACCAAAACCCCTGGACGAGGTTGTATCCCAGTACTGACTCTGCTGTCTTCTTGCAAATCACTTCAACTCCATGAATTTTACATGTTTCGTGAACAGAACAAAACACTCTGTAATCATCAGATTGAAACTGCCCCAAACCCGTCCATATAAACTCCATTGTTGTCCTGTCCATCTCTCTGTGTTACATCTACCTTTCCCTGATTCATTGACCTTATATCCCATCCCAGGTCCAAATTTTGTGACTATTTGAGAAGCCCAGAGTTCGATTTTCAGTTCTGGCAACCTCAGCGACTGAATTTCCTTGTGGGTTTGATCCATTCCCATGAGTACCTGGGCCCAACTCGGCCCAAGGTACACAGTACTTGCTTCCATGGAACAATGATGCCTGAGCACTCAATTAGCCCTCCATAGTATCACAGACTTACAATCAGACAGACAGACAGCCAAATAACAGAGGCGTGTCACCAGCCTCAGCACAGGACATCACCTCTCCAGACAGGCACAATATAATCCACAGTATCGAAATGCCAACTTCTATCCGGAGCCTCGGAAAGCCAAAAGTCGGGCATCAAGCTCCATGCATGCGTGCTCCACCATGCAACCCGATCAGTACTTGGTGCGCCCCCTATAATCAGCAAGTTATAATAACCACAATATACCTAGGCACCCACCTCTTGATACCACAACTTAATCCATGTTACTTGCATCTCTTTGCATCTTCCCAATTGTCCTGCATTTAACATGACTATCCCCAGAGCTCGATCAAACACGTCACTGTACTCAACTCGGTTAAATTAAATTCAAAGCGTACTGTACCTGACGCTTCCGGTCGGCACCGGAAATCTGTTTATTTCTTGAGTCCCCTGAATCGAGACGTCAACGACAATTACAACAACAAAAAGCAGAACTCGATATTCTCTGTTCACTAATTACGTACATGATTTCAGTTATAACCAACAGTATATGTCCTTTCTTTCCAGATTTAAGTTCTATATCCTGCCGTTAAAGCAACACCCAGTAGACTGACAGCCTGTCGTTCTTCCAAGGTTAGTGAATTATCTCCGACCTCTTTCCCTTGCAAATCTCGAACAAAGGTCAAATGAACTTTAAAAGGTCAAACTTCAAACGGAGAAAGGTGGTACAAACGTCGAATTGGGGTAACCAGCGCTTTCATCCCACAAATAATACAAGTCCGGCGACATTCCCGTCCTTGCAAGAACTCCACATCCGGACAGACAAACGACCATTATTGAGGCTCCACATCGCAAAATGCCAGCATCCTACGAATCAAACAACCGTCACAATCCGCCCAGGAACTTCCGTGGGAGACATGCTCTACAATGCAGCACCCTCTCTACCTGGTGCACACCTTTCGCACGTCCCTCCTCGTTCGCACACTTCATCAACACACCTCCTCGCGCCCACACAACTGCACTCTCCTGCGCGCACACACAACTGTAGTCCCAGTGCCCACCCAGAGTGCCCAATCTGCGACCCACAATCTTCTCGGGGCACACACCTCCTCCTTAAAATCCATGCCTCATCCTGAAATATAATCCTGAAATATCCTGGAAAAAATATATATATATCCTGAAATATAACTCCACAGACAGACAAACACAACCACAACCTCCGCTCTCCCTTCAGATCAAAGGTGTGTATTTCTTTCTCTGACCGCATTTCACACCATTACATAATTTCACACCAGCAATACACAATATAATCGTTAATCGCATAATTCCTGCCATTAAATTCAAGAAACCCTTTGCCAACCATTCACGGACCTCCCACCGTGCGGGGCACATCCCTTTTGAGTAGGCAGGTTATCACCTGCACTCTGAGCAAATCCCATGCTCCGAACCCAATTCAACAAACTCAAAACCCCTGCTCTTATTTCCCATCCAACCACAACTACAACAACAACTGCCCAAAACCGAGAGCCCCCCATACAGCGCACACGTGACTCGCGGCTCGCTCGGCTCCTGCCCGAACGCACAATAACTCTACCCAAACTTCCACGGAGCCGCACGGCGGAAACCACAGGTTCGTACCACACTTTAATTAAACGAACATCGCCAGGATCCTCGGATAGACGCTAAAATTCACAATACACACGACAAAAATCCGATTTAAATTCAGAGATCGCCGATCGACCTGGCACAACCAACTCAACGCGGCGACGCCACGCCGTTCTATTCGCGTTCACGGCGGGGTTTACCTCACGTTGGGACATGAGTCCTTTCAAATGAGTTTGGCACCTGTCAAACAGTCAGCTGTCAAAACATTGAGCTGTCAAAACATTGAGCTGTCAAAACATTGAGCTGTCAAAACATTCAGCTGTCAAAACAGTCAGCTGTCATTAACTCATCCCTAGCTCGTAATCATCGCAAAAAACAGGCTCTCTGACCGTTGACCTCTCTGACCCAAAATGTACTACACGACATCATGATCATCATCATCCCGTGACATAACATCATCCTAAAGGTGAGCTGCCTCAGGGATATACCCCACACATACAATACACTATACATCTACCCATTCATTCCTCATTCGTATACCAGTGAGTCTCCCAGACTTCGCGCGAAAATCAGATCGACTCAAATCATGCCTTTCTCCAGCCACTCCCATGTACAATCTTTGTTCATTCATATTACGTCTCTCATTCAAGGAAAAAGGATTTTTGGGACGGGTTGGACGGGGTGGGTTGAGGTGGAAAGGGAAGGCAGGGCGGGGGTGTTGGGGTGTTGCCTAGAGCCCCGGGACTGAGCTCAGGTCTTGGGGGGGGGGGGGGGTGGGGGGTCTTGGTCTGGCATCTGGTCCAGCGGCATCAACCGCTGATTTACTTGCTTAACTGCTTACTTAATTGTCCTCTGTCCTTGTAGCTTCAATAACCATAGCTATAATGCTTAAAATTTCAATATTTCAAAAACCACTTCTGTCCTTCTTACCTGTGGTTACCTGGCCCCTTGCTGTGAGCCTATTTATTTTCTCTTGTTCACCTGGTCCTGGCCTGTTTCTATCTGGACCTCTGTTGCTTGCTTCCTCTGTCCCCACAGCTTCAGCAACTTTCCTGCCCTCTTGTCTAAAGCCCAGTCTCGAGCTTCCTGGCTTGACCTCGTAGTTGTCACTACCTTCTTGTCAAGCCTACCTGGTACCTGCGCATTTCCCTATTCCTGGCCATGTTCCTTTGGCCCTCTAAGTTAGCCACAGCCCTTCTTTCCCTGGCATGCAATGGCATACCCCATCTTGTCTCTGGGCTGTTCCTTCCTGGAAAGTTCTTGGTCACCGGCTCAGCTCTTATGGCTGTCCGACCTCACATTTCCCCCTCTTCCTTGTTAACTATAACGTTATCTTTACTGAACGTTATCCTTACTGTTATCCTACGCAAATTCTACCCTTAGCGTTACCTGTTACCCTCTTAACGTTATCCTGGTAAATTTAATAAAGGCTCGCCATTCAAGGCTTGAAATTAGCCTTTACTTACAATTTCTGTTCGGAGTGCAGGCAGTACAGGTGACAGGGGAGACGAACTGTGCCCGTTCGAGGAGGGGGGTACGAATTTGGAAAAATAGCCCTCTGATAAGAAAAACAATGCTCACCTTAAACAAATCAGCGTGCCGGCGTCCCGGCCTCAGGCAGCCCCCCTCGGGTCGTTCAGGATTCGCCTCGACTGTCACTGTCCTGTTGCATCCGAGTCACGGCACCAAATGTTGGGCAACAACTCCTTGATCGATCGTAACAGAAGTTCAACAACAGTTTGAGATTGAGAATGACGAAACTTTATTAAAATACCACTTATACAGATCTGGAGGAGACTGAGACGTCTACAGCACGAACCAGCTTCATGCCACGTACAGCCTTCCTGAAAATGCATTGATTCACAGTCCGCTTAAATAGGGACACGTTTATCAGAAAATCTCCGAGAGAACAAAGGAACTGGCGAGAGTTCCTCCCACCGTTATCCCTAGCCCCCACCGTCATCCGTTCTTTCATCTTGGGGGAGTGGAGCACGCACCGTTAGGATCCGGACCAGATGTGTTTTCAGGGCTCCGAGGTGACAGAAAATGTAACTCACTGAAAGGAGAATTGCATTCTTGGTTCCGATAAGACCGTAAAGTAAATGAGGTTGTTCTGATGAGTCCCAGGTGTTAAAGGCACCTTCAGTTCACATTTCTCATTTAAACATAAACTCAAAGCATATTTATTGTAACTCAAGCGCCGCGGCGATTATACGAAATATAATTAATGTTTTGGCCGTTTATCAAAGGTTATATGTCTGCGGTCCGAGCATCCTACATAAAGCTACACATTCCACGCGCATATAAGCGTTCTCCTGCCCGCGGCTCGAGGCGCCGTCTGCGGATCGAAGGGAGAAAGTTTATGACCAGGCTTATCTAGCCTCGAAAGGGCACACGTATACAACGCCCGCTTGTCCAGCACGAATGCATCGAGTACTTTCTCATTTTAACCTATAACAAAGCGAAAAAACCCTTTATTAACTTATGAAATAGCATTTTTAAACAACATTTAAATCATAACATATTAGTCGACCGACGTCTATAACAGAACATTAAACAATAACAAATCTACGACCTGACATATATATATATATATATATATATATATATATATATATATATTGTTGCGGTTTTGTGTTTTACAAATAAAGGTTAATTTCCCCTCATAGTTTAGTCACACTACAATGCGTAGCCTCACGATAGTTCAGTTATTTCATAGTAAATGTAAGCGTAGTCCTTTTCCTGTGTTAGATTTGCATTGAGTAGAATAATGAGAGTTAGGTCTCCTTCCAATGCTTATGCCGCCTCGATGCTTGCAAATTACCACGAGGCCGGCCTGACAAGTCGATGCAGGCCGAAGGAAGGCGGTACAGGAGAATTGGGAGTGACCGGTAAGCACGAGCCGCCAATCAGGGCTCGAGGGGAGTGGCTTGCCACTGCGTCAAAAGGCGTGGTTTGGAACATTCGAGAGGGGACAAGGCGTGGCAATATAACCCTGTGCCCGAAGCCCCCACCTCAGTTATGGGGAGAGGCGCTTGTGAGTTCTGAGGGTGCGCGGTGTTGAACAAGTTGGAAGAGTCGGTTTGGAGCGCCAAGTTGTGGGAAGGGAGGCAGCCGAGTTACAAGTTGAGTTCGCGGTTGAGCTTGAGTCAGATCCTCCGTTGAGTTACGAGAGGGAAAGTGCGCCGTTGTGTTAATCGCGCTGTGAAGGACCGCCGTGCCGGGTGAGAGACGCACATATTTTCCTGCCTGCCTTTGTTCGAGATACGTGCTGCGAGGATCCCTCCCTCCTGCCTGCCTGCCTTCATCGGGGGACGTGTGGTGACCGCAAGAGGGCCACGCCGGGTGAGCTGTTCCTGAACGACCAAGCCGGCGCGTTCAGCGCATGAACAATCCTTCCTTCATCCCCCCTGTGAGTGTGAATGGGCCCATTGTCTGGGTAAATAATTAAGGCTGACTAAGCTCTACCCTGTGTCTCTGTTCTTTGACCGATCATTGTAAATAATGATTGAACGTGTTATTTCTTTTATTCGACCGTTTCGTCCCTTCCATTATTGACTGAGCGTGGTACGAATTATATCGCTCTAAACGGGTTCCAATACCAAGGTAACAGCATGGACCACGTGGTGCGCCATCCACTCGGGTGCACTCAAATTATGCGTGGTTCGTGCGAGACTTGATCCCCGCTTCCACGGCGGCGTGGGTACTTAGGTACGTGCGAACATTGTCCCGAAACCCTGTCCTGCGTCCGACCGGAAGTGGCGACTCGAGTCTCGCGGTTGCGACGACCCAAGGAGAACAAGGGGCTTAATCTCCCCTTGGTAAGGGAACGGGGGTCGGGCAAAACCGTAACATTTGGTGTCCGGGAGTGGGATTGGACCTGGAGTGCGCTTCACGCACTCGAAATTACGAGCGAACGAAATTTAGTATAAAATCCAAATTTTATTCGTACCATGGCTGGCCAAGGCGGTCGAATGCCGGTGGGAGTAATAGAAGATGAAGTAGAGGTAGAATTGATAACCCAGGACCTGCAGGGACAGTTGGTAATGGAGCAAGCCGAAGAAGGGGCGGCAGCAGGGGTAGAAAATGGTGGTGCCTCGCACGTGGCAGCGGCAGCCGGGCCCGCTGTGTGGACCGGGCTCGACATTGGGTTATACCTGGCCCAAATAATGAAAAAATTGGATGCCCAAAGTGACAAAACCACCAAGGAAATGAACCAAATGGGGGATCGACTGAATGCAAAAATGGACGCCCAAAAGAATGACATAAATAAAATAAATGAAAGAATGGACACCCGTGGGGAGACATTAAAAAAGATGAGGGAGGAATCCAGGTGTGATATGGAAAAATTGGGGGAGGACATTTGGTGCAGGTTGAGCGGGGAGGTCGCAGTGGTGCGCGACGAGGTGACGTGGTGTGAGGAACATGTGGAGAGTGAGCTTGGGCAGAGCACAGCCAAATTGACGGGGGCTATGGAAATCGCGACGCGGGGTATAGGAAAGCCGACGATCGTCGAATTGGACAAAGAGATTTTGGGGGCGCCGGCGAAGGCTGAGTTGGAAAAAGAAATTTTAACGGCACCGGCGGTCGTCGAGGAAAAAGAGATAATTGAAATTAAAGAAATGATTGGGGCCGAAGAGATGGTAGAAACGGGAGAGAAAGTGAGTAAATCGCGGGAAAAAGTAATGGAATGCGCACAAAGTCTGCATTTGCACTGTGATGCCTTGCTTACTAACGGAATGGAAAGTTTGCAGGTGCAGCCTGGGAAGGAGGACCCCGAGGTGAGAAATATTGGCGCAAATGTGTTTGGCGCGAACGGGTTTTTGGCGCGCTTGGGACAGAGTCGAAACCCGGGCGTTCGCGGAAGGTCCATTGTGCGGTGTAGGAGAGAGTGTGGAACGCGGCACGAGAGAGAGTGTGCGCCGAAGCATGTGAGAGAAAAGTGTGTGCCAGGGTGTGCTCCAGAGTGTGCGATGGCCGAGGAGTGTGAGCGAGAATGCACACCGGACTGTGTGCGGGAAGAGTATGTAACGGATTGTGTGGAAGGTACGAGTGTGCCTGGGTGGCATGCACCTGAGTGTGTAAGAGAAGGGTGTGCACAGGAGAGTCCAGTAATGGAGTGTATGGGAATGCATGGGGACGCCTGGGTGTGTGAAAGCAGAGTGGGTCGTGAGATGTGAGGACGCGGCTCAAGCATCGACACCGACCGGGGTAGCATTTAGCGGGACGGGTAGCAGACGCGAGCCCCCGGTGAGTTGTGTGCAGCAGGAACCGGTGGGGATCGGTGCTGTGTTGGTCTCACAAGGACCGACGTGCAAGTTTCGTGTCGGCCCCCGAACTGTATGGTTGGCGCCGTGCCGTGCCATGACGGCAAAGGCGCACGGCGAGGTTCAAGGGGTGGTGGGAGATTTCGGAGCCTCGCACCTTGGCGGGTGTGG
The DNA here is from genome assembly GCF_964187855.1 of Myxine glutinosa. NCBI lineage: Eukaryota > Metazoa > Chordata > Myxini > Myxiniformes > Myxinidae > Myxine > Myxine glutinosa. The sequence goes on along the minus strand of NC_136265.1, from coordinate 203,581,340 downwards.
TGCTCCGACCGTGGCCGGTTGAGTCACCGTGCGTGGGACCGCGAGGCCCCGCGCAGGGATGGGGCCCATCCATACCTCCTCCCCTGGATCGAAAATGCCAGACGGACCCAACATACAGGAGACAAACCACCCACATGGATCGCTCGGCCCGCCGAGGCCGAGCCATGACAATGGAAATTGTACATCCACATGGTGAGGCTTGAGTGTAGTGGACTGATGAGAGTAGTATACCCTACATGGTGGAATGGTAGTCTGACCATTCCTCACACCCAGGGCCCATGAGCATTAGTTCAGGGGGATGGCAGTGAAAGGCACATGGGGGTGTCAGCAATGGTTGCCTCCATGGGGCACCAAAGCTAGCCGAGGGAGGGCTACGATAATGTGAGGGAATTATAAGACTGAAGAGACAAGAGATTTAAGTAGCGACACCTGTACTGTAGTGGGGATGTAGATAGGTTAGGTGAATGATATTGACAAGGGAGTGCTTAGGTTAAAGGGACGACGGGGAAGCACGAGTTTTAGGGGAAGTAGTCAGCTAGATGATGCTGTGTGTGTGAGGAATTGTGTTGAGATAACTGGAATTGTGTTTGAGGTCTGCGAGGAAAGAGGTGTGTGGGCACAAAAAGTGTGTGAGATAAGTGGTGTGCAAAATAAATGGTGTGTGAGAATATTTGGTGTGGAATGGTTGGTGTGGAATAAAAGGTGTGGAATGCATGGTGTGAAGGAGTGAATGGGGGGAGGTGGAACCCATTCACAAAAGCCCGGGGGGGTAGTGTAAAGCCAGGTAGAGTGCATAGGCAAAATTTGTATGGATTTTGACACCTGTGGTGCGGGTAGTGGCAAAGTAGTGTCTTGGGTGCATGAGTATGTGGAATGGCTGGGCGTGTGGCCTAATTGGTGGGTATGGTTATTGGGGCACTCCGCCACTGGTAGTTTGTCGGCCAGGTGAGGCCGCAGGTAGGCTCTGGGAGCCGGTTAGGTTAGTTGAGAGTGGAGCCCGAGGATCCAAGGGAAGGACTCGGGTTGCCCGATGCCAAGGTGGGCACAGAGGGCGTAAGCGCCAGGAAGGGCCTTCCCCAGTTAGGGTAGTTGTGAGTTGTTGAGTGGGGCCCGAGGATCCCAGGAGAGGACCCGGGTTGCCCAATGCCAAGGTGGGCATCAGGGGGTAAAGTGCCAGGAGGGGCCTTCCCCAGTTTAGGTAGTCGCAAGAGCAGGTAAGCTCGGGTGGCGACTTCAGTGGCGGAGTTGCGCAGGTAGGTAGACCTGCTGGTGAAGCCACACAACCCAGCTCCAAAATTGTGCAAGGGCACAGAGAGAAAATTTGTGGGAGTGAGACCCAAATTCGAAGAGCACCACAGAGTGGGCAATGGGAATTCGGGTTCTTAGAACCACATAGTTTAAAGATGGCCAATTGGCATGGTACGACCCCGGGTAGTTTAACAGAGTTAATGTTACTAGAGTAGTTAGGATATGAGAAATCCCTTCGCACCATCCACAGCCAGTCACCAAGGAGGACGAAGCTCCACACCGAGGCTCGGTAAGCTGGTTTGAGTTGTAAGACGCATCACGACGTAATAGGACATCGTGTTTGTTCCATTCCTTCCTTCCTGGGAGGGATTGGGAGACGAATTTGGATGAGAAGGGAATATGGGAGACAAGACGTAGAGACGAATTGTAAATACAAGGAGGGCTAGGGTAGTGTAAGCGGACGGTGGGGGGGGGGGGGGGGGTACGGACAGTTAGGGACGAGCCTGCTCTGCTCTCTCTCTTCCGCGCCCCTCGCATTGCATTACCTTGTGTTTCTGTGTGTCGTTGCGCCCTTTCCACTTTGCTGGTCGTGCTTTGTCTCTCCCCCCACCCCAAGACCATTTTGGAGGTGGAACTGTGCAGCACTATCGACTTGTACAGCATCCCTGCTGCACCTTGCTACATCTGTGCAGCCGAAAGGCGCAGCATTTGCTGCCATATCCCTTTGCTGTAACTTTGCTGCACATGTGCAGCACTTTGCTGCCACAAACACTTTGCTGCACCTTAAACACTATGGACCACAAGCTTTGTGGCCTTGCACCTCTGCTGTGCAGCACTTTGC
>NC_136265.1:203394251-203574251 GCF_964187855.1 Myxine glutinosa | reverse complement strand
CACCGGACCGGGATGATTGGATATAATAACAGAAACCACAAGGAGTATGTTTTTGATATTTATTTGTGTAAGACCTATTCGGGTCTGGAGAAGCAGCATCCATCTTTTCAAGGATACTTTCAAAGTCAGCATATATTACAAACGGATGTTTTATGGATTTGTTAAAATCTTTGAATGATATACCTACCTGATCCTGCTTTTGGCATGTTGATTACAGTTGATTTATGATTACTACAATATTTTGAATGTTGATCTAATCGTTCTTTTGCTTGAAGGAAGTTGAGACATCGCTTACATGTATATGTTTTACATTTTTTATTGATTACTTGTGAAGTGGTTAATCTTTTGATGCACAACTTTTGATGCACAACTTTTGATGCATAATGTAATTTTTCTTTCGAAGCAAAGTAGGGAAGGTCAATATGTGTTTCATTATTTATATTATCAGAAATTTTTAATATCTGAACTATGTTTTGTATTTGTTAATCCATATACATTTAGAAGTATCTTATAAATATTTCAAATTTAGAAATATCTATTAATGACATTGGGAATTTGAAATCTTTAACATTTAGCGTATTCTCATATTTCTAATAATGAGATACGCTCTCAGGTTTGCAATGTGAGGGATGAAGGTGAGTGAGAACAGACCATAGGAAACATTTATTATCTATGTTTTGAATATTAACAAATGCTTTTTAAAGTTTAATTTCTCTTGGTAAATCAATATAAGAAGAAGCATGAAGAGGGTCTGATTTCAGAATGTGTATATCTAGGAAAATGATTTTACTAATACTATATCCACTACCCACCACAGTATTATCTACATCCTGCTCCTGTTTTATAAGTTCACCACAAACACCTGATGATAAGAAATCTTGGAATGATGTGATAAAGTGAGGGACTGTTCTCATATAAGGAGTTTCTTCAACACCATCTTTTACCATACACATTTTTACCCCCATATAAAACTTTAAGGTATTCATCTCAGTCAACGTATCTTTTACAAGTGTTTCAACAGCAGGGTTTACCATCTGAATCGCATCAGCTATTGATTTAGGTCTAGGGGTTCCAAACTCAAAAACCCTTATCTTAATGTGTCCCTTAAATGCTCCATCAGATTTTTTAATAGAGTATCCAACTGACTCTTCATTCTTCTTGTGTTTTTGTGATTGAAGATGTCAAGGAAAACCCTTCTTCAAGACATCTTTAGAACAGACATCACAATGTTTTCTTTCTCGTTCAAGCGGGGATATCAGCTGAAAAAGATTGAATGTGTGTTTGTGGGTTTGGAGGTGTTTCTTGTAATATTTATACTCATGATTACAAACGTCGCAATACGTTGTATTCACCATATTTATATAGTAAAACTTTACTGAAAATAAAATTTTCTTGTTGAAAATGTCGTGGTAATTTATAGATACTTTTCCACTTGAAATAGAAAATCAGTTCTTGGCACAGATCCAAATTAGTATGGCTCCATGGAGGAGACTGTTTAAGGTTTTAGACCTTATTTTTCAATTTTCATTTTGGAGGAGACTGTTTACCCCTCTGACGTTTTTACTTAATAAATACAATGTTTCAAAACACAAAAGACAAATTTCAATCAATTTCCTCATTTAAAAATGATACTGAAATATATTGCACTGATGTAAAATTGAACAAAGATGATTACAATAACTTTTGGATTAAACCTATTATGAAGGATAATATGAGCTACTCAATCCCTTTTAAAGGAAGAGCATTCTCTGTCTTTGGGAGGTCGTCAATTAAAGTAATTACAACAAAAGTTTCACCATTGTTTATGGAGATCTATAACAAACTAGAGGAGGTAATGAAAGATGTAAAAGTATCAAAAAACAAAACTCTTTTTACTGAAGCTATCGAAAAGGAGGATAAAACTATTAGCTCTAAACACGGTGAAAATTATATATTCTTTAATAAGCCTAAAGATGTTAATGTTGATGAAATGAAAGATGTTAATATAACAGGAGAAATGACATTTCACTCAATAGTAGTTAGGAACCATTTTAAAATTACCTTTAATATTAGAGATATAGTAGTTGAATCTGTTAACGAAAAAAAGTATATGGATATAGATGGTAATATTTTTTTCTGCTAATTAAATATGAGTCATTATTCAAGTGCCCTGGTGCCCTGGTGTTGGGCTATCGGCTAGGGTGCCAGCTTAGGATCCTAGGATCCTGGGTTCGAATCCCAGTCGATCGCTGAATTAACGCCAGGGGGGTTGACTCAGCCTGTCATCCTTCCGAGGTCGGCTAATTGAGTACCAGTTCACTGGTAATTCCCTGCTTGTCGTAAAAGGCGACAAAAAGGGTTGGCGGCAGGAAGGGCATCCGGCCGTAAAACATTGCTTCAAAAAGGGGACCGAAAAACAACAACAACCACGGTCCCCGAAAAAGGCCAACCTCCACTTGCGGGGAAAAAATGGCCTCTAAAGGTGGTTTTTTTATTTTTTATTCAAGTGAAGACTTTGGGGAGTATGATAGCGATGATAGTATCTCTATTGGAACATAAGACAGTTATTATAGTGAGAGTTTGTGTTCTAATGATAGCTATGAAAGTAGTTTTATAGATGGTGAAGATGAAGATGATGATTATACTACTACTACTACTACTACTACTACTACTTCTACTACTACTACTTCTACTACTACTACTACTACTCCAGTAATCTCTGTCTGTACGTTTGTTTGTCTGTGACCGCTGTTTCTCGACAACCACGGGTCCGATATACTTTTAACTTGCCAGGTATATTGCTGGGGACCCGAGGATGTGCCTTTTCAAGGTTTCATATTAATCGGACAATTACTTACCGAGCTATGTCCAAAAAACGATTCAACCAATCAGAGAGCAGCGAACGATCGCGTGTGCCGAACGTGGCGGGCACACTCTGCCTCGGATGGCACATTTGAGAGCGTATTCATTTATTTCACGTTTGCAAACTATGTTGGCGTTAAACTATGTTTTACAACTAATAAAAACGAATTTGCGTTTCATTCGCTTTCCTGCGCGTTTGTGCACGCGATGGCGATTTCTTTACCAAACTCCGGAAGCCGTTCGCTTTGGACCAAACCATTGCATGTAAATAGAGGGGGGGGGGATTGTCACCACTCGCAAGCCGTTCGCTTTGGACCAAACCATTTCATGTAAATAGAGGGGGCGGGGGGGGATATAATTTTAGATATAGATATAGTACGGGCATGCCCTAGTATGATAAATTAGAGGATTGTCCGGCTTGTGAAAGAAGAGGATTAAACACAGAGTCAAAAGCCCATAAACAATGTTTATTCTGTGATTATCTTTTAATTAATGACATAAAAAATATAAAAATAAATATAACTATTTTAAAATTACACCAAAAATGAATTAATTTCCAAGTTTAACAAGGGAAATGAATGTTAAGTATGATGATGATAATACACCATTTCTTACAAGGGAAGGGACTATTTGTATTGAAGAACTGTATAGGGGTTTAATGTTATTTGCTATTCACAATTGTCATTTTCAGGGAAATATCCAAGATATTATATAAATAAAATAATGAATAATCTTGAAATTAAACCTGAACTCAGGATAAAATATAGAGTTTCTAAAAAAGCTCATAAAAAATTACATGACTTGTTTTCCAAATATATAAATGAATGATTTTTTTTACCCATTTGGGAAAATAAGATGAAACTTAACAACCATAAAATTCTATCAAATTCATTAAGATGTCTAATAGTTGGTTCAAGCGGTTGTGCAAAAACCTGTTTGCTTTTAAAGATGCTCCTTAACCCCAACTTTTTAGTTTATGATAATTTAATAATTTTCACAAAGTCAAGTTTTCGACCCGAGTATCAACTACTCACCCAAGGTTTCAATGCGAGCCTTCAAAAAGAAGATATAAGCAGTTTATTTAATCTTCAAAAAAACTAAATAATTATAACATTGAAGATATAATACAACTATTATTTTGTGATACACAGAAATCAAAACCAAAACCAAAACCCATAACTTGTATTCTCAGTGATAATACGGATGATATACCTTCACCCCAAGATTTAGATAAACCAAAAAAGAACCTCGTTATCTTTGGTGATTGCGTTAATGAGAGAAACCAAACGGTTATGGATAGCTACTATACAAGAGGGAGACATTATTCTTGTAATTGCATTTATCTCAGTCAATCATACCTTCAACTACATCATCGCTCAATAAGAAACAATGCCAATACTTTTATTTTACGATTGATATAATTCATTCAGAGAGCTATTAGGTTCTCTTCAAAAAAGATTGAAACTAACGGGATGTTTTACAGTGATAATGTCATTCAAATATCCACCGGGATAAATTCGGTGTTAATTCATTGTGATTTGATTGATGGTGCTTATAACGATGAACTAAGAACAAATACAATATTTTCATTCAGCGCATACTCAACCCCGATTGGTTATGGAACCAAAATGGAATCAATATGGAACCAAAAAATCTTGTCTATTTACCTGTGTCAGGAAAAACCATATACAGAGTAAATTTTAGGATAACCAACAACAACAACAACAACAACAACATGCATTTTAAAGGCCATTTTCCCTGCTAGAGCGGGGGTTAGCCTTGCGGTCCCCATGACAATCTTCTCCATTTTGCCCTATTTTCTGCATCTCTCCTTGTTAACCCCCTTGCCCGCATTTCTTCTTCCACCATCTTTAGCCAAGTCTTTCTCGGTCTTCCCCGTCTTCTACTTCCTTCTACATTCATTTCCATCACTCTTCTCAACCAGTCACTTTCATCCTTCCTCAACACATGACCAAACCATCTCAACCTGTTCCTCTTCACAGCATAAATCACAGGCTCTATTCCCATCATCTTTCGCAATTCATCATTTGTCTTCCTCTCTCTCAACGATACTCCGCACATCCGTCGAACCATTCGCATTTCCACCCTTTCCAACCTTCGTTGCTGCTCTACGTTCATTACCCATGTCTCGCTCCCATAAATCATAACACTTCTCACACATGCAGCATACACCTTTCCCTTCAGCTTCAACGACACTCCCCTCATCATCAGCACGCCACTCAATTCCCGAAACTTCTTCCATGCACATCTCACTCGAGCAACCGTTGCCGAGTCTGATCCACCTTCGCCATTCAGCATGTCTCCGAGGTAGCAAAATGTTTTCACACCTTCCAGCTTCATGATTTAGGATTAGGATAGGATAACCAAATTTTCGGATAACCGATCATGATAATCACATGATTTCCTTTAATGAAGAAATTACATCCATCTGAATTCACCTACGTGAAGTTTTCCAATAAATAAATACAATGATTGTGAGAAAACACGAGTTGGGAAAATATAAAATAATTACAAAAGATGGGGAAGGCATGTACCTTTCACCATACCATAAGGGTGAAGGTATGTTTCTTGGCAGAGGGCATTATAAACCTAAGAGACAACGGGGTGTAGGACATCAATTTAGAAATAAAGGAGATGGAATAATTGATACTCTAATGGGTATTGGTTTAACCATTCTTAAACATAAAGACCTAATTGGTTCAACTGCTTCTGCCGTGGGAAATGTAGCAGGTGCTATAAATAGTATAAAAGATGCTCAAAAGGAGTCTCATAAGTTACAAGCAATCAAAGAAATAAAAAGGCAAAACTAAACTATCTTCACAAGAACGACAAAAAAAACCATTCAAATACTTGGGTCAGGGTTTCAAAAGTTTTAGCATCTTTTTTTTTTACTAAATAAATTCAAGTGTGGAAGCGATTGATAGTATTTATGATTTGGATGATATGATTATCATTTCAACCTCCACTAAAAAGGAAGACTATTATAAGGTAGATGCTATAACAGGAACAGACTGGAATTCAAACGGAACAAAAAGTTTTGAAATAAATAATCAACAAACTTACTTGAATCAAGCTGACAGTTTCTTGTTGTGTAAATTTAAATTCACTGAGGCTGCGAATAACACAAATGCTACACTCGTAAATGATTTCTTCTGGAAAATGTTTGATAGTGTCCGCCTGTATATTGGAACACAAGAGGTTGAAGCGATTGATTATGTCTCTGCTACATCTGATATGATGAAATTTACACTATATTCATTAGGTGATAGAATGGGTAAGGGAGCTGTTGAAGGTTTTATTCCTGATATGTCAACGGGAACAAATGCAGACACTGGTTATAAACAAAGAAAGGCAATGTATAAGGATGATACCAAAGAAGAGAATAGTTTTACCGCAGCAGTACCCCTTAAGGGTATATTTGGATTTTGTGATTATGATAAAGTTTTGTATAGACTTAAAATTCGATTTCAACTACAAAGGAATGATAATGTAAATAGATTGCTTTTTGTGGCTGCTCATGCTTTTGGTGATAATAATAAATTTGTTATTAACTAGGGCATGCCCATACTATATATATATCTAAAATTATATCCCCCCCCCCCCCCCTCTATTTACATGAAATGGTTTGGTCCAAAGCGAACGGCTTGCGAGTACGGTGACAATCCCCCCCCCTCTATTTACATGAAATGGTTTGGTCCAAAGCGAACGGCTTGCGAGTACGGTGACAATCCCCCCCCTCTATTTACATGAAATGGTTTGGTCCAAAGCGAACGGCTTGTGGAGTTTGGTAAAGAAATCGCCATAACGTGCACAAACGCGCAGGAAAGCGAAAGAATCGCAAATTAGTTTTAATTAGTTTTAAAACATAGTTTAACGCCAACATAGCGGCAACATAGTTTGCCAACGTGAAATAAATGAATACGCTCTCAAATGTGCCGTCCGAGGCAGAGTCTGTTCGGCACGTTCGGCACACGTGATAGCTCGCTGCTCTCTGATTGGTTGAATCGTTTTTTGGACATAGCTCGGTAACTACTTGTCCGATTAATATGAAACCTTGAAAAGGCACATCCTCGGGTCCCCAGCAATATACCTGGCAAGTTTCAAGTATATCGAACCCGTGGTTGTCGAGAAACAGCGGTCACAGACATACATACATACATACACACAGAGATTACTGGAATTATAGATAGATGATTTATGTTGGTATATTAGTGAATGTACTCCTAATCTTAAAACGGAAGAGATGTTGAATGGAAGACTTAACTCAAAGAAGCGGCTAAATGTAACATACCTCAAAATAAGATGTCAACACATTAAACTGGAACACACTACCTACACTTGGAATTTGGGTGTTCTTCAAGGAAAGCCACGATACCTATGGCTCATTTTTAAGAAACCAGATGGAGTTGAAGGTACTGATAAGAATAATGCGCTGAGTGATAATGCTAAGGTGAAACAACTTTGGGTTTCTCTGGATGGTACATTTTACCCGCAAGATAGATTGGAAATTGATTGGAAAAAAAAAAGATTATGCGGAAGCCTACAAGTCTTACCAAAAGGTGTGTGAAAGCAATGGTAATAAAGATCCTATTTTGGATATGAATGCGTTCCAAAAACTTCATACAATCTACGCAATTGACCTGAGTTCTCAAAAGGAAACCATAAAGTCTAATAGGGTGGATACTTCTCTATACATTGAAAGAGGGGAGAGTGAAGAAGTTGATACATATTGTTTGCTTTTGGAAGAAACAGAATTGCAGATTAATACAGATAATGGTGTTATGATTAATATCACATAGATTTTTCTAATAAATAATGGAGTAGGAAAGAACCAACTGGGGTATATATTAATCAAATCAATCTTAATAAACTATTGTCTTGTATTCAAAATCAAAAGCCTTGTATTATTAATGTTTATACAATTCAAAGAAAAGGCATAGAAATAATTGATGTTTTGCTCACAAGAGAGCAGGTGAAAACACTAAATGATACTGGCTCACTTACATTTAAAATGTCAAAACCTATGTTGAAGAAATATTCAATAAAGGAGACAAGAGGAGGATTTCTTCCATTTCTAATTCCTTTATTTGCTGGTTTAAGTGCAGCAGGAGCATTGACGGGTGGTATTTCAGCAGTGGTAAAAACTGCTAAAGAAAGGAAGGCTCAAATACAGGCTCAAAAAGAATTGGAAAGACATAACAAGGAGTTGGAGAAACAAATTAGTTGAAGTGGTGGAATTGTAGATTTTGCTGAAAAGCTTGAAAGCCTACCTGATAAAGCAAGATTGTTAGTTGGAGATATGCTTTCTTCTTTCACACAGGTAGGTGTTAAATTAACTAACAGGGGTAATGGATTATATCTTTCTCATAAATAAATGGATAAATGGTTTCAACAATTTGGAAAGAATACAACGTCAAATGTAGAACTTGCTCAGTATTGTAAAAAACTTAAAATTGATAATGTGGTTATTTGTATGAGAGATGAATTAACAAAGTTATCTAAGAATACAAAGAATATTATTATGAATTTAGACACACAGAATGGTTCTCATTGGGTTTGTATTCATAATAGCCAGGATAAATATTATTTTGATAGTTATGGTATACCACCACCTGTTGAAGTAATACAATTCTTACAGAATGGTGTTTATCAAACATTTCAAGTCCAAGACATTAAATCTAAATGTTGTGGTCAATTATGTTTATATGTATTATTTCAACTCAATAATAATGAAAATTTTTATGATGTCGTTTTTAATCTAATATAAATGACATGTTGGAAAAGATGGTTCTATCTTTGGAGTATCCTGAAAGTTGGATATTGATTTATCAAATTATTACACAAAGGCACAGGCTGAATGACAAAAATATAATATAACAAAAAATATTAATATGAAAAATACTTATAAATTAATCAATTATCCAAGCCCCACAGACGTGAATGATTCAACAGGGTTGAATGAGTTATGCGAGTGGGGTTCATTGATTTAACAAAATATTCGACAGCCCTCTTTATCAAACAAGTAGAATTTACAACCACAACATCTGGTCCTGCAAACCATACACCTTTCCTTATTAAATTTAACAATCCACTTGAAATTGAATTCTTTGAAGAAGGACGCTTAGTTAATATGAGAATAGAAAAATGGGGGTATGTTATACCTGATTTGGGGTATAATTAGGCTTTTTCAATAAACCTACAAGACCTACACGATTTCAATAATTCTCAGATCGAAGAATATTACCGACTTGGTGTGGATAATGAGATATGTGGAAGCATAAATAACAGACAACAATTACACGATTTCAAGAATAGAAAATTATATGATGGCGAAGTGATCGTTTATATGACAAAGAAGGAAGGAAATCGGATAAAGATAGAAAGCCGAGGAATACAAACCGATTTAACAATTATTGGAAGATGGGGTGGTATTACCTGTCATAATATTGATCTCACATATATTTCAGAAACATGAATTATTTTTATCCATAAATGGCAGGGAGAAGACTACAAGAGAATTATAATTTTTGTATTCAAAGATACTTACAAAAAAAGGGTGTTAGATATTACATTCCTTATGAATTAGAACAAAGATATGGGAATTTTGTAATTAAGGACTGGCCTTACAGTGATATTGATAAATCCTCAAAAGAAGATTTGATTAAAATATTAAATAAAAATCAACTTCTAAAAGTTATGAAATATAAAACTCTTTTAGAAATCATCAACAAATGTTATTGGTATCCTATTATGAGAAAAATAATTACAGATACAAGAATATCTAAAAATCCAGATGAATATATGAATGATATTGTTATGGTTTTCCGCCGCCCTTCTTACCCTTACCAAGGGGGGATTAAGCCCCTTGTTCCTTCTGGGCCTGGCATAACCGAGAGACTTGAAACGCCTCTTCTGGGCAAGCGCAAGGTAGGGTTTCGGGACCAAGTCTCTCTCGTACCTAAATACCCACGCCGCCATGGAAGCGGGGAACCAAGCCTCGCACGAGCCACATGTAATTTGAGTACACCGAGGGGATTGCATACCACGTGGTCCGTGCAGTCACCGTTAATATTGGACCCCGATTTGAGCGGTTTTGCTCATACCCCGCTTAGCCAATGATGGAAATCACGAGAACAATCGAATGGAAGGAAGAACAGAGGTTTAATTATTATTCCAAATATTATGTACAATGATCGGTAGAAGCAGAGACACAGAGCAGAACTTAAGCAGTCTTATTCTTAAAAGCCCAGACTCGGGCCCGTTCACACTCACACAGGGAATTGCAGGCAGGATGATGTTCAGGCCAAACGCGCCAACTTGGTCGTCCAGGAACGGCCCTGTCCGGCTCTCCTCCGTCACAGCACGTCCCGCGACGATGCCAAGCAGGCGGTGGAAGGATCCTTTTAGCGCGTCTCCCGATCAAAGGCAGATGATGAGGCAGGAAGGCGGGAAGGAATGTCCACGTCTCTCGGCACGGCTGGCGGTTCCACAGCTCGTTTAGCAACCAGCGCGCTATCACTCGCATAACTCAATGTACTATAGCGGCTCGGCTTCAAGCTCAACCAAGCGTCACTTTCATACGAGCGTGTATCTTGCATCATGCGCGTCTTTCTCCGATCTCTTATTTCTCAAGCTCTACTGCTGACCGCACTCCTTCAACTCCTCACTCAATGCCAACTCACCGCCAAATCCTTGCTCGACGCTCGACTCCACTTACTGCTGACCTCCACTTACTGCTCCTGGTGGCTTTGCGCAATGGCTTATATCTGCCACGCCCTGAGCCTTCTCGAACCTGCCAACCATGCCCTGTGACGCAGTGCTGCAGCCACACCCTGCGAGCCCTGATTGGCGGCTCATGCTTACCATCAGCTTCTCTGCCGCCCTCATTCGGTCCCTGCTCGATTTGCTAGGCCGGCCTCGTGTTAATTTGCGCCAAAAAGCTAAAGGCAGCATAAAGAGGCGTAAGAGGCATAAGGCAATGGAGGCGGGATAAGGCAATGGAAGTGCGAGAAGGACCTACTCTCATTACTCTACTCAACGCAAAACTAACACAGGAAAAGGACTATTCTCACACAAACTATGAAATAACTAAACTCTCGCGAGGCTACGTGTTGTTTGTGTGACTAACTATGAGGGGGAAATTTAACCTTTATTATACAAAACTCAAAACCGCAACACTACCCCTCTCCCTCGTCAGACTCATCCCCGAGTCGAACCTAACAACAACAACAAAAAAATGGAACGACCGGTTTTGAGAATGATGTGGAAATTAACTTTTACTTTTACATGTGACATATAGATGTGATTCCCTCAAACATTTACTCTAACCCATGGGTGTGACAGTTTTAAAAACACTAAATATGTCCCACCTATTGCGTTGAGTAGCGACTCCAACAGAATCACGCCCACAATTAACCGAATCCGGAATTTGTCAAACTAAACATAGAGCCGGTGGGCAGCATTTTATATACAAGCACAAAAAACGACCTTATTTACAGTTATATGACCCAGGACCTGTCCTTTTTGAAAGAGAAGATTGGAGGGGAGAGAAAAGCACAGCAAAATACAAAAAAACACACTCAAAAATTCTTGCATCTTCTGTGTGCATATATCAACCGGCTAGCCCCCGGACCGGCATACAGGCCATTCCTGCTCTTCAGGGCTAATTAAACTTACCAATCTTCTCGTCCCTAGCACACCATAATAAAAATGCACAACAAAATGCTTTTATTTCTTTGCCAAGCAGGGCCAATCTTATGTGGTCCAACTGCGTGACATTCATGCCACTCAAAACAAGTGGTCCGAAGATGCAAGGTGATTTTGCAGCAAAGTGTTGCACAGCAGAGGTGCCAGGCCACAAACCTTGTGGTCCATAATGTGTGTGGTGCAGCAAAGTGTTTGTGGCTGCAAGGTGCTGCACAGGTGCAGCAAAGTTATACTAAAGGATATGGCAGCAAAGTGCTGCGCCGTTTGCCTGCACAGATGTAGCAAAGTGCAGCAGGGATGTTGCACATATGTAGCAAGGTGCAGCAAGGAATGCTGCACAGGTGGGTGGTGCTGCACAGTTCCACCTCCAAAATGGTCCTGGGGTGGGGGAGAGACAAATCATGACCAGCAAAGCGGCAAGGGTGCAAATGTACACAGCAACACAAGGTAATGCAGCACAAGGGGCGCGGAAGAGCGAGCAGAGCAGGCTCGTCCCTAGCCGTCCGTACCCTCCATCATCGGCTTACACTACCCTAGCCCTTCCTTGTATTTACAAATTCGTCTCTACGTCATGTCTCCCATATCCCCCTCTAATCCAAATTCGTCCCCCAATCCCTCCCAGGAAGGAAGGAATGGAACAAACACAATGTCTCATTACGTCCTGATGCATCTCACTTACTCAATCAGTTTACCAAGCGTTGGTGTGGAGCTTCGTCCTCCTTGGTGAATGGCTGTGGATGGCGCGAAGGGGATTTCTCTTCCTAACTACACTACTGTCATTTACTTTTAACCTACCCGGGGTCTTGCCCTGCCAATCGGCCTCTTTAAACTATGTGGTTCTAAAAACCGAATTCCCATTTTCCACTCTGCAGTGCCCTTGAAATTTGGATCTCACTCCCTCAAATTTTCACTCTGTGCCCTTGCACAATTTCGAGGCTGGGTCATGTGGCTCCACTAGCAGGTCCAACTACCTGCGCACCTCGGCCACTGAAGTTGCCACCCGAGCTTACCTGCTCCTGCGACTACCTAAACTGGGGAAGGCCCCTCCTGGCTCTTTACCCCCTGATGCCCACCTTGGCATTGGGCAACCCGGGTCCTTCCTTTGGATCCTCGGGCCCCACTCAACAACACACAACTACCCTAACTGGCTCCCAGAGTCTACCTGCGGCCTCACTTGGCTGACGCACTACCAGTGGCGGAGTGCCCCAATAACCATACTCACCAATTAAACCACACGCCCAGCCATTTCACAGTCTCACGCACCCTCCAAAGCACTACTTTGCCACTACCTGCACCACAGGTGTCAATATCCATACAAATTTTGCCTATACCCTTTACCTGGGTTTACACTACCCCCCTGGGCTTTCGCGAATGGGTTCCACTCTTCCCCCATTCAATCCTTTGCACCATGCATTCCACACCTTTTATTCCCACACCAAGCATTCCACACCAAATATTCTCACACCCAATTTATTTCGCACACCTTTTTTTCTAGCACACCTTTTGTGCTTACTCACCTTTTTCTTCGCACACCTCAAACACAGTTCCATTTGTCTTCCACACACAATTCCTTTTATTCTCACACAATTCCTCACACACACAGCATCATCTATCTAACTGCTTTTCCCCTAATACTCGTGCTTCCCCGTCATCCCGTTACACTATGCACTCCCTTCGTCATGATCAACCATCTAATCTACTTAAGTCCCCACTACAGTACAGTGTCACTACTTAACTCTCATGTCTCTAAGTCTGCTAAATCCCGAACAATTATCCTAGCCCTCCCTCGGCTAGCTTCGGTGCCCCATGGAGGTAACCATCGCTGGCCCCCCATGTGCCTGTCACTGCCATCCCCCTAATATAATGCTCATGGGCCCTGATCATGTGAGGAATGGTTAAACCACCATTCCTCCATGTAGGGTACACTATTTCCATCAGTCCACTATACTCAAGCCTCTCCATGTGGATGTACGTCGTCACAGCTCGGCTTCGAAAGGCCGAGCGATCCATGCGGTGGGTTTGTCTCCTGTAGGATGGGTCCGTCTGGCATTTTCGATCCAAAGGGGGAGGCATGGATGAGCCGAGGTTCAGGGCTCCATCTCTGCACGGGGCCTCGCGGTCCCACGCACGATGGTCCCCAACCGCCCATGGTCGGAGCATCGCACCCGCAAAGGTGCGCGGCTCCGAAATCTCCTACCTCCCCTTGAACCTTGCCGTTTGCCTTTGCCACCACGGCGCGGCACCAACCATACAGGGCGGGGTCCGGCATGGGTCGTGCATGGCGGTCCTTGTGAAACCGCTGCGGCATCGATCCCCGCCGGTCCCCGTTGCACACAACTCACCGAGGGCTCACGTCGGCTATCCGTCGCGCTAAACGCTACCCCGGTCGGTGTCGATGCTTGAGCCGTGTTCTCACCACTCACGACCCACTCCGCACTCGCACACCTAGGCATCCTTGCCCCTCCCATACATTCTGTTACCGCACACTCTCCTTCCACGTCCTCTGTTGTGCATTCTCCCTTGCACACCGTACTCGCACCTGCACACTTGGGTGCACTCATACCTTCCATTACACACTCGGTAACACACTTTTCTGTTTCACACTCTGTAACACCCACAGATGTGCACTCTCCTGTTGCACATCCAATCATCGCACACCCTCACGCACACCCTGGCACACACTCTTCCGTTACACACTCTCTCATTACGTACTCCGTAACGCCCACGGGTGTGCACTCTCCTGGTACACACCCAATCATCGTACACTCTTTTTCCCCACTCTCGGGTGTGCACTCCTTCGCACACTCTGTAACACACTCTCCTGTTACACACTCTTCCGGCACACAGTCCGGTGTGCATTCTCCCTCACACTCTGTAACACACTTCTCTCACACACACTCACGCTCCGGTGCACACTTTTCTCTCACACGCGCGCCAGTCGCCCTCGTACACCGCACGATGGACCTTCCATGACCGCCCGGGTTTCGTTTCTTTCCCAAGCGCGCCAAAACCCTTTTCGTGCCAAACACATTCGTGCCATTAATTCTACTCACCTTGGGGCCCTCTTTTTCTGCCAGCACTTGTAAACTTTTGATTTCATTAGCAAGCACGACATCACGATGCAAATACAAACTTTGTACAAATCCCATCTCTTTCTCCCGCGATTTATCTCCTATTTCTCCCGTCTCTTCAATTTCAATTATAACCATTTCTTCGACGACCGCCGGCGCGCATAAAATTTCGTCTTCCAATTCGACCTTCCCCGGCGCTCCCGACATTTCTTTATCCAATTTGACGATCGCCGGTTTTTCTACACCCCGCGTCGCGATTTCTATATCCCCGGTCAACTTAGCTGTGCTCTGCCCAAGCTCGCTCTCCACGCGCTCCTCACATCGCTTCACCCCGTTGCGTCCCAATGCGACCTCTTCGCTCAACCTGTGCCCAATGTCCTCCCGCATTGTGTCCATGTTGCACCTGGATTCGATTATTTCGGTGTCCATTTTTCCACTCATCTTTTTATTCTCCTCACGTCTCGCCTCTGCCCTGCTGTCCATTTGATCAATGTTCCCGTTCACGAGCGCTAACATTTGTCTCAGTAATAATTGCATGTCCATAAGCCCCACTTGCGCAGCAGGCTCGGCCCTCGCCGCCACGTGCGAGGCGCTGCCATTTTCTACCCATAATGCCGGCCCCTCTTCAATTCTCCCTTCGTCTACCAACTCTTCCTGTGGGTCCTGAGTCATTACCTTCTCTTCATCTACCCCCACCGGCATTCGGCCGCCTTGACTAGCCATGGTACGAATATAAAATTGGTTTTTATACTAAATTTTGTCCGCTCGCAATTTGGAGCCAATTCGTCCAAAAAATTTTTTGTTAGGGTTCCAAATCCCACTTCTGACACCAATTGTTATGGTTTTCTGCTGCCCTTCTTATCCTTACCAGGGGGGGATTAAGCCCCTTGTTCCTTCTGGGCCTGGCGTAACCGAGAGACTTGAAATGCCTCTTCCGGGCAAGCGCAAGTTATGGTTTAGGGACCGAGTCTCGCTCGTACCTAGATACCCGCGCCGCCACGGAAGTGGGGAACCAAGCCTCGCACGAGCCACGTGTAATTTGAGTACACCGAGCGGATTGCATACCATGTGGTCCGTGCAGTCACCATTAGTATTGGACCCCGATTCGAGCGGTTTTACTCATACCACGCTTAGCCAATGATGGAAATCACGAGAACAATCGAATGGAAGGAAGAACACAGGTTTAATTATTATCCCCAATATTATGTACAATGATCGGTAGAAGCAGAGACACAGAGCAGAACTTAAGCAGTCTTATTCTTAAAAGCCCAGACTCGGGCCCGGTCACACTCACACAGGGAATTGCAGGCAGGATGATGTTCAGGCCAAATGCGCCAGCTTGGTCGTCCAGGAACGGCGCCGTCCGGCTCTCCTCGGTCACAGCACGTCCCACGACGATGGCAAGCAGGCGGTGGAAGGATCCTCATCGCTCATCTCCCGAACAAAAGGCCGATGATGAGGCAGGAAGGCGGGAAGGAATGTACGCGTCTCTCGGCACGGCTGGCGGTTCCACAGCGCGTTTAGCAACCAGCGCGCTATCACTCGTGTATCTCAATGTACTATAGCGGCTCGGCTTCAAGCTCAACCGAGCGTCACTTTCATATGAGCGCGTATCTTGGTTCATGCGCATCTTTCTCCGATCTCCTGTTTCTCAAGCTCTACTGCTGACGGCGCTCCTTCAACTCCTCACTCAATGCCAACTCACCGCCAACTCCTTGCTCGACACTCGACACAACTTACTGCAGACCTCCACTTACTGATCCTGGTGACTTTGGGCAACAGCTAATATCTGCCACGCCCTGAGCCTTCTCTAACCTTCCAACCATGCCCTGTGACGCAGTGCTGCAGCCACACCCTGTGAGCCCTGATTTTCGGCTCGCGTTTACCGTCAGCTTCTCTTCCGTCCTCATTCGGTCCCTGCTCGATTTGCTAGGCCGGCCTCGTGTTAATTTGCACCAAAAAGCCAAAGGCAGCATAGAGAGGCGTAAGAGGGATAAGGCAATGGAGGCGGGATAAGGCAATGGAAGTATGAGAAGGACCTATTCTCATTACTCTACTCAATGCAAAACTAACACAGGAAAAGGACTATTCTCACACATACTATGAAATAACTAAACTATCGCGAGGCTACGTGTTGTTTGTGTGACTAACTATGAGGGGGAAATTTAACCTTTATTATACAAACCTCAAAACCACAGCAATATTCTCTGGGGCTCAAACTCAAGGGTAGCAAGGGATGAGGAAGGAGTTGAAGAAGAGAAGGAGGAAAGGGAGAAAAAGGAGTGGGAGGAAAGGGAGTAAATGGAGGAGGAGAGGGAGGCAATGGAGAAAAAGGAGAATTAGGAGAGGGAGGAAAGAGAGAGGGAGGAAAGGGAGAAAAGGAGAAAAGAGAGATGGAGGAGAGGGAGAAAAGAGACAGGAAGGAAAAATATAAAAATATGGAAACCAGTGAGATTAATAAAAGATTGAAGGTATTACGGAAAATAAATCAAACTCAACGCACTGAGGAGGAAAATGAAGAATTTCAAAGTCTAACGAAAATATTATTTTCAAGAAAAACGGCATCATTGTCTTCAATTTTAGGGAGGAGATTTAAATGAGAAAGTGTGGATAAAGAAGAAGAAGGAAAAGATTATGTGATTGATGATGTTGGTGTTATTGACTTTAGTTAGTTTTATTTGTGAATAAATCGAGGAGAGAGTGAAGGCATTCCTAAGGATTATTTATCTTTTTAAAATCAAGATAGAAAAGGTTTTCACACTCTGTATGATTTTTTCTCATAAATAAATGAGTTATTGTGTTAAGTGTAAAAAGAAAACTAATACTAAAAATATATCGTATGTTAAAGGTAAAAATAACAGAGTTTATCAAAAGGGGATATGTTTAGTGTGTGGTTCTAAAAAGTGTCAATTCATTTCTGAGCACAAAAGTGTCAAAGATATATAAAAGTTTTTGTCAGGGAGTAAATTTACAACAACTGGAATACCATGGGGAATTACACCTACTGGGGTATTCTTTTCTGTGGTCCAGGAACAAACTTGGATAAAAGATTCGATGAGGCTGGCAATCTTAAACCTTGGTCTAAACCTCTAAATAGGGTTGATGAAGTGTGTATGAAGCACGATATTGATTATGGGAATACCACTATATTGGATGAAAAACACGAAGCCGACAGAGAAATGTTGTATAATTTGTCTTTGATACAAAATCCAACGTTGAGAGAGAAAGTTGATAGGTTTATTGTGAAAAAATTGATAAGTGCTAAATTGAAACTTGGTCTTGGTTATCCAGGTGTTTCACCCTCAAAAAACTATTAAGCTCTAATGATGTTATCAAGACTGAAAGCTTTTGGCTGATGAATTGCATAAACCTGTAATCAAAAAGTTTAAAAGAAGGAAAGTTTATTCCATAGGCACCGACCACATATGGTCCGCTGATTTAATTGAACTAAATAATGATAAGGGATACAAGTATGCTTTAACCGTTATTGATTTGAGGAGTAGATATGCTTGGGTTGCTCCTTTGAAAAACAAAAGGGGTAATACTCTTATGTTAGCTTTCAGTGGAATATTTAGTAAAAGTAAAAGAAAACCAAAGAAGTTATGGACTGATGAGAGAACAGAGTTCAAGAACAAAATATTTATGAAATTTCTCAAGGGGGAGGGTATTAAATTATACAGCACCTTTAATGAAGGAAAGGCAGTTGTTATTGAGCGTTTTAATCGCACTTTGAAAGAGAGACTATATAAAAAATTCACACAACTCGGTTCACAACAATGGGTACCTATAATTCAGGACATTGTAGATAATTACAATAATACAGTTCATTCATCAACAAAATCAAAACCATCGGGAACATTAACAAAATTAGAATATGAAAAGGAGATTAATTTGAGAAAACCCAAGTTCAAAGTTGGTGATATTGTAAGAATATACAGATGGAAAAGCCATTTTGGGAAAGGTTATACAAAGAGATGGACTAATGAACTTTTTAAAATCGTTGATATAATGGATACCGTTCCTTGGACCTACAAATTATATGATTTGAATGGGGAAGAAATCTTGGGTTCATTTTATTCACAAGAATTACAAAAGACACAAATAAGCAGATAATGTCCTTGAAAGCAATGGGTTGGCGCTTCACAATCCTCTACTGTACACCGCTGCGGACACTCGAGGGCCAAGTCCGGGGTGTATAGAAGGGGGCATCTGCTTTTCCTCACCCTAAACCAAAACCAAAGCAAATTATACCCTTGAAAGCAACGGGTTGGCGCTTCACAATCCCCTACTATACACCGCTGTGGACACTCGAGGGCCAAGTCCGGGGTGTATAGAAGGTGGTAGGCTCCACAGTTAGAACCATCTAGGCAGACCTCATAATATGTTTTACCCAAATTTAGTGAGTCTCCAAGGTATAACTCTTTGGCTGGGTCATCAGGGTTGAACACATTCTGTGGGTCTTGGTTGCTCAAAAGGTCTTCAAACAAATCAATCCTTTCACCCCAAGTTGCGGTAAAAGCGGTATTTTCATATTGCATCTCAGATAGAATTTCCTGTGAGAGAAAATAACAATGTATTAATTTAATACAATATTATTATATGTATAAATCAAACTTTGTAAAAGAAAAAACAAACAAAAACAACAACTCTTACCTCCATTGATAAGAGGTTTGAATCCAGTTCATCAATTTGAAGGTTGAGTTCCATACAGGTAGTAGGACTCCAAGGAATTGCAAAGTCATCCCATTCCATCTCGGCACAGTAGTCCATTCTCAAGAGAAGCAGGAAGTCTGTTTAAATTTAGCCTGTGTGGTCGGTGCCTTTTATAAGAATGGTTGTCTGGTGTCATTTCCTTTGGAAATTCTCTGGGCATGCCTGGGCAAGCCTTAACTGGAAATGATGCAATGGTAGAGTTTATAAAGTGGGTGGGGGTTAGGGAAAGTGGGCAAGGCTTAGCAAAAGTGGGTGGGGCTTAGCAAAAGTGGGCGGGGGCTTCGCAAAAAGTGGGCGGGGCTTAGGTCAAGGTCAGATGAGGTCATTAAGAGAAGTATATCATTTCAGATTAGCTCAAGATGGTGATTCTGTTTTTAAGAGAATTAATGGAGGTGCTGGCTCTGAACGTACAGGAGGGTTTACCGTGGGAGTTGTATGCAAATGATCTGGTGTTGAATGTGGAGAGTATGGATGGACTGAAGAAGAAGATGAACAAGTGGAAGGAATGTATATATATATATATATATATATATATATATTTTTGGTATACAGGATCGAGGCTCATGAAAGAGCTAACATGAATTACACAAAAAGTCAAACAGACACACAAAACATATAATAAGGGTAGAGGTAGACAAGATGGGGAGAGAAGGGGAAGCACACAAACACAACATTTGAGAGCAGAGACATCGGGAGATCTGTGGGAGGGCTTGGGGGGGGAGGCGTGGGAAGGGGGGAGGGGTGGGAGAAGTATAAAACACAAGGACACTGCAAGGACTTCCAGGAAGGAAGTTGGTTGGAAGTTATGGAGTTGGAAGGTATAGAAGCAAAAGGTCTGAAGGTAAATATCGGAAAGACGAAGGTGATGGCAAGTAGTAAAGCATGTGGTGAGGTGGAAAAAAACTTGGAAGTTGGCCGTGTGCTGTGAACAGGAATGGTGTCGGAGTGAACTCCATTCAATGTACAATGTGCGCTGAGTGGATTCATCAAAAATGTAGTGGTCTGAGAGGCTCAAAACCAGTGTGGCAGCTACATCCAAGTGTAAGGTGTGCACAGAGGGAGCTGCAGATGGAGGAAATGTTGAGTTGGATCTTGGAGACGGCATGAAGCTGGAAGGTGTGAAAACATTTTGCTACCTAGGAGACATTCTGAATGGAGAAGGTGGATCAGACTCGGCAATGGTTGCTAGAGTGAGATGTGCATGGAAGAAGTTTCAGGAACTGAGTGGCTTGCTGACGAGGAGGGGAGTGTCGTTGAAGCTGAAGGGAAAGGTGTATGCTGCATGTGTGAGAAGTGTTGTGATTTATGGGAGCGAGACATGGGTAATGAACTTAGAGTGTTACGGATTCGTCACTTCCGTCTTTGTGGTTTTCATCTACTTGAAGCATTTTTAGTTTCATGTACTACTCGTATTATTGTTACGGTTTCAGTGTGAAATGGAGATAACTGTTTTCAAAGGTAAAAAATAGTCTCCGAAGAAACACGAAATGGGTTTTTTTGGGGGGTTTTTTTTTGTATACAAGATCGAGGCTCGTGAAAGAGCGAACATTAATCACACAGAAAGACAAACAGACACATACAACAAATAACATCGGGAGCAGTAGACAAGATGGGGAGAGAGGGGGAAGGACACAAACACAACATTTGAGAGCAGGGACCGAGAGACATGGAGACCGAGAGAACTGTGGGAGGGAGAGGGCTTTGGGGGGGAGGCATGGGAAGGAGGGGGGTGGGAGAGGTATAAAGCATATGGACACTGCCAGGACTTCCAGGAAAGAAGTTGGAATTTCAAACAAGGTGGATCTGGGGTGAATTAGTGGGGGTAGAAAAGATCAAGGTTTTGGCTCAAGGGTGAAGGAGAAACCGGAAGAAGAAGAAGAGGCGGGCGTGAGGATCGAGTGAGATTGGGGAAGAAAGGCCTATCTGCTTCGTGGTGTCGAGCTGACCTTGTGGACATTGGTTGCGAGCGAATATTGGTTTCCCGGGAAAGGGATTCCCATGACGGGGATTCCCGTGACAGTGTCGTTATTGCTGTTGCAAATAAACCTGCGTTACGGGTTTTGGTTTCGAGAGTGAATCATTGTTGGAGGGCAAGCTGACGCCTCCATTATCGGCCGGTCCGCCATTTCACCTCGTACCAGCCATTGGCCTGGTTCCCATGTGTGTCGTGGATTTTCCCTGGAGCGATCTCCACTTGGGAACTGCTGATCGTTCATGTCAGCTTCATTGTCTGGTGAATGGAAGGTGTGAATTCCCAATCACCTTGTGGTTGAACTATTACCGGACAGACGTCGGACTGGCCTCTCATCAAGCGGCTCTTCTGCAGCGTTGGCTGTCAGCCGTCCTGGGTTCAGGTCTCAGTACGACCTTTTATTGTGATCACTGGAGTGGGGATCGACCTTGGCCTGGTGGCGTGACACAGTGACTTTGGGGAATGTTACAGTTCACTCACATTGGAGTACTGTGAGTTATTGATTCAGGAATATATTGGTGGTACCATCATAGGAATTGCATGGTTTATGATGTGCAAGTGAGAGTTTCCTTGTACTTGCGTTAGGGCAAAGGGGGGCATTAAGCTCCAGGGGGCATTAGGCTCCACTACACAAAGGGGGGCATTAGGCTCCAGGGGGCATTAAGCTCCAGGGGGCATTAGGTTCCACTACATTGTAAATGCATTATATTTTTTTCATGATACACCAGCCATGTTCTCAAGGTTTTTTTTGGCTTTTTTTGTTGTATACAGAGTCGAGGCTCGTGAAAGAGCGAACATTTATCAAACAAACAAATCAAACAAACAAGCAAACAAAGTATATTAAAAGGGGAGCGGTCGACAAGATGGGGCGAGAAGGGGAGGAAGCACACAAACACAACATTTGAGAGCAGGGACATCGGGAGATGTTTTTGGAGGGAGAGGGCCTGGGGGGAGGCAGGATAGGTATAAAATGCAAGGACACCAAGGACTTCCAGGAAAGAAGTCAAAAGTCACCTCAAAAAAGTGGATTTGGGGTGAAATTAGCGGGGGTAGAAAAGATCAAGGTTTTGGTTTGGGGAAGATAAGAGATGGTGGTGAACAGCCGTTTTAAAGACCTGGAGGGAGGAGTGGGATTGAAGAGAGTGAGGGAGTTTGTTCCAGAGGCGGGAGAAAAGAGGAATGAAGGAGTGAAGGTGAGCAGAGAGTCTTGAGTTTGGCAATTTAACCATAAGAGGGTTGCAGGCAGATCTTGTGCGACCTGCAGGAATATTTGAGGGACAGAGCCCAGAGAGAGCTGGAGGAGCAAGGCCGGAGAGGAGTCGATAGAAGACGGAAAGACCACCAACCTGCCTGCAGTGATTAAGTGAAAGGCCCTCGGAGATAGCATCATCGCGGGAGATTCCAATGATTCTGAACGCTTTGGTTTCAACAGCGTGAAGACGAGCTAGGTGTTAGGCAGGAGCACCAGCCCAGAGGGGAGAGCAGTACTCCATTGAGCTGCAGATGAAAGCCTTGTATGTCTTGAGGAGCTCAGGTGTGCCAAGGAAGGACTTCGCACGACGAAGGATGCCCAGTCGGCGACTGGCTTTAGAGGCCAGCTTGGAAATGTGGTTTTCCCAAGAAAGATCATGGCAGATAGTGAGACCCGAAAGCTTGAGTGACAGAACTTCTTGGAGAGGATTATTCAGAAAGTAGATGGGAGGGTTGTCCAGTCGGTCTTTTCGGAGAGACATCGTAAGAGTGTGAGAATTGTCAGGATTGAAAGACATGTTCCACTTGTTTGCCCAGTCTGTGATTTTGTCCAGGTCTGCAGAGAGTGAGGAGGCTGCAGACTGCCGATCTGAGGGATGAGGAATGGAGCGGCAGAGAGTGGAGTCATCAGCAAAGAGATAGAGAGGATTTTCAAGAGAGTCAGAGAGATCATTGATGAAGACCAGAAAAAGCACAGGGCCCAGAACACTGCCTTGGGGAACTCCAGCCTGAACAGGAAGAGGAGATGAGAGAAACCCATTCAGGGCCACACGTTGACTACGACTAGAGAGGAAGTCCGCCAGCCATGCGTGGAGATTTCCATGGATACCAAAGGAGGAGAGTTTGGTGAGCAGAGCGGGGTGCCAGACCATATCGAAGGCACGTGATATGTCGAGGGAGACAGCTCTAATTTCCTGTTTGGCATTGAGGACCTCCATCCATTGTTGAGACAGCAGAAGCAGCATGTCCAGAGTAGAGTGACCTGGTCTGAAATCAAATTGATGATCAGAGATCAAGCCATTGGAGAAGAGGAAAGATTTCATATCCGAAGCAATGATGGATTCCATGACTTTGCTGATAATTGGGAGATGGCTGATTGGTCTGTAGTTGCTAGGATCTGTTTTTGCACCTTTTTTGTGCAAAGCGGTGATGTTGGCTGATTTCCAAGCAGATGGCAGTTGACCTTGAGCAAAAGAGAGGGTGAAGAGAACAGAGAGAGGGAGTGAAAGAGCGGAAGAACAGGATTTTAGGACCTGTGGGCTGATGCCATCAGGTCCAGTTGCAGAATCAGAGTCGAGGGTTGACAGAAACTTTTCCACCTTGTCAGGAGGAAAGGACACGGAGTCCAGGAGCAGCTGGGTACGACTGGGTATGGTGGGTACAGAGAGGGATGGGTTTGGGACACAAGATTTAGAGGCAAACACAGAGTTGAGGCATTCAGCTTTTTCACGTGCGGAGTCAGCTGTGTAGCCGTTTGAGGTAAGGGAGGGGATGGAGGGGGAACAAACACCAGAAACCGATTTGACCAGACGCCACCAGGATTTGGAAGAGGGAGACAGATAAGAGAGTTTGGTCTTGAGAACGGAGAGATATTGTTTCCTGGCTCTCCTGAGGGTGGACACACACATGTTTCAGGCTTTGTGAAAGGAAATGAGATTTCCTTCCGTTGGATTTGCTTTCCAGGAGACGAAGGCAAGTTGTTTCTGGGCAACAGTGACTCAAGAACCAATCAGAATGAGTTTTTCTTGTACAGGAAGTTATTATAAAATGCATTTACAATGTAGTGGAGCCTAATGCCCCCTGGAGCTTAATGCCCCCCTTTGTGTCGTGGAGCCTAATGCCCCCTGGAGCTTAATGCCCCCCTTTGCCCTAAGTGTTAATATTGTGTGAGTTTGAATACAATAATTGGTTTTGTATCAATTGCTTGGTGTGGTTCTACCATTGCTCATTGGGTACACCCACATAATAGCACATCTTTCTGCCCTGACTCCTTTCGGGGCTCGGAGGTAACCGTGACCGGGGTTTGGGGAGGAGCATGTAACTAGAGCAGCAATGAAGGCTGGAAAGGGTGGAAATGCGAATGGTTCGGTGGATGTGCAGAGTATCGTTGAGAGAGAGGAAGACAAATAATGAATTGCGAAATATGATGGGAATAGAGCCTGTGATTGATGCTGTGAAGAGGAACAGGTTGAGATGGTTTGGTCATGTGTTGAGGAAGGATGAAAGTGACTGGTTGAGAAGAGTGATGGAAATGAATGTAGAAGGAAGTAGAGGACGGGGAAGACCGAGAAAGACTTGGCTAAAGATGGTGGAAGAAGAAATGCGGGTAAGGGGGTTAACAAGGAGAGATGCAGAAAATAGGGCAAAATGGAGAAGATTGTCATGGTGCCCGCAAGGCTAACCCCGCTCGAGTAGGGGAAATGGCTTTAAAATGCATATTGTTGTTGTGAATTTGTTTTATACCGTGTACACCTTCCCCCATCCCCCAGCCCTCTCCCTTCCACAGATCTGACGATGTCACCTGGTCTCTACTGTTGTTGTCCTTGTGTGCTTCCCCCCCCCCCCCTCTCTCTCTATATTGTCTCCCACTCGCTTTATTACATGTTTTATGTGCACGTTTATGATTTTGTTGAATGTTAGCTCTTACATGATCTTGTATACAAAAAAGAAAGTGTCTTTTTTAATCCCACGTTTTCTTTCAGTGCCATGGCGTAGAAATACGAGCTTCAAGAACTCCATGCTGCACCCACTGCCTGGAGTGTGGATTTCATCAACAAATGGACGACTTGGAAACCAGATGGGTGCATATGCAGCACTTTATGGACTTGCACAAATGAATGGACGTCAAGCGTATCTGTCAGTTAATTCAGCCAATGAACTGGGAGCAATTTTTCAGCTGACACTACCGAGGTTACCTGAGAACGAGAACAAGGATTTTATCAATTTCTTGCTCCATGATTAGATGGAGGAATCGTATGAACATATCTCCCCAATGCGTGTTCATTTGACAGGGTATCCAAACTCCTGGACATTCTATGACCGCTACCGCGATGCAATTCTTCGGGAATTCACATTCCGCCCGGTGATTCGTGAAACAGCAGACACATTCCTCAGGAGTGTTGCAGCAAAAAGCAGTAGCCAACTCTCAGGTGCTAATATAACTTTTGTAGGTGTGCATGTACGAAGAGGAGACTACGTGAGCGTTATGCCAAATGTATGGAAAGGTGTCGTAGCAGATGCACAATACTTAATCAAGGCAATGACGCACATGCGCGGGCGCCACCCTGACTGTGTTTGTGGTGGCGAGTGATGATGTAACGTGGTGTCGTCAAAACATCAACGTATCACGAGGAGATGTGTACTTTGCAGCTGATGGCATCCCTAACGCAAGCGCAGGACAGGACCTTGCAGTCCTGGCGGCCTGTAATCACACCATAATGACAATTGGAACTTTCGGGTTTTGGGCTGGGTACCTATCAGGTGGTGATGTCATATACCTGGACAAATATGTCCTGCCAAATTCACCATTTTTGAAAGTTTTTCGGTATGAAGCTTTTTACCTCCCTCATTGGAAAGGTATCCCAGCCAATTCATTAGCTCTCAAAAATGATTGAAGTGCAGTATTGCATATTCAGGTTCTTGTGATCACCCTGATGAACTTGAGTCAAATTCTCGATTTATTTATTTTAATACAACAACGAGCCTCATGGAAGAGCAAAGTTTAACTTTTGGTGACATCATGTTGTGTTCACCACCATCATCTGTGCCTTTATGCTTGTGTTCTGGTTGATCGAGGGATTTACAGTACCAGGATAGTGGGAAGAAGGATGAGCGGGTTATATACAGTTGCTTTTTGAATAAACAGAATTGACTGGGAATCGGACACTTCGGACGTCTTTTCTTCCACACTAAAAACTGACAGTGGCAGCCATGAGCTATGTTGACTTCCATGAAGTTTAACGGGTGTCTCATCTGGGTTTGATTCCCGACCTGCCTTTCAACTGTCGGATTAGTGGGTTTTTTTCCTCTACATAGTCGAGGCTTGCAGAAGTGATTGAATTAGTACAATGAATGGGCATCCTGAACAAACAACAATTTTTTTGCTCTGACCTACAAAAGGACATGGCAACAGTGGTTTATTATAGGAAAAAAAAACAACTATCTAACAGAAAACGATGATCACGTATCAGTGCGTTAGAATCCCAACAATCGCAGATTCGCACTTTGCAGAACCCAACTATTCGAGGTATAGAAAATGTGAACTGTTTCTACCTTCACGGGTCCTCGTGCTCCAGATACTCACGGTTTATGTTGGCACACATAATCCCCCCACCACCATCTCGCACAAACATCTCCCATAAACAATGGTCACACTGCCCCCCTCCTCCATCTACCTACAATTCCCTTACTGATAATCCCCTACCCACAATCCCCTGCACGGGTCAGTCTGCACAGCGTGTCCTGGGTATTACTCGTTGTTCTTCTGCCGCAGTCTTGACCTGCTGTGATTCCTCGAGCTCATGAACTTTTGTGCTCATTGTTTCAAATCGACCATGGGTCTTAAGCGAAGGAGTCATGCAGGAGATGCGTCTACTCCCAAGAGGGAGAAAAAGTGTTGAGCTTGAGCCAGAAAGTGGAGCTGCTTAACCAATTAGAAAGGGGTGAGAGTGCGGCCTCTGTGAGCAGATGTTATGGTGTGAACGAGTCCACTGTTCGGGACATGAAGAAAAACGAGAAGGCGATTTGTGAAAGTGTCATAGGTAGCGCAGCACCCAGTGCCAAAGTCGTTACACAGACCAAGGACATCCATATTGAGAAAATTGAGAAGGCATTGAATGCATGGCTTGAGGACAATGTGCAGAAAAAGGTTCCTTTAAGTGGACCTATCATTTGTGAAAAGGCAAAGCGCATGTATGGTCATCTGGTTAGTGAGGGTGGTGTTGATAATACAAGTGGTGCGGCTGGTGATGTGGGTGGTGCTGCTATTATGAGTGAAGCAAGCATGAGCGATGCGGGTACAAGTGGCCTCAGCCCCTTTCAAGCTAGATGAGGGATGGTTTGACCGCTTCAAGAAGTGCTACAACCTCCACAATGTGAAGATCACAGGTGAGCGTACCTCAGCAGACCATGAGGCAGCTGCAACTTTCTCCGCTCAACCCGCACAGCTGATTGCAGAGAAGGGCTATCTACAAGAGCAGTTCTTAAATGCTGACGAGAAGAAACACTGGGAGAAAATTCCCACAGGAACTTTCATCTCCAAGTCAGAGAGGACAGCATCGGGGTTCAAGGCTGCAAAGGCCGGGTATCTCTTCTCCTCTGCGCCAACGCCAAACGGGACTGCATGATGAAGCCAATGATGCGGCACCGTACCCTGAACACGCGTGCCCTCAATGACAAAAACAAACACACTCTGCCCGCATTTTGAGGGCCAACACAAAGGCATGGGTAACAACTGCCATATTCATGGATTGGTTCCATAACTGTTTTGTCCCTCAAGTGGAGAGGTACCTGGCAGAAAAGGACCTCGACTTCAAGGTCTTCCTCGTGGACAACACCCTAGACCACCCAGAGGAGCTGAAGGTGGCCCATCCCAATGTGGAAATCAACTTCCTTCCACCCAACACCACCTTCCTAATCCAACCACAAGATCAAGGGGTAGTTGCCACTTTCAAAACTTATACCCGCCGCACCTTCCATCGCATCTTGGAGGCTATGGAGTTCGACCCCGAACTTAGCGTCAGGAAATGTTGGCAGGACTTCAACATAGCCCACTGCATCAGCTCCATCAAACATGCCTAAAACAGAATATTGTTATGTCGGTAGGGTAAAGCAATATCTAGAGTCAGGTAGATCTGAATAGGTAACATGCTTTGACTGTCGCGATAGGGAATCTACCTGTAATAAGTGCCATGTGTAGTCCGGTTTGTTGGGTTAAGATGTATACCTGTGAACATACCATGATGTTCGAGTGTTAGATAGTGTAGGGATTAAGAACAAACCCCTGTGTGTCACAACTGGTAATCAAACCTTTGTCCCTTATGGCAATGCACACCAACATAGACACTTGGACAGGCCCTTAGCGCAACATTAAAGAATTCCCTTCCCTGACAAGGACTTCGGAAGAGAACAGGCAAGAGGCCAGTTCGGGGCACCGCCGCATGGGCCGCATCACCGCAGGCCGCATGGGCCGCAGCCAGCTACACCTCTGGCAGGCCTAGGAAAATAGAGTGCCACGAGCTATCACCACGCTACAGGCCTGTGATTGGTCGGCGCGGTGGGCATGAACCTTCAGCCAACGAGTGCGGGAGGCGCGAAGCTGGAAGGTTCGGTGGAGGGCGCTGGTTGGTGGCGCGCCAAGGCTGACGTCACCGCCGCAAGGTTATATGAGGGCGTGCCGAACGACATTTGCGGTCTTGCACATCCGGCTCTTCTTGCTTGCGCAGCATGTCTGTCTTGCACATCGAGCAGTTCTCTCTTGCGCAGCACATCCCTCTGGCCCTCTTGCATGTCCAGCTCGAACCATTGTGCTTTCTGGTTGTCTCGGTGTGTTAGAAGCTCTGCGCTTCCCTGCTTGGTCTTGGGAGGTCCCTGGTGGTCATTGGCTCGACAACTGCGTGGTGCTCGGAGCGATGCTCGGTGCTTTGGAGCTTAGAGTGGTGCACGGACCTAGTGGTGTGCAATCGATTGGAGCTTGGAGCGAGGCCTGGTGGCGCGCGAGCGGGGCCGAACGGAGCCGTGTTTGGACGGCAGACAATACAAGATGACAGACAAGATAAGGCCGCACCCACGGAACATTTTGCATTACACGACGAGACAATTATTTTAGTAATTCATTCCTGTGTCCTGTTGTTGAGTCTGGTGTGTGGGATCCCAATATAGGATTTAGTTTAATTGATTGCCGTCGCGTTTCATTGTATCGGGTCCGTGAATAAATCTCTATTTTTGTACATGAAATCTTGTGGTTGTTCGGTTCATTAATTTCCCTGCAGGATCGAAGCCGTGGTCGGCACGCTCCAGGTAAGTGCTTTTGCCACTTCCCTTTCTCTTCCCGCACTGCATAAGTAAAATCCGTGTTTGGTCGTCGCCTCAAGTAAGTCCGTTTTGGTCCATCCACGAGCCCTGGTATTAACCGAAGGGTCCGCGCGACAATATCTTCACGTTCTTGTGTTAAATATGAGAAACAACCACATATAATCTGTGTTGGCTAATAAGTCATAACTTGAGTTTCTGCCTGTTTTTGCGTTACAAGAAGAAGATTTGAGTCAAATCCCAGTCCGGAGATGCATTTTTTCAACATATATTCCCCACTGCATTTCCATCTTCTTCTCATATATAAACCAACATCACCAAAAAAATTCCTTTTAAAGGATAATAAATGATATATAAATACAACCCATAACATTTGTAAACTAAAACGACACTTCGACGTCACGACGTCAACAGATATGCATCCGCCCACATTATGACATCATTAAAATACTTGTACCAAGTTTGATTTCAATCCATTCAGCTGTTCTCAAGTTATCACATCTTTACCTGACATGACCTGTGACATTTGACCTCGGGACCCCAAAATCTAATCAGTTAATCATTACTTCATTATACATGCCTGTACCAAGTTGGAATTAGATCACTTCAGCCATTCTCAAGTTATAGACCCATTGCAGACTTCGACCTTTGACCTCTTAACCCCAAAATTTAATCAGTTTATGTTTATATCACTATACATACCCGTACCAAGTTTTAATTTAAATCCCTTCAGCTGTTCACAAGTTATCACATTTTTACCTGACATGACCTCTGACATTTGACCTCGGGACCCCAAAATCTAATCAGTTAATCATTACTTCATTATACATGCCTGTACCAAGTTGGAATTAGATCACTTCAGCCATTCTCAAGTTATAGACCCATTGCAGACTTCGACCTTTGACCTCTTGACCCCAAAATCTAATCGGTTCATCTTTACATCATTCTACATAACTAATACACACGCTCATTACGGGAGCGGCAGGGGGGGGGGGGGGAAGTCATGTTATTATCCTTATTATTATTATTGCCAATTATTATTACGATTACTTATGTTAGATTAGGTCATTGAAAGGATCAGACCATGCATGACATTATAACAAGTTAGATGAGGTCATTGAAAGGATCAGAACATGCATGACAATATAACATGTTAGATCAGGTCATTGAAAGGATCAGACCATGCATGACAATATAACATGTTAGATCAGGTTATTGAAAGGATCAGAACATGCATGATATTATACCATGTTAGATCAGGTGAATGAAACGATCAGACCGCATGACAATAAAACATGTTAGATCAGGTCATTGAAAGGAACAGGACATGCATAAAAATATAACATGTTAGATCAGGTCATTGATAGGATCAGAACATGCATGATATTGTTACGTTTGTGGGGGGTAGACAATGAATACCTCAGTCCAGGTAGAAGTGTATAGATTACCATGCTCCGTATGTCATGAAGAAGAAGAAACCTGTAACTTAATTCAGCTCCGTGTGTTCCGATTAAGTGTGACGTGTGGCCATACGGAGGGTGGCTCTTGTGCTATGCAGCTTAGGGAATAAGAATAAATCCCCCAATCCATCCTACCTCTTGTGATCTGACTTTTGTGGTTATAATAAATCGGCCTGCGATAAGATGAGGGTTGTCAGGAAACGAACTGAGGCACATTACAGCACAAGCCCGACAGATACCCAGCACATTTGCCGATTGGCAAAAGGGGCCCGTCCCAAAGGGAAAGATTGGTCATGGTCATGGACTGGAGTGGTGGGGCGTGGGGATTGGTTTGAGTGTGACGTCAGCGAAAAGAGGGTAAGGTGCGTTTCCCCCCCTCTCTCTTTTTCTCTCTCTCTCGGGTCATGGAGGTGTTGGTGAAAGGCGGACATATTTGCGTGCTCTCGTTTTCTGGGTTTGGTGGTGAGCGGTTGTCTCCCGGGACATTTTCTCTTTCTTAACTTCCACTCATCCTCTGCCTTTGGTGGTGAACGCTCACGATTACCTATCTCTCTCTCTGCTTTGGGATTTCACAGTAAGCGGTCGGAGTTCATAGCGCTCCTGCACGAGGGGAATTCATTGACGAGCACGTGAACATTTTGTAGCACTCTTGCGCTGGCGACATTGGAAGTCTGGACGATCGGGAGGACGAGCGCGGCTGAGTGAACGAGGGCATGCAGAGGCCCTTTTCCCCGCCAAGGCCGGTGCCGTGTCCGGATTGCGCGCTTGGGGCATGGACGACTCCTACGAGGTTCAAGAGCAGCTCGGAGCTAAGTGCCCACAAAAATAACAAGCATTTAATTTCACCTTTATTTTTCCCTCTGTGTGAATTCGAGTCTGTATGGGGACAACCCGTTTAGGAATCTTATTTTGCCGTGTTATATTCTGTTACCAGCAATTTCTTTAATAAAGCCGGTATTTTTGTACATTTAAATTCCATGTCAGGTTGAGTTAATTTTCACAGGTTCACACAAGTCGGGTGGAAGCCGTCCAAGTAAGTTCGGCATGCTCCTTTCCCTTGCGTGTAAAGAATACCGTCATCATTGGATTGCATGCCTTTAAAGCTCGTTTGGTCATCCGTGTCTGACCTTTTGTCCGACCTTTGGCCTTTGACCTCGTGAGCCCAAAATCTAACCAGTTCATCTTTACCTCATTATATACATACCTGCGCCAACTTTGACTAAGATCCCTTCAGCCATTCTCAAGTTATCATGGTAACGAAAACCTATCATGGATGGATGGACGGACGGACAGACAACCTGAAAACATAATGCCTCCAGCGACTTTGTCAATGGAGGCATAACTAGACAGTATTCATAGAACACTTAAACCACGCAGTCAACTTGATGCGAGCCAACTCTTCTGTTTTTTTAAGGCTTTTTTTTTATCCAACATGGCTGCCAGACCCCATGACCAATGACATTATAAATTTACATTCTCTAATATAATTGCTGTGTAGTGCACACTCAAGAAATTTAAAACTGATCGGACTAAGCGTTGTCCTTGTCGGAAAAAATATATATATTAGGAAATATAGGAGAAATCTCATTGTACTTAAGTAGGGAGACTGTAGCTTAAGATTGTTTATGTGTCTTCACACGAGGGGTGAAGCAGTGATAATTAGTTCGGGACTAAGTAAGGTGAGTTTTCCCTAGTATGTGATTTTCCCTCTGTAATTTTCCCTTTACGTTTTGCTGACAAGGCCGACCATAAAAATCTCCATTCAACCACAACAACCGTCTACTGCAAGCCAGGCACGTTCCCGGACACTAAATTCCGCCTTAATGGACCTCAAAGTCAGGCCCCGCCCAGTAGAGGCGGAGAGTCTGTGGGCGGTCAAGAAAGGCCGTGAGGCCATGCCAGTAGAGGAAAAATGTTGTTCCTGGACCACCCTCATTTCCCCATTCACTTACATGTAAATTTTCCTCTCCCCCCCACTTTTCTTCATTTCCCCTTAACACCTCTATTCCTACCCCCTTGGTCTTTAAGGACCTTTTAACCCTTTATCTTTTATCTTAAATAAAAGATAACCTTCTTTACTCCAACCTTTTACTCTTAATATCAATGATCAATGTTGTCTAGTAGACCACTCAGAACAACAATCCTACAAATATTTGTTTATGTGTAGGAAATAATTTAATTCTCCTACAACTTCCATCACCATCTAATAAATTAACAAAGAAGATGTTTGAGTTTGGTTCTTTATCAAGATATTTTAACTGAGCTAAGATAAAATGATGAACCTCCCTCAAAGTTCTTGTTTGAGTGCCTCCAGTGCTACACACCATTTTAAAATTAAAGTATATATTTTCCTGACAACCATCAAAGTTTTCCATCCACTCAAAAATATTTCCATCTTTTTCACCCAACTCACCGGTATTTAAATTAATTCTCTTATTTGTTTTGTGAACTTTTTTACCTGTTGCCTTTTAAATAAGTCTTACTTGATATTTTTCACATTCGTTATGTTTTCCATTTATTTACCAAGGTGGATTACACCGCCACTCTTTAGTCTGGTTTATACTTGGTTCTATCATTTATATAATAGTAAAAAAGGTGGCGGTAGCCTGTTAAAATCCCTAACCCCCCCCCCCCCCTTTTTTAACTTATCACTTATATATATTTTAACACTTATAACCATAAGGGAGACTATCAAATCCATTTCCTAAAATAAACCTCTTATCATCAAAAGCCCCCAATGCTTTCTTATTCACCTCTTCTGAATATAATTGATGTTTATAACTTCTTATTGAATTAATCTTTCTAAACTCTTCTTTCTTTGTTGTTAAACAATTATAATAATTTTCAAAGTTTATTGTTTCTTTAATGACATTTTTCTTTACACCTTTTAACTTCTTATCAGTCTTTTCAACATTATTCACAATGTATTTATAAGCATAGGCCTTTGACCTCAATCCCACAAATTCACTCATAACACTTCCTCCCAATTCATCCTTGAACTTTCCTATCACCTTTTTATTTTTAGAAGAGAACAACTCACTCTCTGGACTGTAATTACTTGTGTCATAGATATTAATGTCCTCTTTCATGTCTGAATAAACATCGTCAGTAGTAATTTTCAAAATAAAACTATCTGTATCCATATAAAGTAGATTAACATCATTTTGATATTTCTTCCTCAAGTTATTGTGAAAGTAATCATACATTAATGACTTTGATAAATCAAGAATTGATGTTCCAATATAAATCGGTTTGTCCATTTCAATACTCTCTTTGACCAAATGGATCGCAAAAAAGTTCTCAGTAAAGATCTCAGCTCTTAAAAAACTCGGTCTGTTAATTAATTTTGATGCTTGTTCCCAAGATGTTGCGAGTCTGATATTTTGTCTTTTCCTCACATTCTCCATGGTCTTACCAAAGACCACATTATTCATCAATTTATAAAAGTCTTTCTCAAAATCTGTTTTTGACTCTGTTCTTCTTTGTGTATTAAAATCAATGTACCCCTTTAGCCAATGACTTTGATTGAACTTTAGGACCCTATGGATCTTCTCTACTCCTAGACCTTTTGATAAATATTGTCGCAAATTTCTTGGGTGTAGAACATAATTTTTCTTGTCATAAAATGTAGTAAGTAATTTTTCTGTTGATTCACCTATATCAAACGATCGTTGATAAATCACTCAACCATTCTTTCTTTGGACTTTCTTTCTCACAAGCAAATGGAAGATCTTTATGTTTATTATGAAGTTCTTTGGGATATTTAAAATCGACCTCAAAATAATAACCAACCTTTGAATCATCCAATTCTTTTTGTGTAGAGATACATACATCTTGTAAAACCTTTTTGTAGTCTTTTTCCTTTACCCATCTAAGTTTTCCATAAGGAAGAGCCTGAGACATTGCCCAGCCATACAGGTTGTTCGCATCATAGTACATCAAGTAAGAACTCTCTTTCGTTGAATCATAATTTGGAAGATATTTGTTATTTGCTCTTGCGTATCTGCTTGAGCAGACTTGTGAAATTGCTCCTCTTTTAGCCTTTTCAATCATCAAAAGCATATCGACATCGGATATCAAATCCAAAGCTTGTTTTGTCATTTTCAACATCGCACTCCAAGCCAATCCAAGTGCTGTGAAATAGTGAACAGGATCCAATCCATATCCAGCACGACAAACAGATCTAAAAACCTCAAACACGTCAGTCAATAAAAGCACATCAGTTTTGAGATACAAATCATGATACTCACCAAGATTCTTGATGTTGTATTTTTCCCAAACATTTTGTGCATGTATATAATCTTTATCAGATATATGACTGTTATTTAATTTGTTATAGAAATTTTCTTTTGAAGGAAGTTGTGTTTCATTGAATCTCTCAAATGAGTCCATATAATCATAGGGGTAAATTCCCTTTTGTGTTACTAAATCTTTGTCTGAGAAATACTCAGAAAGACATGGAAACTCTTTTAGATTTTGAACCAAGTTAGCCAATGGACTTGCCATGAATTTAAATGTATCAAGAAATCTGATATGAGTTATAGGAGATGTATGAATTGTTTTTGTGAATGAAATGTATTTCTGATCCGTGTTTGGAATTGCTGAAATGTCTCCAGATGTCTTTGAAAGTTCATTAATAAATAGATGCATATCATAATGAGCGTTGTTATGAAGAAAGACAGGAATGAAAGAGGGGAGTTTATAATTAATATCACAACTTTGATGAGCCGGACCTCTATATTTACCAGTGAGATGACAATGATCTCTAACCTTTAGGCCTTCACCAATTTTCTCCTCACAAATATGACAGATTGTTTTTTCTAAATTCCCTTTTCTCTTCACTTATCAAGGACATTGGTTTATTGGTTTCTCTCATTATCTTGGTTAATCGAACACAGTCTTTTTCTAGTCGTTTCACAAACTCCTCTGGGGTATTTGAGCCTCTATACTCCTCTAACTTGTATATTCATCACCAACGGATGATTTGATATAATAACAAAAACCACAAGGAGTATGTTTTTGATATTTATTTGTGTATGATTGTTTTGGATCTGGAGAAGCAGTATCTATTTTTTCTAGAATACTTTCAAAATCAGCATATATTACAAATGGATGTTTGATCGTTTTCTTTTCATCTTTGAATGTGATCTTTGAGCCTTCTTTTGGCATATTGATTACCGTTGATTTATGATCACCACAATAATTTGAATGTTTATCTAATCTTTCTTGTGTATGGAAGAAGTTAAGACAGCGCATACAAATATATATTTTATTTGTTCTTTTACATACTTGTGGTTTTATTAATTTTGTAATATCTTTGATGTATGTATAATGTGAATTTTCCTCTGAATTAAAATGTAGAAGATTAATATGAGTTTGATCTTTTTTATAATTTTCAGAAATCTGTAAAACCAGAACGTTGTTTGTTTCTGTTAGACCATAAACTTTAACTGATAAATTTATTCGTCTTTTCAAATTTAGGAATATCATTTAAAGTCATTGGAAAATTTAAATCTTTTGTATTCAATGTATTCTCATATTTTTTATGATGAGATACTCTTTCAACATGATTATCTTGTGGATGTAGATGTGCTAGAATAGACCAGAGAAAACATTTATCATCTTTATTTTTGATATTGATAACTGCTTTTCTATTTTTGATAACACTAGGTAAATCAATGTAAGAAGAAGCTTTTCGAGGATCTGATTTAAGAATATGAATGTCAATGAAAATAATTTTTCCTATATTGAATCCACTTCCTACGATTGAATTATCCACATCTTGCTCTTGTTTAATAAGTTCATCATAGACTCCCGTTGTTTTAAAATCTTGATATGATGATATAAAGTATGGCTCAGTTCTCATGTATGGTGTATCTATAACTCCTCCATCTTTTAACATTTCTAATTTTACTCCCACATAGAATTTAAATGATTTCATTTCTTTTAGTGTTTTTTCCATCAACGTTTGAACAGCAGGTTTAACTATTTCTACAGCATCAACTATAGACTTTGGTTCGGGAGGTTTGAAGTTAAAGACTTGTTTTAATATGTCCTTTGAAAGCGCCATCAGCGTTTTTAGTTGTGATGAAATTTGATAAATGTAGATTTGTTTTAAGATGTATTTCGAAGCTTTTCTTGAGGATATTTTAATTACAGACAGAACAGTGTTTTGTTTCTTTCTGAAAAGGAGCTAGTAGGTGAAGTAGATTAAATGTGTGTTTGTTAGTTTTAAGGTGTCTTTTGTATTGTTTATATTCTTGTTCGCAAACGTCGCAATAAACCATATTTATATAGCAAAATTATACTTAAAGTAAAACACCTTTATAGAGGCTTTTTTAAAGATGAAACTGTGCTTAAAGTAAAACACTTATAGAAGAAACTGTGCTTAGAAGAAAGTGCCTTTTTACAGGCTTTTTATATATGAAACTATACTTAAAGTAAAACACCTTTTTACAGGTATACTGAAAGTAAAGTGCTTTTTAATCACTAAACTCAACACTAAAATCATCATCAATACCATCACAAAATTCAACAATAAAATCATCATCAATAAAGCTACCATCACAAAATTCAACAATAAAATCATCATCAATAAAGCTACCATCACAAAATTCAACAATAAAATCATCATCAATAAAGATACTCTCATACGAGTACACAGTATCACTATCACTCAATGAATCACTATCACCCAATGAAATAGTAAAATCTTCTGAATCCAATGAAATAGTAAAATCTTCCGGGTTCATTGAAATACTATCACTCAATGAATCACTATCATCACTATCATCCAAGTATAATGTAATAGTAAAATCTTCCGAGTCCATTGAAATACTATCACTCAATGAATCACTAAAATCTTCGCGACTGCACATATTTAATTAGTAGAAAAAACCTTACCATCTATATCAACATGCTTTCTTTCATTAATGGATTCAATCTCTACATTTTTAATATCGAAAGTTATCTTAAAATAATCTCTAATTATCATAGAACGAAATGACATTTCACCAGAAATATTAACATCATTCATTTTACTTAGATCTACACACTTTGGATTATTAACGAAAATACAAATTTCTCCACGTGTATTGTTGATGGTCTTATCATTTATTTTAAAAGCCCTACTCATATCGCGTCCGATCACTTTTTCAAGCTTTGAATAAATTGCCGGGAGTAGAGGAGAAACCTTTGTTAGATATACTTTAATAGATGTCTTTCCAGGCATAATTAGAGCTCTTCCTTTAAATGAAATAGAGGGGCTTATGTTATTTTCCATTATAGGTTTTATCCAATAATTTCCATATTTATCTTTGTTCAATTTAACATCTTTGACATATTTTTCTATATCTTTCACCGAAGTAGAAATTGATTGAAATTTGTCTTTTGTGTTTTGAAACATTGTATTTATTAGCTAAAAAAAACTTGCGTTTAGTTTAAGTAAAAATTTACTGTTTAAATATGATAAATTCTGAAGGAGACTTAGAATTTCCAGACTCTCCATATGATAATTTAGAAATCTGCCACCGTTCTGATAGAATAGGGCTTAATAATGAGGGTTCATATAAACAATGTATTTTCTGTGATTTAATTTTAATTATTAATGAAAAGAAATATAAAAAAGAACATAATAATTTTAAGATTACAGCTAAAATGAATTACTCTACAAGATTAATAAGAGAGATGAATGTTAAGCATTATGATGATAATATACCATTTCTTACAAGGGAAGAGACTATTTGTATTGAGGAAATGTATAAGGGTTTAATGATGTTTATTATTCAAAATAATTTTAATGGAAATGTTAATACAAGATACTATATAAATAAAATAATCGATTATTTTGAAATTAAACCTGAACTCAGGAAAAAATATAGAGTTGCTAAAAAAGCTCCAAAAAAGTTAGATCTCCTTTTTTCAAAATATATAAATGAATGATTTTTTACCAGTTTGGGAAAATAAGATAAAATGGAATAACCATAAAAATCTTCCAAATTCATTGAGATGTCAAATAGTTGGTTCAAGCGGATGCGGAAAAACCTGTTTGCTTTTAAAGATGCTCCTTAGTCCTAATTTTTTAGATTATGATAATTTAATAATTTTTACGAAGTCAAGTTTTCAACCTGAGTATCAACTACTCTCACAGGGTTTTAATGTGGGTCTTAAAAAGGAAGACATTATCGGTTTATTTAAACTTCAAAACAAACTAAATCATTATAATATTGAAGATATAATACAATTATTTTGTGATACACAGAAATCAAACCCGAAACCAAAACCCATAACTTGTATTCTCAGTGATAATACGGATGATATACCTTCACCCCAAGATTTAGATAAATCAAAAAAGAATCTTGTTATCTTTGATGATTGTGTTAATGAGAGAAACCAAACAGTGATGGACAGCTACTATACAAGAGGGAGACATTCTTCTTGTAATTGTATTTATCTTAGTCAGTCATATTTTCAACTCCCTCGGCGCTCAATAAGAAACAATGCTAATACTTTCATTATATTTAAGTTAAATTCAATAGATACAAATAATTTTTGGAGAGATAATTGTTCTACATTATGTAGTAAGAAGGAATTTGAAAATTATATGAAACACACGATTGGAAAATATAAATATATTGTTGTGAAACAAGATGAGATATTAAAGGATGTATTTTTATTTTAAAGATAATTACATATATAAATGACAACAATTAATTATTATTAATCTTGTGGGTAAATCTGCTTCTGGAAAGAACTTTCATAAATCTAAACTCTTGAATAGTAAAAATGAAAAGATTGTAAGTTTTTTTTTTTTAAACACCCTATGATTCGTTTTGTAGGTACTACAACCAGAGCAATGCGACCAGGAGAAGTAGAAGGTGAAGATTATTACTACATTTCAATGGAGGAACATATGCGATTGGGTCCATCCGGCATTTTCGATTCTGGAGAGGAGGGATAATCGGGCCGAAGTTCCAGGCGCCATCTCGGCGCGGAGCCTTCCGGTCTCCGGCACGATGACCCAACCTCCCCCGGTCGGAGCACCGCGCCCGCCAGGGGGCGAAGGTCCGACCTGGCCTTCCTCCCCTGGAATCGTGCTGTTTTCCCCTTGCGCCACGGCACGGCACAGACCATACAGGGCGGGGCCCTGCCCGAATCGTGCACGCTGCTGCGGCAACGATCCCCGCAGCACACAAAGCACACCACGCCCCGAGAGCTCGCGTCGGCTATACGTCGGCCTAAACGCTGCCCCGGTCTGCATCGATGCCCGAGTCGCATTCTCACATCCACACGCGACCCATTCTACACTCACACATCGAGGCGCTCCAGCGCCTCTCGTACATCCCATGCATCCCGTTATCACACTCTCTCGCGCACACTCTTCCATTCCACAGTCAGGTGCACACCACTCAGGCGCACTCACGCCGCTCTCACACTCCATTAGTACACATACTCGTGCACACCCTGGCACTCTCATACCACTTACGCACTCCGTTACACACTCTGTAACACCCACAGGTGTGCACTCCTGCACACACCCAATCATCACCACACACCCTCGTGCACATGCTTGCGCACACTCCTCCGTTACGTACTTCGTAACTCCCATGGGTGTGCACTCTATTGCACACCCAATCACCCGCTCCGGTGTGCACTCCCGCACACTCTCCACGGCCAACTCACACTCTGTGTCGCACTCTCCACACATACACTCTGTTGTGCATTCATTCTCACTCTCTGTTTCATACTCGCGCTCCGGCGCCGTCTGCACACGCGTGCCATTCACCTTCACACAGCGCACCACGGACATTCCACAAGCGCCCGGGTGACGTCGGGATCCCAAGCGCGCGAAAAATGTTTTCGCGCCAAACACTTTCGCGCCAAACCTTTTCACGCCATACACAGCCATACTTACCTTCGGGACCCTTTTCCGCAGCAGCGCCTGCAAATTATCATTGGGGTTAGAAAGCACGACATCACAATGCGAATGAAGACTTTGAGTACATTCCATTTCTTTCTTCAATTAATGTACTACCTCTGCCATCTCCTAAACCCCAATTTCCATGATAATTTCTTTTTCCTTATTAAGCTCGACGACCGCTTGTGCTAATAAAATACAATTTTCTAATTCGGCGGCTGTCGGCTTTTCTATACCCCGAATCGCGATTTATACCCAGGTCCACCTGGCTGTGCTTTGCTCTAACTTGCTTTCCCCGCGCTTCTCAAATCGCGTTACCCCGTCGCGTACCAATGTGCCCTCTTTGCCCAACTCGTGCTCAATGTCCTTCCCCATCTCTTTTATTTGGCCACCTATTCTGTTTCCAAACCCTTTTAACCCGTCTTTCATCTGGCCACCCATTTCCTTCATTTGGTTACTTAGTTATTTCGTGGCTTCACCCGACCTGACCATAAAGGCCATCATTTCAGCCATAAATAATTGCATGTCTTTAGAACTGATTTGCGCAGCAGGCGCGGCCCTCGTCACCACGTGCGAGGCGCCGCCATTGTCTTTACCAGCTGCCGCACCCGTTTCTGCTTCCATTCCTTCCCGGGGGTCCTGGGTTATTAACTCAACCTTATCTTCTAACCCCACTGGTATCCGACCGTCTTGACTAGCCATGGCACGATGTTAATTTGGATGTCAACAAAATTTGGGCCGCTCATAATTTCGAGTGCGTTAGGCGCACTTCGGGTCCAATCCCACTTCCCTGACACCAATTGTTGCGGGCCAATATGCAAAATTGGTGTCCAAAATTTGGTCTAAAAATTTTTGTCCCAGGTTCCAAATCCCACTCCTGACACCAATTGTTGCGGATCTCCTAACGTCGGCCTTCCCCCTTATCAAGGGGTGATTAATCCCCTTGTCTTTTATCTAGCTGACGCGATCCGGGGCTATGACGTTCCTTCCGGTCAGCGCTGAATAGGGTGGTAGGCCGAATTATTCCTATTACCTAATTACCAGCGCCTCCCAGGAAGCAAGGAAATAACCCCGCCCGAACCACGGTTTTAGTGGAAACGCTGAGCGATAGTGAGCCACAATTCGGGCCATTAACAGGTACTAAACCCGATCTGAGCAGT
The DNA here is from genome assembly GCF_964187855.1 of Myxine glutinosa. Taxonomy (NCBI): domain Eukaryota; kingdom Metazoa; phylum Chordata; class Myxini; order Myxiniformes; family Myxinidae; genus Myxine; species Myxine glutinosa. The sequence continues at coordinate 203,532,111 of NC_136265.1, read as the reverse complement.
TGTAACGTGCCACGCTTACCCAATGGAAGAAAAGACTGATACGGTTGAATTAAGAAGAAAGGAAGAACAGATTGGTTTATTAATTATTTACACAGGAAGAAGGAGAAGTACACACAGTGAAGCCCTAAAAACCGTCTTAACTTATCCCCTGGACAAACGGGCCCGCACACACACACTCACACGGGGATGTAGAAGGTTGGGGTTGAAGGTCCAGGGATGATGTCCACAGCTCATTCTCCGGGTCCCCGACTCGTACCGCGAAGAAGATGGTAGGATGGACGGCAGGCGCTCCCCGCGTGTCGTTGGCGCAGATCGGACAATTATCAGGGAAAGGTGAGCTTGGCTGGGCAGTTATTTCACGGCTTAGCCGCGTACGTAATAAACGAACCGGCTGGGCGGTTGTACTGGCGGTCTCGGCCGCATGCGCAATAGAAATACCGGCGCTTTATATGCGCTCCCAGCAAGCCTAAAGCCAAATCCTCAATGAGTCTTTGCAATCAGTCAGTATAACAGCGCCTCTCCCAACCAGTCCTCAACAATGGCGCTTTCCCACACGAAGTACTCGAGCCCTTGCACAATCAAAGTCCCCCCAGCGAGTCCTTTCACAAATGCCAAACGTGACAGTCCTCTTGGTAAAGCGCATATACTCTCAAGTCCTTCTCAATTATTTCGCACGAGAGTCCTCTTCACCTCTTGATACAAGCGCATAAGTCACCCACACAACAATTCCAAGGCTTGGCTTCCCTCACGAGTCCTTATGCAACGCGCAAATTGTGCAAGTCCTCTGTAATGCGCGAATATCCTTAAGTCCTCTTGGTAAAGCGCATATACTCCTTCTGGCCAGTCCTCTTACAAAGCCCCTCACTCATCAGTCCTGTGTAAGGGCTTTGGGTGCGCGTTTACATATCGCCGCCCAGCGAACCCTCTTGAAATTGCCAGCCGCGCTTTGACCACGCCCCTCACGCCATTCCACCCGAGCCCTGATTGGTTGTTGGCTCTTACCGGCTCCGCCCTTGACGTCTCCTTGACGTGGCCACACCCCGACCTCACACTCCTCCCCCTTTTCAGGCCTACCACGTGGCATTTGGCTGGTTTGAGCATCCCAATGCGAGGGGCAATAGGGCGCAGACTGGATGGTGCGCAATGGGGAATGGGGCGCAGACTGGATGGCGCGCAATGAGGTCGATTGGAGGGTGGGCTGCAAAATGAACGGGACCTACTCTTATTTATTTCTTTACACAACGCAGGTATCACTATTGGAAATGTCCCTATCTCACATATACTATGACATAACTAATGTTCTAAGGTTGCCTACGTATTGCATGTGGACTAACTATGGGGGCAAAACCTTTAACCTTTATTAATCAATATGTACATTTCTCAGAACCGCAACAATATATATATATATATATATTGTTGCGGTTTTGAGTCTGTCAAGTGAGTTTAATGAAGGTTAAAGTCTGTCCCCCATAGATAGTCACACAAGCAACATGTAGCCTCGCGATAGTATAGTTATGTCTTAGTATTTGTGAGCTTAGTTCCTTTCCAGTGTTAATTCTGCGTTGAGTAGGAGCCAGGAAAATAGGCCCTACTGCGAAAACTAAATTTCGTCCACTCTCAATTTCAAGTGCGTGAAGTGCACTCCGGGTCCAATCCCACACTCCTGACACCAATTGTTTCGGTTCTCTACGCCAACCTTCTTCCCCTTATCAAGGGGGCATTAATCCCCTTGTCTTTACTGGGCCTGGTGGAACCGAGACTTATTATGTCCCTCCCGGACACACGCGTTGTAGGGTTTCGGGACTACTTTTCGCTCGTACCTAATTCCCCGCGCTACCCTGGGAGCGAGGAAACAAGCCTCGTACGAACCACGTGTGGTTTGAGTACGCCGAGCGGATTGCGTACACGTGGTCCGTGCAGTCTTACTCGGTGGAACCCGATTGGGAGCGATCTTATTCCTGCCACGCTTAGTCAAATGAGGAAACCACAGGAACGATCGAATCAAGAAGAAAGGAAGAACAAATGGGTTTAATTATTCCCACACGTATATACAGTTCAAGGACGAAGAGACACAGAGCAATCCTTAAGCAGTCTTAACTTATCCCTTGGACAACGGGTTGTTGTTCATTATTATTAGCTTAATATTATTAATTAGCTTAATTATTAGTGATTAATTAAGTACTGAAACATTTCCTTTCTCTTCTTTTTTTTTTCTTTTTTTTTTTGTGCACAGAATCGAGGCTCATGAAAGAGTTGTTAGGGTTAGGGTTAGGGTTAGGGTTAGGGTTTGATTGTTCATCAAACAGACAAACAAACGAAGTATATAAAAAGGGGAGCAGTAGACAAGATGGGGAGAGAAAGGGAGGCACACAGACATAACATTTGAGAGCAGGGAGATGTGTGGGAGGGAGAGGGCTTGGGGAGAGGAGGCGTGGGAGAGGGGGAGGGGGAGGGGGGGGGGGTTGGAGAAGTATAAAACACAAGGACACCAAGGACTTCCAGCACAGAAGTTGGTATTTCAAAAAAGTGGATTTGGGGTGAAATTAGCGGGGATAGAAAAGATAAAGGTTTTGGATGGGGCTAAGATAAGAGATGGTGGTGAACAGCTGTTTTAAAGACCTGGAGGGAGGAGTGGGATTGAAGAGAGTGAGGGAGTTTGTTCCAGAGGTGGGAGAAAAGCGGCATGAAGGAGTGAAGGTGAGTAGGGAGTCTTGATTTTGGCAGTTTAACCATAAGATGGTTGCTGGCAGATTTTGTGCGACCTGTAGGAATATTTGGGGGGCAGAGTCCAGAGAGAGCTGGGGGAGCGAGGCCGGAGAAGAGTCGGTAGAAGACAGAAAGACCACCAAACTGCCTGCGGTGAGTGAGTGAAAGGCCCTCAGAGTTAGCTTCATCGCGGGAGATTCAAATGATTCTGAAAGCTTTGGTTTCAACATCGTGAAGCCGAGCTGGGTGTGAGGCAGGAGCACCAGCCCAGAGGCAGGGGCGCCGCCAGGGATTTTGGGCCCCATGAAATGATATCACAATGGGCCCCTATGAAGCACGCACGCACATTTTTTTCCCCGACATGTTTGCCAGGAGGTTGAAACAATGCATATATTTCTGCATACAGTATGGAATTCACTATTTGATGCAAGACTGATACTCACACAAGAAATGTGCTGAAGGCCATCTTTTACAGTCTAAATGTAATTTTAATGGTAAGAATTACAACATACATTAACCTCTTCAATTAAAATAAATTAACATTATCATCTATAGAATGATATAACAAACAAATTAACAAGAAGACATCATGCGTAGCACGATACTTGCAAAATCCGCTGCGCCCCCCAAAAGTTTTCCATTGATACAGCAAATTGTCCATTTCATGAAGATTAAAATTTACAATCTTGATCAAAGCTCGGGTCAACAGGATGAAAAGTGACGATTTTTCAGATGATAAATGATGATTTTGGAAGGTTGACCTTGAGATGACCTTTGACCTTTTGGCCTCAAAAATAGTTAGTTTCCCTATTTGTGACTCAATGTGCAAATGCTGTTCAATTTTCAAGTCAATCGGATGAAAATTGAGGATATTAAAATTTGGCCTATGTTGACCTTTTGGCCTATGTTGACCTCAAAAATAGATGGTGGTTGAATTCAGTGACCATATATATAAATCCTCTTAGAAGTTCAAGTCAATCAAATGAAAATTGGTGATTTTAGAAATTTGGCCTATGTTGACCTTTTGGCCTGTGTTTACCTAAAATATAATACGTGGTTGAATTCAGTGACCAGATATGCAAGCCTTGTATGTGGTGAGGAGCTCAGGTGTGCCAAGGAAGGACTTCGCACGACGGAGGATGCCCAGTCGGCGACTGGCTTTGGAGGCCAGCTTGGAAATGTGGTTTTCCCAGGAAAGATCATGGCAGATAGTGAGACCCAAAAGCTTGAGTGACAGAACTTCTTGGAGAGGATTGTTGAGAAAGTGGATGGGAGGGTTGTCCAGTCGGTCTTTTCGGAGAGACATCGTAAGAGTGTGAGATTTGTCAGGATTGAAAGACATGTTCCACTTGTTTGCCCAGTCTGTGATTTTGTCCAGGTCTGCAGAGAGTGAGGAGGCTGCAGACTGCCGATCTGAGGGATGAGGAATGGAGCTGCAGGGAGTGGAGTCTATTGTTTTACGTGTCCGCTTATGTTTTTTGTGCTAATATGTGTTTGATGTGCTAGCTCTTAAACGAGCGTCGATCTTGCATACAAAAAAAACAAAAAACCAGTTCAACCTGCCGGAGGTGTGCGCTCCACTGAGTACCTTTGTAGTTTGCCACGTGATCGTTGTGCGACATATTAGAGTTAGACTATGGACAATCACGCGCATCTTTTTCGTTCACGCAGCAATTAGTCCAAGCGACGTTACTTTTCTCCTCTCGCTCGGTGTTTATTCCTGATACGCAGTGTTTAGATTTGTTGTAAAATATGCTCATTTTACACGTCATTTTACATCTTTAAGGTAAATTTTGTCAAGTGAAAAAATATATAGGAGAGGAGTACATTGACTTGAATAAGGCTATTGGTCCGTCCGTATAAACTATAAATGGCCCGTCGTGCGTGGGTAAAGGAACCAAAGTGCTTACCTGAACTTTACTCACGGGACTTATACTTGAACCCACAAACACAGAAACACGACAAATGAAAAATGCCACAATAATAAATTTAATGAAAGTCTAGCACGGCAAAATGATGGTTGAGGTAAGATAACTCATACGGTGAGACGGATCCACCCAGAAAATAAATCGCACAATGTACAGATCCAGATTTGAGAAAAATTGAACGTTGTAGGCATTTCATGTTTTTTTTTGTTGTTGTTTTTTTTTGTTTTTTGTATACTGAATCGAGGCTCGTGAAAGAGCTAACATTTATTTCACAAACAAATCCACCAGACAAACAAAATATACAAAAAGAGGGAGCGGAAGACAAGATGGGGAGAGAAGGGGAAGCACACAAACACAACATTTGAGAGCAGGGAGAAGTGTGGGAGGGAGAGGGCTTGGGGCTTGGCTTGGGGCTTGTTAAAAGTGGGCAAACAAGTTTTTTAGGATAATTTGAAGGTGCTGAATTCAAAGAAATTGTTTGCCAGGCTGAATTTTGAGATTTTCACCCTCAAATTTGAAAAGAAACCAAAATGGCCGCCATTTTTCCATCTTTTTTGCCTTATAACTCGACTTCTAAGCATTATTGAAGTTTTTAAATGGTGGCAATACCGATATTTGTGATACCAAGGATTCCAAATATGTTGTCACCTAAGTTCTGTCGAGTTTGGTTTATCTGCCATCTTGAATTCCAAGGTGGCCGCCATTATTCACCTAATGCATTCATGAGTCCAAAGGCAAAAATAACACTTATGTTTGAAATGATGACAATACCTATGTCTGTAATACCAAAGTTTCCCCGACCATAAAAAGCTTCCACATAAGTTGTAACCAGTTTGGTCTGCCTGCCATCTTGAATTCAAAGTTTTATGACAAATTAGTATGACGTGAAATCATTCTTCAAAGTACATACATTAATTAAGCACTTGCTGCCTGTTGAAGTAGATTCCAGCGATCCTGGCAGATGAAGGTGAATTTGGACGTGTCCATTTGGTGAAATTTGGGGTACCGCGGTATGATTTAGTTTGAACTTTATCAATGTTTCAGAGAGATCATCGGTTGATTGCTCTGTGTCAATGATAATTCAAATCTACCCTTTTTTTGTTTGTTTTTTTTGTATACAAGATCGAGGCTCGTGTAAGAGCTAACATTAATGACAAAAAAAAACAAAAACGGACACATGAAAAACATATAATAAAGGGAGCGGGAGACAAGATAGGGAGAGAGAGGGAAGCACACAAGCACAACAGTAGAGAACAGGGACATCAGTAGATCTGTGAGAGGGAGAGGGCTTGGGGGGAGGAGGTGTGGGAAGGTGGGGGCGGGGGGGGGGTGGAAATGGGGTGGGAGAGGTATAAAACACATGGAATCTGCTAGAACTTCCAGGAAAGAAGTCGGTATTTCAAAAAAGTGGAATTGGGGTGAAATTAGCGGGGGTAGAAAAGATCAAGATTTTAGATGGGGGAAGATAAGAGATGGTGGTGAACAGCTGTTTTAACGACCTGGAGGGAGGAGTGGGATTGAAGAGAGTGAAGGAGTTTGTTCCAGAGGCAGGAGAAAAGGGGAATGAAAGAGTGAAGGTGAGCAGAGAGTCTTGATTTTGGCAGTTTCACCATAAGAGGGTTGCAGGCAGATCTTGTGCGACCTGGAGGAATATTTGGGGAACAGAGCACAGAGAGAGCTGGGGGAGCAAGGCGGGAGTGGAGTCGGTAGAAGACAGAAAGACCACCTACCTGCCTGTGGTGAGAGAGAGAAAGGCCTTCAGAATCAGCTTCATCGTAGGAGATTCCAATGATTCTGAAAGCTTTGGTTTCAACAGCGTGTAGCCGAGCTAGGAGTGAGGCAGGAGCACCGGCCCAGAGGGGGGAACAGTATTCCATTGAACTGCGGATGAAAGCCTTGTACGTGGTGAGGAGATCAGGTGTGCCAAGGAAGGAACTTCAAAGGAAGGATTTCTTATGATGGAGCTCACTGCGTTCTTGGGAACTTTCAACACTCCAGAAATTGTTTTACACCCTTCCCCAGATCTATGCCTCCTCACAATTATATCGAGGATTTCTACAAACAGTTCCTTGGACTTGAATTATAATAATTATAATAATTCATTTATTTTGTATAGCGCTTTTCCAGAAGCCCAAAGGCGCTTTGACAGAGTGGCAAACATAATGCATAACAATACATGAAAACAACAATTGCAAAAAGACAAGAATCAATAGGGAAATATTTAAAGCAAAAGGAGGGAGAAGGAGAAGAGATAGTCAGGGGTTAAATGCTGTGGGTTGAATGTTGAATGCAGTGTTGAACAGGTGGGTCTTTAGTGATGTTTTGAATGTGGTGAGTGAGGAGGAGTCTCTGATGGTGTGAGGTAGTGAGTTCCAGACGGTGGGAGCAGCGATGGAGAAGGCCCAGTCCCTCCAGGATCTGAATTTGGTCCGGATGGAGGGGGTCAGGAGGTTGGTACCAGCAGAGCGGAGGTGGCGGGTGGGAGTGTGTCTGGAGAGGAGGTCAGCCAGGTAGGATGGGGCCAGGTTATGGAGGGCTTTGTATGTCAAGAGGAGGATTTTGTACTGGATTCTCTGGGGGATGGGGAGCCAGTGAAGCTTGTAAAGGACGGGGGTGATGTGGTCACGGGTCCGGGAATGGGTGAGTAGACGGGCAGCGGAGTTCTGAATGTATTGGAGTTTATTGGTGATTTTTTAGGGTGAACCATAGAGGAGGCTATTGCAGTAGTCCAGACGGGAGGTGATGAAGGCGTGGATGAGGGTTTCTGCAGCCGTGGAGGAGAGGGATGAGCGGAGACGGGCAATGTTTTTCAGGTGAAAGAAGGCTGACTTTGTGATCTGTTTAGTGTATTTGTCGAAGGAAAGGGTTTGGTCAAAGATGACGCCAAGATTCCGGATGTGAGGGGAGGTGGATACTGGGATACCGTCGATGTTGAGGGCAAAGTTATGGGTGGATTTTGTGAGCGTTTTTGGGCCATTGATGATTATTTCAGATTTATCACAGTTAAGCTTGAGGAAGTTGATTTGAAGCCAGGATTTTATTTCAGTGATGCAGTTTGTCAGGATAGAGTGGGTGTCGGTGGAGACGGACTTGGTGGAGATGAAAAGCTGGATGTCATCGGCGAAGCAGTGGAATTGGAGACCATGACGGCGGATTAAGTGACCGAGCGGGGACAGGTAAAGGATGAAGAGGAGGGGGCCAAGAACTGAAACTTGGGGGACACCTTGGGGGAGGGGAGCAGTGGGGGATTTGCAGTTATTGATGGAGATGAACTGGCATCTGTCAGAGAGGTATGATTTAATCCAAGAGAGGGCAGTGCCGGTAACGTTAAAGGTGGATTCAAGTCGGGTGAGGAGGATAGTGTGATCGATGGTGTCAAAGGCAGCGCTGAGGTCGAGGAGGACGAGAATGTTGAGGTTGCCAGCGTCGGAGGAGAGGAGAAGGTCGTTGGTGATTTTGAGGAGAGCAGTTTCAGTACTGTGGTTGGAGCGGAATCCGGATTGGAATGTTTCATACAGGTTATTGGCAGAGAGATGATGTTTGAGTTGAGTGGCTACAGCGCGTTCCAAAACTTTTGACAGAAAGGGTAGGTTGGAGATGGGTCTGAAGTTATTTAGGGTGTCAGGGTTTAGACCAGGTTTTTTTAGAATGGGGGTAACAGCAGCAATTTTGAGGGAAGGAGGGACGATGCCTGTAGACAGGGAGGAGTTTATTGTTGCAATGATAAGTGGAGAGAGAGCAGGGAGGGAGGCTTTGACAAAGCTGGAGGGGATGGGGTCAAGAGTGCAGGTGGCAATTTTCATTCCTAGAACATTTCATTCCTGAATGGTGGAGTTTCCGCTCTGACATTCACTCTCTACTGTGGGACCTTATACAGAAAGGTGTGTTTCTTTCCAAATCATGTCCAATCAATTGACTTGGTCACAGGAGGACTCCAATCACGTTGTGGAGACATCTGAAGGATGATCAAAGGAAATGTGATGCACCTGAGCTCAATATGGAATGTCATAGCACAGGAGTTAAATACTTTCAAGACATTTCAGATTTCCCCCATTAGATTACAGGTGGGATGTATTGTATATGAGTGTTACAGGTCAGGTGGGGTATTTGTGGGGATGTATTGCATGTGAGTGTTACAGGTGGGGTGTGGTATTTGTGGGGATGTATTGTATATGAGTGTTACAGGTGGGGTGTGGTATTTGTGGGGATGTATTGTAAATGAGTGTTACAGGTGGGCTGTGGTATTTGTGGAGGATGTATTGTATATGAGTGTTACAGGTGAGGTGGGGTATTTGGGGGGTGTATTGTATATGAGTGTTACTGGTTGGGTGTGGTATGTGGGGGGAAGTAATGTATACGAGTGTAATCTCGAGTGTAATCTTGTCCATCAAATTAATACTTAACCTACACCAGAATGGTATCTTGCACCCGGTACCTGGGATCTAGCTGCAAAGTAGCTGAAATTTACTTTCGCAGTGCTTTACCTGTGCAATATCCCTCATTTACCGACACGGAGTTTTAGATACAAAAGATCAATATTGGAAACAGTTGTTCCGGAAACCCAACACCTTTCTTTGTTCTGCAGTACAGTGGGGTGTTTTGTATTACTATTTCTTGAAATAAGCACACAAAATCATTATGAATTGTTCCTCCTTTCTGTCCATCCACTCATTGCTTTGGTATTCATTCTTGCTCTGATTAAGTCCTAGTCTCTTCTGTTTCTGCATTTTCCTTGTCCATATGCACATACGCATTACTCCTTCCGTGAAACGACCATTTCTCACCTAACCCCTTCTTGCCGGATAAAGTTTTTTTTTAATGTTAATTATTACTCACAAGGGTTTATATAATAAGATCCAGGTGGGTGTAGACCTCTAACCCTTGGCGAAATTGAAGAAAATGACAAAATCCAAGATGGCCGCCATAAAATTCGTAAAATCTTCTTTTCTCCATATTATGGTTACTAATTGACATAGAAACACCATTAAAACATCTTTTTTATGTTTTCAGACACGAGGACTCCGATAGGAGTTCAATATCACGAAAAAGTAAAGAAAAAACAAGACATGCTCTCCAGCTGGACCTTGGCAAACAGTGGACGGAGAAGTTGTTCAACAAGCATTCTGAGGGCTCTGATGTTTTGGGGATATTTCTTGCTGCTCAACATTTTCAATAGGCCACCGAATGCAGTGCTTAGAATTTCTACTCTACCACTTTCAGCCATTAGTGTACCCACACAACCACAGTAGCTCATGAGCAGGTGCATGCCACCAAGTCTCAGATAGACGTTGCCCAGTTGTGCCTCATTCTCCCACTGGACATGAAGTGCTAGTCGGTATAGTTGCTGGTCAGCTGTGAATATCACATAGTCTTGTTCTACTTCTTCAGACACCTTCTGGGCTTTCTTCATTGCAAGCATCATCGTAGATGGGTCAGCGGGAGGCAGGTCAATCAAAGGTACATATACTACTTTAGTCTTCGGTTTCAAAGTGTGTCCTTGCTCTTGAGACATCTTCGAGTTATAGCCGTTATATTCTGGACAATTGTTGTGTGTGGTCATATCTTGGAAGAAAGCAAAATCATTCTCTTCAGCTCCCTCCCACAGATCTCCCGATGTCCCTGTTCTCTACTGTTGTACTTGTGTGCTTCCCTCCCTCTCCCCATCTTGTGTACCGCTCCCTTTATCATATGTTTTATGTGTCAGTTTATTTTTATGTGATTAATGTTACCTCTTACACGAGCCTAATGATATCTTGTACACAAAAAAGGCTTGGTGGATTATGGTATCTGTGAATATTTTAACCTCAAATAAACGGTATGAGATACGACCTCCGGCCATGAGCGACACCTGTCTGTGCACGTGCACGTACACGGAAGCCCATATATACATCTGTCGTCATTAACCTGAGCTGGTACGTACGCCCACGACTGCAAATCATTTACCATTTATTTTAAACCCGTTTTAATGTTTATTCAACGATTATTTTTTTAACATTGTCAACAAGTCAGTTGAAACTCAAGTCGCCAGCAAGTCCCAAGTCCTCAGACACCAAGACCCAACTCCGAGTCGCAAGTAAATTTTGTAAAGTGACAAGTCCCAAAATTTTACAACTGGAGTCCAATTATACCCCCCTCTCCCCCACTCTGATTCTACCACCCTCCCCCACTCTGATTCCACCACCCTCCCCCACTCTGATTCCACCACCCTGCCCCACGTTGATTCCACCCTCCTCCCCCACTTTGATTCTACCCCCCTCCCGCACTTTGATTCCTCCACCCTCCCCCACTCTGATTCTACCACCCTCCCCCACTCTGATTCTACCACCCTCCCCCACTCTGATTCTACCACCCTCCCCCACTGATTCTCTCCCCCCCCCCCCTCCTCCTGCACTTTGATTCCTCCACCCTCCCCCACTCTGATTCTCCCACTCTCCCCCACTCTGATTCTACCACTCTCCCCCCACTCTGAATCTACCACTCTCCCCCCACTCTGATTCTACCACTCTCCCCCCACTCTGATTCTACCACTCTCCCCCCACTCTGATTCTACCACCCTCCCCCGCTATGATTCTACCACCCTCCCCCGCTCTGATTCTACCACCCTCCCCCGCTCTGATTCCACCACCCTCCCCCGCTCTGATTCCACCACCCTCCCCCGCTCTGATTCCACCACCCTCCCCCGCTCTGATTCCACCACTCTCCCCCGCTCTGATTGTACCACTCTCCCCCGCTCTGATTCCACCACTCTCCCCCGCTCTGATTCCACCACTCTCCCCCACTCTGATTCCACCACTCTCCCCCGCTCTGATTCCACCACTCTCCCCCGCTCTGATTCCACCACTCTCCCCCGCTCTGATTCCACCACTCTCCCCCGCTCTGATTCCACCACTCTCCCCCGCTCTGATTCCACCACTCTCCCCCGCTCCGATTATACCACCCTCCCCACTCCGATTATACCACCCTCGCCACTCCGATTATACCACCCTCCCCACTCCGATTATACCACCCTCCCCACTCCGATTATACCACCCTCCCCACTCCGATTATACCACCCTCCCCACTCCGATTATACCACCCTCCCCACTCCGATTATACCACCCTCCCCACTCCGATTATACCACCCTCCCCACTCCGATTATACCACCCTCCCCACTCCGATTATACCATCCTCCCCACTCCGATTATACCACCCTCCCCACTCTGATTATACCACCCTCCCCCACTCCGATTATACCACCCTTCCCTCTCCGATTATACCACCCTCCCCACTCCGATTATACCACCCTCCCCACTCCGATTATACCACCCTCCCCCACTCCGATTATACCACCCTCCCCCACTCCGATTATACCACCCTCCCCCACTCCGATTATACCACCCTCCCCACTCCGATTATACCCTCCCCCACTCCGATTATACCCTCCCCCACTCCGATTATACCACCCTCCCCCACTCCGATTATACCACCCTCCCCCACTCCGATTATACCACCCTCCCCACTCCGATTATACCCTCCCCCACTCCGATTATACCCTCCCCCACTCCGATTATACCCTCCCCCACTCCGATTATACCACCCTCCCCACTCCGATTATACCACCCTCCCCCACTCCGATTATACCACCCTCCCCACTCCGATTATACCACCCTCCCCACTCCGATTATAGCACCCTCCCCCACTCCGATTATACCACCCCCCCCACTCCGATTATACCACCCTCCCCACTCCGATTATACCACCCTCCCCACTCCGATTATACCACCTTTCCCACTCCGATTATACCACCCTCCCCCACTCAGATTTTACCACCCTCCCCCACTCCGATTTTACCACCCTCCCCCACTCCGATTATACCACCCTCCCCCACTCCGATTATACCACCCTCCCCCACTCCGATTATACCACCCTCCCCCACTCCGATTATACCACCCTCCCCCACTCCGATTATACCACCCTCCCCCACTCCGATTATACCACCCTCCCCCACTCCGATTATACCACCCTCCCCCACTCCGATTATACCACCCTCCCCACTCCGATTATACCACCCTCCCCACTCCGATTATACCACCCTTCCCACTCCGATTATACCACCCTCCCCACTCCGATTATACCACCCTCCCCACTCCGATTATACCACCCTCCCCCACTCCGATTATACCACCCTCCCCCACTCCGATTTTACCACCCTCCCCCACTCCGATTTTACCACCCTCCCCCACTCCGATTTTACCACCCTCCCCCACTCCGATTTTACCACCCTCCCCCACTCCGATTTTACCACCCTCCCCCACTCCGATTTTACCACCCTCCCCCACTCCGATTTTACCACCCTCCCCCACTCCGATTTTACCACCCTCCCCCACTCCGATTATACCACCCTCCCCCACTCCGATTATACCACCCTCCCCACTCCGATTATACCACCCTCCCCACTCCGATTATACCACCCTCCCCACTCCGATTATACCACCCTTCCCACTCCGATTATACCACCCTCCCCCACTCCGATTATACCACCCTCCCCCACTCCGATTTTAGCACCCTCCCCCACTCCGATTATACCACCCTCCCCACTCCGATTATACCACCCTCCCCACTCCGATTATACCACCCTTCCCACTCCGATTATACCACCCTCCCCACTCCGATTATACCACCCTCCCCCACTCCGATTTTACCACCCTCCCCACTCCGATTATACCACCCTTCCCACTCCGATTATACCACCCTCCTCCACTCCGATTATACCACCCTACCCCACTCCGATTTTACCACCCTCCCCCACTCCGATTTTACCACCCTCCCCCACTCCGATTTTACCACCCTCCCCCACTCCGATTTTACCACCCTCCCCCACTCCGATTTTACCACCCTCCCCCACTCCGATTTTACCACCCTCCCCACTCCGATTATACCACCCTCCACACTCCGATTATACCACCCTTCCCACTCCGATTATACCACCCTCTCCACTCCGATTATACCACCCTCCCCCACTCCGATTTTAGCACCCTCCCCCACTCCGATTTTACCACCCTCCCCACTCAGATTATACCACACTCCCCCACTCCGATTTTACCACCCTCCCCACTCAGATTATACCACCCTCCCCACTCCGATTATACCACCCTCCCCACTCCGATTATACCACCCTCCCCACTCCGATTATACCACCCTCCCCCACTCCGATTTTACCACCCTCCCCACTACGATTATACCACCCTCCCCACTCCGATTATACCACCCTTCCCACTCCGATTATACCACCCTCTCCACTCCGATTATACCACCCTCCCCCACTCCGATTTTAGCACCCTCCCCCACTCCGATTTTACCACCCTCCCCACTCAGATTATACCACACTCCCCCACTCCGATTTTACCACCCTCCCCACTCAGATTATACCACCCTCCCCACTCCGATTATACCACCCTCCCCACTCCGATTATACCACCCTTCCCACTCCGATTATACCACCCTCCCCACTCCGATTATACCACCCTCCCCACTCCGATTATACCACCCTCCCCACTCCGATTATACCACCCTTCCCACTCCGATTATACCACCCTCCCCACTCCGATTATACCACCCTCCCCACTCCGATTATACCACCCTTCCCACTCCGATTATACCACCCTCCCCACTCCGATTATACCACCCTCCCCCACTCCGATTTTAGCACCCTCCCCCACTCCGATTTTACCACCCTCCCCACTCAGATTATACCACACTCCCCCACTCCGATTTTACCACCCTCCCCACTCAGATTATACCACCCTCCCCACTCCGATTATACCACCCTCCCCATTCCGATTATACCACCCTCCCCACTCCGATTATACCACTCTCCCCACTCCGATTATACCACCCTCCCCACTCCGATTATACATCATTATTATTGCTGAATGCTGAATGCTGAATGCTGAATGCTGAATTACTGATTCCTATGAATGCTGAATATTGATATGTTGCTTGTTGGTTTTCTTACAGGTATTGCTAGAGATCGATTCAGAATAAAACTCACGATCTGAGACAATGTTGTAACTCTGGTTTTTACAACAAGGAGGGTAGTTTGAGTGAGGGACAGGAGGAGGGGAAGCGAGAGAGGAGGTTGTAGTTAGGGGAGATGGGAGGACGGTGGGGGAGAAAGGGGAGGAAATACTTTATTCAGATTTGTTCAGCTTGGTAAAAAAATCTTCTCGCATGCCTCATCGTGTTTTTCTTTGTTCGCAGAAAAATAGATTTATTTTAAATTGAGTTCCCATATAATGCAGTATATATGTTGGAACCCATCTGTGGATCGGTCCCATCGGCCGATGGGTCTGCATTGTCATTTCTCGTGCATCCACAGATGGGTCGCCCATCTGCTGATCCGCAAACGGGTCAAACCCATCGGCCGATGGGACCGATCCACAGATGGGTTCCAACATATATACCTACTTCAACACGTTCACATTACATGAGACTATTCATCGGTAACGTCACATTATGTTTGCTTGGATTACACGAAGAACCAAACATTCAAAGTGGAACACGAAAGGATATTTGAATAATTTACCTGGACTGCATGTACGTTAAAATGAAACGGAAAAGTTTTTAACTTCAATTGTCTTTGAAGTAAAAAAACAAAAAGACATAATTCGTGTCGATTATAATTTACAAGTCGGGAGACGACGATGGTTCACGAGCGAGCGGTATTCAATGACTAAGGACGGACTATAACCGAAACAGGCCCGGACTGCGGGGTCGGGGGCCCACGTGACAGGTGTCGGCCCCCGACATGCGGTGGAGATGCCTATTTACAAAGGGCCCCAATGCGCTGCGTGCGCAGGCCTTTAAGAGCCAGCTTCTTCTTTTTTCTTTTTTTTTGTATACTGAATCGAGGCTCGTGAAAGAGCTAACATTTACTTTACAAACAAATCAACCAGACAAACAAAATATATATAAACAGGGAGCGGAAGACAAGATGGGGAGAGAAGGGGAAGCACACAAACACTTGAGAGCACACAACATTAGAGAGCAGGGAGATGTGTGGGAGGGAGAGGGCTTGGGGGGAGGAGACGTGGGAAGGGGGGGGGGGGGGGAGAAGTTTAAAACACAAGGACACCAAGGACTTCCAGGACAGAAGTTGGTATTTCAAAAAGTGGAATTGGGGTGAAATTATCGGGACGGCCTGCTCGCCGAGTTTCCCGCCCTCACCCAGCCGACGCTTTCGGCCATCGCCGTCAAACACGGCGTCGAACACCACATCCCGACCACAGGTCCACCGGTCTATGCCAGGGCTCGTCGCCTCGACCAGACCAAACTCGCCATGGCGAAGGCAGAATTCGACGCGCTGGAGCGATTGGGCATTGTGCGGCGCTCGAATAGCGCATGGGCCTCGCCCCTGCACATCGTGCCCAAACCGGGTGGCGGATGGCGACCATGTGGCGATTACCGCTGCCTCAACGACGCCACCACCCCCGACCGGTACCCAATACCACACATACAGGACTTTTCTGCCCGTTTGTCGGGGCGGGTGATCTTTTCCAAGGTCGACCTCATTTGGGGCTACCACCAGATACCCGTCCGGCCGGCCGATGTGCCGAAGATGGCGGTAATTACACCTTTTGGCCTTTTCAAGTTCCTTCGCATGCCGTTCGGCCTTAAGAACGTGGCCCAGGCCTTCCAGCGGCTGATGCCAGCGTGCTGCGCGACCTCACCTTTCTTTTCGTCTACCTGGACGACATTCCCGTCGCCAGCACTTCCCGGGCGGAGCACCTCATCCACCTGCGCACCCTTTTTGAGTGCCTCGGCCAGCACGGCCTCATCATCAACCCGGCGAAATGCCAGTTTGGCGTAACGGCCGTCGACTTCCTGGGGCACCGCATCACAAAGCGTGGGGCCGTCCCGCTGCATACCAAGGGGGAGGCAGTCAAGTTTCCCGCACCCCCGCTCCATCAAGGCCCTACAGGAATTTTTGGGGATGGTAAATTTCTACCACCTGTTTATGCCTCGCGCCGCCCAACTCATGCGCCCCCTTTAAGAAGCCCTCCGGGGCAAGCCGGCCAAGCACGACGTCGCCTGGACCAAAGAGATGGCCGAGGCGTTCACGGGCGCTAAGCTGGCCCTCATCAACGCGACCATGCTGGCGCACCTGGCGCTCGACGCACCCATCGCCCTCACCATGGACGCTTCCGACTATGCGGTGGGCGCCGTGCATGAACAGTGGGTGAACGGGGCTTGGCAACCGCTGGCCTTCTTCAGCCGGCAGCTTCGCCCTAACGAGCGCAAGTATAGTGCTTTCAACCGCGAGCTCCTCGGCCTTTACCTGGCCGTTCGCCACTTCCGCCATCTTTTAGAGGGCCGCCCGTTCACGGCGTTTGTGGACCACAAACCCCTGGTCTTCGCCATGGCCAAGGTTGCAGAGCCGTGGTCGGCCCGCCAGCAGCGCCACCTCTCCGCCATGTCCGAATTTACGACGGACATCCGGCACGTCGTGGGCAAGGACAACTTGTGGCCGATTGCCTCTCCCGGTCCGGCGTGAACGCCATCCACCTCGGTGTGGACTTCGCCCACATGGCGGCCGACCAGACCGCCGACCCCACGGTGCCAGCCCTCCGGACAGCGGACACAGGCCTGCGGTTGGCCGATGTCCCCTTCGAGGACACAGGCGCAGTTCTCCTGTGCGAAGTTTCCCTGGGCCAACCTCGCCCCATCGTGCCCACCGGATGGCAGCGGCACATTTTTGACGCCCTCCACGGCCTTTCCCACTCGGGCCGGAAAGCGTCGCAGAAGCTCGTGGCAGCAAAGTTCGTCTGGCACGGGCTCCGTAAGGATGTCCACGACTGGGCCAATGCCTGTGTCGCCTGCCAGCACGCGAAGATCCACCGGCACACCCAGGCCCCATTGGCACCATTCGACGTGCCCGCGTGGCGCTTCGACGACGTCAATGTGGACCTGGTGGGACCCCTTCCCTCCTCGCGGGGCTTCACCTACCACCTCACGATGGTGGACAGGACCACCAGGTGGCCGGAGGCCGTCCCGCTGGCATCAACAACATCCGCCGACGTGGCGCAGGCCTTCATTGGCACCTGGATTGCCCGTTTTGGCGCCCCCTCGGACATCTCCTCCGACAGAGGCCCGCAATTCACCTCTGAGCTTTGGGGCGCGGTCGCCCAGGCCTTGGGGGTCAAGCTACACCGCACCACAGCCTACCACCCCCAAGCCAACGGCTTCTGCGAGCGGTTCGACCGCTCGATGAAGGCTGCTCTCAGGGCCAGCCTCCAGGACGACGGTTGGGCCGACAGGCTCCCGTGGGTCCTATTGGGCCTCCGAACGGCCCCTAAAGAGGACCTCCAGGCTTCCACCGCCGAGCTGGTCTACGGCCAGCCACTGCGCGTGCCGGGCGTGTTCATCCCTGACGCCACCGGCCCCTGGTCCGCGGCTCGCCAACGCTTGGTCCTCCAGGAGGCCGCCAGGAGATTTGCCCCCATGCCCCCGTCCCACCACGGCTGCCCCCAACCCCACGTCCCCCCAGCACTTCGCACTGCGGAGTACATTTTTATCCGGAACGACGCACACCGGGGACTGCTCCAGCCGCCGTACGATGGACCTGTCCGGGGGCTGAAAGGGACGACAAGTCGTTCATCATTGACATCGGTGGCAAACCGGACCGCATCTCCGTGGACCGCCTCAAGCCGGCCCATTTGGACCTCGACCAACCTCCATGGTTGGCCCTTCCTCCACGACGGGGCCGTCCCCCGTCAACCAAGCCCCCCGCCCGACCATCCACCGCCACGCCACCTACCACCCCCACACGAATCGCCAGGGGTCGTTTCGGCCGGGTCATCAAGACCCCCCTCAAACTGACTCTCCCGGTGCAAGTTAATTCTGGGGGGGCGCATGTCGCGGTTACCAGAAGCATGACACAATCACCTTGCACCGGCCTATGACGTAAGCGGCGGGCGGTTACGTGCCCGGACTCGCCCGGACGTGTCCGGACTTGCCTTGCCCGGGCGGACTCTCGATTTGCATACCACGCCCCGTTGAGAGGCGTGGCTGACTTATTTGCATACCACGCCCCGCCTGAGAGGCGTGGCTTTTGTGTGGTGAACTTTTGATATAAATTGCCGCCCGTATTAACGGGCTATTCAGTGCTTTTGAGTTATTTTGAGTTGAGCTAAAATAAATAGCTCAGTGAAACTTTGTTCCTGGTGTCGTCCATTTTGTCCGGCTTTATTGTGCGAGCATAGCGCCACAGGTTCCTCCAAGATCTTCTCTAACGATTTTCTAATCATTTTCACCTGAGCTGGTGCACCTGATTCTAATTTTAGGTATTTGAAGTAATGATAAATGTAGGGGTGTACTTAGTTTTTCCACATGCGAAATTTGCATTTATGTTTATTTAAATTATACAATGGACTACAAAATGTAAATGTTTCATTATATTTGTTGTATTATATCACCTTTATCTATCAATATTGTTGAAATGAAGATCAAATAGCTGTATGTTGAAATATGTTGAAAAAGTCAAAACTTTACATGGGGTGTACTTACTTTTTCACGTGACTGTACTTGATGCTCATAGTCACAAACTGTTCTGGAGAACGTTCATTCACTAAAATGAAGTTCACCAAGAACAGACTCCATACTACAACGAGTCATGATAGGCTCAGTCACCTGGCCTTGATGAGTATTGAATGTGACATTCTCGGAGAAA
Organism: Myxine glutinosa; assembly: GCF_964187855.1. Taxonomy (NCBI): domain Eukaryota; kingdom Metazoa; phylum Chordata; class Myxini; order Myxiniformes; family Myxinidae; genus Myxine; species Myxine glutinosa. Next base: position 203,512,769 of record NC_136265.1, on the reverse strand, counting down.
TTGACTTCGACAAATTGAACCAAGACTTTGCAAGGGTCAAGTCTCGTAAAGTGCCTGGTCTGTAAATATAGGTATTAGGTACTTTACGAGATTCTTATGATTGATCATGATTGACCTGCTTGCTTATTCACTATGCAGATTCTTTATACTTGAAACATATAGACACAGGGCCATAGGGTGGATATCTATTTTTTTTTTTGATTTCATGACCTGAACCTAGGGATTTGGCAAGAAGGGTGTGGGATGAAGCCTTATGACCTCCAAAACATCTTGTTTTTTTTCACAAGCGATATCGTGGTACGTTACCGAGAACCGCTGCCCCAAAACACCAGTATACACCAATTGTATGTTACATTTGAAATACCCATTTACACAGTAAAAAAACAACACAAACTATATGATGTCATGTTCACATTGGTCTTGGCAGCAATATTTATTAATTCAGACCCCCAAAAGTAGTAAAAATGTTGTTTTAACGACTTGGTAAAATAACATGCTGTTGATGCATTTATCAGAAAGTCATGTTTTTGGACCTTAAAACCTGCATAATTTTAAATTTTTGTACAATATTTGTGATTGGTGTTGCTACTACGATCCATGGTGGTTTACCAATGCTATTTTGAAACTGTTAATAGGTCCAATAAGTGTGTAAGGGGTGATATTTTAACCCATCAAAGACAATTACGTGGCGTACAAGTGAACCAGTGTGCATTGACGTCATGATAAACTCGAGATGGGCTAGAGAAGCTCCACCGTCTCAATGTATGAACTCCAGAAGCGAAATGTTGGTTTGGTGTCACTTGCTTCTAAGAATTTGTCAAAGGAGGTTTTGAAGTCTTTGAACTTGTCACTGTTGAGAATGACATGGTAGTTTGGATGTGGGAAAGCTTCAGCTAAGTTTGACAAAAGTTCCTTCACTCTACCCGCTCATGTTCTGGAATAGATTCAAAATATGCATCCAGGAGCATCTGCTGCATCGCGTCTGACATCAGCTTATGGGCTCGAACTGCCCTGTTGTAATGCTTGCTGCTGAACACTCTATTCACAGACCCCACTGCAACAATCTCTGACTCAACCAGGATGTCTTGGAGACCACCATCTCGAAATCTCTTTCCAATACAGCCAAGAAAGGACATTGCAGTGTGGAATGCCCCAAGTCTAATTACCAGTCTCTTCATGAACTGTGCATTCTTCCATCTAATGAGCTGTGCCTTGCAATAGATGGCTTGGTCAACGACAATGACGACTGCTTCCAACTGTAACTTGTCGGCGATCTAAACACTTCTCTGCAGTATTGTTAGTACCGTATTCATTTCAGTCGGAGTGGCATCAATGACAGGGAGATACCCTATCACGCTCTTTGGTGGAACTTCAACACAAGACAGTAGTTGGTTGAATCCTGTCCAAGATGGCAGAGTCCCGTCAATGTTGTACTTGGTGATGTGGTATGCTAGGTCTATCGTCTTAGGGTGCTGGAGTAATGGGAAGTACGTTGCTCGATCCAATGGAACGCTGGTTGCGAATGGAGCGGGTCCTTCGTTTTTCCCTCCATAATATGTGGCAAGGTTCACTGCAGGTGGCTGCATCGATCTCTCCCGCGTCCTCTTAACTGTAGTGACTGGTGCTGGTTGTACTACTTCATGGGATTGACTTGGTCGCTGTATTATAATCCCATTGGTATTGTGTGTTGTTCCACGCCCAGACAATGTCTCCTCCCTGAAGTCATTATTGTCCCATACGAGTGTGACATGCTTGCCCGCCTGAATGATTGATGGAAGAGCATCCTCTCCACGATGTAGTTCTTGGTTAGCCAGTGCAGTGTCATGATTTAAGACGACAGAGTTTGAGACGCAGTAACCAAACCCGTTCAGTAGGCTGATTAATTGGGCTGAACCTGAGAGATGACGTACTGTCATTGCAAGTGACAAATGTTTGGGCATCTGTTTCCTTCCCTTTGATTGGAGGTATATGATGTCCTGTGCAATTGTGAGAATTCTTCTATGTATTGTAGATTCTATCTTTACAAACTCATCAGAATCAGGTTCGTCTGACACTCCCACCATCCATGCAATAAAGTTATAGAGACAGGCAGGTACAATTGCTTCTGCGGCATTTGTTGTCAGGTGCTCAGAGGTTGGGGGCCATGGCATATTTGGCTTGATCTCATCTATTGCATTTCTCAATTGTAGCGCAGTGAAGTAGTGTTCTCTAAGGTTATTCTCAGTATACCCAGGTTGCTTTGGTGGGGTTGGTTCAGAGTCGGATGTTTGTTCTGTCTCTGTTGTGTCATCACCTGAACCATGCATGGTTTCTTGCAACACTTTCTTTTCTTCAACCAGCACTTCAGTGGAGATGTCATTAACATACACAAGGTGTCCTTGGCAGCGCATATACGGGGTTAGAAAGCATAGTTGTGGAAATGTTTTCATCAGTCTTGTCTTGAGAAAGCCACTTTTGTAGTTTGATTCTATTCCGTGTGTTGCTTTGATTTGTTTCATGAACATGTCATTAAGTCGTTTCAGTCTGTAGATTTCCTTGTTGTCTATTATAAGATCCTTGACTGTTGCACAAAATAATGTGTATGCTTCTGAGTAGTTGGAGTCTCCTTGTTGCTCTGCATTAGGTGTTGTTGCTAGCTTGCCTAAATACCGGGTATACTCCTTGTAGCAGCGACCATGGTATTTTACCTTTATCGCAACACAATCGCGGTCTTGAATTTGAAGCAGCAGGTTTGTATTGTTGTTGTCTTTAGCAGCTTGCTGCAGTCTTGGTGCCTCAATTGTTGAGCACCTTGTTAGAGGCTCTTTTCTTCGGCCCCTTTTGCCTGTATTGATTGTTCTCTCTTTCTGACAAAGGATGCATATATTAGGCAACACATATTGGGATCTGGCTGAACATTTGGGCTTGCCTAAGCTGGAGCGTAGAGCACGTTTCTTGACTGGTTGTGGGCCTTTATGCACCTTGTCAATGTTGACGTTGATGTCATTGCATGTTGAAGCTGCAATAAATACACATAAAAGAAAACAATTAAAATTATGTGAGTTTAAAATGTCTAGACCTCAAGTCATGGTTAGCCCGACTAGATTCCCTCCCCCCCCCCTCCCCCTTCCTCAGACTTCCTTTTAAAAATGTATTTGTTTCACCTCGGCCCTACCTCCTTGCATAAATATTGGACAGTTCCTTCAATTCAAAATCGTTCGACTACACACAAAATCATTTTACATATACCTCACAAAAAAAAAATCAAACTAAGTTTTGAAGCATTGTCATGATTTATTATTGAAGTTATTCAACCTACCAGTATTGGCTGCATTTTCTTCTCTCTTTTTCATGCTGCTTTGCACCCTGCTCACTCGTTGTTTATCGGTAAATCGTGAATAACACACTTGATGAAACGCTGCATCATGCGGTATAGCTATAGCAGGTATTGTTACCATACTGTTGCCACGTTCGCCGAATTCGTCAGCGTGGTTCTTCACGAAATTTCTCGCAATTTCAGCTTGATCACCTTCTAAATTCTGCCACGTAAGAACAAATTGCAAATATCGCGGCCATGTTATATCACTAAAAGGTAATAAACTTGATCTTTTGGCCGGAGAAATGCACATATAACAGCGTTTCTCGCTCCCACCCTCGTCACCGTCGCTGCTACTGGAGGCCGCCATTTTGTTTACTCGCAGCCGGAAGCCCAGACATCGTTCGTAGCGCGAATAAGCGCGATCCTCATTGGTCAATACATCGAAATGCGTTCGAGGCTAAACGGAGATTTTGGAAATAAAATTATACATTTCAACATTATATTACAGACTAACGTACCAGAATCTGACTTGTGAAAAGTCATGAACATTATTTCTTAATTTTTTCTATATTATCATGCCAATTTGATGCCCACCCGATTTTCAGGTCATGAAATGAAATGAAAAATTGGAACACCTGGCAGTCTAATAGGAACTTCGTAGATTCTTATAGATTGATCATGATGTTTAAAGATGTGCCTGCTTGCTTATTCAAATTCGTTATGCTTGAAACATAGGAACTAGATTCTTATATTGATTGGTCATGATGTTTATAGATGTACATTTTTATTCATTTTCTTTGTACTTGAAGAATATACTTTATGGATGACTGAAACTATGTCTTGTCACATTTTTAGTATTCTAAGGTAGGGTGTGCCTCCACTACTGAAGGCTGCCCAGGGGGGGCCTCCACATGTCTAAATCCGGCCCTGCCTTGTGACGTTGACCTTGGGGCGAAAATGCAAAAATCGAGCTCCGTGGGGCTAGACACATGACATTGGCCGAACCAAATACCGAAACTCCTGTCAGATTCCACCAACTCCCTCGGAGAAGATGTAGCTTGAACTCGATTACCCACTAAAAAGACATCTTTTTCGGGCGTGGCTACGCCCAGAATGGGCGCAATACACCCACTCCAGGCAGGGCACAACTAGATCATGATATCAACAACCTCCCACCCAAGTTTCATCAAGATCGGATGATATCATCGGGTAGTTATGCTGCGGACAGACAGACAGACAGTGAGACAGAAACACATCCATGACGAATATCGTGGTCACTCTGTTTGATAACTCGTGAACCAATAAATCGTGAACCAATTATTGACGAAGTTTAAATAATCCAAGTCATTTGACATATTTCAATGACCACAAAATTATTTTATCAGGTCGGGACGTGCACGGGATTACCGATCGGGGTCCAATCCCCTCATCTCGGCACGATCAGGGACCAATCCCCTCATCTCGGCACGATCAGGGACCAATCCCCTCATCTCGGCACGATCAGGAACCAATCCCGAATGCCTCAACTCTGTGTTTACCTCAAAATCTTGTGTCCCAAACCCATCTCTCTCTGTTCCCACCTTACCCAGTCAAACCCAACTTCTACTGGACTCTGTGTCCTTCTCTCCTGACAAGGTGGAGAAGTTTTTGTCAAACCTCGACTCTGATTCTGCAACTGGACCAAACGGCATCAGCCTACGGGTCCTAACATCCTGCTCTGCCGCTCCATCTCACCCTCTCTCTGTTCTTTTCACCCTCTCTTTTGCTCAAGATCATCTGCCAGCATCTTGGAAATCTGCAAACATTACTGCTTTATACAAAAAAGGTGCAAAAAGAGATCAGCCCAATTATCAGCAAAGTCATGGAATCAATCATTGCTTCGGATATCAAATCCTTCCTCTTCTCCAATGGCTTGATCTCCGATCATCAATTTGGATTCAGACCAGGTCATTCTACTCTGGACATGTTGCTTCTGCTGTCTCAACAATGGATGGAGGTCGTCAATGCCAAACAGGAAATCAGAGCCGTCTCCCTTGACATATCACGTGCCTTCGATAAGGTCTGGCACCCCGCTCTGCTCACCAAACTCTCCTCCTATGTTTTCCATGGAAATCTCCACGCTTGGCTTGCGGACTTCCATTCTGGTCGTAGTCAACGTGTGGCCCTGAATGGATTTCTCTCATCGCCCCTGCCTGTTCTGGCTGGAGTTCCCCAAGGTAGTGTTCTGGGCCCTGTGCTATTTCTGGTCTTCATCAATGATCTCTCTGACTCTCTGGAAAATCCTCTCTATCTCTTTGCTGATGACTCCACTCTCTGCCGCTCCATTCCTCATCCCTCAGATCGGCAGTCTGCAGCCTCCTCACTCTCTGCAGACCTGGACAAAATCACAGACTGGTCAAACAAGTGGAACATGTCTTTCAATCCTGACAAATCTCACACTCTTACTATGTCTCTCCAAAAAGACCGACTGGAAAACACTCCCATCTACTTTCTCAACAATCCTCTCCAAGAATTTCTGTCACTCAAGCTTTTGGGTCTCACTATCTGCCATGATCTTTCTTGGGAAAACCACATTTCCAAGCTGGCCTCCAAAGCCAGTCGCTGACTGGGCATCCTCCGTCGTGTGAGGTCCTTCCTTGGCACACCTGAGCTCCTCACAACATACAAGGCTTTCATCCGCAGCTCAATGGAATACTGCTCCCCCCTCTGGGCCGGTGCTCCAGCCTCACACCTAGCTCGGCTTCACGCTGATGAAACCAAAGCGTTTAGAATCATTGGAATCTCCTGCGATGAAGCTAACTCCGAGAGCCTTTCACTCACTCACCACAGGCAGGTTGGTGGTCTTTCTGTCTTCTACTGACTCCTCTCCAGCCTTGCTCCCCCAGCTCTCTCTGTGCTCTGTCCCCCAAATATTCCTGCAGGTCACACCAGATCTGCCAGCAACCCTCTTATGGTTAAACTGCCAAAATCTCGGCTGTCTGCTCACCTTCACTCTTTCATTCCCCTTTTCTCCCACCTCTGGAACAAACTCCCCCACTCCCTTCAATCCCACTCCTCCCTCCAGGTCTTTAAAACAGCTGTTCACCACCATCTCTTATCTCCCCCCATCCAAAACCTTGATCTTTTCTACCCCTGCTAATTCATCCCAGATACACTTTTTCGAAATTTCAACTTCTTTCCTGGAAGTCCTTGCAGTGTCCATATGTTTTATACCTTTCCCACCTCCCCCCAAGCCCTCTCCCTCCCACAGTTCTCTCGATGTCCCTGCGCTCAAATGTTGTGTTTGTGTCCTTCCCCCTCTCTCCCCATCTTGTCTCCCGCTCCCCTAATTTTGTGTTTGATGTGTCGGTTTGTGTCGGTTTGACTTTTTGTGTGATTAATGTTAGCTCTTTCACGAGCCTCGATCTTGTATCCAAAAAAAAAAAAACTAACTAAACAATACCCACGACCAACCCAAACACCCTGCCCCCTCCAACATCCCCAATCATTATCGGAATCCGAGCAGCTCGGAATGCACTGTCTCCATGTGCTGTCGCCAGCAGGATCACAGTGAGTTCACAATGTCATGTCACTGGCAAACTCGAAAATCGACATTCTAGGGCTTTTTCAGCACTTTATGATTCACAAATAAAATAAAATCCCCTTCAAGTTAGACTGTGATTGTCAATGGATTTCAGAAGAATTTTATTTTGCATTTGGGTTCCCCTTTGAGGGTCTTTTGGGTCTTCGGTGTCTTTTCAGTATTTTGGGTCTTTTTGGTCTTTTCGGTCTTCAGGGTTTTTTTGGTCTTTTTGGTCTTTGGTGTCTTTTCAGTCTTCGGGGTCTTTTGGTCTTCAGGGTCTTCAAGGGTATTTTGGGTATTTGGGGTCCATTGGGTCTCCAGGGTCTTTTCGGTGTTTGGGGTCTTTTGGGTAGTCGGGGTATTTTCGGTGTTCAGGGTTTTTTGGGGTCTTTGGTTTTTTTTTGGGTCTTCAGGATATTTTGGGTCTTCAGGATCTTTTCAATATTTTCGGTCTTCAGGGTCTTTTGGGTCTTTTTGGTGTTAGGAGTTTTTGGGTATTCGGTGCCTTCAGGGTCTTTTAGGTCTTTAGAGTATTTTGGGTCTTCGGGGTCTTTTCGGTGTTCGGTTTTTTTTTGGGGTGTTTGGGTTTTTTTAGGGTCTCCAGGATATTTTGGGTCTTCAGTGTCGTTTCAATATTTCATGTCTTTGGGGTCTTTTCGGTGTTCGGATCTTTTGGGTCTTCGGGGTCTTTTGGGTATTTTCAGTCTTTGGGGTATTTTAGGTATTTGGGGTCTTTTGGATCTTCGGGTATTTTTGGGTCATCGGGGTCTTTTGGGTCTTTTCCGTCTTTGGGGTCTTTTAGGTCTTCTGGGTCTCCTCAGTCTTTGGGGTCTTTTGTGTATTCGGGCCCTTTTGGGTGTTCAGGGTCTTTTCAATATTTTGGGTCTTTGGGGTCCTTTCGGTGTTCAGCTCTTTGGGAGCTTTTGGGTATTTTTAGTCTTTGGGGTATTTTTTAGTCTTTGGGGTCTTTTAGGTCTATGGGGTCTTTTCAGTCTTTGGAGTATTTTAGGTCTTTGGGGTCTTTTCAGTCTTTGGGGTCTTTTAGGTCTTCTGGGTCTTTTCAGTCTTTGGGGTATTTTAGGTCTTCGGGGTCTTTTGTGTCTTCAGGCCCTTTTGGGTATTCAGGGTATTTTCAGTCTTTGGGGTCTTCTGGGTCTTTGGGGTCTTTTCGGTGTTCGGGTCTTTTCAATCTTTGTGGTCTTTTAGGTCTTTGGGGCCTTTTGGGTCATTGGGGCCTTTTGGGTCGTCGGGGTCTTTTCGGTCATTAGGGTTTTAGGTCTTCGGGGTCTTTAGTGTCTTCGGGCTGTTTTGGGTCTTTTCAGTCTTCGGGGGTCGTTTGGGGGTATTTAGGGTCCTTGGGGTATTTTGGGTTCTCGGGGTCTTCTCGGTGTTTTGGGTCCTCGGGGTGGGAGGGGGGGGGGGGGGATGGGAGGAGGGGGTCTTTTGGGTCCTCTGTGTACTTTAGGTTAAGTATTTCAGGTAACATTTGTGGGTGGAGTCAGGTCAGCTGTCCAACCAATGGGTGAAGTGCAGACATACATACATACATACATACATACATACATACATACATACATACATACATAAACACTTGCTCCATTTATATATAGAATTACGAAAACGATACTACTGAAACGATACACTACTGTATTAAGAAACCTGGGCTTAATTTGTCCGAAGCGGTCGAAGGGTAGGCATAAATCCTGAGGCCTATACTGCTGTGTCTGTTGGTTTGGGGTCCCACGTGATTGGGGGTTAATGGGGGAAGGGTGCGCATGCGCAGAAGAGAGAAAATGCTGAATAAAGAAAACCTCTTGATTCTCGTTGCTGTTGCTGTTTACTGAATCTACGGACACGACAACTGGCGACGAGGTAAACGTTTCTAGCGACCAATGACGGCGGTAGGCTCATTGCAGACTTTGGAGGGCGACGATTTTGAAGCATACAAAGAATGCTTGGAAGCCTATTTCATCGCGAACGACATCGGACAAGTCGAGGTGGGCACCATTGCTGCCGTGATCCAAGCAGCTGACAGGAAGAAGGTGGCCACTATGATCTCACTGACCGGTAAGAGTACTTACAATACTTTGAAAGACTTGTGTCTCCCGGAAATAGCTTCTGCTAAAACATACGAGCAGTTGTGTGAAATGCTACGAAATCATTTCAAGCCTCGAGTATTAGAAGTGGCGGAAACTTATCGCTTTCACCGGACGACCCAGAGTGAAAACCAGAATGTCACGGACGATGCTAACAAGCTCAAACGTTTGGCCGTAACTTGTAATTTTGGAAATCACCTCCCACGTGCTTTACGGGACAAGTGTTGCGACCTGGCTCCTGCGTGAAGGGCTCGGGGTACTGCCTATTGCTCCGGAGATAATCGATGTGCTCGGGAGACAAATACGTTCCCCATGGGCGGGTCGCGCCGTATGAGCAGTCAGAAGTGACCGAGCGAATTTACCATCCAAATGCTGACACAATTTTACATCACCCCACCCCCGTTACCCCCCAAAATTCAACACACAGTATGTCAATCAAGATATGCAATGCAAATTCAAAACAGGGGAATAAATGCAAATCCTTTACTCAGAATCAAGAAAAGAACACAGGGTACAACACCCAGGAAAAGCTAAATCGTAACGAAAAGAAATCCCGCTGATATGCAGCGGCAAAGTTCAACTAATTAAAGGACAGACAGGCGCCAAGACAAAACAATTAAATGGACCCACCCAGTATCCCTAGCTAAACCCAAAGGAGAGGGAGAGGGTAGCAAAATAACAAAGAAATATTCGCCAGGATATAAAGGAAATAAAAGGTAAAATAAAACCGTGATGGGAATTCAGGCCCGTTTCAGATGGCATCCTGGCTGCCTCGCCCCAACCACATGTCCCGAGGGTGGCGCCTCCACTCCACTCTTCTCTTTCTCAGTGGGTGTCCCCCAAACTCCACGAAGGGCAGTTTCTTGTCCAGGACTTGTTCTGCAAGAAGACTTGCCCAGGGCAGTTTCTGCAAGACCCTGAAGCCGCACTTTGCCTCCAGCTGGCTCAGACAAAACTTGCCGAGGAGCAAAAGCTGCTGCTTCCTCTCCCACATTTTCCTCACGATCCCACGTGCACCAAGAAAATCTTCCTCCACCCCAATCTCTCCGGCACCGACTGTGTCTCCAACAGGCAGCCCTCAGAGATATTAATCAAACCCTCAAAAAGCTCACACAGGCCGAGTTTCTCGTCAAAACTTGGACCGCGCGTCCTTTCGTTTTCACCTTTTTCCACCGATTCGACCCAATCTTCTTCCCCCTCTTCTTATCTTCTTTCTTTTTTTTCTTCCCAGAGGTTCTTTCTCTATTCAATTATGTAGAGCTCCGGTGGGAGGGAGTAGGTCGATAAGGAAGATCTTTGGTTTTTTTTAACAAAAGAATAAAAATAAAGTCGAAAAGGAAGGAAGAAAAAAAAAGAGCAAATCTGGTTTCACAGCCAGCCCGGAATTTCACATAAGATACACCCACAAACGATCACAGCTTCTCGTCATTGCAAGCCCAGCCCCACGTGTGTACAATCATTAAACAATCCACCCCACTAATGTAACACTGCTCCCATCCTTCTTCCAGAGCCGTCCCCGCTCTACTATCTTACTATAATTCACCAAATATCCATCTGTCTGTCTGTCTGTCTGTTCGAAGGTACCGTAAAAACTGCTGAACCGATCGCAAAGATATTTTGGGTGGATAATCCTGGGATCTCCAGGAGTAAAATAGGCTATTTAGTTTTCCCAATTTCAGCTTTGGTCTCCAGCATTCTCAGGTTTGGACTCCCGCATAACATTCGCGTTCACATAACGTTCATTGTTCTCATTGTGACGATGTTGTTTTCCTGGGTGCCGCACAAACGGCTGCACCGATCGCTGCACAGCTGCACCGATCGGACTCGGTGACCTCGGACAAAGACCTTTTATAAGGACACGGGTTGAATCCCTGCTTGAGAGAATTCTAACCCATTTCAACTGAAGGAAACACGTATCGGGAGTACATACGACATAGCAATTGTGAACACGATTATCGATCACGATTCACGATCACGATCATCACGATCATAGTGTATCGATCACTGTGGGACATTTGGTGAATTATAGTAAGATACTGTTTATATTTTGATGATTTGCGTGTGATATGATTTCACGGATGTTTATATGAATCGTTTAAAATGAAAAAAGCCTTCAATTTCTGATATTTTACCTTTTCATTTGGGCCTTCCAATTGAATATAGGGTGGGTACCGTTGCTAGTATAATCTAATTGAAGTAAATGCGGTTGTCCCTACTCTACCCTTGTTTAGTCCTAGAACACAGAACATATACTTACACAAAATTCAAAACATAGGGACCATGGTCCTCCATCACAATATAGTCACATGGCACAGTTAAAATAATAATTATAAGAAGAAACAACAACAAAAAACTGTTGTGTCCTGATGGTTTACAGAATTCAAGCGACAGCAAGCAAGGTAACCAACTTGCATCCCTCTCTCTCTCTCTTCCAAGCTTGAGGCAAAGATGGGGAACGCCATGAGGAATATTGCAAGTAGTTTCCGCCGAATCTAGGTGTGGGAAGGGGGGAACAAGGACAACAACCCCTCCCGATAAACCTATCCGCGCATCCTCTCAAGTCAAGTCATAGTCGCGGAGATAAGCTGGACGCTGAATATTGCGTTTTGCCCTTCCACTTTGGCGGCCAAATTGCTTTTACCGATTTCATCCCCTGGGTCATGCTTTGGTGGGGTACAGTTATTTGGAGTGTGGGTTTTCGGTCCCTTCCCCAACTTATTTTGGCCGAATCGTACACACTCAGGGATGGAGTCCCCATTATATTCCCTCAGCCTGTTCCGGTGGAGGACGCGTGGCGCAACTCGCTGCCCTTGTCGAACATGATAAATGACGTCATTTTCTTGCTTCATCACTAGACACAGACCCTGCAAACGATCGGCAAACTTGCGACAGAGCCCTCTCCGCCGCCTCATGTTGCTCACCCACACCAGGTCTCCCTCCTTAAACTGCTTTCCTCAGGCTTGTGTGTCGTACTTAGTTTTCATGCGCTGTCCGGAGCGCTGCAACCTGTCCCGAGCAAACTGATGCGCCTGTTCAATATCACGTTGTAGGCCTTCGACAGAGTGGGGCCAGGTCTGGACGTGTTGATTGGGTGGTCCTCCGTAAATCAAATCTGGGGGGAGTCTTAGTTCTCGACCATACATCAGGAGTGCGGGTGTGTAACCGGTGGCTTCGCTCACCGCCGTTCTGCATGACAGTGGAATCAGTGGTAACCCCTCATCCCAGTTGGTGTGAGTATCATTCACATACATTGCCAGCTGGGTAACAAGGGTTCGATTGAAACGTTCTACCATGCTGTCGGATTGAGGATGGTAAGGAGTGGTTTGAGTTTTCTGTATACTTAGAAGATTGCACATTGCTCGAAAAACCTCACTCAAAATTGCTGCCCTGATCTGAATGTAGCTCAGAAGGGATGCCGTACTGGGTGAAGAAACCATCCACAAGTGCCCGCGCGACTGTATTCGCATCTACACTTGCCAACGCATAAGCCTCGGGCCACTTCGTAAAATAGTCCATAGCGACTAGGATGTACCGGTTTCCCCGGGCGGTTTCTGGAAAAGGTCCTGTAATATCCATGGCCACTCTCTCCAAGGGTGCGCTCACTTTGTATAATTGCAACGGGGCTAATTCTTTCCTCAAGGGGCCTTTCTTAGCAGAACACTTATCACAGTTGCGCCACCAGGCCTCCACGTCTCTTTTGCAATGGAACCGAAATTTTTTTGCCAGATCTTCTTTAGCGTTTTATTTACCCCAAAGTGGCCCTTGCCTTTGGTCTGTGATAGCACCCCAATATTTCAGACTTCTTCCGCTGTGGTGTTACCAGTAACCACACATACTTGTTCGTGGCGGCCACTGCCCACCTCGGGTAAAGTACTCCATCACCTAAACCGAGACTGTCCCATTGTCCCCAGTACACTTTCAAGTCTGGCGTAAGAGTCGCTACCTCTTCCCAGTCCGGTCGTCTGTTTGCCTCCTTCCAGGTAATGACCATGTTCAAGTCAGAGTCTTCTCGTTGTACTCCACCAAAGTCCGTCAGCAGATCATTATCACTCTGTGGGTTGCACACTTCCACGCATTACACACACATGATCAGTCTGGTTGTTCTCCTCCTCCTCCTCCTCCCTCTTGTCCTTTCTTTCACAATAGTGGTAACCTTGCTCAATGCCTCATCCCTCAGATCGGCAGTCTGCAGCCTCCTCACTCTCTGCAGACCTGGACAAAATCATACTGGGCAAACAAATGGAACATGTCTTTCAATCCTGATAAATCTCACACTCTTACGATGTCTCTCCGAAAAGACCGACTGGAAAACCCTCCCATCCACTTTCTGAATAATCCTCTCCAAGAAGTTCTGTCACTCAAGCTTTTGGGTCTCACTATTTGCCATGATCTTTCCTGGGAAAACCACATTTCAAATCTGGCCTCCAAAGCCAGTCGCCGACTGGGCATCCTCCGTCATGCGAAGTCCTTCCTTGACACACCTGAGCTCCTCACCACATACAAGGCTTTCATCCGCAGCTCTATGGAATACTGCTCTCCCCTCTGGTCTGGTGCTCCTGCCTCACACCTAGCCCGTCTTCACGCTGTTGAAACCAAAGCGTTCAGAATCAATGGAATCTCCCGCGATGAAGCTAACTCCAAGGGCCTTTCACTCACTCACCACAGGCAGGTTGGTGGTCTTTCCGTCTTCTACCGACTCCTCTCTGGCCTTGCCCCCCCAGCCCTCTCTGGGCTCTGTCCCCCAAATATTCCTACAGGTCGCACAAGATCTGCATGCAACCCTCTTATGGTTAAACTGCCAAAATCAAGACTTTCTGCTCACCTTCACTCCTTCATTCCCCTTTTCTCCCGCCTCTGGAACAAACTCCCTCACTCTCTTCAATCCCACTCCACCCTCCAGGTCTTTAAAACAGCTGTTCACCACCATCTCTTATCCTCCCCCATCCAAAACCTTGATCTTTTCTACCCCTGCTAATTTCGGTCCCCTTGTGTATTATACCTCCCCCCCAACCCCCCTCCCCTTCCCACGCCTCCTGCCCCCAAGCCCTCTCCCTCCCACACTTCTCCCTGCTCTCAAATGTTGTGGTTGTGTGCTTCCCCTTCTCTCCCCATCTTGTCTTCCGCTCCCTCTTTTTGTATATTTTGTTTGTCTGGTTGATTTGTTTGTGAAATAAATGTTAGCTCTTTCACGAGCCTCGATTCAGTATACAAACAAAAAAAAAAAAGTGCACGGTCTTCTAGACAAGGCATCAGCGTTGGCATGGAACCGATCAGGGCGATGCACAAGGTTGAAATCAAAAGACTGTAACTTTTATAACCAGCGGGCCACCTGACCCTCTGGCGACTTGAAGTTCCTTAGTCATCTTCGAGACGCATGGTCTGTGCGAAGCTCAATTTTCTTTCCGAGGAGGTACGGTCGGAAGTGATCAACCGCGGTCACCAACGCCAGCAACTCTTTTTGTGTTACACAATAGTTCCTTTCCGGTTTAGACAAAGCCCTGCTGAAGTAGGAGATTACCCTCTCTGTGCCGCCCTGCTCTTGGGAAAGTACTGTGCCCAGGCCCAAGTGGCTCGCGTCTGTATCCAGGATAAACTCTCCCTCACTTTCAGGGAATGCCAGTATGGGGCTCCCCGTCAATGTATCCTTTAGGGCTCTAAACGCATCCTCACAGTCATTGGCCCAGACAAACTTGGTGTTTTTCTTTTCTGTCAACCTGTGTAGGGGTCGTGCGATGTCTGCAAAGCCTTTTATAAATCGTCGGTTGTACGAGCATAACCCCAGAAAGGCCCGTACCTGTCGTACATTCGTGGGAGTAGGCCAATCTTGCACTGCTGAGATTTTGTCCAAGTTGGTCAACACACCCTCTCGACTGATAATGTGTCCCAGGTAGGCGACTCTCACCCGAAATAGCTGACACTTCCCGGGGTTCAATGTCAACCCCGCCTCCCGAAAGCATGAAAAAACTTGTTCCAGTTGGGAAATAGCAAGGTCAAATGTTGATGAATGGACTAGAACGTCATCCTGATAGACGAGACAGGATTTCCAATGCCACCCTTCCAAAACTCTGTCCATAAGCCTTTCAAACGTGGCGGGAGCATTGCACAGACCAAATGGCATAACCTTGAATTGCCATAGACCTGTTCCCACTGAAAATACGGTCTTTTCACGACTGGCCGGGTCAACTTCAACCTGCCAGTAGCCACTCTTTAGGTCCAAAGTGCTATACCACTTCGATCCAGCTAACGCATCAAATGTCTAATCGATTCGAGGAAGAGGATCTGAATCCTTTCTGGTCACATCTTTAAATTTCCTGTAATCCGTGCAAAATCGAACTGTCCCATCCTTCTTCTGCACTAGGACCACTGGTGATGCCCATGCTCCATCAGAGGGTTAAATTACATCCTCAGCATACATTCTGGCAATTTCCTCCTCAGCAGTTTTCCTTTTTCCAAATGGTAGCCGTCTTGGCGGTTGCTTAATCGGTCTTGCCGCCCCCGTCTCAATCCGATGGTTTACCATTTTTGTGCGGCCCAGCTTCTTATCCGCTAGCATGAACAAGTCTCGGTTATGGGCAATTAACCAGTGGACCTGTTTGACTTGATCCTCACGGAGTCCTGCAATACTGCGTTGTTCCAGATCTGCGAGTTCTTCAGGCCACTCACCATCGTCGCGCCCTGTGGGATCCTCTACTCCGGACCTCCCATTACAATCTACCGCCTCTATCCCCGACGTCCAGGTAGCTGGCTGGGTGCCTGCTCTCACAACCTTTGGCTGATTGGTGGCATTTAGCACCTGTACTGGTACCCGTGTTCCTTCGGACCCTGCTAACGTTCGTGCTACTGCGATTCCGTAAGTCATTGGCTCTTCCATCGGTTCCACTAGACCCAGCGGGGATGATTCACACCTGACGACAGCTCGCTGAGCGATGATCAGCATTTCTGAGTTTGGCGGTACAGTCACACACACAGGCGCAATTACAATTGCATCCTTTGGATCTTTTTCTCTCTGCTCCTCAAATAGAACCATGTCCTTTCCAATCTTCAAGCACATCCAATCAAAATTCAACTGGCAGCCATTCTCGGCCAAAAAAATCAAGTCCAATCGAGCACGGGTCACATAGTTTCGCCACCCACACCTTTGTGTTATACTCCATCCCAGCCAACCGCAAGTTGATGATTCAACTCCCGAGTATTGGCACTGTCTCCCCATTGGCCAATTTCAGATGATACCCTGCTCCAGGGGTGAGTGGTTTCCATCCCTTTGTTGTGTGTCGCAGCATGTCCAGATGTACAACGGTTGCATTCGCCCCCGTATCCACAATTGCTCGAATCTGTTTCCCCTCTACTGTACAAGAAACTGCAACATTCTGCAGCTGTTCCCCAACTCCACTCAAACCAAGCACCATGACTGAGGCTTTCCCATTCACAGCCGGCTGTCGCCCCACATGACCGGCTACGTCCGGTTTCCCGAATGACTAGCTCCATCTCGTCTTGGGGCCTCTGATCTCCCTTCTGCGATATGGCTTAACACCCCCCTATCGGAGTGACTGCCATGGATGTTTTATTTACATCCAGTCTCGGTCCCCTTCCTCCTGCGAACTCCCATTGCCGTCCGTGCCACCTACACTCCGACTCATGGGCGGACTGGCCATAGGGCATTTGGGCAATGCCCGGTGGGCTGGGACCGCTGGGTAAAAAATGGGCCGCTGGGTTGGATAAGAAAACTGCTGAAAAAAAATCTCACGGAAAACTTCTGCCTCCATCCCCGGGGATTCCCCGCTAAATATCAAAAGTTCAAAAGGTCGCCCCTGACGCCTCATTATAATTAGTAGCAACGGTACCCGCCCAGTAACACGTACCAGAGAAAACAAATCGTTTGCGCAATGGGCTCTCCAATATTCGATGTGTTCACGGTTTGAATTACGTAACGTAACGTTTGTGACGATGTTTGTGACTTGTGTTGACGGTAGTGTTTTATGTGACGGTGTGAACGTCATTTCGTAATGTTTTTCGTTTTTATTTTCGTAATCGTTTAATGGACGTTTAATGAACGTTTAATGAGCGTAAGAATAATGTTTAATGATCACATAGATGAATGAATGAATGTTATGAATAATGCCATGGCGTCGCGTTGGCAGCAGTGACAATATAAAAATGTTTGCCAAGAACTTCAAAGAGAGAAAAGGAACTTTTATCAGCAATGTCGTGTATCCTGAAGTTCTGAGCTGAAGAAGAGGTACCGTACAAAATCATTCAATTTTTTTTCCTAAAGAAAAGCGTACAGTTGATATCACTAATCACGATTTGAAACACGATGGAACAATATTTACCGATATGAACAGTGATGTGGTTTTTTTTATTGAAATTCTAAAAATACTGTTTAGATTTTGATGATTTGCGTGTGATATTTAACGGATGTTAAAATAAATCGCGCCTCCTAATTGAAGCCCAGCCCTTAGGGCGGGTGCCGTTGCTCGTCATATATAATGGCGACACAACAATTTTTACCGCTTTGCTTTGAAGAACGGGAATGAAGGGGGAGGAGCATGTTAATATGTCTGGTTGAAGGCTGTGGGCTGTGAGGTGAGGGGTTTGAAGCCAGATTTTAGTCTTACAGCCGCCATGTTGGTGCTCACTGTCACTGCGATGCGAAGCGAAAGATGCCTCAGAGCTGTTACATTCACAATCGCTATGTCATATGTACTCCCGATACGTGTTTCCTTCATTGTAAAAACTACCAAGTCAACAGTAAACAGGATTTTGAGCCGATAGGCCAAGTAAGTTTAGATAGGTTTACTGACGACTGATCTAGTATTGATAACAATGTCGCGAACTGACTTACGATGCTAATTTTTTTTTTTTTCAGCATCTGCATCTGTAACCAACAATGGATAAAGCAAACCAGAAGAGAAGCAAAGGAGGTGCTGAGAAGGAACGTGATCGAAAGAAGAAGAAACTGTCAGATAGTGCTTCAAAGTGCAGAAACCTTTTGGATCTGTTCAAGAGTACTAATACTGGGCCTGGTGAAGTCAGTGAACACGGGGATAAGGATACTGAATCGGTAGCTGGACTATCAGCAGCTGAATTGGTAGATGATCAATTGGCAGCTGAATCGGTAGATGACCAAATGGCAGCTGAATCAGTAGATGACCAATTAGCAGCTGAATCGGCAGAATTGGTGCAAATTGGTGAACACGAACAGGTGCGGTCAGCTGAGAGAGATGTACCTGCTGCAGCTGCTACACTTGCAGAGGAGGGATACCCCTCCATTAACTACTTTAAGAAACCATGTAGAGATGAAGATTGTTTGCTGTTTTGGAATTACCACCCTAATCAAAAAACTGACAACCGAGTGGTCAAGAGGTGTTTCATGCGAAAAGATGGTACAAACAGATGGTGGTTGTCATACAACAATGGCAATCATTCTCTTCACTTCTCTTCACAGTGTGCTTGGCGTTTTCCAGCACCTCAGACTGGTCCACGTTCATCGAGGGAATGACTGACTGGCGACATGTACATACACGTGATGAAGACCATGAACGCTCTTCTTTCATTTGAGATGCTCTCCAGCATACCTGGTCGATCGACAACAGTCCAGCGTTTCTCACCTGCTCGCACGTAGCCATCATGATGAGGTTAGAAAGAGATGACAAGTGATGGAAAGAGTTGTGGATGTGGTCAAACTCATTGGTAAGAGGGGACTGAGCTACAGAGGAAGTAATGAAGAAGCAGCATACACACTTGACAATGAGGAGATAGACCATGGTACATTTCTGGAGGTTGTAAAACTACTTCGGAAGTACGATTCCTGCAGAGCCGATCATCTCTCTCACGTTGTCCAGAACAGCAAGAAGCAACATGAGAAGGCAAAGAGTTCATGAGGTCGAGGCTCCTTGGTAACTTTGCTGTCTAAAACTACAGTGGATTGTTATCACAGTTATCCGGGATAAGCTACGTCGGTGGATTTCTGAAGAAGTAACAGACATGTTTGCTGTGGAAATTGATACCACTCAAGACATCTCAACACAAGACCAGTGCTCTGTTGTTCTTAGATATGTTGATAGCACTGGCACTATCCAAGAAAGATTAGTGAGTGTGGTGAAATGTGAGGAATTTACTGGCGAGGCTTTTGTGCAACTTGTTTCTGAAGACTTGTTAGGGCTGAATCTTGGCCTCAAGAACTGTGTTGGAAACTCAACTGATGGTGCAGCAAACATGCAGGGGTGCTACAAAGGCTTCAGTACTCTGCTATCAAAGGAAGCTCCAATGCAGATCCATGTTTGGTGCCACGTGCATGTGTTAAATCTCGTTGTGACCGAAGCTACAAGTGTTGTGGTGACTAGCGCATCACTGTTCTCACTACTGAATGACATTGCAGTATTCTTTCGGGAATCTTATCAGCGAATGAACATCTGGAGTCGACACTCCACTTCTGTGAAGTGTCTGTGTCTACTGTGAAGTGTGCGACACTCCACTCCACTAAACGAATGGGAACTATCAGAGAAACTAGATGGTGGTCAAAGGATGCCACCTTGAAGAAGGTTTTTGGTTCATTCAACAACCCAACTGGAGTGCTTTTCATGGAAGTTATCACCACTCTTAATGCCATACTAGTTGCTGACCAGATCCAAGCAGCTGTTAAGGCCAAGGGGAAGGGATACATTGCCAGTCTCCTGCAGTTTGAAACAATTCTGACTGCACAAGTATATCTGCAAGTATTCTCCCGCACTACAGCGCTCTCCAAGTATCTACAAACTGTGCAATTGGATCTGCTGACTGTGCACCGGATGGTGGATGAATTGCTAGAGAATATGCAGATGCTACGGGATGACTTCCAAGCTTGTCATGATGCAGCAGCAAAGTTTGTTCATTGGGCTAATGACCAGCTGGATGAAATGGATGTAAATCTTGTTATGGAAGAGTCCCTTCCTATAAAACGGCAAAGACAGCACAAACGTATTGATGGCGAACTGTCCATATATGAGGCTACATCAGCTTCTGACCCAATAAAGAAGTATCGCATTGAAGTGTACAACCGAATAGTGGACACTATTGTGAGCAGCATTGAGCAGCGGTTTGACAGATCAGCAACATCAACATTGTATGCTGATCTCTCACTTCTTCACCCAAGGAACTTTGACCAAGTTCCATCGGGAGCTATGGAAGAGCTGCATAAACATTTGCTGAGATTTGATGATGGTGTCACTGCGGAACAACTACGAAAAGAACTGCGAAGCCTTGGAGAACAATGGTCAACACTGAAACAGTCAGTAGCAGATGCTTATACAGTGCAGTAGGACAGTGAGTCTGAACAGGACAGGAAGACTCTGCCAAGTACATGTAAGTCATGTAAAGCCTGTCCTCTCTGCTGCTACAAGGTGCTCTTCAAGTTGAACCTCTTCACTGATGCCTACAAGCGCATTGGGCTTGTCTACAAGCTGCTGCTAACGCTACCTGTGTCACAAGTGGCATGTGAACGGTCTTTCTCTGCTTTGAAGAAAATCAAAAGCCGTCTGCGAAGTACAATGACACAAGAACATCTTGAGGCGTTCATGTTGATGTCTGTGGAAAAAGGGATCTTGGCCAAACTTGAACTAAGGATATCATTGATGGTGTGGCTGACAGAAGCAGCAAACTGTGCAGGCACCTACTCTCTTAGACATGACATGTGCTTGTGTTACTGAAAATAAATTTAATTTTTAGTGTATTTTTATTTTTTTAAATTTTTTTCAAGCATTTCATCTATTTTCTCAGATAAGCAACATATAATAATAATAATAATAATAATACATTTATTTTGTATAGCGTTTTTCAAGAAACCCAAAGACGCTTTGACATAGTACATAAAACAAAGACAAAAAAGACAAAAATACATAATTAAATAACCAAACAGAAAGGACGGAGAAGGAGAAGAGACGGTCAGGGGTTGAATGCGGTGTCATATAAATGAATAATGGGCCGACCTAGGTGAAGGATGCCCGGGCCGGTTCTAAGACCCAGTCCGCTACTGCTCCGACTGCAAGTCGCCCCGTATTCCGCACCACCAGCATGTGGGGACCCTTCCCTGGGGATCAGAAAACACCCTGTTTCCTGGTGGTCCCCCCCAAGGTTGCTTCCCTAAGGTCCCAAAACCCTGCTGTATCACCTCATGAAGCCTCTGCACATCCTGTTTGGTGGCGTAACCTTCTCACCTTTCAATACCGTCAGCCGGCCTTTCATACCGCTTGGGAGTCTCCACCTCTTCGGTTTCTGGGTGATGTGCCTGACAAACTACTGCCCGTTGCATATGGGGCGACCGCTGTGTATTAATGATCCGCAATTCAGAAGCAATCTCCGCCGCATGATACAGACCCTGAGGCCATTGTAGACGAACTTGTGATTGCAATTACCCACCTATGGCTGCTATGAAATACTCACGAGCCAGATTTTCAAATCCCTGTCCCTTCACCTCCGGGTAAACCAGCTTTACTAAGCATTCAATGTGACCCGCCAGATTCTGGAATGTTTCCGGGGGTCGCCACTTCCGCTGCGTGAGCTGTACCCGTACCAACTCGATCTGATGTGCTGTCCCAAAACGTCTTGTGAGGCATTGTACCACTTCATCATAGCCCAGTGGGTCTTATAGCCGGTCATTCAGTATCCCCAATGCCCTTCCTCTCAATGACGCTACCAGCATAGCCGCCTTTTGAATAACTCTCCAACTGTTCAACCTGGCAATGCACTCAAATTGTGCTAAATACGCCTCTAAGTTTTCTTCCCCATTATAAGGGCCACATGCAATGTCTCGACTGCATGCATTACCCGCCATCGTCCCCATGGTAACGGAAGCATTAAGCCCGCTTAGCTCTACAGCAGATTTTGAGGCATTCCCGGGTTGTGATATGTCCTCCATATGCCAAGTATTCTGTTCTTTAATCTGATCTGTCCTAATCCCTTCCAACTTCTTCTCCATTACTTGGAAACGAGTTTCCATTTCCTCCTTAAGTCCCGTCATCTGTCCTTTCATGTCTTTGGCCTCAGCCCTCTGAGCATCAATCTTATCGGTCATTTCAGCTCTTTGAGCAACCATCTTCTTATTTATTTCAGCTTTCTGAACGTCTATCTTCTCATTCATTTCACTTATTTCTGTGCTCTGAACATCCATCTTCTCATTTATCTCAGCCCTCTGAGCATCCATTTTCCCAGTTTGCACCCCCAGTATGGCCATTATGGAACTCAACTGCTGGCCGATGTCCCTCAGCATGGGCGACACCAACTTGCTGTCACTGCCTGTTCCTGGGCTACTGTGATCCAATGGGTGGCCGGGAGAAATTGTTTTAGCACCCTCCAGCTGGCTGGAATCAGTTACCCTTTCCCCCTTTTCCTCAAATTGAACGTTGGACTTGTCCATATCAATACTCTCCTCCTTTCTCTTTGCCTCCCTAAGACGATCTGCCGTCCCACTCCTGACACCACTTGTTACGACCTGGCCCCTGCGTGAAGGGCTCGGGGTACTGCCTATTGCACCGGAGATGCTAATCGATGTGCTCGGGAGACCAATACGTTCGCCATGGGCGGGTCGTGCCATATGAGCAGTCAGAAATGACCGAGCGAAGTTACCATCGAAATGCTGAAGCAATTTTACACCCACCCCCAAAATGCAGCACACAGTATGCCAATCAAGATATGCAATGCAAATTCAAAACAGGGGAATAAATGCAAATCCTTCACTCAGAATCAAGAAAAAAACACAGGGTACAACACCCAGGAAAAGCTAAATCGTAACGAAAAGAAATCCCGCTGATATGCAGCAGCAAAGTTCAAGTAATTAAAGGACAGACAGGTGCCAAGAAAAAACAGACAAGACAATTAAACGACCCACCCGGTATCCCTAGCTAATCCCAAAGGAGAGGGAGAGGGTAGCAAAATAACAAAGAAATATTCGCCAAGATATAAAGAAAATGAAAAGTAAAATAAAACCGGGAGGGTAGGGGAGGATGGGAGGAGGGGAATTTAGGCCTGTTTCAGATGGGGTCCTGGCTGCCTCACCCCAACCACATGTCCCGAGGGTGGCGCCTCCACTCCACTCTGCTCTTTCTCAGTGGGTGTCCCCCAAACTCCATGAACGACTTGCCCAGAGCAGTTCCTGCAAGACCACGAAGCCGCACGTTGCCTCCGGCCGGCTCAGACGAAACTTGACGAGGAGCAAAAGCTTCTGCTTCCTCTCCCATTTTTTGCTCACGATCGCACGTGTACCAAGAAAATCCTCCTCCACCCCAATGTCTCCGGCACCGACTGTGTCTCCAACAGGCAGCCCTCGGAGATTATTAATCAAAGCCGCAAAAAGCTCACACAGGCCGAGTTTCTCGTCAAAACTTGGACCGTGCATCCTGCGTTCGTTTTCACCATTTTCCACCGATCCGACGCACTCTTCTTCCACCTCATCTTATCTTTCTTTTTTTTCTTCCCAGAGGTTCTTTCTCTATTCAATTATGTAGAGCTCCGGTGGGAGGGAGAAGGTCGATAAGGAAGATCTTTGTTTGTTTTTTTTAAACAAAAGAATAAAAATAAAGTCGAAAAGGAAGGAAGAAAAAAAGAGCAAATCTGGTTTCATAGCCGGTCCTGAATTTCACATAAGATACACCCCCAAACGATCACAGCTTCTCGTCATTGCAAAGCCCAACCCCACGAGTGTACAATCATTAAACAATCCACCCCATGAATGTAACACCAGTTTGTTGGAGGTGCATACAGCCATTCCACCAGGAAAAAGTTACTTTCTGAGGACAGAACATTTGAACAAGCTTTGGCTGTGGCTGAGGAAACGGATGAAAAGGAAGTAAAACAATTCAACTATGGAGAGCCAGGGGTGTCGGACTCCGTGGGCTTTACAGCGAGTATAAAAAAACAAAACAATTCGCATCGTGGTCCTCGTTTCAAGGATCAGTCGGAAAAACGACCCTACCGTTTCCAAAGGAAGAACGTTGCTACAGATGTGGCTCTACGGAACATCTGGCTGATACATACAAACATCCTCGTACCATCTGCGGATACTGCCGGCATGAGGGTCATTAGGTTAAGGTGTGTTTGAGGAAACAGCAAAAGTGCAAAACGTCTTTTGAAACAAACCCATCATGTAAAAGCTCCGAGCGATGAGTCAGAGGACGAGCTGGACTGGATACGATGCATTTACTGCATATTAACTCCACATCTGTTTCAAAAAACACGACTCCTCACTACCAACTCGAAATCTCCATCGACGGAACAGAGATTTCGATGGAAATTGATACGGGAAGTTCAGTTACTCAACTAAACAGTCGTCATTTTCAACGTCTGTCCGGTGACATCAATACCTTGAAACCAACTTCAATATTATTGAAGAGCTACACAGGTGATGTCATCAAATGCTTTGGTGAGAAAAATGTGTGTTCAAATTGGGGAGAAATGTGGTTTTGTTACAGTGCGGTGGTCGATGGAGCAGGACCTTCATTACTGGGTGGAGATATTATTTCAAAATTTTCCCTTCCCAAGGAAAATATTTTCAATGATTCAGTTCCCATCACCACCGATGACATCGTCAGGCAAACCCTGAGTTGTTTGAAAACAACGCCTTGGGAAGGTTGAGAGGGGTACAGGTAACGCTGAATGAGCAGGACGATGATCCAGTATTTATTTACTTTTTTATATACAAGATCGAGGCTCGTGAAAGAGCTAACATGAATTACACAAAAAGTCAAACCGACACATAAAACACAAAATAAGGGGAGCGGGAGACAAGATGTGGAGAGAGGGGGCAGGACACAAACACAACATTTGAGAGCAGGGACATCGAGAGAACTGTGGGAGGGAGAGGGCTTGGTGGGGGGTGGGAGAAGAATAAAACATATGGACACTACAAGGACTTCCAGGAAAGAAGTTGGAATTTCAAAAAACTGGATCTGTGGTGAATTAGCGGGGGTAGAAAAGGTCAAGGTTTTGGATGGGGGAAGATAAGAGATGGTGGTGAACAGCTGTTTTAAAGACCTGGAGGGAGGAGTGGGATTGAAGATTTTGGCAGTTTAACCATAAGAGGGTTGCTGGCAGATCTTGTTCGACCTGTAGGAATATTTGGGGGACAGAGCACAGACAGAGCTGGGGGAGCAAGGCCGGAGAGGAGTCGGTAGAAGACAGAAAGACCACCAACCTGCCTGCAGTGAGTGAGTGAAAGGCCCTCGGAGTTAGCTTCATCGCAGGAGATTCCAATGATTCTGAAAGCTTTTGTTTCAACAGCGTGAAGCCGAGCTAGGTGTGAGGCAGGAGCACCGGCCCAGAGGGGGGAACAGTATTCAATTGAGCTGCGGATGAAAGCCTTGTATGTGGTGAGGAGCTCAAGTGTGCCAAGGAAGGACTTCACACGACGGAGGATGCCTAGTCGGCGACTGGCTTTGGAGGCCAGCTTGGAAATGTGGTTTTCCCAAGAAAGATCATGGCTGATAGTGAGACCCAAAAGCTTGAGTGACAGAACTTCTTGGAGAGGATTGTTGACAAAGTAGATGGGAGGGTTTTCCAGTCGGTCTTTTCGGAGAGACATAGTTAGAGTGTGAGATTTGTCAGGATTGAAAGACATGTTCCGCTTGTTTGACCAGTCTGTGATTTTGTCCAGGTGTGCAGAGAGTGAGGAGGCTGCAGACTGCCGATCTGAGGGATGAGGAATGGAGCAGCAGGGAATGGAGTCATCAGCAAAGAGATAAAGAGGATTTTCCAGAGAGTCAGAGAGATCATTAATGAAGACCGGAAAAAGCACAGGGCCCAGAACACTACCTTGGGGAACTCCATCCAGAACAGGAAGGGGAGATGAGAGAAATAATTTCATGGCCAAACGTTGACGACGACCAGAGAGGAAGTCCACAAGACATGCGTGGAGATTTCCATGGATACCACAGGAGGAGAGTTTGGTGAGCAGAGCTGGGTGCCAGACTGTATCGAAGGCACGTGATATGTCAAGTGGGACAGCTCTGATTTCCTGTTTGGCATTGAGGACCTCCATCCATTGTTGAGACAGCAGAAGCAACATGTCCAGAGCAGACTGACCTGGTCTGAATCCAAATTGATGATCGGAGATCAAGCCATTGGAGAAGAGGAAGGATTTGATATCCGAAGCAATGATGGATTCCATGACTTTGCTGATAATTGGGAGCAGGCTGATTGGTCTGTAGTAGCAAGGATCTGTTTTTACACCTTTTTGTGTAAAGCGGTAATGTTTGCTGATTTCCAAGATGCTGGCAGATAACCTTGAGCAAAAGAGAGGGTGAAAAGAACAGAGAGAGGGTGGGATAGAGTGGCAGAGCAGGATTTTAGGACCTGTGGGCTGATGCCGTCTGGTCCAGTTGCAGAATCAGAGTCGAGGTCTGACGAAAACTTCTCCACCTTGACAGGAGAGAAGGACAGAGTCCAGGAGCAGTTGGGTTCGACTGGGTAAGGTGGGAACAGAGAGAGATGGGTTTGGGACACAAGATTTTGAGGCAAACACAGAGTTGAGGCATTCGGCTTTGTCACATGCGGTGTCAACTGTGTTGCCATTTGAGCTAAGGGAGGGGATGGAGGGGAAACAAACACCATAAACGGATTTGACAAGACGCTACCAGGATTTGGAGGAAGGAGACAGGTTTGAGAGTTCAATCTTGAGTGTGGAGAGACAGTCCTTCCTGGCACTCCTGAGGGTAGACACACACTTGTTCCGAGCTTGGTTGAAGGAACTGAGATTGCCTTCAGTTGGATTTGCCTTCCAAGAGGAAAAGGCAGGTTGTTTCAGGGGATCTGCCTCACCACAAGATTCAGTGTACCATGGCCTTAAAATGGCCTTAAAACGATCATTCATTATATATGAACGGGAGGAAGGGTAAGACAACTGAAGATGAGATGGGATAAATCTGTGCATGAGAGAGAGCAGTTTGCTTTGGAAGAATTCCCAGGAAGAATTGATGTCAGAGGCAGTAGAGATGGGATACCAGTCCAGATGATTGATGGCTGCTTGCAGACCGTGCCAGTTGGCCTGTGTGAAATGCCAGACTCATCGACGCTGAGGAGGCTCTCTGAGAATGGCCAGAGAGATGTCCACTTTAAGAAGCACATGATCAGAAGAACCGATTGGAGCAGAAGAAGAGCAGCAGACATTTGCCGGGAAGTTTGTCTTAACCAAGCCGAGAAGAGAAGATACTCCATTGACTGAGATCAGGGTCAGGAAATTAACAGATTGTGTCAGTCCCAATGAGTTGCAGAAGTCCTTTGCTGACGTGCCATGGCTGGTGAGAGAGGAACCCACACCCAGCCAGCTGGCATGATGACAGTTGAAGGGACCACATAAGAGGAAGCGAGAGTTGGGTTGAGTGGATAGAAGTTGGTCCATGTTGTCAGACAGCGACATGTAAATGGAGTCATCACTGTTTGGAGGACGGTACGGAACACATATGAACAAAAGGTGGGAGCGAAGGGGAAGCTGTAGCCAAAGGTACTCCTGGGGGTGAGGTGGAGAGGGGGCAGTGCAGGGCGAGTGATGAAGAGTTTTTGATAAAGATAGCAACCCCACCTCCAGGACGAGGCTCAGGTGTATCATACCGAAGGAGGGAGTAACCCGGGAGAGATATTAAGGGATCAGAGACATCATGAAGAAGGAAAGTTTCTGTTAAGCAGATCAAGTCTGGTTGGTCAGAAGCAACCTGCATGGAGAGATCAGTCAAGTTTGAGTGAAGGCCCTGGATGTTTGAGGTCCATTCCGTTGATGAAGAGGAAGGGGGAGCATCGGATACAGAACAGGGGGGGGGGGGAGGGGTAGGTTAAGATGTGGAAGAGGAAGAAGAGGTAGGGAGAGCTGTTGAAAGTGTGTCAGAGATTTCAGAATAGCTATGAGAAAGGGAAGGATGGGGCGGACAAAAGGCTTGATGGTGATTGGGTGAGGCACAGTGAGGTGTTATTTGAGGGGGGGCAGAGCGAGGCAGAAGGTTGGGGGAGATGGAGATGAGAGTTGGAAGGGGGAAGAAGCGGGGAGGACACTTTGAGGAGGAGGGGTGAGAGGTGGGAAATGGAGGAAAATGAGGGTGGGGAGATTTGAAGGGGAGGGGTGAGAGGAGTTTATGAGGGGAGGGGTTAGGGGGAGTTTATGAGGGAAGGGGCAAGGGGGGGTTTGAAAGGGATGGGGGAGACTTGGAGGGGAGGGTGAGGGGGGAGTTTTGGAGGGGAGGGGCAAGGAAGAGTCTAGGAGGGGAGGGGTGTGGGGAAGATTTGGAGGGGAGGGGTGAGTTTGAATTTTAGAAAGTGTACGATTCATGGGAAACAAACATTTGTTGCAAAATGAGTTTCTTGTGACCGTTGAGTCAGAGATACGTTTAAGGACACTGGAGGGGGGTGGGGGGGGGGGGGAGGAGAGGTGGAGTGCAAGTGAGTTTAGGGAATGAAGGAAAGAGGAACTGTGAGAGATGGAATCTTTTTTGGAATGAATAGATTTGGTGAGCAAGTCGAAAGCACCCTTTTAACGAAGAGGAAGAAAAAGGTGTTATCATATACGACAGAATACAGCACTTCAGGGGAAAGATTAAACATTTTTAAATTGAACAGTGAAAACTATCTGGGGAAATGGGGGTGAAACACGTGGTCGAAGGAAGGACGAACGAATAAGAACAACGAATAAACGAATGAGAACAACGAATAAGAACAGAGAAGTAAATGTTTTTGTTTTTTTGTTTTTTTTTAGTTTAGATTTTAAACAAGGAAGTATTGGGGTGAAAAGACTGGGAAAAACTGAGAATGAAAGTAAATGGACCACAATCGACCAGTGAGAGAAAATGAAGCCTCAAGGTAGGAAACAAGGTACTAGGCGCAAAAAACCCGGCACGAAATAACCGACGATTTTTTTCATACAGGTATGAAAGATTAACACCGAGAATCTTCCTCGGGACACACTATAGGTACACACACCGAAAGATAAATACAGTTTAGACAAAAATACAATTGTGAACAATTACTTAACTTCAAAAGCATGGAGAGCATGTACAGCTTCGAAAAAACCGTGCCATCGCCGACAAGATCTCGCGAGATGATGATGGTTGGTTGACCAGGCTTTGGACAAGCTTGAAAAGGATGGGGTCATTGAGAGTTCGGTACTCAGAATGGGCCTCACCCATTGTGCCGGTCATTAAACCAGGATGGCCAGTTGCGGATTTGTGGTAATTATTCTGGCACCATAAACAAATATTCCGAGTTGGAACAATACCCAGTACCTACACTGGAAGAACTGTTAAACAAACTTGTTGGTGGGAAGAAGTATACGAAGCTTGCTTTGTCCCTAGCTTACCACCAATTAAAGTTGACCCCTGGGAGCAGAAAGTACACTACGGTAAATACACACCAAGGCCTGTACCAGTACCGATGGCTCTCATTTGGCGTAAACAGCCGTTCCAGTTTTTCAACGTACCATGGAGAATTTGCTAAAAGACCTTCCCAGGTGCTGCGTATACATTGATGATATCCTGGTGATGGGAGAGAGTGATGACAACCATTTAAAAAACCTTCACAGGTTTTTTAAAAAGGCTGGAGGAAAACGGAATTACATTAAAACATGACAAGTCCCACCTCATGCTGGAAGAGATTGAGTATGTTGGATTTGTTATTTCGGCTGCATGGGTGTTCCCGACAAAACAGAAGCTTGAAGCTGTCCAACAGGCAGGGGTTCCCGAAAACGTGGCTGAATTAGTCATTCCCTTCGCCTTGCAAATTTCCCTTCGTCGTTTTGTTCCAGATTTTTCCGAAATCATGTCTCCTTTGTACAAGCTACTAAAAAAGGAGGTGAAATGGAAATGGGGAAAGGCCGAGGGTAACTCATTTGAAAAAATTTAAGCTGCTTTATGTTCCAGTCACGTACTACGTCATTACAACCCTCATGCCTGCTTGGTCCTTAAGGCGGCCGCATCCTCTGTGGGTGTAGGGGCAGTCCTACTTCAACCCAGCCCAGAGGGTGAGTTAGAGCCGGTGGCCTACGCATCAAGAACTCTGAACAACGTGGAAATAAAATACTCCTAGATTGAGAAGGAGTCATTGGGAATAGTTTTTGGAGTGACAAAGTTTCGGCAATACCTCCTGGGGAGACATTTCACGCTAATGACAGATCATAAGCCTCTGGTAACTGTTTAGCGAGCACAAACCCGTGTCACAGTTAGCGTCAGCAAGGATAAAGAGATGGTCCTTACTGTTGGCCGCTTATGACTACACCATACAGTTCATCACAGGCAAGAAAAACGTTTATGCAGATTTCCTCTCATGAAAACCCATACTGGGTCATCCTACAAATCCTGAACGAGTGACTGTGGAGGTATTTCTGGTGAAAATGATGAAATTGTGAATGCCGCTATCGTCGCGGTTGAAACAAAGAAGGATCCAGTTCTCTGCAAGGTACTTAATTTCACAAAACATGGTTGGAATGAGAATCCGGAGGAGGTGATTTGGCCTTATCACAACAAAAGGCTGGACCTTTCTGTGGAAGAGGATATTGTACTGTGGAACTGTCAATGGTTATTCCCACATCGCTTCAGCAGATTCTACTCACTGATTTACATGTTGAACATTCAGGCATGGTAAAAATGAAACAAATGGCCAGGAGATACCTGTGGTGGCCAAATATCGACAAGGATATTGAAAGCACCATGAAATCGTGTGTAATGTGTCAGGAGAATGCGAAGGCTCCGCCGGGGAGCCAGCCCGCATCGTGGTCTTGGCCTGCCGGTCCCTGGAAACGACTTCCTCTAGACCTGGAGGGCCCTTTTAAAGGGAAAATGTTTTTGGTTCTGGTAGACGCTTATTCAAAGTACTTAGAAATAATTCCCTTGGTGAACACCATGGCCATGACCATTATTCAAAGCCTTCGACATGTTTTCCGTGTTTTTGGTCTGCCGGAACCCCTTGTGACTGATAACGGCAGCAAATTTACCAGCGCCGGGTTCCAAGAGTTTCTCATGACAAATGACATTAAACATACCCTGACTGCCCCAGGACACCCTGCTACGAATGGTTTGGCAGAACGTTATGTCGGTCATTTTTCAGAAAAAAATGAAAAAAATTGGAGATACCGGAGAGCTGGTACAATCCAAACTGGACAGATTCCTGTTGACATACAGGGCCACGCCCACCTCGTTTGGGAAATCACCTTCAGAACTGTTAATGAACAGACAACCTCGAATAAGGCTCAGTGCTCTTAGAGCTAACCAAACCAAACAACAAGTGAAGGTGTTCCAAGAGAACCTCGGACATGTCCCAAAGTTCCAGCAGGGTCAACTCGTGTTTGCGCGAAATTTTGGAAAAGGTCTGAGCTGGGTTCCTGGGACTATATTTCGGGTCATTAGTCCAATAAATTAGGATGTGCAAGTAAACGGGTTGGTGTGGAAGAGACATGAAGAACAACTACGTCCCCGGAATGTGACCACCCCTTCATGTTTACAACCCAGGGGTGAAATGGGGGGCCCCGACCAATTCCCAGTCTCGCTTTCTGGACCCTTGTCTCCAACTGGTCTTGTTGGGAGGTGGAGTCAGAAAATGTATATTCCATTTACACCACCTGTTGAATGAGCTGTTCTTTCCGATCAGCATTTTGATGACTCGATTTTTTTCTCCACGGGTTGATCAATTTGGGAACCCGGAACCGGTTGTGGATGAACCCGTGCCTTCCCCATCATCTGGTCAACTACCTCATTGGGTTGGCGAGTCCAGAAGATTTCCGGTTTGAGAAAGGAAGAAAACGCGAAGACTAATTGAACAATGCTGAGTCTGTGTATTTGCCTACCACCTGGTTGGATGAGAAATTTGTTTTTTTGACCCCTCTAATCTAACATTTGTGAAACTGAGTTAATTGTAGGTTGGTTTGGGAAATCACCTGAACAAACTCCTGGCCATTTGTTTCATTATTTATTTATTTGGCATGGGGGCAGTGTACTTTTAATGCATCTGTACTTGTTCTCTTCTTTTTGTTTGTAGAGACGAGTGAATAGCTTTAATGAAAGAAAATCACCTGAAATCACCTGAAATGATAAACGGTTTAATGTGATTGTGTTATCTGGTTTCTATGACAGACGAGTGCAGTGATCTTAATGATGAACTACCTATTTGTTGTAAGATTTAAAGTGGGGGGGGGGGGGCATTTGCTGTGTCTGTTGGTTCGGGGTACCACGTGATTGGGGGCTAATGGAGGAAAGGTGCGCATGTGCAGAAGAGAGAAAATGCCGAATAAAGAAAACCTCTTGATTCTCGTTCCTGTTGCTGTTTACTGAATCTACGGACACTACCGTTTTGTTGGGAAGACATAACGCCGATGCTTTCGATATTTGATGATCATTTTAACAAACGGTTTTAACAATTTGTTTGTGTTTCACACAATGAAAAACGTGAAGGTAGAGCATGGCGATTGTGATATATAACAGGTTCGACGACATGTTCGGCCTGAACGAAATTGGAATCAAAATGGCGGTGTGTGGAGAGTCAGCCGCCGTACTGCTGTAATGACATCAGACGTAACGCATCACCCTGCCATGTGACCAGATTCTCAGCTCTGACTGGTATACATTTGAGGGGACATACAGACGCACAAACATTGTTCTAGATGGCTTTGCCCTATGGGCTACGCCGTAAAAACCCTTGCAAAACAGAAGAGTTGGCTCGCACCAAGTCAACTGCTTGGGGTAAGTATTCTATGAATAACGTCGTTTATTTTTTGATTAGTCAATTAATTTATTAATTACTTAATTATTATCAATTTATTAATTATTTATTTCTTTTCTTTCTCATCTGGGCAATATTTGAGACACTTTTTGGCCTAGGAAGTTTGTACTTGGCCATGACAGTGACCAAGTGATTTGGCTATAAAGGGTATTTTGGATTTATTGATAAATTAATTATTCGATTATTTGTTAAATTTTTCGATTAATTGATTAATTAATTTTTACAAACTTACAGATTCAGATCAAACAGTGCTGGTTTAGGTATTCTATTAGCCAATTGATTAAGAAATAAATTATTTTATGATTACTCTATTTTTATTAGGCAATTAATCAATCATTTAGTGCACACCGCTCTCTCCCAATTCCAGCTCCATGTGCTGCAGGGCAGCATCGCCGGGTGCCTAAAGTGCTCCAGCAATGTTGCGCGCTGGAGGATATGTTATTTATTTATTTATTTGGCATGGGGGCAGTGTACTTTTAATGCATCTGTACTTGTTCTCTTCTTTTTGTTTGTAGAGACGAGTGAATAGCGTTAATGAAGGAATATGACAACTCAACTAACCAGGATGAGAGGTCGTGGTGAAACTACCAGAAATGTCATCGGGTGGATGAGGGTCCTTGCCCTGCTTCTGATCTGCAGCACATTTTGTTTCACCTACGTTTTCTTCACATTTTTACCATCCTCTCCGAATATAAGTAAGAGATGCTTGAATCATTTTCCCTTTGGATGCGTGGACTTCCGAAATAAGAACAATTTATTACAGCAGGACGAGCCAACGGCAATGGAATGGATGGATCTCGACACGAAAAGACAGGCAGACAGACAGAGGACGACACTTCTCACTTTAAAACTGACAATATATTCGTGTTTTTTGTTGAGTGAAGAGAAAAACATCTTGTTTTTAAAATAGATCAAACCTAATTTAGAAGCGAATCAGTATTCCTTTATAAGCAACTAGCAGAAGTACCCGACGTTGCCGGGCGGGGGAGGGGAGGGCGGAGGGGGGAAAGAGAGGGGAGGAGGGTGGGAAAGGGGGGGAAGGGGAGGAAGGGGGAGGGGGGAAGGGGAGTAGGGGAGTGGGGGGGGAGGGGGTTCATATATACACTACTCACAACAAGTTAGGGATATTGGCAGGTTCTTCGGTGTGGTTGATTTTGTGTATTAATTATATTGAAAAAAGTTGTTGGTCCTAATTCTATGGTTATTAATGAGTGTGAAAAAACACAGCATTCTTGATTTCAATACCCTGACCCCTATTAAAAAAACGAACTCCCACAATATCCCTAACTTATTGTGAGTAGTGTATGCTGGTGGGTGAATGCAGTGGCGTCACTAGGGTTGGTGTCACGCAGTGCGGTAACACACGGTGTCACTTCCCCCCCCCCCCCCCCCCATGGACCTCCTCCCATACCAGACAATACAGAATCCTTAGTAATGTTTTTTTTTACTAATGTTACTCGTAAATCGTAATTCCCGTATATCACTGAATGCAATGGCAATAGTAGTGACATAAACAACGAGCAAAATTAAAATGACACCTTTAACCCTCTGGAGTCTCCGAGCCGATTCTATCAGCTTCACGCATGCGCCGAAATGTCTCCGAGCCGATTCTATCAGCTTCACGCATGCGCCAAAATGTCTCCAAGCCGATTCTATCAGCTTCACGCATGCGCCGAAATGTCTCCAATCCGATTCTATCAGCTTCACGCATGCGCCGAAATGTCTCCGAGCCGATTCTATCAGCTTCACGCATGCGCCGAAATGTCTCTGAGCCGATTCTATCAGCTTCACGCATGCGCCGAAATGTCTCCGAGCCGATTCTATCAGCTTCACGCATGCGCCGAAATGTCTCCAATCCGATTCTATCAGCTTCACGCATGCGCCGAAATGTCTCCGAGCCGATTCTATCAGCTTCACGCATGCGCCGAAATGTCTCTGAGCCGATTCTATCAGCTTCACGCATGCGCCGAAATGTCTCCGAGCCGATTCTATCAGCTTCACGCATGCGCCGAAATGTCTCCGAGCCGATTCTATCAGCTTCACGCATGCGCCGAAAACTCTCCAAGCCGATTCTATCAGCTTCACGCATGCGCCGAAATGTCTCCAAGCCGATTCTATCAGCTTCACGCATGCGCCGAAATGTCTCCGAGCCGATTATATCAGCTTCACGCATGTGCCGAAATGTCTCCGAGCCGATTCTATCAGCTTCACGCATGCGCCGAAATGTCTCCGAGCCGATTCTATCAGCTTCACGCATGCGCCGAAATGTCTCCGAGCCGAATCTATCAGCTTCACGCATGCGCCGAAATGTCTCCGAGCCGATTCTATCAGCTTCACGCATGCGCCGAAATGTCTCCGAGCCGATTCTATCAGCTTCACGCATGCGCCGAAATGTCTCTGAGCCGATTCTATCAGCTTCACGCATGCGCCGAAATGTCTCCGAGCCGATTCTATCAGCTTCACGCATGCGCCGAAATGTCTCCGAGCCGATTCTATCAGCTTCACGCATGCGCCGAAAACTCTCCAAGCCGATTCTATCAGCTTCACGCATGCGCCGAAATGTCTCCAAGCCGATTCTATCAGCTTCACGCATGCGCCGAAATGTCTCCGAGCCGATTCTATCAGCTTCACGCATGTGCCGAAATGTCTCCTAGCCGATTCTATCAGCTTCACGCATGCGCCGAAATGTCTCCGAGCCGATTCTATCAGCTTCACGCATGCGCCGAAATGTCTCCGAGCCGATTCTATCAGCTTCACGCATGCGCCGAAATGTCTCCGAGCCGATGCTATCAGCTTCATGCATGCGCCGAAATGTCTCCGAGCCGATTCTATCAGCTTCACGCATGCGCCGAAATGTCTCCGAGCCGATTCTATCAGCTTCACGCATGCGCCGAAATGTCTCCGAGCCGATTCTATCAGCTTCACGCATGCGCCGAAATGTCTCCGAGCCGATTCTATCAGCTTCACGCATGCGCCGAAATGTCTCCGAGCCGATTCTATCAGCTTCATGCATGCGCCGAAATGTCTCCGAGCCGATTCTATCAGCTTCACGCATGCGCCGAAATGTCTCCGAGCCGATTCTATCAGCTTCACGCATGCGCCGAAATGTCTCCGAGCCGATTCTATCAGCTTCACGCATGCGCCGAAATGTCTCCGAGCCGATTCTATCAGCTTCACGCATGCGCCGAAATGTCTCCGAGCCGATTCTATCAGCTTCATGCATGCGCCGAAATGTCTCCGAGCCGATTCTATCAGCTTCACGCATGCGCCGAAATGTCTCCGAGCCGAATTTATCGGTTCTAACCGCATTCAAATTTACCGCGCAATTACTGCCTCCTGGATTCGATGTGCATAATATATGTTGGAACCCATCTGTGGATCGGTCCCATCGGCCGATGGGTCTGACCCATCTGTGGATGCACGAGAAATGACAATGCAGACCCATCGGCCGATGGGTCTGCGCCATCTGCGGATGTGTTGTTCACCTTGAAGGAATGTGTATGCATCATAATTCATCTCTGTTAAATTCTGTTTAACGTATTGTATCCGTATTCCGTAAATTGTATCCGTAATTGTATCCGTAATTGTATCCGTATTGTATCCGTAAATTCTGTTTAACGTATTGTATTGTTTGTGTTAAAAATCATCTCTGTTAAATTCCTACCACATGTAATTCCAATGACTGTGTACCTGATTGAAGAGCACCATTCTGTCAACACATTCCTTCAAGGTGAACAACACATTTTTTTTTTTTTTTTTTTTTTTTTGTATACTGAATCGAGGCTCGTGAAAGAGCTAACATTTATTTCACAAACAAATCAACCAGACAAACAAAACACACAAAAATGAGGGAGCGGAAGACAAGATGGGGAGAGAATGGGAAGCACACAACCACAACATTTGAGAGCAGGGAGAAGTGTGGGAGGGAGAGGGCTTGGGGGCAGGAGGCGTGGGAGGGGGAGGGTGGGGGGGAGAGGTATATAACACAAGGGGACCGAAATTAGTGGGGGTAGAAAAGATCAAGGTTTTGGATGGGGGAGGATAAGAGATGGTGGTGAACAGCTGTTTTAAAGACCTGGAGGGTGCAGTGGGATTGAAGAGAGTGAGGGAGTTTGTTCCAGAGGCGGGAGAAAAGAGGAATGAAGGAGTGAAGGTGAGAAGAAAGTCTTGATTTTGGCAGTTTAACCATAAGAGGGTTGCAGGCAGATCTTGTGCGACCTATAGGAATATTTGGGGGACAGAGCCCAGAGAGGGCTGGGGGGGCAAGGCCAGAGAGGAGTCGGTAGAAGACGGAAAGACCACCAACCTGCCTGCGGTGAGTGAGTGAAAGGCCCTTGGAGTTAGCTTCATCGCGGGAGATTCCAATGATTCTGAACACTTTGGTTTCAACAGCGTGAAGACGGGCTAGGTGTGAGGCAGGAGCACCAGACCAGAGGGGAGAGCAGTATTCCATAGAGCTGCGGATGAAAGCCTTGTATGTGGTGAGGAGCTCAGGTGTGCCAAGGAAGGACTTCGCACGACGGAGGATGCCCAGTCGGCGACTGGCTTTGGAGGCCAGATTTGAAATGTGGTTTTCCCAGGAAAGATCATGGCAAATATTGAGACCCAAAAGCTTGAGTGACAGAACTTCTTGGAGAGGATGATTCAGAAAGTGGATGGGAGGGTTTTCCAGTCGGTCTTTTCGGAGAGACATCGTAAGAGTGTGAGATTTATCAGGATTGAAAGACATGTTCCATTTGTTTGCCCAGTCTGTGATTTTGTCCAGGTCTGCAGAGAGTGAGGAGGCTGATTGAAGGGGGCCATGCGTGGAGTCCGCCAGCCATGCGTGGAGATTTCCATGGATATCAAAGGAGGAGAGTTTGGTGAGCAGAGCAGGGTGCCAGACCGTATCGAAGGCACGTGAAATGTCAAGGGAGACAGCTCTAATTTCCTGTTTGGCGTTGAGGACCTCCATCCATTGTTGAGAAAGCATAAGCAGCATGTCCAGAGTAGAGTGACCAGGTCTGAAACCAAATTGATGATCAGAGATCAAGCCATTGGAGAAGAGGAAAGATTTCATATCTGAAGCAATGATGGATTCCATGACTTTGCTGATAATTGGGAGAAGGCTGATTGGTCTGTAGTTGCTGGGATCTGTTTTTGCACCTTTTTTGTGCAAAGCAGTGATGTTGGCTGATTTCCAAGCAGATGGCAGATGACCTTGAGCAAAGGAGAGGGTGAAGAGAACAGAAAGAGGGAGTGAAAGAGCAGAAGAACATGATTTTATGACCCGTGGGCTGATGCCATCAGGACCAGTTGCAGAATCAGAGTCGAGGGTTGACAGAAACTTTTCCACCTTGTCAGGAGGAAAGGACACAGAGTCCAGGAGCAGCTGGGTACGACTGGGTACGGTGGGTACAGAGAGGGATGGGTTTGGGACACAAGATTTAGAGGCAAACACAGAGTTGAGGCATTCAGCTTTTTCACGTGCGGAGTCAGCCGTTAAGCCGTTTGAGGTGAGGGAGGGGATGGAGGGGGAACAAACACCAGAAACAGATTTGACCAGACGCCACCAGGATTTGGAAGAGGGAGACAGATAAGAGAGTTCGGTCTTGAGAATGGTGAGATATTGTTTCCTGGCTCTCCTGAGGGTGGACACACACTTGTTTTGGGCTTTGTGAAAGGAAATTAGATTTCCTTCCGTTGGATTTGCTTTCCAGGAGACGAAAGCAAGTTGTTTCAGGGCAACAGCCTCACCACAAGATTCCGTGTACCATGGACGGGAGGAAGGGTATGACAACTGAAGACGAGATGGGATAAATCTGTGCATGAGAGAGAGCAATTTACTTTGAAAGAATTCCCAGGATGAGTTGATGTCAGAGGCGGTAGAGATGGGAGACCAGTCCAGATGATTGATGGCTGCTTGAAGACCGTGCCAG
Source organism: Myxine glutinosa (assembly GCF_964187855.1). Lineage (NCBI taxonomy): Eukaryota > Metazoa > Chordata > Myxini > Myxiniformes > Myxinidae > Myxine > Myxine glutinosa. Next base: position 203,474,180 of record NC_136265.1, on the reverse strand, counting down.
TTGGCCTGAGTGAAATGCCAGACTCGTCGACGCTGAGGAGGCTCTCTGAGAATGGTCAGAGAGATGTTCACTTTGACAAGCACATGATCAGATGAGCCGATTGGAGCAGAAGAAGAGCAGCAGACATTTTCAGGGAAGTTTGTCATAACCAAATCCAGAAGAGAAGATGCTCCGTTGACTGAGATCTGGGTCGGGAAATTGACAGATTGTGTCAGTCCCAGTGAGTCGCAGAAGTCCTTTGCTGAAGAGCCATGGCTGGTGAGAGAGGTACCCACACCCAGCCAACTGGCATGGTGACAATTGAAATCACCACATATGAGGAAGAGAGAGTTGGGATGGGTAGATAGAAGTTGGTCCATATTATCAGACAGTGAGATGTAGATGGAGTCATCGCTGTTTGGTGGACGGTACAACACACATATGAACAAAAGGTGGGAGCGAAGGGGAAGCCGTAGCCAAAGGTATTCCTGGGGGTGAGGTGGAGAGAGGGCAGTGGAGGGCGAGTGAGGAAGAGAGTTTTTTTTATTAAGATAGCAACCCCACCTCCAGGACGAGGCTCAGGTCTATCATACCGGAGGAGGGAGTAACCTGGGAGAGATACCAAGGCATCAGAGACATCATGAAGGAGGAAAGTTTCTGTTAAGCAGATCACATCTGGTTTGTCAGAAGCAACCTGTATGGAGAGGTCAGTCAAGTTTGAGCGAAGGCCCCGGATGTTTGAGGTCCATACCGTTAATGAAGAGGAAGGGGGAGCATCGGGTCCAGAACAGGGGGGGGGGTAGGGTAAGATGTGGAAGAGGAGGAAGAGGTAGGGAGAGCTGTTGAAGGTGTGTCAGACATTTCAGAGATTTCAGAATAGCTTGGAGAAAGGGAAGAATGGGGCGGACAAAAGGTTTGATGGAGATTGGGTGAGGCACAGTGAGGTGTTATTTGAGGAGGGGGAAGAGCGAGGCAGAAGGTTGCGAGAGATGAAGGTGAAAGTTGGAAGGGGGAAGAAGCAGGGAGGATGCTTTGAGGAGGAGGGGTGAGAGGGGAGTCTCGGAGGGGAGGAGCGAGGGAGAGTCTCGGCGGGGAGGGGTGTGGGGGGAGTTTAGGAGGGAGGGGAGGGAAGGGGCAAGGGGGGAGATTTGAAAGGGATGGGTGATGGGGAGGATTTGGAGGGGAGGGGTGAGATTGGATTTTGAAAAGTGTACGATTCATGGGAAACGAACATTTTTTGCAAAATGCGTTTGAGACCTTCGAGTCAAAAATACGTTTGAGGACACTGGAGGAGGGGTGGAGTTCTGGATAGTTTAGGGAATGTAGAAAGGAGGAACTGTAAGAGATGGTATTACATATATATTTTTGGGAATGAATAGATTTGGTGAGCAAGACGAAAGCATCCTTTTGTAGGAAAAGAAGAAAAGGGTGTTATAATATATGAGAGAAAATAGTTGTTCAGGGGAGAGATTATACATTTCTAACCACGTGATCGCGTGATCGCGAACGAAGAACGAACGAACAAAAAGAACAACAAATAAACGAATAAGACCTGTTTTTTCCTTATATCAAATGTCTTTTAAGACGAAAGCGCGATGACGTCACCACGTCACGCGGCACGAATGCGCACCTGTGTCGTTGGAGGTATTGACTTCTATAGGGTTGGTTTTCTAAGGCTTATATCAAAATATTAACTTATATCAAATGTCTTTTAAGATGAAAGCGCGATGACGTCACCACGTCACGCAGCACGAATGGGTCCATTGTGCACGCTTTCGTTTTATTTCCAAATCAAAATCTGTTTTCACTTTTGCCGTAAAAATGACATCAGTGCATCGAATGTGGTATCTTATTTGGTGAAATTCGGTCGATTTGAAGTGGTGAAAATAAAATGTGATCGTGGAAAATCGTAGCGAGGGGCCATTTTGAATCGGTTTTCGATTATTGCACCGGATTATTGCACCCTCCCATCACCCTCCCATCACCCTCCCCCATCACCCTCTCATCACCCTGCCCCATCACCCTGCCCCATCACCCTCCCCCATCACCCTGCCATCCCCCTCCCATCACCCTCCCATCACCCTGCCATCACCCTCCCATCACCCTCCCATCACCCTGCCATCACCCTCCCACCACCCTCTCGTTGGAGGTATTGACTTATATAGGGCTGGTTTTCTAAGGCTGTAGGCCGCACCTCATTTTGTCAAAATAAAGTGGTATTCGGGTGGTTCCGGTATTTGGGGCCGCAGGGACGGAAAGTGCAGGTACGGGATGCTTGGCACTCCCCAGCCGGCCCGCTCTGAAGGTTCGGATTGGGACACCGGGATTCATTCCGGTCGCCCGGTCGGCCCGGAGGTGGGGGTGCGGGGCCTGTCACGGAACGTCAAAACAAACGGCCTGCCGGGGCCGCCCAAAAGTCGGGCGTGAGGGGCGCGTCCATTAATGGAACGCCTCTCGCTTCCCAGATCGAGGGCCACGTGGTCAGGAGAACCTCGTCCCTTCTGGTTGCCCTGCCGTCCCGCCGTGGGCGCTGGCAGGGTGTACTTCAAACTAAGCTTAAGTGTCAAGTGTTAAGTTCCTCCTTGCCCTCGCAAGGGAAAGGCTAGGGTAAAGCTCTTCCAAATTTCCAAACACTAGAAATCGGACGTCTCAAATTAATTAATCATTTGGTAATACATCTCAGTCGCCCGCGACCTCTCTAGCACAGGCGTCGAACCAGCTCATTTCCAGGCGACCGGGCCGAGTATCGGCCCGGCCGTGGCCGAAGCCGTTGATTCCGCCGTAGCACGCTAACGCGTAGGCTCGCGCGTCCCCGGTCCGCCGGGGCTCCACGGGTGTCCTACCGTGCCCGGCACTGCTGATCTCTCAAACTTCCGGGAGTAGGTGCCGGTGCCCGGGGACGGAGTTCGCTGTCTAAACATGGTAGCGCTAGGCCAGTGGGACCGCCGGGACCCACGTGCACTCACAAGTTGTTCTGCGCGTGGGCGGCAGTATCAGACTGGGGCGCCCAAACGCTCCCCGGCTAAAGTTCATCCTGAAAGCGCCCACATTGTGCGGACAAACCAAGTCAAGGGCCACGTGGTCAGGAGAACCTCGTCCCTTCCGGTCACACTGTGCCTATCGGCCGGCCTCGAAGACCGAAATTGTGACGGTGTCACCCGAAAAATCATGCAGCGAAAATGAATGAACTCATTCATTTCGTCATCGAAACAGTGACGCGCATGAATGGATGAACGAGATCCTCACTGTCCCTATCTACTATCCAGCGAACCCACAGCCAAGGGAACGGGCTTGGCGGAATCAGTGGGGAAAGAAAACCCTTTTGAGCTTGACTCTAGCCCGACTCTGTGAAGGGACTTGAGAGGCCGCAGGCACTCAATAGGGCTGGACCCGTGAAATTTCGGGGATTTTTGGTAAAATTACCTCAGGGTAAAGTTACATAGGAAAACACCGTGTTAAATTTCCGTCGCCGAAGGACTCTATTTCTTATTGCGAAATTCTCTAAGACTTCGCCTCTAGGAGTTATTGAAAATATTAACTTATATAAAAATTAGTTTTCTAAGACTGAAGCGCAGTGACGTCATCACGCCCTTAGTTTTCTAAGACTGAAGCGCAGTGACGTCATCACGCCCCCGCCATGAGTGTCGAAGGTCTTTCGAAGAAGAAGAGCTCGGAGTTGGACTGGACACGAGGCGGAGCGGACGCCATTTGGAAGAGCTGAGAGGACTCAGCGTGATAGGGTGAGCCTGAGTGAGTATATCAAGACAAGAACAAGATCTAGAAGGAGGTATGTACGGTGCGATTCATATAATATATTGTTTAGTTATCGTCGATGAGGAATTTGGGGTCGGAATGGGTGGTCGGCCTGGGTGACTTGGTCTCGACTAGATGCTAGGCCGCACCTCATTTTGTTAAATAAAGTGGTCACAAAATATTTTTTGATGGTTTTAATGCTTATCATTAGATGCATAACGTTCGTAGTGAGGTATAGATATATGGATTGACATCGGATGGCATGGGATTTGGGATTTCGGAACTCCGGGGTTTTTTTTTTTTTTTTTCTCATTAGGAATATATGCGATTTGCTCTTGGAGGCCCTCGAGAGTGAACGGGGACTCGGATCTTAATTCTGTTTTCAGATTTTGCAGTCGCTAGATTAGCTTAACACTCAATAGAACGGGACCCGTGAAATTTCGGGGATTTTTGGTGGAATTACCTCGGGGTAAAGTTACATAGGAAAGCCCCATGTTAAATTTTCGCTGCCGAAGGACTTTATTTTTTGCGAAATTCATCCTGACTTCGCCTCTAGGAGGATACAGGGGTATCTGTGGATAACGGGAACCTTTATTTGGCGAAATTCGGACTGATATTGACCGAGTTATTCAAAATATTAACTTATATCAAATAAATCTTTTGAGGTGAAAGCGCGATGACGTCACCACGTCACGCGGCACGAATGCGCACCTGTATCGTTGGAGGTATTGACTTATATAGGGTTGGTTTTCTAAGGCTTATATCAGAATATTAACTTATATCAAATGGGTCTTTTGAGGTGAAAATGTGATGACGTCACCACGTCACGCGGCACGAATGCGCACCTGTGTCGTTGGAGGTACTGACTTCTATAGGGAGGCCCCATCACCCTCCCCCATCACCCTCCCCCATCACCCTCCCCCATCACCCTCCCCCATCACCCTGCCATCACCCTCCCATCACCCTGCCATCACCCTCCCATCACCCTCCCATCACCCTCCCATCACCCTTTATTGGACCATTTGACTTCTATAGGGTTGGTTTTCTAAGGCTTATATCAAGATATTAACTTATATCAAATAAGTCTTTTAAGGTGAAAGCGCGATGACGTCACCACTTCACGCGGCACGAATGCGCACCTGTATCGTTGGAGGTATTGACTTATATAGGGCTGGTTTTCTAAGGCTGTAGGCCGCACCTCATTTTGTCAAAATAAAGTGGTATTCGGGTGGTTCCGGTATTTGGGACCGCAGGGACGGAAAGTGCAGGTACGGGGTGCTTGGCACTCCCCAGCCGGCCCGCTCTGAAGGTTCGGATCGGGACACCGGGATTCATTCCGGTCGCCCGGTCGGCCCGGAGGTGGGGGTGCGGGGCCTGTCACGGAACGTCAAAACAAACGGCCTGCCGGGGCCGCCCAAAAGTCGGGCGTGAGGGGCGCGTCCACTAATGGAACGCCTCTCGCTTCCCAGATCGAGGGCCACGTGGTCAGGAGAACCTCGTCCCTTCTGGTTGCCCTGCCGTCCCACCGGGAGCGCTGGCAGGGTGTACTTCAAACTAAGCTTAAGTGTCAAGTGTTAAGTTCCTCCTTGCCCTCGCAAGGGAAAGGCTAGGGTCAAGCTCTTCCAAATTTCCAAACACTAGAAATCGGACGTCTCAAATTAATTAACTAATTTGTTAATACATCTCAGTCGCCCGCGACCTCTCTAGCGCGGGCGTCGAACCAGCTCATTTCCGGGCGACCGGGCCGAGTATCGGCTCCGCCGTGGCCAAAGCCGTTGATTCCGCCGTAGCACGCTAACGCGTAGGCTCGGGCGTCCCTGGTCCGCCGGGGCTCCGCGGGTGTCCTACCGTGCCCACGTCGCCATGCTCCCTGAATAAGAGAGTCAGACGTGGTGCCCGGGGACGGAGGTCGCTGTCTAAACATGGTAGCGCTAGGCCAGTGGGACCGCCGGGACCCACGTGCACTCACAAGTTGTTCTGCGCGTGGGCGGCAGTATCAGACCGGGGCGCCCAAACGCTCCCCGGCTAAAGTTCATCCTGAAAGCGCCCACATTGTGCGGACAAACCAAGTCAAGGGCCACGTGGTCAGGAGAACCTCGTCCCTTCCGGTCACACTGTGCCTATCGGCCAGCCTCGAAGACCGAAATTGTGACGGTGTCACCCGAAACATCATGCAGCGAAAATGAATGAACTCATTCATTTCGTCATCTAAACAGTGACGCGCATGAATGGATGAACGAGATCCTCACTGTCCCTATCTACTATCCAGCGAACCCACAGCCAAGGGAACGGGCTTGGCGGAATAAGTGGGGAAAGAAAACCCTTTTGAGCTTGACTCTAGCCCGACTCTGTGGGGGGACTTGAGTGGCCGCAGGCACTCAATAGGGCTGGACCCGTGAAATTTCGGGGATTTTTGGTAAAATTACCTCAGGGTAAAGTTACATAGGAAAACGCTGGGTTAAATTTCCGTCGCCGAAGGACTTTATTTTTATTACGAAATTCATCCCGACTTCACCTCTAGGAGTTATTGAAAATATTAACTTATATAAAAATTAGTTTTCTAAGACTGAAGCGCAGTGATGTCATCACGCCCTTAGTTTTCTAAGACTGAAGCGCAGTGACATCATCACGCCCCCGCCATGAGTGTCGAAGGTCTTTCGAAGAAGAAGAGCTCGGAGTTGGACTGGACACGAGGCGGAGCGGACACCATTTGGAAGAGCTGAGAGGACTCAGTCGTGATAGGGTGAGCCTGAGTGAGTATATCAAGACAAGAACAAGATTTAGAAGGAGGTATGTACGGTGCGATTCATATAATATATTGTTTAGTTATCGTCGATGAGGAATTTGGGGTCGGAATGGGTGGTCGGCCTGGGTGACTTGGTCTCGACTAGATGCTAGGCCGCACCTCATTTTGTTAAATAAAGTGGTCACAAAATATTTTTTGATGGTTTTAATGCTTATCATTAGATGCATAACGTTCGTAGTGAGGTATAGATATGTGGATTGACATCGGATGGCATGGGATTTGGGATTTAGGAACTCCGGGGTTTTTTCATTAGGAATATATGCGATTTGCTCTTGGAGGCCCTCGAGAGTGAACGGGGACTCGGATCTTAATTCTGTTTTCAGATTTTGCAGTCGCTAGATTAGCTTAACACTCAATAGAACCTGACCCGCGAAATTTCGGGGATTTTTGGTGGAATTACCTCGGGGTAAAGTTACATAGGAAAGCCCCATGTTAAATTTTCGTTGCCGAAGGACTTTATTTTTTGCGAAATTCATCCTGACTTCGCCTCTAGGAGGATACAGGGGTATCTGTGGATAACGGGAACCTTTATTTGGCGAAATTCGGACTGATATTGACCGAGTTATTCAAAATATTAACTTATATCAAATAAATCTTTTGAGGTGAAAGCGCGATGACGTCACCACGTCACGCGGCACGAATGCACGCCTGTATCGTTGGAGGTATTGACTTATATAGGGTTGGTTTTCTAAGGCTTATATCAGAATATTAACTTATATCAAATGGGTCTTTTGAGGTGAAAGTGTGATGACGTCACCACGTCAAGCGGCACGAATGCGCGCCTGTGTCGTTGGAGGTACTGACTTCTATAGGGTTGGTTTTCTAAGGCTTATATCAAAAGATTAACTTATATCAAATAAGTCTTTTAAGGTGGAAATGCGATGACGTCACCGTGTCACGCGGCACGAATGATTCCATTGTGCACGCTTTCGTTTTATTTCCAAATTAAAATCTGTTTTCACTTTTGCCGTAAAAATGACATCAGTGCAGCGAGTGTGGTATCTTATTTGGTGAAATTCGGTCGATTTGAAGTGGTGAAAATAAAATGCCATCACCCTGCCATCACCCTCCCATCACCCTGCCATCACCCTCCCATCACCCTGCCATCACCCTCCCATCACCCTGCCATCACCCTCCCATCACCCTCCCATCACCCTTTATTGGACCATTTGACTTCTTTAGGGTTGGTTTTCTAAGGCTTATATCAAAATATCAAGTTATATCAAATAAATCTTTTAAGGTGAAAGCGCGATGACGTCACCACATCACGCGGCACGAATGCGCGCCTGTGTCGTTGGAGGTATTGACTTATATAGGGTTGGTTTTCTAAGGCTGTAGGCCGCACCTCATTTTGTCGAATAAAGTGGTATTCGGGTGGTTCCGGTATTTGGGACCGCAGGGACAGAAAGTGCAGGTACGGGGTGCTTGGCACTCCCCAGCCGGCCTGCTCTGAAGGTTCGGATCGGGACACCGGGATTCATTCCGGTCGCCCGGTCGGCCCGGAGGTGGGGGTGCGGGGCCTGTCACGGAACGTCAAAACAAACGGCCTGCCGGGGCCGCCCAAAAGTCGGGCGTGAGGGGCGCGTCCACTAATGGAACGCCTCTCGCTTCCCAGATCGAGGGCCACGTGGTCAGGAGAACCTCGTCCCTTCTGGTTGCCCTGCCGTCCCACCGGGAGCGCTGGCAGGGTGTACTTCAAACTAAGCTTAAGTGTCGAGTGTTAAGTTCCTCCTTGCCCTCGCAAGGGAAAGGCTAGGGTCAAGCTCTTCCAAATTTCCAAACACTAGAAATCGGACGTCTCAAATTAATTAACTAATTTGTTAATACATCTCAGTCGCCCGCGACCTCTCTAGCGCAGGCGTCGAACCAGTTCATTTCCGGGCGACCGGGCCGAGTATCGGCTCGGCCGTGGCCGAAGCCGTTGATTCCGCCGTAGCACGCTAACGCGTAGGCTCGCGCGTCCCCGGTCCGCCGGGGCTCCGCGGGTGTCCTACCGTGCCCACGTCGCCATGCTCCCTGAATAAGAGAGTCAGACGTGGTGCCCGGGAACGGAGGTCGCTGTCTAAACATGGTAGCGCTAGGTCAGTGGGACCGCCGGGACCCACGTGCACTCACAAGTTGTTCTGCGCGTGGGCGGCAGTATCAGACCGGGGCGCCCAAACGCTCCCCGGCTAAAGTTCAGCCTGAAAGCGCCCACATTGTGCGGACGAACCAAGTCAAGGGCCACGTGGTCAGGAGAACCTCGTCCCTTCCGGTCACACTGTGCCTATCGGCCGGCCTCGAAGACCGAAATTGTGACGGTGTCACCCGAAGTCCTATAGATGGTCAAAATCAAAATATTAACTTATATCAAATGAGTCTTTTAAGGTGAAAGTGTGATGACGTCACCACGTCACGCGGCACGAATGGGTCCATTGTGCACGCTTTCGTTTTATTTCCAAATTAAAATCTGTTTTCACTTTTGCCGTAAAAATGACATCAGTGCATCGAATGTGGTATCTTATTTGGTGAAATTCGGTCGATTTGAAGTGGTGAAAATAAAATGTGATCGTGGAAAATCGTAGCGAGGGGCCATTTTGAATCGGTTTTCGATTATTGCACCGGATTATTGCACCCTCCCATCACCCTCCCATCACCCTCCCATCACCCTCCCCCATCATCCTCCCATCACCCTCCCATCACCCTCTCATCACCCTGCCCCATCACCCTCCCCCATCACCCTCCCCCATCACCCTCCCATCACCCTCCCATCACCCTGCCATCACCCTCCCATCACCCTTTATTGGACCATTTGACTTCTATAGGGTTGGTTTTCTAAGGCTTATATCAAGATATTAACTTATATCAAATAAGTCTTTTAAGGTGAAAGCGCGATGACGTCACGCGGCACGAATGCGCGCCTGTATCGTTGGAGGTATTGACTTATATAGGGCTGGTTTTCTAAGGCTGTAGGCCGCACCTCATTTTGTCAAAATAAAGTGGTATTCGGGTGGTTCCGGTATTTGGGACCGCAGGGACGGAAAGTGCAGGTATGGGGTGCTTGGCACTCCCCAGCCGGCCCGCTCTGAAGGTTCGGATCGGGACACCGGGATTCATTCCGGTCGCCCGGTCGGCCCGGAGGTGGGGGTGCGGGGCCTGTCACGGAACGTCAAAACAAACGGCCTGCCGGGGCCGCCCAAAAGTCGGGCGTGAGGGGCGCGTCCACTAATGGAATGCCTCTCGCTTCCCAGATCGAGGGCCACGTGGTCAGGAGAACCTCGTCCCTTCTGGTTGCCCTGCCGTCCCACCGGGAGCGCTGGCAGGGTGTACTTCAAACTAAGCTTAAGTGTCAAGTGTTAAGTTCCTCCTTGCCCTCGCAAGGGAAAGGCTAGGGTCAAGCTCTTCCAAATTTCCAAACACTAGAAATTGGACGTCTCAAATTAATTAACTAATTTGTTAATACATCTCAGTCGCCCGCGACCTCTCTAGCGCGGGCGTCGAACCAGTTCATTTCCGGGCGACCGGGCCGAGTATCGGCTCGGCCGTGGCCGAAGCCGTTGATTCTGCCGTAGCACGATAATGCGTAGGCTCGTGCGTCCCCGGTCCGCCGGGGCTCCGCGGGTGTCCTACCGTGCCCACGTCGCCATGCTCCCTGAATAAGAGAGTCAGACGTGGTGCCCGGGGACGGAGGTCGCTGTCTAAACATGGTAGCGCTAGGCCAGTGGGACCGCCGGGACCCACGTGCACTCACAAGTTGTTCTGCGCGTGGGCGGCAGTATCAGACTGGGGCGCCCAAACGCTCCCCGGCTAAAGTTCATCCTGAAAGCGCCCACATTGTGCGGACAAACCAAGTCAAGGGCCACGTAGTCAGGAGAACCTCGTCCCTTCCGGTCACACTGTGCCTATCGGCCGGCCTCGAAGACCGAAATTGTGACGGTGTCACCCGAAAAATCATGCAGCGAAAATGAATGAACTCATTCATTTCGTCATCTAAACAGTGACGCGCATGAATGGATGAACGACATCCTCACTGTCCCTATCTACTATCCAGCGAAGCCACAGCCAAGGGAACGGGCTTGGCGGAATCAGAGGGGAAAGAAAACCCGTTTGAGCTTGACTCTAGCCCGACTCTGTGAAGGGACTTGAGAGGCCGCAGGCACTCAATAGGGCTGGACCCGTGAAATTTCGGGGATTTTTGGTAAAATTACCTCAGGGTAAAGTTACATAGGAAAACACCGTGTTAAATTTCCGTCGCCGAAGGACTCTATTTCTTATTGCGAAATTCTCTAAGACTTCGCCTCTAGGAGTTATTGAAAATATTAACTTATATAAAAATTAGTTTTCTAAGACTGAAGCGCTGTGACGTCATCACGCCCTTAGTTTTCTAAGACTGAAGCGCAGTGACGTCATCACGCCCCCGCCATGAGTGTCGAAGGTCTTTCGAAGAAGAAGAGCTCGGAGTTGGACTGGACACGAGGCGGAGCGGACGACATTTGGAAGAGCTGAGAGGACTCAGTCGTGATAGGGTGAGCTGAGTGAGAATAGCAAGACAAGAACAAGATCTAGAAGGAGGTATGTACGGTGCGATTCATATAATTTTTTTTTTTTTTTTTTTTTTTTTTTGTATACAAGATCGAGGCTCGTGAAAGAGCGAAAATTAATCACACAGAAAGACAAACAGACACATAAAACAAATAACACCGGGAGCGGTAGACAAGATGGGGAGAGAGGGGGAAGGACACAAACACAACATTTGAGAGCAGGGACCGAGAGACATGGAGACATCGAGAGATCTGTGGGAGGGAGAGGGCTTTGGGGGGGAGGCATGTGAAGGGGGGAGGCATGTGAAGGGGGGGAGGCATGTGAAGGGGGGGGGGTGGGAGAGGTATAAACATATGGACACTGCCAGGATTTCCAGGAAATAAGTTGGAATTTCAAACAAGGTGGATCTGGGGTGAATTAGTGGGGGTAGAAAAGATCAAGGTTATGGATGGGGGAAGATAAGAGATGGTGGTGAACAGCTGTTTTAAAGACCTGGAGGGAGGAGAGGGATTGAAGGGAGTGTGGGAGTTTGTTCCACAGGCGGGAGAAAAGAGGAATGAAAGAGTGAAGGTGAGCAGAGAGCCGAGATTTCGGCAGTTTAACCATCAGAGGGTTGCTGGCAGATCTTGTGCGACCTGTAGGAATATTTGGGGGACAGAGCACGGAGAGAGCTGGGGGAGCAAGGCCGGAGAGGAGTCGGTAGAAGACAGAAAGACCACCTACCTGCCTGCGGTGAGTGAGTGAAAGGCCCTCAGAGATAGCTTCATCGCGGGAGATTCCAATGATTTTGAAAGCTTTGGATTCAACAGCGTGAAGCCGAGCCAGGTGTGAGGCAGGAGCACCAGCCCATAGGGGAGAACAGTATTCCATTGAGCTGCGGATGAAAGCCTTGTATGTGGTGAGGAGCTCAGGTGTGCCGAGGAAGGACTTCGCACGACGGAGGATGCCCAGTCGGCGACTGGCTTTGGAGGCCAGCTTGGAAATGTGGTTTTCCCAAGAAAGATCATGGCAGATAGTGAGACCCAAAAGCTTGAGTGACAGAACTTCTTGGAGAGGATTGTTGAGAAAGTAGATGGGAGGGTTGTCCAGTCGATCTTTTCGGAGAGACATAGTAAGAGAGTGAGATTTGGCAGGATTGAAAGACATGTTCCACTTGTTTGACCAGTCTGTGATTTTGTCCAGGTCTTCAGAGAGTGAGGAGGCTGCAGACTGCCTATCTGAGGGAAGAGGAATGGAGCGGCAGAGAGTGGAGTCATCAGCAAAGAGATAGAGAGGATTTTCCAGAGAGTCAGAGAGATCATTGATAAAGACCAGAAAAATCACAGGGCCCAGCACACTTTCTTGGGGAACTCCAGCCTGAACAGGAAGGGGAGATGAGAGAAATCCATTCAGGGCCACACGTTGACTACGGCCAGAGAGGAAGTCCGCAAGCCATGCATGGAGATTTCCATGGATACCATAGGAGGAGAGTTTGGTGAGCAGAGCTGGGTGCCAGACCGTATCAAAGGCCCTTGATATGTCAAGGGAGACAGCTCTGATTTCCTGTTTGGCATTCAGGACCTCCATCCATTGTTGAGACAGCAGAAGCAGCATGTCCAGAGTAGAGTGACCTGGTCTGAAACCAAATTGATGATCAGAGATCAAGCCATTGGAGAAGAGGAAAGATTTCATATCCGAAGCAATGATGGATTCCATGACTTTGCTGATAATTGGGAGCAGGCTGATTGGTCTGTATTGTTTAGTTATCGTCGATGAGGAATTTGGGGTCGGAATGGGTGGTCGGCCTGGGTGACTTGGTCTCGACTAGATGCTAGGCCGCACCTCATTTTGTTAAATAAAGTGGTTACAAAATATTTTTTGATGGTTTTAATGCTTATCATTAGATGCATAACGTTCGTAGTGAGGTATAGATATATGGATTGACATCGGATGGCATGGGATTTGGGATTTAGGAACTCCGGGGTTTTTTTTTTTTTTTTTCCATTAGGAATATATGCGATTTGCTCTTGGAGGCCCTCGAGAGTGAACGGGGACTTGGATCTTAATGCTGTTTTCAGATTTTGCAGGTGCTAGATTAACTTAACACTCAATAGGACGGGACCCGCGAAATTTCGGGGATTTTTGGTGGAATTACCTCGGGGTAAAGTTACATAGGAAAGCCCCATGTTAAATTTTCGTTGCCGAAGGACTTTATTTTTTGCGAAATTCATCCTGACTTCGCCTCTAGGAGGATACAGGGGTATCTGTGGATAACGGGAACCTTTATTTGGCGAAATTCGGACTGATATTGACCGAGTTATTAAAAATATTAACTTATATCAAATAAATCTTTTGAGGTGAAAGCGCGATGACGTCACCACGTCACGCGGCACGAATGCGCACCTGTATCGTTGGAGGTATTGACTTATATAGGGTTGGTTTTCTAAGGCTTATATCAGAATATTAACTTATATCAAATGGGTCTTTTGAGGTGAAAGTGTGATGACGTCACCACGTCACGCGGCACGAATGCGCGCCTGTGTCGTTGGAGGTACTGACTTCTATAGGGAGGCCCCATCACCCTCCCCCATCACCCTGTCATCACCCTCCCATCACCCTGCCATCACCCTCCCATCACCCTCCCATCACCCTCCCATCACCCTTTATTGGACCATTTGACTTCTATAGGGTTGGTTTTCTAAGGCTTATATCAAGATATTAACTTGTATCAAATAAGTCTTTTAAGGTGAAAGCGCGATGACGTCACCACATCACGCGGCACGAATGCGAGCCTGTATCGTTGGAGGTATTGACTTATATAGGACTGGTTTTCTAAGGCTGTAGGCCGCACCTCATTTTGTCAAAATAAAGTGGTATTCGGGTGGTTCCGGTATTTGGGACCGCAGGGACGGAAAGTGCAGGTACGGGGTGCTTGGCACTCCCCAGCCGGCCCGCTCTGAAGGTTCGGATCGGGACACCGGGATTCATTCCGGTCGCCCGGTCGGCCCAGAGGTGGGGGTGCGGGGCCTGTCACGGAACGTCAAAACAAACGGCCTGCCGGGGCCGCCCAAAAGTCGGGCGTGAGGGGCGCGTCCACTAATGGAACGCCTCTCGCTTCCCAGATCGAGGGCCACGTGGTCAGGAGAACCTCGTCCCTTCTGGTTGCCCTGCCGTCCCACCGGGAGCGCTGGCAGGGTGTACTTCAAACTAAGCTTAAGTGTCAAGTGTTAAGTTCCTCCTTGCCCTCGCAAGGGAAAGGCTAGGGTCAAGCTCTTCCAAATTTCCAAACACTAGAAATCGGACGTCTCAAATTAATTAACTAATTTGTTAATACATCTCAGTCGCCCGCGACCTCTCTAGCGCGGGCGTCGAACCAGTTCATTTCCGGGCGACCGGGCCGAGTATCGGCTCGGCCGTGGCCGAAGCCGTTGATTCCGCCGTAGCACACGAACGCGTAGGCTCGCGCGTCCCCGGTCCGCCGGGGCTCCGCGGGTGTCCTACCATGCCCACGTCGCCATGCTCCCTGAATAAGAGAGTCAGACGTGGTGCCCGGGGACGGAGGTCGCTGTCTAAACATGGTAGCGCTAGGCCAGTGGGACCGCCGGGACCCACGTGCACTCACAAGTTGTTCTGCGCGTGGGCGGCAGTATCAGACCGGGGCGCCCAAATGCTCCCCGGCTAAAGTTCATCCTGAAAGCGCCCACATTGTGCGGACAAACCAAGTCAAGGGCCACGTGGTCAGGAGAACCTCGTCCCTTCCGGTCACACTGTGCCTTTCGGCCGGCCTCGAAGACCGAAATTGTGACGGTGTCACCCGAAAAATCATGCAGCGAAAATGAATGAACTCATTCATTTCGTCATCTAAACAGTGACGCGCATGAATGGATGAACGAGATCCTCACTGTCCCTATCTACTATCCAGCGAACCCACAGCCAAGGGAACGGGCTTGAGGATTTAATCAGTGGGGAAAGAAAACCCTTTTGAGCTTGACTCTAGCCCGACTCTGTGGGGGGACTTGAGTGGCCGCAGGCACTCAATAGGGCTGGACCCGTGAAATTTCGGGGATTTTTGGTAAAATTACCTCAGGGTAAAGTTACATAGGAAAACGCCGGGTTAAATTTCCGTCGCCGAAGGACTTTATTTTTATTACGAATTTCTTCCCGACTTCGCCTCTAGGAGTTATTGAAAATATTAACTTATATAAAAATTAGTTTTCTAAGACTGAAGCACAGTGATGTCATCACGCCCTTAGTTTTCTAAGACTGAAGCGCAGTGACATCATCACGCCCCCGCCATGAGTGTCGAAGGTCTTTCGAAGAAGAAGAGCTCGGAGTTGGACTGGACACGAGGCGGAGTGGACGCCATTTGGAAGAGCTGAGCGGACTCAGTCGTGATAGGGTGAGTCTGAGTGAGTATATCAAGACAAGAACAAGATCTAGAAGGAGGTATGTACGGTGCGATTCATATAATATATTGTTTAGTTATCGTCGATGAGGAATTTGGGGTCGGAATGGGTGGTCGGCCTGGGTGACTTGGTCTCGACTAGATGCTAGGCCGCACCTCATTTTGTTAAATAAAGTGGTCACAATATATTTTTTTATGGTTTTAATGCTTATCATTAGATGCATAACGTTCGTAGTGAGGTATAGATATATGGATTGACATCGGATGGCATGGGATTTGGGATTTAGGAACTCCGGGGTTTTTTTTTTTTTTTTTGTTTTCCATTAGGAATATATGCGATTTGCTCTTGGAGGCCCTCGAGAGTGAACGGGGACTCAGATCTTAATTCTGTTTTCAGATTTTGCAGTCGCTAGATTAGCTTAACACTCAATAGAACGGGACCCGCAAAATTTCGGGGATTTTTGGTGGAATTACCTCGGGGTAAAGTTACATAGGAAAGCCCCATGTTAAATTTTCGTTGCCGAAGGACTTTATCTTTTGCGAAATTCATCCTGACTTCGCCTCTAGGAGGATACAGGGGTATCTGTGGATAACGGGAACCTTTATTTGGCGAAATTCGGACTGATATTGACCGAGTTATTCAAAATATTAACTTATATCAAATAAATCTTTTGAGGTGAAAGCGCGATGACGTCACCACGTCACGCGGCACGAATGCGCACCTGTATCGTTGGAGGTATTGACTTATATAGGGTTGGTTTTCTAAGGCTTATATCAGAATATTAACTTATATCAAATGGGTCTTTTGAGGTGAAAGTGTGATGACGTCACCACGTCACGCGGCACGAATGCGCGCCTGTGTCGTTGGAGGTACTGACTTCTATAGGGAGGCCCCATCACCCTCCCCCATCACCCTGCCATCACCCTCCCATCACCCTCCCATCACCCTCCCATCACCCTCCCATCACCCTTTATTGGACCATTTGACTTCTATAGGGTTGGTTTTCTAAGGCTTATATCAAGATATTAACTTATATCAAATAAGTCTTTTAAGGTGAAAGCGCGATGACGTCACCACGTCACGCGGCACGAATGCGCGCCTGTATCGTTGGAGGTATTGACTTATATAGGGCTGGTTTTCTAAGGCTGTAGGCCGCACCTCATTTTGTCAAAATAAAGTGGTATTCGGGTGGTTCCGGTATTTGGGACCACAGGGACGGAAAGTGCAGGTACGGGGTGCTTGGCACTCCCCAGCCGGCCCGCTCTGAAGGTTCGGATCGGGACACCGGGATTCATTCCGGTCGCCCGGTCGGCCCGGAGGTGGGGGTGCGGGGCCTGTCACGGAACGTCAAAACAAACGGCCTGCCGGGGCCGCCCAAAAGTCGGGCGTGAGGGGCGCGTCCACTAATGGAACGCCTCTCACTTCCCAGATCGAGGGCCACGTGGTCAGGAGAACCTCGTCCCTTCTGGTTGCCCTGCCGTCCCACCGGGAGGGCTGGCAGGGTGTACTTCAAACTAAGCTTAAGTGTCAAGTGTTAAGTTCCTCCTTGCCCTCGCAAGGGAAAGGCTAGGGTCAAGCTCTTCCAAATTTCCAAACACTAGAAATCGGACATCTCAAATTAATTAGCTAATTTGTTAATACATCTCAGTCGCCCGCGACCTCTCTAGAGCGGGCGTCGAACCAGTTCATTTCCGGGCGACCGGGCCGAGTATCGGCTCGGCCGTGGCCGAAGCCGTTGATTCCGCCGTAGCACGCTAACGCGTAGGCTCGCGCGTCCCCGGTCCGCCGGGGCTCCGCGGGTGTCCTACCGTGCCCACGTCGCCATGCTCCCTGAATAAGAGAGTCAGATGTGGTGCCCGGGGACGGAGGTCGCTGTCTAAACATGGTAGCGCTAGGCCAGTGGGACCGCCGGGACCCACGTGCACTCACAAGTTGTTCTGCGCGTGGGCGGCAGTATCAGACCGGGGTGCCCAAACGCTCCCCGGCTAAAGTTCATCCTGAAAGCGCCCACATTGTGCGGACAAACCAAGTCAAGGGCCACGTGGTCAGGAGACCTCGTCCCTTCCGGTCACACTGTGCCTATCGGCCGGCCTCGAAGACTGAAATTGTGACGGTGTCACCCGAAAAATCATGCAGCGAAAATGAATGAACTCATTCATTTCGTCATCTAAACAGTGAATGAATGGATGAACGAGATCCTCACTGTACCTATCTACTATCCAGCGAACCCACAGCCAAGGGAACGGGCTTGGCGGAATCAGTGGGGAAAGAAAACCCTTTTGAGCTTGACTCTAGCCCGACTCTGTGAAGGGACTTGAGAGGCCGCAGGCACTCAATAGGGCTGGACCCGTGAAATTTCGGGGATTTTTGGTAAAATTACCTCAGGGTAAAGTTACATAGGAAAACACCGTGTTAAATTTCCGTCGCCGAAGGACTCTATTTCTTATTGCGAAATTCTCGAAGACTTCGCCTCTAGGAGTTATTGAAAATATTAACTTATATAAAAATTAGTTTTCTAAGACTGAAGCGCAGTGACGTCATCACGCCCTTAGTTTTCTAAGACTGAAGCGCAGTGACGTCATCACGCCCCCGCCATGAGTGTCGAAGGTCTTTCGAAGAAGAACAGCTCGGAGTTGGACTGGACACGAGGCGGAGCGGACGCCATTTGGAAGAGCTGAGAGGACTCAGTCGTGATAGGGTGAGCCTGATTGAGTATATCAAGACAAGAACAAGATCTAGAAGGAGGTATGTACGGTGCGATTCATATAATATATTGTTTAGTTATCGTCGATGAGGAATTTGGGGTCGGAATGGGTGGTCGGCCTGGGTGACTTGGTCTCGACTAGATGCTAGGCCGCACCTCATTTTGTTAAATAAAGTGGTCACAAAATATTTTTTGATGGTTTTAATGCTTATCATTAGATGCATAACGTTCGTAGTGAGGTATAGATATATGGATTGACATCGGATGGCATGGGATTTGGGATTTAGGAACTCCGGGGTTTTTCATTAGGAATATATGCGATTTGCTCTTGGAGGCCCTCGAGAGTGAACGGGGACTCGGATCTTAATTCTGTTTTCAAATTTTGCAGTCGCTAGATTAGCTTAACACTCAATAGAACGGGACCCGCAAAATTTCGGGGATTTTTGGTGGAATTACCTCGAGGTAAAGTTACATAGGAAAGCCCCATGTTAAATTTTCGTTGCCGAAGGACTTTATTTTTTGCGAAATTCATCCTGACTTCGCCTCTAGGAGGATACAGGGGTATCTGTGGATAACGGGAACCTTTATTTGGCGAAATTCGGACTGATATTGACCGAGTTATTCAAAATATTAACTTATATCAAATAAATCTTTTGAGGTGAAAGCGCGATGACGTCACCACGTCACGCGGCACGAATGCGCACCTGTATCGTTGGAGGTATTGACTTATATAGGGTTGGTTTTCTAAGGCTTATATCAGAATATTAACTTATATCAAATGGGTCTTTTGAGGTGAAAGTGTGATGACGTCACCACGTCACGCGGCACGAATGCGCGCCTGTGTCGTTGGAGGTACTGACTTCTATAGGGTTGGTTTTCTAAGGCTTATATCAAAATATTAACTTATATCAAATGTCTTTTAAGATGAAAGTGCGATGACGTCACCACGTCACGCGGCACGAATACGCACCTGTGTCGTTGGAGGTATTGACTTCTATAGGGTTGGTTTTCTAAGGCTTATATCAAAATATTAACTTATATCAAATGTCTTTTAAGATGAAAGTGTGATGACGTCACCACGTCACGCGGCACGAATGGGTCCATTGTGCACGCTTTCGTTTTATTTCCAAATTAAAATCTGTTTTCACTTTTGCCGTAAAAATGACATAAGTGCATCGAATGTGGTATCTTATTTGGTGAAATTCGGTCGATTGGAAGTTGTGAAAATAAAATGTGATCGTGGAAAATCGTAGCGAGGGGCCATTTTGAATCGGTTTTCGATTATTGCACCGGATTATTGCACCCTCCCATCACCCTCCCCCATCACCCTCCCATCACCCTCCCATCACCCTCTCATCACCCTGCCCCATCACCCTGCCCCATCACCCTCCCCCATCACCCTCCCCCATCACCCTGCCATCACCCTCCCATCACCCTCCCATCACCCTCCCATCACCCTGCCCCATCACCCTGCCCCATCACCCTCCCCCATCACCCTGCCATCACCCTGCCATCACCCTCCCATCACCCTCCCATCACCCTGCCATCACCCTGCCATCACCCTCCCACCACCCTCCCACCACCCTCTCGTTGGAGGTATTGACTTATATAGGGTTGGTTTTCTAAGGCTGTAGGCCGCACCTCATTTTGTCGAATAAAGTGGTATTCGGGTGGTTCCGGTATTTGGGACCGCAGGGACGGAAAGTGCAGGTACGGGGTGCTTGGCACTCCCCAGCCGGCCCGCTCTGAAGGTTCGGATCGGGACACCGGGATTCATTCCGGTCGCCCGGTCGGCCCGGAGGTGGGGGTGCGGGGCCTGTCACGGAACGTCAAAACAAACGGCCTGCCGGGGCCGCCCAAAAGTCGGGCGTGAGGGGCGCGTCCACTAATGGAACGCCTCTCGCTTCCCAGATCGAGGGCCACGTGGTCAGGAGAACCTCGTCCCTTCTGGTTGCCCTGCCGTCCCACCGGGAGCGCTGGCAGGGTGTGCTTCAAACTAAGCTTAAGTGTCAAGTGTTAAGTTCCTCCTTGCCCTCGCAAGGGAAAGGCTAGGGTCAAGCTCTTCCAAATTTCCAAACACTAGAAATCGGACGTCTCAAATTAATTAACTAATTTGTTAATACATCTCAGTCGCCCGCGACCTCTCTAGCGCGGGCGTCGAACCAGTTCATTTCCGGGCGACCGGGCCGAGTATCGGCTCGGCTGTGGCCGAAGCCGTTGATTCCGCCGTAGCACGCTAACGCGTAGGCTCGCGCGTCCCCGGTCCGCCGGGGCTCCGTGGGTGTCCTACCATGCCCACGTCGCCATGCTCCCTGAATAAGAGAGTCAGACGTGGTGCCCGGGGACGGAGGTCGCTGTCTAAACATGGTAGCGCTAGGCCAATGGGACCGCCGGGACCCACGTGCACTCACAAGTTGTTCTGCGCGTGGGCGGCAGTATCAGACCGGGGCGCCCAAACGCTCCCCGGCTAAAGTTCATCCTGAAAGCGCCCACATTGTGTGGACAAACCAAGTCAAGGGCCACGTGGTCAGGAGAACCTCGTCCCTTCCGGTCACACTGTGCGTATCGGCCGGCCTCGAAGACCGAAATTGTGACGGTGTCACCCGAAAAATCATGCAGCGAAAATGAATGAACTCATTCATTTCATCATCTAAACAGTGACGCGCCTGAATGGATGAACGAGATCCTCACTGTCCCTATCTACTATCCAGTGAACCCACAGCCAAGGGAACGGGCTTGGCGGAATCAGTGGGGAAAGAAAACCCTTTTGAGCTTGACTCTAGCCAGACTCTGTGGGGGGACTTGAGTGGCCGCAGGCACTCAATAGGGCTGGACCCGTGAAATTTCGGGGATTTTTGGTAAAATTACCTCAGCGTAAAGTTACATAGGAAAACGCCGGGTTAAATTTCCGTCGCCGAAGGACTTTATTTTTATTACGAAATTCATCCCGACTTCGCCTCTAGGAGTTATTGAAAATATTAACTTATATAAAAATTAGTTTTCTAAGACTGAAGCGCAGTGACGTCATCACGCCCTTAGTTTTCTAAGACTGAAGCGCAGTGACGTCATCACGCCCCCGCCACGAGTGTCGAAGGTATTTCGAAGAAGAAGAGCTCGGAGTTGGACTGGACACGAGGCGGAGCGGACGCCATTTGGAAGAGCTGAGAGGACTCAGTCGTGATAGGGTGAGTCTGAGTGAGTATTTCAAGACAAGAACAAGATCTTGAAGGAGGTATGTACGGTGCGAGTCATAATATATTGTTTAGTTATCGTCGATGAGGAATTTGGGGTCGGAATGGGTGGTCGGCCTGGGTGACTTGGTCTCGACTAGATGCTAGTCCGCACCCCATTTTGTCCAATAAAGTGGTTTTAAAATATTTTTTGATGGTTCTTATGCTTATCATTAGATGCATAACGTTCGTAGCGAGGTGTGGATATATGGATTGACATCGGATGGCCTGAGATTCGGGATTTAGGAGCTTCGAAGTTTTTTCATTAGGAATATATGCGATTTGTTTTGGGGGGCCCTTAGAGCTAACGGAGGCTCGGATTTTAATTCTGATTCCGGATTTCGCAGTCGCTAGTACGTCTTAACACTCGACAGAAACTGGCCCCGCGAAATTTCCAGGATTTTCGGTAAAATTACTTCAGGGTAAATTTACATAGGAAAACCCCATGCTAAATTTTCGTTGCCGAAGGACTTTATTTTTTGCGAAATTCATCCTGACCTCGCCTCTAGGAGGATACAGGGGTATCTGTGGATAACGGGAACCTTTATTTGGCGAAATTCGGACTGGTATTGACCGAGTTATTCAAAATATTAACTTATATCAAATAAATCTTTTGAGGTGAAAGCGCGATGACGTCACCACGTCACGCGGCACGAATGTGCACCTGTATCGTTGGAGGTATTGACTTATATAGGGTTGGTTTTCTAAAGCTTATATCAAAATATTAACTTATATCAAATGGGTCTTTTGAGGTGAAAGTGTGATGACGTCACCACGTCACGTGGCACGAATGAGCGCCTGTGTCGTTGGAGGTACTGACTTCTATAGGGTTGGTTTTCTAAGGCTTATATCAAAATATTAACTTATATCAAATGTCTTTTAAGATGAAAGCGCGATGACGTCACCACGTCACGCGGCACGAATGCGCACCTGTGTCGTTGGAGGTATTGACTTCTATAGGGTTGGTTTTCTAAGGCTTATATCAAAATATTAACTTATATCAAATGTCTTTTAAGATGAAAGCGCGATGACGTCACCACGTCACGCGGCACGAATGGGTCCATTGTGCACGCTTTCGTTTTATTTCCAAATTAAAATCTGTTTTCACTTTTGCCGTAAAAATGACATCAGTGCATCGAATGTGGTATCTTATTTGGTGAAATTCAGTCGATTGGAAGTTGTGAAAATAAAATGTGATCGTGGAAAATCGTAGCGAGGGGCCATTTTGAATCGGTTTTTGATTATTGCACCGGATTATTGCACCCTCCCATCACCCTCCCCCATCACCCTCCCATCACCCTCCCATCACCCTCTCATCACCCTGCCCCATCACCCTGCCCCATCACCCTCCCCCATCACCCTGCCATCACCCCCCCCATCACCCTCCCATCACCCTGCACCCTCCCCCATCACCCTCCCATCACCCTCCCATCACCCTCTCATCACCCTGCCCCATCACCCTGCCCCATCACCCTCCCCCATCACCCTGCCATCACCCTGACATCACCCTCCCATCACCCTCCCATCACCCTCCCATCACCCTGCCATCACCCTCCCACCACCCTCTCGTTGGAGGTATTGACTTATATAGGGTTGGTTTTCTAAGGCTGTAGGCCGCACCTCATTTTGTCGAATAAAGTGGTATTCGGGTGGTTCCGGTATTTGGGACCGCAGGGACGGAAAGTGCAGGTACGGGGTGCTTGGCACTCCCCAGACGGCCCGCTCTAAAGGTTCGGATCGGGACACCGGGATTCATTCCGGTCGCCCGGTCGGCCCGGAGGTGGGGGTGCGGGGCCTGTCACGGAACGTCAAAACAAACGGCCTGCCGGGGCCGCCCAAAAGTCGGGCGAGAGGGGCGCGTCCACTAATGGAACGCCTCTCGCTTCCCAGATCGAGGGCCATGTGGTCAGGAGAACCTCGTCCCTTCTGGTTGCCCTGCCGTCCCACCGGGAGCGCTGGCAGAGTGTACTTCAAACTAAGCTTAAGTGTTAAGTGTTAAGTTCCTCCTTGCCCTCGCAAGGGAAAGGCTAGGGTCAAGCTCTTCCAAATTTCCAAACACTAGAAATCGGACGTCTCAAATTAATTAACTAATTTGTTAATACATCTCAGTCGCCCGCGACCTCTCTAGCGCGGGCGTCGAACCAGTTTATTTCCGGGCGACTGGGCTGAGTATCGGCTCGGCCGTGGCCGAAGCCGTTGATTCCGCCGTAGCACGCTAACGCGTAGGCTCGCGCGTCCCCCGGTCCGCCGGGGCTCCGCGGGTGTCCTACCGTGCCCACGTCGCCATGCTCCCTGAATAAGAGAGTCAGACGTGGTGCCCGGGGACGGAGGTCGCTGTCTAAACATGGTAGCGCAAGGCCAGTGGGACCGCCGGGACCCACGTGCACTCACAAGTTGTTCTGCGCGTGGGCGGCAGTATCAGACTGGGGCGCCCAAACGCTCCCCGGCTAAAGTTCATCCTGAAAGCGCCCACATTGTGCGGACAAACCAAGTCAAGGGCCACGTGGTCAGGAGAACCTCGTCCCTTCCGGTCACACTGTGCCTATCGGCCGGCCTCGAAGACTGAAATTGTGACGGTGTCACCCGAAAAATGTTATAATTTATATTTGTTATAATTTATATAATTTATATAATTTATATAATTTATAATTTATATAATTAATTTATATATAATTATATATATAATTTATATTTGTTATAATTTATATTATATATAAATGTTATAATTTATATAATTTATATTATAATTTATGTTATAAAAAAATATTAACTTATATCAAATAAGTCTTTTAAGGTGAAAGCGCGATGACGTCACCACGTCACGCGGCACGAATGCGCGCCTGTATCGTTGGAGGTATTGACTTATATAGGGCTGGTTTTCTAAGGCTGTAGGCCGCACCTCATTTTGTCAAAATAAAGTGGTATTCGGGTGGTTCCGGTATTTGGGACCGCAGGGACGGAAAGTGCAGGTACGGGGTGCTTGGCACTCCCCAGCCGGCCCGCTCTGAAGGTTCGGATCGGGACACCGGGATTCATTCCGGTCGCCCGGTCGGCCCGGAGGTGGGGGTGCGGGGCCTGTCACGGAACGTCAAAACAAACGGCCTGCCGGGGCCGCCCAAAAGTCGGGCGTGAGGGGCACGTCCACTAATGGAACGCCTCTCGCTTCCCAGATCGAGGGCCACGTGGTCAGGAGAACCTCGTCCCTTCTGGTTGCCCTGCCGTCCCACCGGGAGGGCTGGCAGGGTGTACTTCAAACTAAACTTAAGTGTCAAGTGTTAAGTTCCTCCTTGCCCTCGCAAGGGAAAGGCTAGGGTCAAGCTCTTCCAAATTTCCAAACACTAGAAATCGGACGTCTCAAATTAATTAGCTAATTTGTTAATACATCTCAGTCGCCCGCGACCTCTCTAGCGCGGGCGTCGAACCAGTTCATTTCCGGGCGACCGGGCCGAGTATCGGCTCGGCCGTGGCCGAAGCCGTTGATTCCGCCGTAGCACGCTAACGCGTAGGCTCGCGCGTCCCCGGTCCGCCGGGGCTCCGCGGGTGTCCTACCGTGCCCACGTCGCCATGCTCCCTGAATAAGAGAGTCAGACGTGGTGCCCGGGGACGGAGGTCGCTGTCTAAACATGGTAGCGCTAGGCCAGTGGGACCGCCGGGACCCACGTGCACTCACAAGTTGTTCTGCGCGTGGGCGGCAGTATCAGACCGGGGCGCCCAAACGCTCCCCGGCTAAAGTTCATCCTGAAAGCGCCCACATTGTGCGGACAAACCAAGTCAAGGGCCACGTGGTCAGGAGACCTCGTCCCTTCCGGTCACACTGTGCCTATCGGCCGGCCTCGAAGACTGAAATTGTGACGGTGTCACCCAAAAAATCATGCAGCGAAAATGAATAAACTCATTCATTTCGTCATCTAAACAGTGACGCGCATGAATGGATGAACGAGATCCTCACTGTACCTATCTACTATCCAGCGAACCCACAGCCAAGGGAACGGGCTTGGCGGAATCAGTGGGGAAAGAAAACCCTTTTGAGCTTGACTCTAGCCCGACTCTGTGAAGGGACTTGAGAGGCCGCAGGCACTCAATAGGGCTGGACCCGTGAAATTTCGGGGATTTTTGGTAAAATTACCTCAGGGTAAAGTTACATAGGAAAACACCGTGTTAAATTTCCGTCGCCGAAGGACTCTATTTCTTATTGCGAAATTCTCTGACTTCGCCTCTAGGAGTTATTGAAAATATTAACTTATATAAAAATTAGTTTTCTAAGACTGAAGCGCAGTGACGTCATCACGCCCCCGCCATGAGTGTCGAAGGTCTTTCGAAGAAGAAGAGCTCGGAGTTGGACTGGACACGAGGCGGAGCGGACGCCATTTGGAAGAGCTGAGAGGACTCAGTCGTTATAGGGTGAGCCTGAGTGAGTATATCAAGACAAGAACAAGATCTAGAAGGAGGTATGTACGGTGCGATTCATATAATATATTGTTTAGTTATCGTCGATGAGGAATTTGGGGTCGGAATGGGTGGTCGGCCTGGGTGACTTGGTCTCGACTAGATGCTAGGCCGCACCTCATTTTGTTAAATAAAGTGGTCACAAAATATTTTTTGATGGTTTTAATGCTTATCATTAGATGCATAACGTTCGTAGTGAGGTATAGATATATGGATTAACATAGGATGGCATGGGATTTGGGATTTAGGAACTCCGGGGTTTTTTCATTAGGAATATATGCGATTTGCTCTTGGAGGCCCTCGAGAGTGAACGGGGACTCGGATCTTAATTCTGTTTTCAGATTTTGCAGTCGCTAGATTAGCTTAACACTCAATAGAACGGGACCCACAAAATTTCGGGGATTATTGGTGGAATTACCTTGAGGTAAAGTTACATAGGAAAGCCCCATGTTAAATTTTCGTTGCCGAAGGACTTTATTTTTTGCGAAATTCATCCTGACTTCGCCTCTAGGAGGATACAGAGGTATCTGTGGATAACGGGAACCTTTATTTGGCGAAATTCGGACTGATATTGACCGAGTTATTCAAAATATTAACTTATATCAAATAAATCTTTTGAGGTGAAAGCGCGATGACGTCACCACGTCACGCGGCACGAATGCGCACCTGTATCGTTGGAGGTATTGACTTATATAGGGTTGGTTTTCTAAGGCTTATATCAGAATATTAACTTATATCAAATGGGTCTTTTGAGGTGAAAGTGTGATGACGTCACCACGTCACGCGGCACGAATGCGCGCCTGTGTCGTTGGAGGTACTGACTTCTATAGGGTTGGTTTTCTAAGGCTTATATCAAAATATTAACTAATATCAAATGTCTTTTAAGATGAAAGTGCGATGACGTCACCACGTCACGCGGCACGAATACGCACCTGTGTCGTTGGAGGTATTGACTTCTATAGGGTTGGTTTTCTAAGGCTTATATCAAAATATTAACTTATATCAAATGTCTTTTAAGATGAAAGTGCGATGACGTCACCACGTCACGCGGCACGAATGGGTCCATTGTGCACGCTTTCATTTTATTTCCAAATTAAAATCTGTTTTCACTTTTGCCGTAAAAATGACATAAGTGCATCGAATGTGGTATCTTATTTGGTGAAATTCGGTCGATTGGAAGTTGTGAAAATAAAATGTGATCGTGGAAAATCGTAGCGAGGGGCCATTTTGAATCGGTTTACGATTATTGCACCGGATTATTGCACCCTCCCATCACCCTCCCCCATCACCCTCCCATCACCCTCCCATCACCCTCTCATCACCCTGCCCCATCACCCTGCCCCATCACCCTCCCCCATCACCCTCCCCCATCACCCTGCCATCACCCTCCCATCACCCTCCCATCACCCTCCCATCACCCTCCCATCACCCTGCACCCTCCCCCATCACCCTCCCATCACCCTCCCATCACCCTCTCATCACCCTGCCCCATCACCCTGCCCCATCACCCTCCCCCATCACCCTGCCATCACCCTGCCATCACCCTCCCATCACCCTCCCATCACCCTGCCATCACCCTCCCACCACCCTCTCGTTGGAGGTATTGACTTATATAGGGTTGGTTTTCTAAGGCTGTAGGCCGCACCTCATTTTGTCAAATAAAGTGGTATTCGGGTGGTTCCGGTATTTGGGACCGCAGGGACGGAAAGTGCAGGTACGGGGTGCTTGGCACTCCCCAGCCGGCCCGCTCTGAAGGTTCGGATCGGGACACCGGGATTCATTCCGGTCGCCCGGTCGGCCCGGAGGTGGGGGTGCGGGGCCTGTCACGGAACGTCAAAACAAACGGCCTGCCGGGGCCGCCCAAAAGTCAGGCGTGAGGGGCGCGTCCACTAATGGAACGCCTCTCGCTTCCCAGATCGAGGGCCACGTGGTCAGGAGAACCTCGTCCCTTCTGGTTGCCCTGCCGTCCCACCGGGAGCGCTGGCAGGGTGTGCTTCAAACTAAGCTTAAGTGTCAAGTGTTAAGTTCCTCCTTGCCCTCGCAAGGGAAAGGCTAGGGTCAAGCTCTTCCAAATTTCCAAACACTAGAAATCGGACGTCTCAAATTAATTAACTAATTTGTTAATACATCTCAGTCGCCCGCGACCTCTCTAGCGCGGGCGTCGAACCAGTTCATTTCCGGGCGACCGGGCCGAGTATCGGCTCGGCTGTGGCCGAAGCCGTTGATTCCGCCGTAGCACGCTAACGCGTAGGCTCGCGCGTCCCCGGTCCGCCGGGGCTCCGTGGGTGTCCTACCATGCCCACGTCGCCATGCTCCCTGAATAAGAGAGTCAGACGTGGTGCCCGGGGACGGAGGTCGCTGTCTAAACATGGTAGCGCTAGGCCAATGGGACCGCCGGGACCCACGTGCACTCACAAGTTGTTCTGCGCGTGGGCGGCAGTATCAGACCGGGGCGCCCAAACGCTCCCCGGCTAAAGTTCATCCTGAAAGCGCCCACATTGTGTGGACAAACCAAGTCAAGGGCCACGTGGTCAGGAGAACCTCGTCCCTTCCGGTCACACTGTGCGTATCGGCCGGCCTCGAAGACCGAAATTGTGACGGTGTCACCCGAAAAATCATGCAGCGAAAATGAATGAACTCATTCATTTCATCATCTAAACAGTGACGCGCCTGAATGGATGAACGAGATCCTCACTGTCCCTATCTACTATCCAGTGAACCCACAGCCAAGGGAACGGGCTTGGCGGAATCAGTGGGGAAAGAAAACCCTTTTGAGCTTGACTCTAGCCAGACTCTGTGGGGGGACTTGAGTGGCCGCAGGCACTCAATAGGGCTGGACCCGTGAAATTTCGGGGATTTTTGGTAAAATTACCTCAGGGTAAAGTTACATAGGAAAACGCCGGGTTAAATTTCCGTCGCCGAAGGACTTTATTTTTATTACGAAATTCATCCCGACTTCGCCTGTAGGAGTTATTGAAAATATTAACTTATATAAAAATTAGTTTTCTAAGACTGAAGCGCAGTGACGTCATCACGCCCTTAGTTTTCTAAGACTGAAGCGCAGTGACGTCATCACGCCCCCGCCACGAGTGTCGAAGGTATTTCGAAGAAGAAGAGCTCGGAGTTGGACTGGACACGAGGCGGAGCGGACGCCATTTGGAAGAGCTGAGAGGACTCAGTCGTGATAGGGTGAGTCTGAGTGAGTATTTCAAGACAAGAACAAGATCTTGAAGGAGGTATGTACGGTGCGAGTCATAATATATTGTTTAGTTATCGTCGATGAGGAATTTGGGGTCGGAATGGGTGGTCGGCCTGGGTGACTTGGTCTCGACTAGATGCTAGTCCGCACCCCATTTTGTCCAATAAAGTGGTTTTAAAATATTTTTTGATGGTTCTTATGCTTATCATTAGATGCATAACGTTCGTAGCGAGGTGTGGATATATGGATTGACATCGGATGGCCTGAGATTCGGGATTTAGGAGCTTCGAAGTTTTTTCATTAGGAATATATGCGATTTGTTTTGGGGGGCCCTTAGAGCTAACGGAGGCTCGGATTTTAATTCTGATTCCGGATTTCGCAGTCGCTAGTATGTCTTAACACTCGACAGAAACTGGCCCCGCGAAATTTCCAGGATTTTCGGTAAAATTACTTCAGGGTAAATTTACATAGGAAAACCCCATGCTAAATTTTCGTTGCCGAAGGACTTTATTTTTTGCGAAATTCATCCTGACCTCGCCTCTAGGAGGATACAGGGGTATCTGTGGATAACGGGAACCTTTATTTGGCGAAATTCGGACTGGTATTGACCGAGTTATTCAAAATATTAACTTATATCAAATAAATCTTTTGAGGTGAAAGCGCGATGACGTCACCACGTCACGCGGCACGAATGTGCACCTGTATCGTTGGAGGTATTGACTTATATAGGGTTGGTTTTCTAAGGCTTATATCAAAATATTAACTTATATCAAATGGGTCTTTTGAGGTGAAAGTGTGATGACGTCACCACGTCATGTGGCACGAATGAGCGCCTGTGTCGTTGGAGGTACTGACTTCTATAGGGTTGGTTTTCTAAGGCTTATATCAAAATATTAACTTATATCAAATGTCTTTTAAGATGAAAGCGCGATGACATCACCACGTCACGCGGCACGAATGCGCACCTGTGTCGTTGGAGGTATTGAGTTCTATAGGGTTGGTTTTCTAAGGCTTATATCAAAATATTAACTTTTATCAAATGTCTTTTAAGATGAAAGCGCGATGACGTCACCACGTCACGCGGCACGAATGGGTCCATTGTGCACGCTTTCGTTTTATTTCCAAATTAAAATCTGTTTTCACTTTTGCCGTAAAAATGACATCAGTGCATCGAATGTGGTATCTTATTTGGTGAAATTCAGTCGATTGGAAGTTGTGAAAATAAAATGTGATCGTGGAAAATCGTAGCGAGGGGCCATTTTGAATCGGTTTTTGATTATTGCACCGGATTATTGCACCCTCCCATCACCCTCCCCCATCACCCTCCCATCACCCTCCCATCACCCTCTCATCACCCTGCCCCATCACCCTGCCCCATCACCCTCCCCCATCACCCTGCCATCACCCTCCCATCACCCTCCCATCACCCTGCACCCTCCCCCATCACCCTCCCATCACCCTCCCATCACCCTCTCATCACCCTGCCCCATCACCCTGCCCCATCACCCTCCCCCATCACCCTGCCATCACCCTGCCATCACCCTCCCATCACCCTCCCATCACCCTCCCATCACCCTGCCATCACCCTCCCACCACCCTCTCGTTGGAGGTATTGACTTATATAGGGTTGGTTTTCTAAGGCTGTAGGCCGCACCTCATTTTGTCGAATAAAGTGGTATTCGGGTGGTTCCGGTATTTGGGACCGCAGGGACGGAAAGTGCAGGTACGGGGTGCTTGGCACTCCCCAGACGGCCCGCTCTAAAGGTTCGGATCGGGACACCGGGATTCATTCCGGTCGCCCGGTCGGCCCGGAGGAGGGGGTGCGGGGCCTGTCACGGAACGTCAAAACAAACGGCCTGCCGGGGCCGCCCAAAAGTCGGGCGAGAGGGGCGCGTCCACTAATGGAACGCCTCTCGCTTCCCAGATCGAGGGCCACGTGGTCAGGAGAACCTCGTCCCTTCTGGTTGCCCTGCCGTCCCACCGGGAGCGCTGGCAGGGTGTACTTCAAACTAAGCTTAAGTGTTAAGTGTTAAGTTCCTCCTTGCCCTCGCAAGGGAAAGGCTAGGGTCAAGCTCTTCCAAATTTCCAAACACTAGAAATCGGACGTCTCAAATTAATTAACTAATTTGTTAATACATCTCAGTCGCCCGCGACCTCTCTAGCGCGGGCGTCGAACCAGTTTATTTCCGGGCGACCGGGCCGAGTATCGGCTCGGCCGTGGCCGAAGCCGTTGATTCCGCCGTAGCACGCTAACGCGTAGGCTCGCGCGTCCCCCGGTCCGCCGGGGCTCCGCGGGTGTCCTACCGTGCCCACGTCGCCATGCTCCCTGAATAAGAGAGTCAGACGTGGTGCCCGGGGACGGAGGTCGCTGTCTAAACATGGTAGCGCTAGGCCAGTGGGACCGCCGGGACCCACGTGCACTCACAAGTTGTTCTGCGCGTGGGCGGCAGTATCAGACTGGGGCGCCCAAACGCTCCCCGGCTAAAGTTCATCCTGAAAGCGCCCACATTGTGCGGACAAACCAAGTCAAGGGCCACGTGGTCAGGAGAACCTCGTCCCTTCCGGTCACACTGTGCCTATCGGCCGGCCTCGAAGACTGAAATTGTGACGGTGTCACCCGAAAAATGTTATAATTTATATTTGTTATAATTTATATAATTTATATAATTTATATAATTTATAATTTATATAATTAATTTATATATAATTATATATATAATTTATATTTGTTATAATTTATATTATATATAAATGTTATAATTTATATAATTTATATTATAATTTATGTTATAAAAAAATATTAACTTATATCAAATAAGTCTTTTAAGGTGAAAGCGCGATGACGTCACCACGTCACGCGGCACGAATGCGCGCCTGTATCGTTGGAGGTATTGACTTATATAGGGCTGGTTTTCTAAGGCTGTAGGCCGCACCTCATTTTGTCAAAATAAAGTGGTATTCGGGTGGTTCCGGTATTTGGGACCGCAGGGACGGAAAGTGCAGGTACGGGGTGCTTGGCACTCCCCAGCCGGCCCGCTCTGAAGGTTCGGATCGGGACACCGGGATTCATTCCGGTCGCCCGGTCGGCCCGGAGGTGGGGGTGCGGGGCAGGTCACGGAACGTCAAAACAAACGGCCTGCCGGGGCCGCCCAAAAGTCGGGCGTGAGGGGCGCGTCCACTAATGGAACGCCTCTCGCTTCCCAGATCGAGGGCCACGTGGTCAGGAGAACCTCGTCCCTTCTGGTTGCCCTGCCGTCCCACCGGGAGCGCTGGCAGGGTGTACTTCAAACTAAGCTTAAGTGTCAAGTGTTAAGTTCCTCCTTGCCCTCGCAAGGGAAAGGCTAGGGTCAAGCTCTTCCAAATTTCCAAACACTAGAAATCGGACGTCTCAAATTAATTAGCTAATTTGTTAATACATCTCAGTCGCCCGCGACCTCTCTAGCGCGGGCGTCGAACCAGTTCATTTCCGGGCGACCGGGCCGAGTATCGGCTCGGCCGTGGCCGAAGCCGTTGATTCCGCCGTAGCACGCTAACGCGTAGGCTCGCGCGTCACCGGTCCGCCGGGGCTCCGCGGGTGTCCTACCGTGCCCACGTCGCCATGCTCCCTGAATAAGAGAGTCAGACGTGGTGCCCGGGGACGGAGGTCGCTGTCTAAACATGGTAGCGCTAGGCCAGTGGGACCGCCGGGACCCACGTGCACTCACAAGTTGTTCTGCGCGTGGGCGGCAGTATCAGACCGGGGCGCCCAAACGCTCCCCGGCTAAAGTTCATCCTGAAAGCGCCCACATTGTGCGGACAAACCAAGTCAAGGGCCACGTGGTCAGGAGACCTCGTCCCTTCCGGTCACACTGTGCCTATCGGCCGGCCTCGAAGACTGAAATTGTGACGGTGTCACCCGAAAAATCATGCAGCGAAAATGAATGAACTCATTCATTTCGTCATCTAAACAGTGACGCGCATGAATGGATGAACGAGATCCTCACTGTACCTATCTACTATCCAGCGAACCCACAGCCAAGGGAACGGGCTTGGCGGAATCAGTGGGGAAAGAAAACCCTTTTGAGCTTGACTCTAGCCCGACTCTGTGAAGGGACTTGAGAGGCCGCAGGCACTTAATAGGGCTGGACCCGTGAAATTTCGGGGATTTTTGGTAAAATTACCTCAGGGTAAAGTTACATAGGAAAACACCGTGTTAAATTTCCGTCGCCGAAGGACTCTATTTCTTATTGCGAAATTCTCTGACTTCGCCTCTAGGAGTTATTGAAAATATTAACTTATATAAAAATTAGTTTTCTAAGACTGAAGCGCAGTGACGTCATCACGCCCCCGCCATGAGTGTCGAAGGTCTTTCGAAGAAGAAGAGCTCGGAGTTGGACTGGACACGAGGCGGAGCGGACGCCATTTGGAAGAGCTGAGAGGACTCAGTCGTTATAGGGTGAGCCTGAGTGAGTATATCAAGACAAGAACAAGATCTAGAAGGAGGTATGTACGGTGCGATTCATATAATATATTGTTTAGTTATCGTCGATGAGGAATTTGGGGTCGGAATGGGTGGTCGGCCTGGGTGACTTGGTCTCGACTAGATGCTAGGCCGCACCTCATTTTGTTAAATAAAGTGGTCACAAAATATTTTTTGATGGTTTTAATGCTTATCATGAGATGCATAACGTTCGTAGTGAGGTATAGATATATGGATTGACATCGGATGGCATGGGATTTGGGATTTAGAAACTCCGGGGTTTTTTCATTAGGAATATATGCGATTTGCTCTTGGAGGCCCTCGAGAGTGAACGGGGACTCGGATCTTAATTCTGTTTTCAGATTTTGCAGTCGCTAGATTATCTTAACACTCAATAGAACGGGACCCACAAAATTTCGGGGATTTTTGGTGGAATTACCTTGAGGTAAAGTTACATAGGAAAGCCCCATGTTAAATTTTCGTTGCCGAAGGACTTTATTTTTTGCGAAATTCATCCTGACTTCGCCTCTAGGAGGATACAGAGGTATCTGTGGATAACGGGAACCTTTATTTGGCGAAATTCGGACTGATATTGACCGAGTTATTCAAAATATTAACTTATATCAAATAAATCTTTTGAGGTGAAAGCGCGATGACGTCACCACGTCACGCGGCACGAATGCGCACCTGTATCGTTGGAGGTATTGACTTATATAGGGTTGGTTTTCTAAGGCTTATATCAGAATATTAACTTATATCAAATGGGTCTTTTGAGGTGAAAGTGTGATGACGTCACCACGTCACGCGGCACGAATGCGCGCCTGTGTCGTTGGAGGTACTGACTTCTATAGGGTTGGTTTTCTAAGGCTTATATCAAAATATTAACTAATATCAAATGTCTTTTAAGATGAAAGTGCGATGACGTCACCACGTCACGCGGCACGAATACGCACCTGTGTCGTTGGAGGTATTGACTTCTATAGGGTTGGTTTTCTAAGGCTTATTTCAAAATATTAACTTATATCAAATGTCTTTTAAGATGAAAGTGCGATGACGTCACCACGTCACGCGGCATGAATGGGTCCATTGTGCACGCTTTCGTTTTATTTCCAAATTAAAATCTGTTTTCACTTTTGCCGTAAAAATGACATAAGTGCATCGAATGTGGTATCTTATTTGGTGAAATTCGGTCGATTGGAAGTTGTGAAAATAAAATGTGATCGTGGAAAATCGTAGCGAGGGGCCATTTTGAATCGGTTTTCGATTATTGCACCGGATTATTGCACCCTCCCATCACCCTCCGCCATCACCCTCCCATCACCCTCCCATCACCCTCTCATCACCCTGCCCCATCACCCTGCCCCATCACCCTCCCCCATCACCCTCCCCCATCACCCTGCCATCACCCTCCCATCACCCTCCCATCACCCTCCCATCACCCTCCCATCACCCTGCACCCTCCCCCATCACCCTCCCATCACCCTCCCATCACCCTCCCATCACCCTCCCATCACCCTCTCATCACCCTGCCCCATCACCCTGCCCCATCACCCTCCCCCATCACCCTGCCATCACCCTGCCATCACCCTCCCATCACCCTCCCATCACCCTGCCATCACCCTCCCACCACCCTCTCGTTGGAGGTATTGACTTATATAGGGTTGGTTTTCTAAGGCTGTAGGCCGCACCTCATTTTGTCAAATAAAGTGGTATTCGGGTGGTTCCGGTATTTGGGACCGCAGGGACGGAAAGTGCAGGTACGGGGTGCTTGGCACTCCCCAGCCGGCCCGCTCTGAAGGTTCGGATCGGGACACCGGGATTCATTCCGGTCGCCCGTTCGGCCCGGAGGTGGGGGTGCGGGGCCTGTCACGGAACGTCAAAACAAACGGCCTGCCGGGGCCGCCCAAAAGTCTGGCGTGAGGGGCGCGTCCACTAATGGAACGCCTCTCGCTTCCCAGATCGAGGGCCACGTGGTCAGGAGAACCTCGTCCCTTCTGGTTGCCCTGCCGTCCCACCGGGAGCGCTGGCAGGGTGTGCTTCAAACTAAGCTTAAGTGTCAAGTGTTAAGTTCCTCCTTGCCCTCGCAAGGGAAAGGCTAGGGTCAAGCTCTTCCAAATTTCCAAACACTAGAAATCGGACGTCTCAAATTAATTAACTAATTTGTTAATACATCTCAGTCGCCCGCGACCTCTCTAGCGCGGGCGTCGAACCAGTTCATTTCCGGGCGACCGGGCCGAGTATCGGCTCGGCTGTGGCCGAAGCCGTTGATTCCGCCGTAGCACGCTAACGCGTAGGCTCGCGCGTCCCCGGTCCGCCGGGGCTCCGTGGGTGTCCTACCGTGCCCACGTCGCCATGCTCCCTGAATAAGAGAGTCAGACGTGGTGCCCGGGGACGGAGGTCGCTGTCTAAACATGGTAGCGCTTGGCCAATGCGACCGCCGGGACCCACGTGCACTCACAAGTTGTTCTGCGCGTGGGCGGCAGTATCAGACCGGGGCGCCCAAACGCTCCCCGGCTAAAGTTCATCCTGAAAGCGCCCACATTGTGCGGACAAACCAAGTCAAGGGCCACGTGGTCAGGAGAACCTCGTCCCTTCCGGTCACACTGTGCGTATCGGCCGGCCTCGAAGACCGAAATTGTGACGGTGTCACCCGAAAAATCATGCAGCGAAAATGAATGAACTCATTCATTTCGTCATCTAAACAGTGACGCGCCTGAATGGATGAACGAGATCCTCACTGTCCCTATCTACTATCCAGTGAACCCACAGCCAAGGGAACGGGCTTGGCGGAATCAGTGGGGAAAGAAAACCCTTTTGAGCTTGACTCTAGCCCGACTCTGTGTGGGGACTTGAGTGGCCGCAGGCACTCAATAGGGCTGGACCCGTGAAATTTCGGGCATTTTTGGTAAAATTACCTCAGGGTAAAGTTACATAGGAAAACGCCGGGTTAAATTTCCGTCGCCGAAGGACTTTCTTTTTATTACGAAATTCATCCCGACTTCGCCTCTAGGAGTTATTGAAAATATTAACTTATATAAAAATTAGTTTTCTAAGACTGAAGCGCAGTGACGTCATCACGCCCTTAGTTTTCTAAACTGAAGCGCAGTGACGTCATCACGCCCCCGCTACGAGTGTCGAAGGTATTTCGAAGAAGAAGAGCTCGGAGTTGGACTGGACACGAGGCGGAGCGGACGCCATTTGGAAGAGCTGAGAGGACTCAGTCGTGATAGGGTGAGTCTGAGTGAGTATATCAAGACAAGAACAAGATCTTGAAGGAGGTATGTACGGTGCGAGTCATAATATATTGTTTAGTTATCGTCGATGAGGAATTTGGGGTCGGAATGGGTGGTCGGCCTGGGTGACTTGGTCTCGACTAGATGCTAGGCCGCACCTCATTTTGTCCAATAAAGTGGTTTTAAAATATTTTTTGATTGTTCTTATGCTTATCATTAGATGCATAACGTTCGTAGCGAGGTGTGGATATATGGATTGACATCGGATGGCCTGAGATTCGGGATTTAGGAGCTTCGAAGTTTTTTCATTAGGAATATATGCGATTTGTTTTGGGGGGCCCTTAGAGCTAACGGAGGCTCGGATTTTAATTCTGATTCCGGATTTCGCAGTCGCTAGTACGTCTTAACACTAGACAGAAACTGGCCCCGCGAAATTTCCAGGATTTTCGGTAAAATTACTTCAGGGTAAATTTACATAGGAAAACCCCATGCTAAATTTTCGTTGCCGAAGGACTTTATTTTTTGCGAAATTCATCCTGACTTCGCCTCTAGGAGGATACAGGGGTATCTGTGGATAACGGGAACCTTTATTTGGCGAAATTCGGACTGGTATTGACCGAGTTATTCAAAATATTAACTTATATCAAATAAATCTTTTGAGGTGAAAGCGCGATGACGTCACCACGTCACGCGGCACGAATGCGCACCTGTATCGTTGGAGGTATTGACTTTTATAGGGTTGGTTTTCTAAGGCTTATATCAAAATATTAACTTATATCAAATGGGTCTTTTGAGGTGAAAGTGTGATGACGTCACCACGTCACGCGGCACGAATGCGCGCCTGTGTCGTTGGAGGTACTGACTTCTATAGGGTTGGTTTTCTAAGGCTTATATCAAAATATTAACTTATATCAAATGTCTTTTAAGATGAAAGCGCGATGACGTCACCACGTCACGCGGCACGAATGGGTCCATTGTGCACGCTTTCGTTTTATTTCCAAATTAAAATCTGTTTTCACTTTTGCCGTAAAAATGACATCAGTGCATCGAATGTGGTATCTTATTTGGTGAAATTCGGTCGATTGGAAGTTGTGAAAATAAAATGTGATCGTGGAAAATCGTAGCGAGGGGCCATTTTGAATCGGTTTTCGATTATTGCACCGGATTATTGCACCCTCCCATCACCCTCCCCCATCACCCTCCCATCACCCTCCCATCACCCTCTCATCACCCTGCCCCATCACCCTGCCCCATCACCCTCCCCCATCACCCAGCCATCACCCTCCCATCACCCTCCCATCACCCTCCCATCACCCTCCCATCACCCTGCACCCTCCCCCATCACCCTCCCATCACCCTCCCATCACCCTCTCATCACCCTGCCCCATCACCCTGCCCCATCACCCTCCCCCATCACCCTGCCATCACCCTGCCATCACCCTCCCATCACCCTCCCATCACCCTCCCATCACCCTGCCATCACCCTCCCACCACCCTCTCGTTGGAGGTATTGACTTATATAGGGTTGGTTTTCTAAGGCTGTAGGCCGCACCTCATTTTGTCGAATAAAGTGGTATTTGGGTGGTTCCGGTATTTGGGACCGCAGGGACGGAAAGTGCAGGTACGGGGTGCTTGGCACTCCCCAGCCGGCCCGCTCTGAAGGTTCGGATCGGGACACCGGGATTCATTCCGGTCGCCCGGTGGGGGTGCGGGGCCTGTCACGGAACGTCAAAACAAACGGCCTGCCGGGGCCGCCCAAAAGTCGGGCGTGAGGGGCGCGTCCACTAATGGAACGCCTCTCGCTTCCCAGATCGAGGGCCACGTGGTCAGGAGAACCTCGTCCCTTCTGGTTGCCCTGCCGTCCCACCGGGAGTGCTGGCAGGGTGTACTTCAAACTAAGCTTAAGTGTTAAGTGTTAAGTTCCTCCTTGCCCTCGCAAGGGAAAGGCTAGGGTCAAGCTCTTCCAAATTTCCAAACACTAGAAATCGGACGTCTCAAATTAATTAATTATTTGTTAATACATCTCAGTCGCCCGCGACCTCTCTAGCGCGGGCGTCGAACCAGTTCATTTCCGGGCGACCGGGCCGAGTATCGGCCCGGCCGTGGCCGAAGCCGTTGATTCCGCCGTAGCACGCTAACGCGTAGGCTCGCGCGTCCCCGGTCCGCCGGGGCTCCGCGGGTATCCTACCGTGCCCGGCACTGCTGATCTCTCAAACTTCCGGGAGTAGGTGCCGGTGCCCGGGGACGGAGTTCGCTGTCTAAACATGGTAGCGCTAGTCCAGTGGGACCGCCGGGACCCACGTGCACTCACAAGTTGTTCTGCGCGTGGGCGGCAGTATCAGACTAGGGCGCCCAAACGCTCCCCGGCTAAAGTTCATCCTGAAAGCGCCCACATTGTGCGGACAAACCAAGTCAAGGGCCATGTGGTCAGGAGAACCTCGTCCCTTCCGGTCACACTTTGCCTATCGGCCGGCCTCAAAGACCGAAATTGTGACGGTGTCACCCGAAAAATGTTATAATTTATATTTGTTATAATTTATATAATTTATATAATTTATATAATTTATAATTTATATAATTAATTTATATATAATTATATATATAATTTATATTTGTTATAATTTATATTATATATAAATGTTATAATTTATATAATTTATATTATAATTTATGTTATAAAAAAAATATTAACTTATATCAAATAAGTCTTTTAAGGTGAAAGCGCGATGACGTCACCACGTCACGCGGCACGAATGCGCAC
Organism: Myxine glutinosa; assembly: GCF_964187855.1. Lineage (NCBI taxonomy): Eukaryota > Metazoa > Chordata > Myxini > Myxiniformes > Myxinidae > Myxine > Myxine glutinosa. The sequence goes on along the minus strand of NC_136265.1, from coordinate 203,434,704 downwards.
CTGTATCGTTGGAGGTATTGAATTATATAGGGTTGGTTTTCTAAGGCTTATATCAGAATATTAACTTATATCAAATGGGTCTTTTGAGGGGAAAGTGTGATGACGTCACCACGTCACGCGGCACGAATGCGCGCCTGTGTCGTTGGAGGTACTGACTTCTATAGGGAGGCCCCATCACCCTCCCCCATCACCCTCCCCCATCACCCTGCCATCACCCTCCCATCACCCTGCCATCACCCTCCCATCACCCTCCCATCACCCTCCCATCACCCTCCCATCACCCTTTATTGGACCATTTGACTTCTATAGGGTTGGTTTTCCAAGGCTTATATCAAGATATTAACTTATATCAAATAAGTCTTTTAAGGTGAAAGCGCGATGACGTCACCAAGTCACGTGGCACGAATGCGCGCCTGTATCGTTGGAGGTATTGACTTATATAGGGCTGGTTTTCTAAGGCTGTAGGCCGCACCTCATTTTGTCAAAATAAAGTGGTATTCGGGTGGTTCCGGTATTTGGGACCGCAGGGACGGAAAGTGCAGGTACGGGGTGCTTGGCACTCCCCAGCCGGCCCGCTCTGAAGGTTCGGATCAGGACACCGGGATTCATTCCGGTCGCCCGGTCGGCCCGGAGGTGGGGGTGCGGGGCCTGTCACGGAACGTCAAAACAAACGGCCTGCCGGGGCCGCCCAAAAATCGGGCGTGAGGGGCGCGTCCACTAATGGAACGCCTCTCGCTTCCCAGATCGAGGGCCACGTGGTCAGGAGAACCTCGTCCCTTCTGGTTGCCCTGCCGTCCCGCCGTGGGCGCTGGCAGGGTGTACTTCAAACTAAGCTTAAGTGTCAAGTGTTAAGTTCCTCCTTGCCCTCACAAGGGAAAGGCTAGGGTCAAGCTCTTCCAAATTTCCAAACACTAGAAATCGGACGTCTCAAATTAATTAATCATTTGTTAATACATCTCAGTCGCCCGCGACCTCTCTAGCGCGGGCGTCGAACCAGTTCATTTCCGGGCGACTGGGCCGAGTATCGGCTCGGCCGTGGCCGAAGCCGTTGATTCCGCCGTAGCACGCTAACGCGTAGGCTCGCGCGTCCCCGGTCCGCCGGGGCTCCGCGGGTGTCCTACCGTGCCCGGCACTGCTGATCTCTCAAACTTCCGGGAGTAGGTGCCGGTGCCCGGGGACGGAGTTCGCTGTCTAAACATGGTAGCGCTAGGCCAGTGGGACCGCCGGGACCCACGTGCACTCACAAGTTGTTCTGCGCGTGGGCGGCAGTATCAGACTGGGGCGCCCAAACGCTCCCCGGCTAAAGTTCATCCTGAAAGCGCCCACATTTTTTTTATTTGTTTTTTTTTTGTTTGTTTTGTATACAAGATCGAGGCTCGTGAAAGAGCTAACATTAATCACACAAAAAGACAAACCGACACACAAAACACAAAAAACAAGGGGAGCGGTAGACAAGATGGGGAGAGAGGGGGAAGGACACAAAAGAGAGGGGGAAGGACACAAACACAACATTTGAGAGCAGGGACATCGGGAGGACTTGGGGGGAGGTGGGAGAGGATTAAAACATATGAACACTGCAAGGACTCTGGGGTGAATTACCGGGGGTAGAAAAGATCAAGGTTTTCGATGGGGGAAGATAAGAGATGGTGGTGAACAGCTGTTTTAAAGACCTGGAGGGAGGAGTGGGATTGAAGGGAGTGGGGGAGTTTGTTCCAGAGGCGGGAGAAAAGGGGAATGAAAGAGTGAAGGTGAGCAGAAAGCCTAGACTTTGGCAGTTTAACCAGAAGAGGGTTGCAGGCAGATCTTGTGCGACCTGAAGGAATATTGGGGGGACAGAGCACAGAGAGAGCTGGGGGAGCAAGGCCGGAGAGGAGTCGGTAGAAGACAGAAAGACCACCAACCTGCCTGCGGTGAGTGAGTGAAAGGCCCTCGGCGTTGACTACATCGCAGGAGATTCCAACGATTCTGAAAGCTTTGGCCTCAACAGCGTGAAGCCGAGCAAGGTGTGAGGCAGGAGCACCAGCCCAGAGGGGGGAACAGTATTCCATTGAGCTGCGGATGAAAGCCTTGTATGTGGTGAGGAGCTCAGGTGTGCCAAGGAAGGACTTCGCACGACGGAGGATGCCCAGTCGGCGACTGGCTTTGGAGGCCAGCTTGGAAATGTGGTTTTCCCAAGAAAGATCATGGCAGATAGTGAGACCCAAAAGCTTGAGCGACAGAACTTCTTGGAGAGGATTGTTGAGAAAGTAGATGGGAGGGTTGTCCAGTCGGTCCTTTCGGAGAGACATTGTAAGAGTGTGAGATTTGTCAGGATTGAAAGACATGTTCCACTTGTTTGACCAGTCTGTGATTTTGTCCAGGTCTGCAGAGAGTGAGGAGGCTGCAGACTGCCGATCTGAGGAATGAGGAATGGAGCGACAGAGAGTAGAGTCGTCAGCAAAGAGATAGAGAGGATTTTCAAGAGAGTCAGAGAGATCATTGATGAAGACCAGAAAAAGCACAGGGCCCAGAACACTACCTTGGGGAACTCCAGCCTGAACAGGAAGAGGAGATGAGAGAAACCCATTCAGGGCCACACGTTGACTACGACCAGAGAGGAAGTCCGCCAGCCATGCGTGGAGATTTCCATGGATACCAAAGGAGGAGAGTTTGGAGAGCAGAGCAGGGTGCCAGACCGTATCGAAGGCACGTGAAATGTCAAGGGAGACAGCTCTAATTTCCTGTTTGGCATTGAGGACCTCCATCCATTGTTGAGAAAGCAGAAGCAGCATGTCCAGAGTAGAGTGACCAGGTCTGAAACCAAATTGATGATCAGAGATCAAGCCATTGGAGAAGAGGAAAGATTTAATATCTGAAGCAATGATGGATTCCATGACTTTGCTGATAATTGGGAGAAGGCTGATTGGTCTGTAGTTGCTGGGATCTGTTTTTGCACCTTTTTTGTGCAAAGCGGTGATGTTGGCTGATTTCCAAGCAGATGGCAGATGACCTTGAGCAAAAGAGAGGGTGAAGAGAACAGAAAGAGGGAGTGAAAGTGCAGAAGAACATGATTTTAGGACCCGTGGGCTGATGCCGTCAGGACCAGTTGCAGAATCAGAGTCGAGGGTTGACAGAAACTTTTCCACCTTGTCAGGAGGAAAGGACACAGAGTCCAGGAGCAGCTGGGTACGACTGGGTACGGTGGGTACAGAGAGGGAAGGGTTTGGGACACAAGATTTAGAGGCAAACACAGAGTTGAGGCATTCAGCTTTTTCACGTGCGGAGTCAGCCGTTAAGCCGTTTGAGGTGAGGGAGGGGATGGAGGGGGAACAAACACCAGAAACAGATTTGACCAGATGCCACCAGGATTTGGAAGAGGGAGACAGATAAGAGAGTTCGGTCTTGAGAATGGTGAGATATTGTTTCCTGGCTCTCCTGAGGGTGGACACACACTTGTTTCGGGCTTTGTGAAAGGAAATGAGATTTCCTTCCGTTGGATTTGCTTTCCAGGAGACGAAAGCAAGTTGTTTCAGGGCAACAGCCTCACCACAAGATTCCGTGTACCATGGACGGGAGGAAGGGTATGACAACTGAAGACGAGATGGTATAAATCTGTGCATGAGAGAGAGCAATTTACTTTGAAAGAATTCCCAGGATGAGTTGATGTCAGAGGCGGTAGAGATGGGAGACCAGTCCAGATGATTGATGGCTGCTTGAAGACCATGCCAGTTGGCCTGAGTGAAATGCCAGACTCGTCGACGCTGAGGAGGCTCTCTGAGAATGGTCAGAGAGATGTCCACTTTGACAAGCACATGATCAGATGAGCCGATTGGAGCAGAAGAAGAGCAGCAGACATTTTCAGGGAAGTTTGTCATAACCAAATCCAGAAGAGAAGATGCGCCGTTGACTGAGATCCGGGTCGGGAAATTGACAGATTGTGTCAGTCCCAGTGAGTCGCAGAAGTCCTTTGCTGAAGAGCCATGGCTGGTGAGAGAGGTACCCACACCCAGCCAACTGGCATGGTGACAATTGAAATCACCACATATGAGGAAGAGAGAGTTGGGATGGGTAGATAGAAGTTGGTCCATATTATCAGACAGTGAGATGTAGATGGAGTCATCGCTGATTGGTGGATGGTACAACACACATATGAACAAAAGGTGGGAGCGAAGGGGAAGCCGTAGCCAAAGGTATTCCTGGGGGTGAGGTGGAGAGAGGGCAGTGGAGGGCGAGTGAGGAAGAGAGTTTTTTATAAAGATAGCAACCCCACCTCCAGGACGAGGCTCAGGTCTATCATACCGGAGGAGGGAGTAACCTGGGAGAGATACCAAGGCATCAGAGACATCATGAAGGAGGAAAGTTTCTGTTAAGCAGATCACATCTGGTTTGTCAGAAGCAACCTGTATGGAGAGGTCAGTCAAGTTTGAGCGAAGGCCCCGGATGTTTGAGGTCCATACCGTTAATGAAGAGGAAGGGGGAGCATCGGGTCCAGAACAGGGGTGGGGAGGGGTAGGGTAAGATGTGGAAGAGGAGGAAGAGGTAGGGAGAGCTGTTGAAGGTGTGTCAGAGATTTCAGAATAGCTTGGAGAAAGGGAAGAATGGGGCGGACAAAAGGTTTGATGGAGATTGGGTGAGGCACAGTGAGGTGTTATTTGAGGAGGGGGAAGAGCAAGGCAGAAGGTTTGGGGAGATGAAGGTGAAAGTTGGAAGGAGGAAGAAGCAGGGAGGATGCTTTGAGGAGGAGGGGTGAGAGGGGAGTCTAGGAGGGGAGGAGCGAGGGAGAGTCTCAGAGGGGAGGGGTGTGGGGGGAGTTTAGGAGGGAGGGGAGGGAAGGGGCAAGGGGGGAGATTTGAAAGGGATGGGTGATGGGGAGGATTTGGAGGGGAGGGGTGAGATTGGATTTGGAAAAGTGTACGATTCATGGGAAACGAACATTTTTTGCAAAATGAGTTCGAGACCTTCGAGTCAAAAATACGTTTGAGGACACTGGAGGAGGGATGGAGTTCTGGATAGTTTAGGGAATGTAGAAAGGAGGAACTGTAAGAGATGGTATTATATATATTTTTTGGAATGAATAGATTTGGTGAGCAAGACGAAAGCATCCTTTTGTCGGAAAAGAAGAAAAGGGTGTTATAATATATGAGAGAAAATAGTTGTTCAGGGGAGAGATTATACATTTCTAACCGCGTGATCGCGAACGAAGAACGAACGAACAAAAAGAGCAAATAAACGAATAAGACCTGGGAAGGAAATTATTTTTTTTTTTTTTTTTTTTTTTTGTGAGTAGAGATATTAAACAAGGAGGTACGGGGTGAACGACTGGGACGAAACAGTGAACGAAAATAATTTCAGCGCATTCAACGAATCGCTGAGAGAAAAACAAACCACAAGGTCGGAGACGGTACGGTAGTCCAAGCCTACGAGTACTCGGCCGCAGAATACTCGATACCATTAACCGACGATTGTGTATACATGTACGAAAAATTAGCACCGAAAATTTTCCAAAAGATACGCTATAGGTACATACACCGAAAGATAGATACAGTCTCGACAAAAACACGATTGAGAAATATCACTTCGCTTCGAAAGCGTGAGCGCATGGAGCAGCTTCGAAAAGACGTGACCTCGCCGTGATCTCGCCAATCTCGCCAATCTCGCCGTCAACATTGTGCGGACAAACCAAGTCAAGGGCCACGTGGTCAGGGTAACCTCATCCCTTCCGGTCACACTGTGCCTATCGGCCAGCCTCGAAGACCGAAATTGTGACGGTGTCACCTGAAAAATCATGCAGCGAAAATGAATGAACTCATTCATTTCGTCATCTAAACAGTGACGCGCATGAATGGATGAACGAGATCCTCACTGTCCCTATCTACTATCCAGCGAACCCACAGCCAAGGGAACGGGCTTGGCGGAATCAGTGGGGAAAGAAAACCCTTTTGAGCTTGACTCTAGCCCGACTCTGTGAAGGGACTTGAGAGGCCGCAGGCACTCAATAGGGCTGGACCCGTGAAATTTCGGGGATTTTTGGTAAAATTACCTCAGGGTAAAGTTACATAGGAAAACACCGGGTTAAATTTCCGTCGCCGAAGGACTCTATTTCTTATTGCGAAATTCTCTAAGACTTCGCCTCTAGGAGTTATTGAAAATATTAACTTATATAAAAATTAGTTTTCTAAGACTGAAGCGCAGTGACGTCATCACGCCCTTAGTTTTCTAAGACTGAAGCGCAGTGACGTCATCACGCCCCCGCCATGAGTGTCGAAGGTCTTTCGAAGAAGAAGAGCTCGGAGTTGGACTGGACACGAGGCGGAGCGGACGCCATTTGGAAGAGCTGAGAGGACTCAGTCGTGATAGGGTGAACCTGAGTGAGTATATCAAGACAAGAACAAGATCTAGAAGGAGGTATGTACGGTGCGATTCATATAATATATTGTTTAGTTATCGTCGATGAGGAATTTGGGGTCGGAATGGGTGGTCGGCCTGGGTGACTTGGTCTCGACTAGATGCTAGGCCGCACCTCATTTTGTCCAATAAAGTGGTTTTAAAATATCTTTTGATGGTTCTCATGCTTATCATTAGATGCATAACGTTCGTAGCGAGGTGTGGATATATGGATTGACATCGGATGGTCTGAGATTCGGGATTTAGGAGCTTCGAAGTTATTCATTAGGAATATATGCGATTTGTTTTGGGGGGCCCTTAGAGCTAACGGAGGCTCGGATTTTAATTCTGATTCCGGATTTCGCAGTCGCTAGTACGTCTTAACACTCGACAGAAACTGGCCCCGCGAAATCTCCAGGATTTTCGGTAAAATTACTTCAGGGTAAATTTACATAGGAAAACCCCATGCTAAATTTTCGTTGCCGAAGGACTTAATTTTTGCGAAATTCATCCTGACTTCGCCTCTAGGAGGATACAGGGGTATCTGTGGATAACGGGAACCTTTATTTGGCGAAATTCGGACTGATATTGACCGAGTTATTCAACATATTAACTTATATCAAATAAATCTTTTGAGGTGAAAGCGCGATGACGTCACCACGTCACGCGGCACGAATGCGCACCTGTATCGTTGGAGGTATTGACTTATATAGGGTTGGTTTTCTAAGGCTTATATCAGAATATTAACTTATATCAAATGGGTCTTTTGAGGTGAAAGTGTGATGACGTCACCACGTCACGCGGCACGAATGCGCGCCTGTGTCGTTGGAGGTACTGACTTCTATAGGGTTGGTTTTCTAAGGCTTATATCAAAAGATTAACTTATATCAAATAAGTCTTTTAAGGTGGAAACGCGATGACGTCACCGTGTCACGCGGCACGAATGATTCCATTGTGCACGCTTTCGTTTTATTTCCAAATTAAAATCTGTTTTCACTTTTGCCGTAAAAATGACATCAGTGCAGCGAGTGTGGTATCTTATTTGGTGAAATTCGGTCGATTTGAAGTGGTGAAAATAAAATGCCATCACCCTGCCATCACCCTCCCATCACCCTGCCATCACCCTCCCATCACCCTGCCATCACCCTCCCATCACCCTGCCATCACCCTCCCATCACCCTCCCATCACCCTTTATTGGACCATTTGACTTCTATAGGGTTGGTTTTCTAAGGCTTATATCAAAATATCAATTTATATCAAATAAATATTTTAAGGTGAAAGCGCGATGACGTCACCACGTCACGCGGCACGAATGCGCGCCTGTGTCGTTGGAGGTATTGACTTATATAGGGTTGGTTTTCTAAGGCTGTAGGCCGCACCTCATTTTGTCGAATAAAGTGGTATTCGGGTGGTTCCGGTATTTGGGACCGCAGGGACGGAAAGTGCAGGTACGGGGTGCTTGGCACTCCCTAGCCGGCCCGCTCTGAAAGTTCGGATCGGGACACCGGGATTCATTCTGGTCGCCCGGTCGGCCCAGAGGTGGGGGTGCGGGGCCTGTCACGGAACGTCAAAACAAACGGCCTGCCGGGGCCGCCCAAAAGTCGGGCGTGAGGGGCGCGTCCACTAATGGAACGCCTCTCGCTTCCCAGATCGAGGGCCACGTGGTCAGGAGAACCTCGTCCCTTCTGGTTGCCCTGCCATCCCACCGGGAGCGCTGGCAGGGTGTACTTCCAACTAAGCTTAAGTGTCAAGTGTTAAGTTCCTCCTTGCCCTCACAAGGGAAAGGCTAGGGTCAAGCTCTTCCAAATTTCCAAACACTAGAAATCGGACGTCTCAAATTAATTAACTAATTTGTTAATACATCTCAGTCGCCCGCGACCTCTCTAGCGCGGGTGTCGAACCAGTTCATTTCCGGGCGACCGGGCCGAGTATCGGCTGGGCCGTGGCCGAAGCCGTTGATCCCGCCGTAGCACGCTAACGCGTAGGCTCGCGCGTCCCCGGTCCGCCGGGGCTCCGCGGGTGTCCTACCGTGCCCACGCCGCCATGCTCCCTGAATAAGAGAGTCAGATGTGGTGCCCGGGGACGGAGGTCGCTGTCTAAACATGGTAGCGCTAGGCCAGTGGGACCGCCGGGACCCACGTGCACTCACAAGTTGTTCTGCGCGTGGGCGGCAGTATCAGACCGGGGCGCCCAAACGCTCCCCGGCTAAAGTTCATCCTGAAAGCGCCTACATTGTGCGGACAAACCAAGTCAAGGGCCACGTGGTCAGGAGAACCTCGTCCCTTCCGGTCACACTTTGCCTATCGGCCGGCCTCGAAGACCGAAATTGTGACGGTGTCACCCGCCGTGGGCACTGGCAGAGTGTACTTCAAACTAAGCTTAAGTGTCAAGTGTTAAGTTCCTCCTTGCCCTCGCAAGGGAAAGGCTAGGGTCAAGCTCTTCCAAATTTCCAAACACTAGAAATCGGACGTCTCAAATTAATTAACTAATTTGTTAATACATCTCAGTCACCCGCGACCTCTCTAGCGCGGGCGTCGAACCAGTTCATTTCCGGGCGACCGGGCCGATTATAGGCCCGGCCATGGCCGAAGCCGTTGATTCCGCCGTAGCACGCTAACGCGTAGGCTCGCGCGTCCCCGGTCCGCCGGGGCTCCGCGGGTGTCCTACCGTGCCCGGCACTGCTGATCTCTCAAACTTCCGGGAGTAGGTGCCGGTGCCCGGGGACGGAGTTCGCTGTCTAAACATGGTAGCATTTCCCTTAGCGTACAAATCGGGGCCCTTATGGACAAAATGAGGGACGAAGCAAAGGCTAATAGTGAGCGATTGGGGGGAAAAATGGGAGAAATGGGGGAACGGCTAGAAGCTAAATTTGAGGGGTTAGACAACGGGATAAAAGAGGTAAAGAAGGGGTTAACGGGGGTGGAAAATAGAATGGCTGCCCAGGAGAATCAGTTACAGGGGGTGAAAAATGGGTTAATGGGGTTAGAAAATAGGATGGAAGACAAATTGCGGGAGATAGGGGAGCAATCCGCCCGGGAAATCGAACAGATGGGGAACCAAATAGAGGAGGTGAAAATCGGGTTAGAAAGTAAACTGGATGCTCAGAGGGATGAATTGGGACAGATTTTTTTTTTTTTTTTTTTTTTTTTTTTTGTATACAAGATCGAGGCTCGTGAAAGAGCGAACATTAATCACACAGAAAGACAAACCGACACATAAAACATATAACATAGGGAGCGGTAGACAAGATGGGGAGAGAGGGGGAAGGACACAAACACAACATTTGAGAGCAGGGACCGAGAGGCATGGAGACATCGAGAGATCTGAGAGAGGGCGAGGGCTTTGTGGGGGGGGGCGTGGGAAGGGGGCAGTGGGAGAGGTATAAAACATATGGACACTGCCAGGACTTCCAGGAAAGAAGTTGGAATTTCAAACAAGGTGGATCTGGGGTGAATTAGCGGGGGTAGAAAAGATCAAGGTTTTGGATGGGGGAAGATAAGAGATGGTGGTGAACAGCTGTTTTAAAGACCTGGAGGGAGGAGTGGGTTTGAAGGGAGTGAGGGAGTTTGTTCCAGAGGCGGGAGAAAAGAGGAATGAAAGAGTGAAGGTGAGCGGTGAGCCGAGATTTCGGCAGTTTAACCATCAGAGGGTTGCTGGCAGATCTTGTGCGACCTGTAGGAATATTTGGGGGACAGAGCACAGAGAGAGCTGGGGGTGCAAGGCCGGAGAGGAGTCGGTAGAAGACAGAAAGACCACCTACCTGCCTGCGGTGAGTGAGTGAAAGGCCCTCAGAGATAGCTTCATCGCGGGAGATTCCAATAATTCTGAAAGCTTTGGTTTCAACAGCGTGAAGCCGAGCTAGGTGTGAGGCAGGAGCACCGGCCCATAGGAGGGTAGCATCTACAAAAGAGAGGGAGGAGATGAAAGAGGAGATACGACGAGGTGTAGGTGATGAGGTTTCGGGGCTACGCGAGGAGGTAAAGCGAGGTGAGAAGCGTATAGAGAAAGAGGTGAGAAATGGAACGGCGAGGTTACAAGGGGGAATAGAAGATCTGACGGAGGAGGTGGAACAGCTGACAGAGGGACAGACGGAGTTAGTGGAGCAGGTTCAAAGGAACACTGCAGTACTAGGAGGGTTAAAGGCGACACAAAAAGAAATTAAAAATGACTTAATAGCGACACAGAGACAATGTCAGATAGTACGTGAGGGACTGACAATGAGGTTGGACGAGGTGACAGAGGTAATGGAGACAAAGGACCGGCAGGTGAGGATGCACATAGAGACGGTCACGGTAGCCTTAGATGACGAACTTGAGGAGACGCACCGGGAAATAAAAGAGGTGAAGCAAAAATTAGAGGAAGTGGAAGAAGAGGTGAGTGAAATTAAGAAGGGACGGGCAGAAACTAAGAGGGAGATAAAGGAGGAAGTAATGGAATATGTACAAGGTCGGTGCTCAACTCATGATGTGCTGCTCACTAACCAAATAAAAAGTTTGCAGGTGGCAGAAGAGGTGCGACGACGAGGTGCCAAGGTGAGTGGCGATATAATCGGAAATGTACATGATGTGAGGAAAGCTTCAGTCGGCTTGGGGGTTGATGTGGACCCGGGTGTTCGTGAGAGGCCGTTGGTGAAGTGTGCGACAGGTCTGGTGTGCGAAAAACGAGGTGTGCGAGAATGTCCGACCATGGGGTGTGTGAGGGAAAAGTGCACGCCAAGGAGTGAGTGTGCTGTCGAGAGTGAGTCGGTCGTAGCGCGTGTGCGAGGGAGCACATGGAAGCGCGTAGTGAGGAGTGTTACAGAGGATGTAACGGGAGAGTGTGCCGTCAAGAGTGAGTTGGTCGAAGTGCGAGGGGGTACATGGAAGCGCGGTGTGGTAAGTGTTACGGAGGAAGTAACGAAAGAGTGTGCGCAAGAGGATGCGCGAGAAAGGTGTGTAACGGACAGGTGCATGAGGAAAGAGTGCGCTGTCGAGAGTAAGGGTGAGTGCACGACCGAGAGTGGAAGTGAGAGTAGTGAGAGTGGCACGGAGCGTGAGTTCGTTGTGACAGGTGAGCGAGGATGTACACCTGCCATGGCAGGATGCACACCTGGAATGGTAGAGCATGTGTGGGAATGCACACTTGAGTTGGTCGTGAGGCACGTGGTTGGGTGTGCAAGTGAGAGCACACCTGTGATTGTCACAGAGGAGGTGACCGAGAAGGGGGCGCGAAGAGGTGTGTTGGTGAGGTGTGCGAGCGACGAATGTGTGCCAAGGTGTTCGGTGGTCAGGTGTGTGACCAAGTCTGTGAGCGGAATGAGTGTACCGAGGTGTGTAAGGAAAGGTACGAGGAGCATGGGGACGGCTGGATGTATGAGCAAGAAAGGGGTAGCGTATGCGTGTAAGCATGCAGGTGAGGCATCGACGGTAACCGGGTTAGCGGTTAGAGCGACTTATAGCCGAATCGGGCCCTCGGTGCGTGCCGGGCTTCGCGTGCCGCGAGAACCAGCGGGGGTCCGAAGCACGGCGGGTTCGAAAGGACCGCCGTACGTGATCCACGCTGGGCCGCGTTTCAAACGGCTGCGTCCGTGCTCCACTAGGCGGAGCGGGCATCCCGATAGGGAGGGTCGTCATGGCGACCCCCTTTTGTGGAGACGTTCTGGCAGGTCGAGATCGGGCAATTGGATGGCTCCGCGCCGAGGTGGTGCGTGGGATCTCGGCACAGGTAAGCCCCCGTCCCTGCACCGAGTGCCGGACGCATCCAGCCGCCGGCACCAAAGAACCCGCATTCATTGCTCGGCTGTACGAAGCCGAGCTTTCGAAGTGAATTGGCGCACCGAGAGGATCTAATAAGTAGACGGGTAATGAGGTTAGTGTTTTGGACCCAAAATTAGAAAAAGGCAAAATTTAATGATTGGCAAAGGATTGGCAGAGTGATGATTGGTAATGGTACAGTGATTGGCAGATGATTGGCAAAATTTTTGATTGGCTGAAATTAGGTGAGCAAAATTGATAGTGGGACCTCCCCGATGTGGTGGGATGGGCAATCCACCATCCCCCACAGAAGGGGGGGCAAAGGAGCACCAGCTTATGGGGTGTATGGCAGTGAAAACTAGCCCGGGTGGGTTAGGATATTGTGTGTAGGGCCCTAGAAGATGACATTAGGTAACGTTAAGATTAGTTAGTGACAAGGATACCTGTAGTGGGGACGCAGGTAGTTTAGTGTGGATGATAATGACGTGGGAGCGCAATAGTTTAAAGGGGCGACTGGGAAGCGCAAGTTTCAGAGGGGAGTAGTTAGCTGAGATGATGCCGTGTGTGTGAGGATTGAACAGGTGTGATTGAACAGGTGTGATTGCACAGGTGTGCAACTGAACAGGTGTGTGGAGCAGTGTTTGAGTGATGGTGATGGTGATGTGTATTGTGCTGACCGAATGGTCCAGGAAGAGGAGGAGGGTGCAGGTGGCACCAGGTGTGAGTGCACAGGTGTGCAACAACAGGTGTATGTGGTTGTGTGGAATAAATGGTATGGGATATATGGCAAATTGGAATGGATGGTCGTGGAGTGAGCATGGTGGAAACAATGGAGTGGAGTGGATGGTGCGAAGGTGTGAATGGGGGAAGAGTGGACCCCATCACGAATACCCGGGGCCGGTAGTGTAAGTGTTAGGTAGAGGGTACAGGTAAATTGTGGTTGGATATTGGCATCTGTGGTGCGGTTGAGAGAATGGTATTTGGATGGGTGCATTAGTGTTGTGGAAATGGCTGGGCGTGTAGCCTGTTAGTGTGTGTAGTTGGTTTGGGCACTCCACCACTGTGAGGATGTCGGCCAGGTGAGGCCGCAGGTGGGCTCTGGGAGCCGGTAGTTGTGGATGGGGCCCGAGGATCCGGAGGACGGACCCGGGTAGCCCAGTGCCAGAGGGCACCAAGGGGTGACAGAGCCAGGAGGGGCCTTCCCCAGTTAGATAGGTGAGGGTGAGGAGCAGGTAAGCTCGGGAGGCAACTGCAGTGGTGGAGGTGTGCAGGTGGGTAGACCTGCTGGGAGAGCTACACGTCACAGCCCAGAAATTGTGCAAGGGCACCGGGAGATGAATCGGGGGAGTGAGACCCCAAATTGAGAAGCACCACAGTTTGGTCAATGGGAATTTGGTTTTTAGAACCCATAGTGTAAGTGGCCAATGGATTGGCAGGGAGAGACCCCGGGTAGTGTAAAGTGTGTTAAAGTCATTTAGAGGATAGTTAGGAAGAAGGATCTCCTCGCACCATCTGCATCCACTCACCTGAGGTGACAGGTACTCCACACCATGCCATGTTTTGATTATTTTTTATGTGCAAATGTTTTGAATTGTGAGACGCATCATGACGTGGGTGTGACATTGTGCTTGATGTTCCATCTCTTCCTCCTTATGAGGATTGATGATGAATTGGGTGATGGCAAATTTTGAAGTAGAGGGATTGGAGACGAATTTGGTGTAGAAGGGAAAGATGGGGAAGATGAGACGTAGTGACGAATTTGTAAAGGTGTAAATTGTTGTAAATATGGGGTAAGGGCAAGGGTAGTGTAGGTGACAGGGGGGGGTGACGTACGGTAGGGACGAGTTTTTCTCACTTCGCTCTCCGTACGCACTTCACCCTGCATTGCCTTTATTGACGTGTACCCTTGTGACCTTACCCCTCGCTCATTTGTCTTCCCCCCATTTGTCTCCCACTTGAGGACCTGTGCGCCATTGGGCGCCGAGGGGAGCGTGCGTGAGGTGGCCATTGTGCGCACGAGATTCTCAGAACCAGCATGCATTGCGTTGATGTACCACTTTATGGACCGCTGTTCTGCGGCCAAGTACCACTTGATGGACCCCAGGTTCTGGGGCAGGGCACCTCTGTTGGAGACCGGCCATAGTGGCCAGGGAATCTTGCTTGCGGACCTCGGTAAGGTGGCACCTATGCCAAACAGGTGGACCACCCTTAGTTGGCCCCTGAGGCCCTAAATAAAAATGAACACAAGTTGTGCTTTTTATTATTTCCAAGTAGGCCGCATGAAGCCAGAAGACGTCAGGAAGAACATCGGCCCAGCAGAAAAAGAGAAGACCACCACCAGTTGTTTTGTTGTGTTTATTATGAACAGTGGTGACTGTGCACCGAGTGGTGCTTTTGGTGCTTTTGGGTGCTTTGGTGGTATTGGTACTGGTGCATCGATGCAATGCGTGCTGTCTCCTCCCTCCCAACAGGAATTTCTTTTTCTTGTTCCCTAAAAAGAAAAAAAAACACAGGTCCTGGGTTGCGTTGTAAATAAGAAATAACGTCACTGTAAATAATGCTCCCCACCGTAAATGTATAGTTTGAGAACAATTCCGTAATTCGGTTAGCTGTGGGCTTGAGTCTGTTAGACAGGGTGCAATGCAATAGGGGGACATACTTATTTGTGTTTAAAAATTGTCACACTCAGGGTCAGGTTAAAAGTAGAGGGAACTACACCTACGGGTCACACTAAATTAAAGTTGTAGGCCCGGGGACGGCCCTGAAGAAAGGAGGGTGCAGTGTAACGAATTTGGAAAGTTTAAAGAATGTGAGAACTGGTTTGCTGTGTTTTAACTGACCCTCGTAGAGTAAATAAGATCGAAAGACGTCCCCCTAGTTAATTCCATGAACCTACAGACAGGCTACGATATATCTTTTTAAATAGCTTATTTCCTTATTCTATGTAGGCTACATATGTGTTTCCCACTAGATTGACTCTGCATTGTATCAAACGAAATAAGCGTAGGCCCCTTTCAATTTCCCCAATCATCTCCGCTCTCCAAAGTTCCTTTCAAAAGCGGTGCGAGTGGTGTTCAATCCCGCAAGCCGCCATTGCCCATGTGCTAATCTCGGAGAAGAGTGACGTAAGAGCCGCCAACTCACGGGCGTGGCACGTCGTCATGATCAAAGGGGGAATCGGACAACCCTAACAGCCAACCAGCACCGTGGTGAGCGACCCGGTAGGCGTGCCCTCGCAGCCGGCGGCTTGATTCCGACCCGAGTAATAAAAGCGACTGGCAGGGACTGCTTCGGCAGATGAGAGGAGAGATGAGCTGTGAGATGAGCTGTGAGCTGTGAGATGAGAGATGAGAGACGCTCCAAACCAAAAAGGAGAGGTACTTGGAGATGAAACAAGCTTTTGAGAGACGTGCTGAGAGGAGGGAGACGGCTCCACCAGAAGGAGAGGAGCAGGTGTGACCGAGCCAGCGCGTGACGTCCACAGCATCAGCAGCGTCGATGCGACCGAGGGTTTTCCCGCCAAAAACACGAAGAATTGGGAGCTGCTACCTCCAGCCCTGCCGGTTGCAGGGACCTGACCCTGCCTCCCTCTCCAGCAACCCACCTCCACCATTCCTGCCTGCAATTTCCCCCGTGTAAGTGTGAACGTCGTCTGTCCTAATCGTTGTCCTGGGGTTAAGTAAACTGCATAGATAAGCTAACGATTCACTGTGTGACTGCTTCTTCCATCCATTGCTTGTAAATAACTTTAATCGCTCCTTCTTTTTGCTTGTGTGTATAATAAATCCTGTTATTCCTCCGTACTCTGTCTTCTTCTCTCTTCCTCTTTACATTCGGTCGCTTTAGAGGTTTCCCGATTGAATACCTGTGGCGCGATTGGTCAACGTTGGGGGAGTCGGGCTAATCGGGGATCCTGTAACGGTCGCGGTTGACCATCCGCTCGGCCCAAGGTAACATCTTGTCCGCGACCCGTAACAATATATATATACAAAGGTGGGCGGTCTGCTTCGAAAGTCCGCTTATCCGCTTATCCGCTGCAGTGGACTAACGTTTTCGAAGCGGATAAGCGAATCGGAACAACCCCCGGAAACCGAAGCGGATAAGCGTAAGCGGACTACCGAAAAATTAACTCGCATCGCGATTCGCCAAATCAGCTGTTAGCCTGAGCCGTTACTCTAGAATTGTGAATATTTATTTAAGCGAATAATAAGTGAAAACTGAATATTTTATTGGACGCTAGAGCGGCAATAATGTCAAGATGGAGAGATTTCTGACTCTCCAGCCCAGCGGCAGTGCCAGCGACAGGCACACGAGCGACGCAAACCAGCAGTCCCAGCACAGCGACATCCACAACCCGGCGGTCAACATGATGGGGGACGTGGAGGACAGTCAGGAGATCTGCGCCCCGACCCCTCAGCTCGCGCGCAGCGAGACCAGGATGTCGCTGGACTCGATCGAGTCGGCTGAGATCAACGTGACGGCAGGTTAGTTCTTATATTATTATGATATTTTATCGCAACGAGTTGAAAATTAATAAGTGCTTCTTTCTTCTTATATTATATTATTATTAAATGATTAAAAAATCCTTGCCGGTCTAATGATTCATTTGAAATGAATTAAAATCAGTTGAATGACATTTAATTTTTCAATTTACAAATCTGAAATTATTTGACATTTGTTTTATAACTTTTCTTTTACTTCAGGTTCAGCCACCTCTTCGTGGACATGACCTTTTGATGGCCACGGCGCTGCACCCCCAGCACAAGCTCGCCACGGTCAGGGCCATCTGCAGGAGGCAGAACAACGACGCCATCTGCGACCTGGTGAGGGACAAGCTCATCAGGGACATGCTCGCCCTCGTCCTGCCTGACGAGCACCTGGACCCTGCCCCCCAGCAGGGACCCCAGCCCGGCTCGAGCAGTACGGACTACCTGTTCGCCATGGAGGAGGGGCAGCAGGAGGAGAACCTCGAGGAGAAGATCAGGGAAGAGGTCAACAACTGGTCGAGGAAGCCGCTGAGGGGGAACCCGGGGCTCTCGCCCAATCTCTTCCCGCTCGAGTTCCGTGATGCTTGGGTAACTCTATTTCTCAGGCATAACACGCCGCTCCCGAGCTCTGCCTCGGTCGAGCGCGTGTTCAGCTACGGGTCGGACATCCTCAGGCCTAAGAGGTCGGCCCTGGCTGCACCGAACTTCGAGGCCCTCGTCTTCATGAAAGGCAACCTCCAAATCCTCAAGAAGGCCCACGAGGTGGAGGAGGAAGACGAGGACTAGTCAACAGACTGCTAGTCTGTTGACTAGTAGACTCTCTTGTCAAAGAAAGGACGGGCAAATTGATTTTTCTTTAATGTAACTTGCATATATTAAAATTATATTTAAATTAACTGTAGAGTAGAGTAGAGTCGAGTGGAAAACTTTATTTCAATAAATTTTGAATAAATTTTATTTAAATAAAAATGTATATTTTTGATCTTAAAAGCTTTGTTTGTCTTTGTAGTTGTTAGAAATGGCTATTTAGGCTTAAAAAGCATTAAATTCCCTTTAGAAACGTCAAAAATCGCTTTAAAAACGTCGAAGCGCTTTTAAAAAATCGAATCGAAGCGGATAAGCGGATAACCGGTAAGCGGACTAAGATTTTCGGCCGCTGAAGCGGATAAGCGGTAAGCGGGCTTAAAATTTTCCGAATCGCGCCCACCTTTATATATATATACAGTCACGTGAAAAAGTAAGTACACCCCATGTAAAGTTTTGAATTTTCAACATATTTCAACATACAGCTATTTGATGTTCTTTTTTTTTTTTTTTTTTTTTTTTTTTTTGGTATACAAGATCGAGGCTCGTGAAAGAGCGAACATTAATCACACAGAAAGACAAACAGACAAACCGACACATAAAACAAATAACATCGGGAGCGGTAGACAAGATGGGGAGAGAGGGGGAAGGACACAAACACAACATTTGAGAGCAGGGACCAAGAGACATCGAGAGATCTGTGGGAGGGAGAGGGCTTTGGGGGGAGGTATGGGAAGGGGGGGGTGGGAGATGTATAAAACATATGGACACTGCCAGGACTTCCAGGAAAGAAGTTGGAATTTCAAACAAGGTGGATCTGGGGTGAATTAGTGGGGGTAGAAAAGATCAAGATTTTGGATGGGGGAAGATAAGAGATGGTGGTGAACAGCTGTTTTAAAGACCTGGAGGGAGGAGTGGGATTGAAGGGAGTGTGGGAGTTTGTTCCAGAGGCGAGAGAAAAGAGGAATGAAAGAGTGAAGGTGAGCAGAGAGCCGAGATTTCGGCAGTTTAACCATAAGAGGGTTGCTGGCAGATCTTGTGCGACCTGTAGGAATATTTGGGGGACAGAGCACAGAGAGAGCTGGGGGAGCAAGGCCGGAGAGGAGTCGGTAGAAGACAGAAAGACCACCTACCTGCCTGCGGTGAGTGAGTGAAAGGCCCTCAGAGATAGCTTCATCGCGGGAGATTCCAATGATTCTGAAAGCTTTGGATTCAACAGCGTGAAGCCGAGCTAGGTGTGAGGCAGGAGCACCAGCCCATAGGGGAGAACAGTATTCCATTGAGCTGCGGATGAAAGCCTTGTATGTGGTGAGGAGCTCAGGTGTGCCGAGGAAGGACTTCGCACGACGGAGGATGCCCAGTCGGCGACTGGCTTTGGAGGCCAGCTTGGAAATGTGGTTTTCCCAAGAAAGATCATGGCAGATAGTGAGACCCAAAAGCTTGAGCGACAGAACTTCTTGGAGAGGATTGTTGAGAAAGTAGATGGGAGGGTTGTACAGTCGATCTTTTCGGAGAGACATAGTAAGAGTGTGAGATTTGTCAGGATTGAAAGACATGTTCCACTTGTTTGACCAGTCTGTGATTTTGTCCAGGTCTTCAGAGAGTGAGGAGGCTGCAGACTGCCGATCTGAGGGAAGAGGAATGGAGCGGCAGAGAGTGGAGTCATCAGCTAAGAGATAGAGAGGATTTTCCAGAGAGTCAGAGAGATCATTGATAAAGACCAGAAAAAGCACAGGGCCCAGCACACTGCCTTGGGGAACTCCAGCCTGAACAGGAAGGGGAGATGAGAGAAATCCATTCAGGGCCACACGTTGACTACGACCAGAGAGGAAGTCCGCAAGCCATGCATGGAGATTTCCATGGATACCATAGGAGGAGAGTTTGGTGAGCAGAGCTGGGTGCCAGACCGTATCGAAGGCACGTGATATGTCAAGGGAGACAGCTCTGATTTCCTGTTTGGCATTGAGGACCTCCATCCATTGTTGAGACAGCAGAAGCAGCATTTCCAGAGTCGAGTGACCTGGTCTGAAACCAAATTGATGATCAGAGATCAAGCCATTGGTATTGGTATTTGGTATTTGGTTGGTATTTCAACAATATTGATAGATAAAGGTGATATAATATAACAAATATCATGAAACATTTACATTTTGTAGTCGATTGTATAATTTCAATAAACATAAATGCAAATTTAGCATGTGGAAAAAGTAAGTACACCCCTACATTTATCACTACTTCAAATACCTAAAATTAGAATCAGGTGCACCAGCCCAGGTGCAAATGATTAGAACATCATCAGAGAGGATCTTAGAGGAACCTGTCTTATTTAAACCTCAGACATTTAGTTTGGTTTGCTCTTTGTTGTTGAAGTGTGCGGCGTCACCATGCCTCGATCAAAAGAGCTCTCTGAGGCCTTCAGAAAGAAGGTTATAGATGCCTACAAGTCTGCGAATGGATTTAAAAAGATCTCCAAACAATTGGAAATCAATCATTCGACTGTCC
The DNA here is from genome assembly GCF_964187855.1 of Myxine glutinosa. NCBI lineage: Eukaryota > Metazoa > Chordata > Myxini > Myxiniformes > Myxinidae > Myxine > Myxine glutinosa. The sequence goes on along the minus strand of NC_136265.1, from coordinate 203,414,815 downwards.
GGAAGATCATCTACAAGTGGAGAAGCTTCCAAACAACTGCCAACTTGTTCAGGCCAGGCCGCCCCAGAAAGTTCAGCCCGATAGCAGACCGCAAGCTGCTGAAAGAAGTCTCTAAGAACCCCATAATGTCATCACGGGACCTACAGGTAGCTCTTGCCACCGTTGATGTCAAAGTGCACGAGTCTACCATTAGAAAGAGGCTGCACAAATTTGATCTACATGGGAGGTGTGCCATGAGGAAACATTTGCTGTCCAGAAAGAACATCAGGGCAAGACTAAAGTTTGCCAATGAACACCTAAGCAAAGACCGGCACTTCTGGAACAATGTGCTCTGGACAGATGAGTCAAAGGTAGAGCTATTTGGCCACAGTACCAGAAGACATTTTTGGCAAAAACCAAAGACAGCATTTGACCACAAGAACCTGATACCAACTGTAAAGCATGGTGGTGGAAATATTATGGTTTGGGGCAGCTTTGCTGCATCAGGGCCTGGGAAGCTCACCCTCATAGAATCCACGATGAATTCTTCATTGTACCAGAGGGTGCTTGAGGATAATGTGAGGCCATCTGTCGGAAAGTTGAAGCTCAACCGAAAGGTGGACCTTGCAACATGACAATGACCCTAAACATACCAGTAAATCCACCAAGGCATGGCTGAAAAGAAAGAAATGGAGGGTTCTGGAATGGCCAAGTCAAAGACCGGAGCTAAATCCCATCGAGATGTTGTGGGGGGATTTGAAACGAGCTGTGCATGCAAGAAACCCCTCAAACATCGCACAGCTGAAAGAATTCTGCATGGAGGAGTGGGCAAAAATTTCTCCCAGTTGATGTCAGAGACTGGTAGACAGTTATAAGAAATGCTTATTTGAGGTTGTTTCTGCCAAAGGGGGGCAATACCACCTATTAGAGCCAAGGGTGTACTTACTTTTTCCACATGCGAAATTTGCATTTATGTTTATTTAAAATTATACAATGGACTGCAAAATGTAAATGTTTCATGATATTTGTTATATTATATCACCTTTATCTATCAATATTGCTGAAATGAAGATCAAATAGCTGTATGTTGAAATATGTTGAAAAAGTCAAAACTTTACATGGGGTGTACTTACTTTTTCACGTGACTGTATATATATTTACGGTTTTGCACGACCCCGTTCCCTTACCAAGGGGAGATTAAGCCCCTTGTTCTCCTTGGGTCTTCGCAACCGTGAGACTTGAGTCGCCACTTCCGGTCAGACGCGGGACAGGGTTTCGGGACACTTTTCGCACGTACCTAGGTACCCACGCCACCGCGGACGCGGGGATCAAGTCTCGCACGAACCACGCGTAATTTGAGTACGCCCGAGCGGATTGCGTACCACGTGGTCCGTGCAGTTACCTTGGTATTGGAGCCCGATCAGAGCGATATAATTCGTACCATGCTTAGTCAATGATGGAGAGACAAAAGCGATCGAATCAAAGAAATAACAGGTTTAATTATTATTATTTACAATGTACACTGGTAGAAGGAGCAGAGACACAGGGCAGTCTTATAACAGTCTTAACTTATCCGCCCAGACAATGGGCCCATTCACACTCACAGGGGGATGAAGGAGGAATTGTCATGCGCTGAACGTGCCGGCTTTGGTCGTCCAGGAACAGCTCACCCGGCATGGCCCTCTGGCGGTCACCGCACGTTCCCCGGCGACGACAGGCAGGCAGGCGGGAAGGATCCTCGCGGCGCGTGTATTGGCAAAGCAGGCAGGCGGAAGGAAATATTCGCGCGTCTCTGGCCCGGCACGGCTGTCTTTCACAGTGCGATTAATACAACTGCGCACTTTCACTCTCAAAATATATTAAAAGTTCAGACAAACAAAATATATAAAAAGAGGGAGCGGAAGACAAGAGAAGGGGAAGCACACAAACACTTGAGGGCACACAACATTTAAGAGCAGGGAGATGTGTGGGAGGTAGAGGGCTTGGGGGGAGGAGGCGTGGGAAGGGGGGGGGGGGTGGGAGAAGTATAAAACACAAGGACACCAAGGACTTCCAGGACAGAAGTTGGTATTTCAAAAAAGTGGAATTGGGGTGAGATTAGCGGGGGTAGTTTTTTTTTGTATACTGAATCAAGGCTCGTGAAAGAGCTGACATTTACTTCACAAACAATGACATTGCTTCATCAGAACAGTTGTCTGTGGAACTTACTTCTGGTTCACAAGATTCATTCACAAAGCCTGTTGTTCATCCCTCCTCAGTGAAGTTTTCTCTGAGACTTGATTCTGCTTCTGGAGGTTCCTGCACTACTAACATGTCTTCTGCTGACTGATCATGATGCATTGTCTCATCAGCACCTAACAATTCCTCTGCATTTGACTGGGTTCTGCAATGTTCTTGTCGTTCACGATCTACTTCATTGACGTTTCGTGCAGGTCGAGACAGGTTTGGCAGTGTAAGGTTGAATACGTCTGCAAGCAGAAGAATCAAGAATATCGAGAACCTCCATCCTCGATCAAGAACAGATTCTAGTGTGATGCCAGTACAAAACACACAAATATATTATAGAAACATACGTCGAACACTGATAAAACTGGGCACTCAATTAGTCAGTGTACGATATGTGGAAAACACGGGCCATAATGGTCACATTCGGCAGCCATTTATAAATTTGGCGGCCATTTTCAAAAAAGGAAAATGCTCACACAAAGGTATTGCCTTTCAGAATTGGACTCTGATCCGCTGCAGATCTAAAATATGCAGTCCTACTCATTAAACAGGGGAAAGATATGTTGCTATTATGGTTTTTCTATTATTTATGTCCATTTGGCAGCCATTTTGTTTTTTCCTTATTTCCCCCGGCTGGATCTTTCCAGACTTTTAATAATAATAATAATAATAATAATAATTCATTTATTTTGTATAGCGCTTTTCAAGTAGCCCAAAGGTGCTTTGACAGAGTGGAAAACATAATGCATAACAATACATGAAAACAACAATTGCAAAAAGACAAGAATCAATAGGGAAATATTTAAAGCAAAAGGAGGGAGAAGGAGAAGAGATAGTCAGGGGTTAAATGCTGTGGGTTGAATGTTGAATGCAGTGTTGAACAGGTGGGTCTTTAGTGATGTTTTGAATGTGGTGAGTGAGGAGGAGTCTCTGATGGTGTGAGGTAGTGAGTTCCAGAGGGCGGGAGCAGCGATGGAGAAGGCCCTGTCCCCCCAGGATCTGAATTTGGTCCGGATGGGGGGCGGGGGGGGGGGGGTCAGGAGGTTGGTACCAGCAGAGCGGAGGTTGCGGGTGGGAGTGTGTCTGGAGAGGAGGTCAGCCAGGTAGGATGGGGCCAGGTTATGGAGGGCTTTGTATGTCAAGAGGAGGATTTTGTACTGGATTCTCTGGGGGATGGGGAGCCAGTATGTTTATACAGAGACCTTATAGAAATGCATTGTGCAAGAATCAATTCTGTTGCAATTTTTTTACCTTTCCTGCATATTGGGGCTAACATGCTGCTTGTACTGCGCTCACGAAGCGAAAAGCGGGGTTGAGCATTCAGTTACATACGAACGGGTCTGGATTTCAGTAAAGTAAAGTGTGTGCCGTGTCTGCATTTTAGAAATTCATATTCTCGGCAACTGTTGGTCGATTGACATGAAATTTTCACCATAGGAGGGCCTCCTCCTGTAGGCTATTTTAGTGAATATTATGACGTCATAGCTCACGTGGTACAGGCGCCATCTTGGAAAAAACGAAAAACGGTGCACCACCATATCTCCAAAACCGCTCCATGGAAAAAATTGAAACGTGGCTCATTGTAAATAACTCCATATGGGGAATAGGCGTTGTTAACGATGACGTAATTGGTGCCATAATTATGACGTCATAATTTGACAGGCACAATGCTTAGTCTGCTCAGTTTGAAATGTATTGAGCATGATCTACTCAACAATTATTTAGAGAATATAAATTTATGATGTCATCGCTCACGTGGTTTGGCAGCCATATTGGATCAAAAAAAAAGTAACGTTCAAAAACAGAAGAGTTGGCTCACACCAAGTTGACGGCGCAGGGTAAGTATTCTATGAATACCATCTAGTTCATTATGGTGCTCGACTATGCGATGCGAACCGCATTGACGGAGGAAGATGGTGTCACACTGCAACGCCGCATGAGCAGAAGACACCCTGCTCAGAAACTATCTGACCTCGACTATGCTGATGACATCGCTGTATCTGCTGATTCACGACAAGATGCACAGCACATCCTATAAAGAATCGAAGATATAGCCAGAAAAGTCGGTCTTCTTATCAACGCCTCAAAAACAAAGTACATGCACATACTTCGTCGACCGAATGAACAACGAACTCTCAGGGCAGCAAATGATGAAGTGCTCGGGATAGTTCAAGATTTCAAATACCTTGGCTCATACACGAACACTGCCTATGACGTCAGCTGCCACATTGGACAGTTGTGGGCAGCAGCAAACAAGCTTGAGAAAGTATGGTGCGCCCCGCTGCAACGAAGCACCAAAATCCGGCTATGTAAAGCTACAGTTGAAACAATCTTACTGTATGGGTGTGAGTCGTGTACGCTGACTAGTAGCATGACACGTAAAATCGATGGCAACGACACCAAGCTCCTCCATAAAATACTCAACATCCGTTGGCAAGGCCACGTCACAAACATTGAACTATTTGGTAATTTGCCCAAAATTTTTGATGTTGTGAGGAAGAGACGTTTGAGATTGGCGGGTCATGTCCTCCGGCACGAAGAAGAAGCAGCAAAAAGCGTCCTGCTTTGGAAGCTATCAGAAAGGAGAGTTGGTCGGCCGAACCTGACGTTGATTAATATTGTCTGCAGCGACACTGGGCCGCATACGGACAAGCTGAAATCCGTCGCAGCTGATAGAGCTGTTTGGGCAAATCTGACAAAGTAACTTTGTTCTTTGGTGCTCTGGTTTATTTTTGGTGTTTTGTTTGTGATTGTCTGATCAACATTATGTATATACAAGTAGTAGTAGTAGATATGAAAATCCTATTCAAATTTCAAGTCAATCGGATGAAAATTCATGATTTTAAAAATTTTGGAAAAGTGGTTGACCTTTGGCCTATGGTGACCTTGTGATCCTACATATTGATCCCATATATTGATCTGGTTTGTGCAAACCCCAGGTGATAAAATCCTATATTTTGATCACAAAATAGTTGGTAGTTGAATTCAGTTAGCTGATATGAAAATCCTATTCAAATTTCGAGTCAATCAGAAGAAAATTGAGGATTTTAGAAATTTGATAAAATGGTTGACCTTTGGCCTATGTTGACCTTGTGACCTATGTTGATCTCAAAAATAGTTGGTGGTTGAATTCAGTTTGCTGATATGAAAATCCTATTCAAATTTCAAGTGAATCGGATGGAAATTGAGGATTTTTGAAATTTGAAATTGTTGTTCACCTTTGGCCGATGTTGACCATTTGGCTTACGCTGATCTCAAACATAGTTGATGGTTGAATTCAGTTAGCTGATATGAAAATTCTTTTCAAATTTCAAGTCAATCGGATGAAAATTGAGGAAAAAAATACATATATATTGTTGTGGTTTTGGAAATAAAAGCAACCCCCCTTTTTAGTTGCACCACAACATGTCGCCTCGCTTTAGCCAGTTATTTCTTATTAAATGTTAAGTATAGTCTCCTTCCCAGTGTTAGTATGCGTTGAGGCAGGTAATTAAGGGTAGGCCTCATTGGGCCTGGAATGCCATGTGCTGGGCCTAGCACTAGTCGAGGAGGCCCGAGGGAGGAGCCGGAGGGAGTGGCTGGCAAGTAGCAAACAGCCAATGGAGCTAAAGGGGAGTGGCCAGCAGCAGGCAGCCAATAAGAACTATGGGGAGTGACTGATGAGGGGCTATCACGACACGTGACCCCTGGTGGCCAGTGGAGGCCCTTGGAACATTCTGGTGGGACTCCGGGGGGGGGGGGGGCTATAAAACCCGGCCCGGACCCCCAGTCTCTCTCTCTGTCCTGGGATTCTGAAGCTCTCAGCGCTCCCTGCCCCCGCTCTCTCTAGCCCAGGACTCTGAATGAGAAACGCTCTCTGCTGCCCTGTCCTCCCTGGCTCTGATCTCTCTTTTGCCCTCGCTCTCTTGGGAAATGCGCTCGCAGGATGATCTCTCTCGTGGCCCTGTACTCCAACTATCTCCCTGCACGTGCGCGGTTGCCTCGCCGACTTCGGGACACGCTGCGGAGATTCCCGTACGTGCACGGCTGAAGCCGACATCCCTGCTGTGAACATCCTCGAGGGGAGACGCCCAACGAGCCGTTCGGGGCGAACTGCACTGAGCGGCCACGCTTTGAGCGCGTCCTCTCCTTCCTACCTTTCCCCGAGTGAGTCAGAGTGCCCTTGTCTGGGACCTAAGTAAGAACGGTTAAGTTTCTCTCCTGTGTCTCTTTTCTCTCACCGTTGTACATTTGTTAATAAACCTGTGTTGTTTCTAACTTGGCCGTTTATGTCTTTTCACCATTGGCCTCGCATTGCACAAGATAAAACCGCTCGATGGGGTTCATAGTAGTTAACGGCACGAGTTACGTGACACGCAAACCGCTTGGGCATATCAGACCAGCGTGACTCGTGTGAGGTCCAGCCCCCGTCGTCACGGCAGCATGTGTATCGAAGGTACTCGGGTATTTGACCGGAAACACTTCCACGCGCTCGCTGCGGGTTTGGCAGCTGGAATTGCTCAGCAATCCGCCCCCACGAGTGTAAAGTTGGTAGCGGCCTCGTGGACTCGAAGATCGAGGGGGAGAAGGGCTTAATCCCCCCTCAGTACGTCGACGGGCTCGAGATCCGCAACAAATTGGTGTCAGGAGTGGGATTTTTGGACCTGGAGTGCGCTTCACGTACTCGAAATTACGAGCGTACGAAATTTAGTTTTAAAACCAAATTTACGTGAGTACGTGCAATGGCTGGTCAAGACGACCAAATGCCGGTGGGTGTAAGAAATGAAGAAGAACTAATGGCCCAGGACCAGCAGGAAGAGTTGGTAGTGGTGGAAGCTGAAGAGAGTGTGGCAGTAGGTGAGGAAAATGGCGGTGCCTCGCACGTGGCAGCGGAAGCCAAGCCAGCTGTGCAGGCGGGTTTTGATATGCAATTATTCATGACTCAAATCACGGCATACATGGAAAAGATGAGTGAGAAATCCACCAGGGAAATGAACAAAATGGGTGGTCGAATGGCTAATCGGATGGACACCATGGGGGAGGAGAATGGGCGTAGGATGAGCAAGGAGGTCGCGGTGGTACGCGACGAGGTGAAGTGGTACGAGGAACGCATGGAGAGCGGGATAAAAGTGGAGCACGACCAAACTGACTGGGGCAATGAGAGTAGGAACGGGGGAGGTAGAGAAGCCGAAGATCGTCGAATTGGAATGGGAAAATTTTGGGGGCGCCGACGAAGGTTGAATTGGAAGAGAAAATTTTGGGGGCGCCGACGATTGTCGAGTTAGAACAGATAATTGGGGTTGAAGAGACAGGAGAGACAGGGAATGAATCGTGGGAGGAGGTGATGGAATGTGTGCAAGGTCTGTATTCGCACCGTGATGCCGTGCTTGCTAACCCAATAAAAAGTTTGCAGGTGCTGGTGGAGAAGCAGGAGAAGGAGAGCCCCAAGGTGAGTAAAAATGGCGGGAATGTGTTTGGTGTGAACGGGTGCTCGGCGAGCTTGGGAGAGAGGCGAGACCCGGGCGTTCGCAAAGGGCCCATTATGCGGTGTACGAGTAGTAGTGGTATGGAGTGTGTGGAGAGAGAGTGCGTACCGGAGTGCGAGGAGTGGGAGTGTGCACTGGAGTGTGAGAAAGAGTGCACACCGGAGTGTGTGGAAAGAGAGTGTGCACCGGAGTGCAAGAGAGTTACACCGGAGTGTGTAAAAGAAGAGTGTGCACCGGCATGTGCGATGACTGAGTGTGTAAGAGAAGAGCGTGCCCCAGAGTGTGCGATAACGGAGTGTGTGTGGGGGGCGCGTGTGCGCCTGGGTGTGCGAGTGTGGAGTGGGTCGCGAGGTGTGAGGACGCGGCCTGGGCTTCGACACCGACCGGGGTAGAGCTTAGCGGGACGAGTAGCGTACGCGAGCCCCCGGTGAGTTGCGTGCCGCGGGGACTGGAGAGAATTGGTGCTGCGTCGGTCTCGCAAGGACTCTCTGCCCCCACTCTCTCTAGCCCAGGACTCTGAACGAGAAACTCTCTCTGCTGCCCTGTCCTCCTTGGCTCTGATCTCTCTTTTTCCCTCGCTGGATGGGGACAGGTTGGATGGGGACCGTTGGTGGACAGCCATTTTCAGGTCTCTCCAGAGATGTTCGATTGGGTTCAAGTCAGGGCTCTGGCTGGGCCACTCAAGGACCTTCACAGAGTTGTCCCTAAGCCACTCCTGCGTTGTCTTGGCTGTGTGCTTAGGGTCATTATCCTGTTGGAAGGTGAACCTTCGGCCCAGTCTGAGGTCCTGAGCGCTCTGTTTCAGGTTTTCATTAAGGATATCTCTGTACTTTGCTCCATTCATTGTTCCCTCAACCCTGACCAGTCCCCCAGTCCGTGCTGCTGAAAAACACCCCCACAGCATAATGCTGCCACCACCATGCTTCACCGTCAGGATGTTATTGGTCAGGTGATGAGCGGTGCCTTGTTTCCTCCAGACATGACGCTTAGAATTGAGGCCAAACAGTTCTATCTTGGTTTCATCAGACCACAGAATCTTGTTTGTCAGTCTATCCTTCCTCTCACCTAGCTCGTCTTCACGCTGTTGAAACCAAAAGCTTTCGGAATCATTGGAATCTCCCTGATGAAGCCGATTCCGAGGGCCTTTCACTTACTCACCGCAGGCAGGTTTGGTGGTCTTTCTGTCTTTTACCGACTCCTCTATGGCCTTGCTCCCCCAGCTCTCTCTGTGCTCTGTGCCCCAAATATTCCTGCAGGACGCACAAGATCTGCCAGCAACCCTCTTATGGTTAAACTGCCAAAATCAAGACTCTCTGCTCACCTTCACTCCTTCATTCCACTTTTCTCCCACCTCTGGAACAAACTCCCTCGCTCTATTCAATCCCACTCCTCCCTCCAGGTCTTTAAAACAGCTGTTCACCACCATCTCTTATCTTCCCCCATCCAAAACCTTGATATTTTCTACCCCCGTTAATTCACCCCAGATCCACTTTTTTGAAATCCCAACTTCTTTCCTGAAATTCCTCGATGTGTTGCTTTGCTTTGTACCGTGTACCCCTCCCTCCTCCCCCAGCCCTCCCCCTTCCACAGATCCACCGACGTCCCTGCTCTCTTCTGTTGTTGTGCTTGTGCGCTTCCCTCTCTCTCCCCATCTTGTCTCCTGCTCCCTTTATCTTATGTTTTATGTGTCTGTGCATGTTTTCATGTTCAATGTGTTTGCTCTTACACGAGCCTAGACTTAGTATGCAAAATAATGACTTCACATGATGGAGGATGCCCAGTCCACCACTGAATAGCATCCCCATAGCATGATGCTGCCACCACCATGCTTCACGGTAGGGATGATGGGAGATGTGTGATGAGCTGTGTTCGGTTTCCAGGTGTGCTGCCATGTGCCTTTTTCTCAGGAGTGGTTTCCGTCTGGCCACTCTCCCATAAAGCTTAGATTAGTGAAGTGCTGCAGAGACTTGTCCTTTTGGCAGGTTCTCCCATCTCAGACAAGGAACTCTGCAGTTCAATCACAGTGGTCATAGGGTTCTTGGTCACCTTCCTGACCAAGGTTCTTTCCCAGTTGCTCTATTTGGTCGGTCGGCCAGCTCTCGGAAGAGTCAGGCTAATTCCATATTCTTTCCATTTCCTGATGATGGAGCTCACATGTGCTCTTGAGAACTTTCAACACTCTAGAAATTGTTTTATAACCTTCGCCAGATCTATGCCTCCTTACAATTCTATCTTGGAGTTCGATGGACTTCATGGTGGAGTTTCTTCTCTGACATTCAATCTTCTTCTTCTTCTTTTAGGTTTCATGGCGTTTTCAGAGCTGTGAGACTCTATACACGCCACGCGCCTGAACATCACCCGTCTTGCAAAAAAAAGAATATTGTGGCGGACACGAAAGCACTGACGTGGTGACATCACCCCGCACACCAAGTGGGGATGGGCCACGCCAGGGAGAGAGGCGTGGCCTCACGATATACACGGGGTGCGCAGCCCTGAGCAGCTTAGTGCTGCAGTTTGAGTACTTTGAATAAAGACTCTTTTATGAAACGCGTTGTCCGCTTGCTCCTTGTGTAAGCATTAGCGCGCACAGCATCGCGCTTTATATGGTGACCTCGATGTTGGATCTGCCGTAGCGATCCTTCCGAACACGACGCCATTGCAATGGCAAACGACAAGGCAATGGCGATTAAACTTCCCGAATTTTGGGAGGCCCAGGCCGAAGTCTGGTTCGTTCAAGCCGAAGCCCAATTTCAGCTTCGGCGCCTCACCAACGACGACATGCGCTACTGCCACGTCGTCGCCTCCCTCGGGCCCGGCACGGCCGCTCGAGTTGTGTCCGTCCTTCACCACCCACCGGACGGCCACAAGTACGAGGCACTCAAGCGGCTACTCCTAGCCACGTTCGGCCTCACGGACGACGCACGGGCCGACCGCCTCCTGGATCTCCCCGAGCTCGGCGACACGCACCCGTCGGTCCGAATGGACCACATGCTGTCACTGTTGGGTGACGAAGCCCCCGGTTCTCTATTCCGGGCGCTTTTCCGTCGCCAACTTCCAGCGCAGGTTCGCCTCGCGTTGGCCGGGACCGGGCTAACGGAACCCCGAGCATTGGCAGCCGAGGCGGACAGGTACTTCGCGGCTTCGGATACGCGGGCGAGAGTCGGCGCGGCCGTCACGGACCTCGAGGCTGATGCTGCTGATGATGCTGATCCACAGCATCAGCTTACACAGCATACGCAGCATGCTGATACGCCCCTCGTGACCGCCGCCACGCCCCGCCCACCGCCGCGGCGAAAACCGCCAACTCCACCGAACTGGCGGAGCCAGCCTCACTCCTCCAGCTCCACCACCTGGTGCTGGTTCCACGCCAAGTTTGGCCACGAGGCTCGGCAATGTCATCCGCCATGCTCCTTCAACAGGTCGGGAAACGCCCGGGCCGGCGCTCATCAGCCTGCTGTTCATAACGGACACCTTATCCGGGCGCCGTTACCTGTGCGACATGGGAGCACAGGTGAGTGTGTTTCCCGCCGGCACGTCACACAAGCACGCCGCGGGCGGGGGCCCCGTGCTGCTTGCCGTGAACGGGACGCCCATCCGTACGTACGGAAAACGCTGCCTCTCTCTGCGGTTCGGAGGGCAGGTTTTCCGATGGACGTTCGTCACCGCCGACGTGCCCATGGCACTGCTTGGCGCGGACTTCCTGTGCGCTAATGGGCTCCTGGTCGACAAAAAGCGCAGACGTCTTGTCCAGGCCGAGACGTTCAGCTCGCTCGCTTGTGCGCTGCCCAGCTCGTCGAGCAGCTCAACGAGCTGCTTGCCAAGCGGCTTGCCGAACGGTTCGGTTCCGGCCACATTGATCTGTATGCTTCCGGCAGCAGACGCATTCACCCGCCTCCTCGCCGGCTTCCCGGCCCTCACGCGGCCCACCTTCTCGGCGGGGGCCGTCAAGCACGGGGTGGCCCATCACATCCCCACCGTCAGGCCACCGGTCTATGCCCGGGCACGCCGCCTCGAGCCGACGAAGCTGGCGGTGGCAAAAGTGGCGTTTGCTACCCTGGAGCGACTCGGCATCGTTCGGCGCTCAGAGAGCGCTTCGGCGTCGCCGCTGCACATCGTGCCGAAGCCCGGCGGGGGATGGCGACCGTGCGGGGACTATCGCCGTCTCAATGACGCCACCACTCCCGACCGCTACCCCGTCCCCCACATTCAGGACTTTTCCGCCCGTTTGGCGGGCATGTCCCACTTCTCGAAGGTGGACCTCATACGTGGCTACCATCAGGTCCCCGTCAGGCCGGAGGACGTCCCGAAGACGGTGGTCATCACGCCATTCGGACTCTTCGAGTTCCTGTGGATGCCCTTCGGTCTGAAGAATGCGGCTCAGGCGTTCCAGCGACTGATGGAAAGCGTTCTGCGCGACTTGGATTTTGTCTACGTCTACCTGGACGATATCCTCATCGCCAGCGCGTCCCGTGAAGAGCACCTACGCCACCTCGGCACGCTCTTCGAACGCCTGGGCCAGCATGGCCTGATTGTGAACCCCGCAAAGTGCCGGTTCGGCGCCGCCGTAATCGATTTTCTGGGGCACCGTGTCACCAAGCACGGAGCCGTCCCCCTGCCGGCCAAGGTGGAGGTGGTGAAGGGGTTTCCGCGCCCCCGCACGATCAGAGGGCTGCAGGAGTTCCTGGGCATGGTGAACTTTTACCATCGGTTCCTGCCCCGTATCGCCCAGCTCCTGCGCCCCCTGCACGAAGCTCTCCGAGGTAAGCCGGGCAAAGGCGACGTTACCTGGACCGAGCAGATGGACACGGCGTTCACGGGCGCGAAGCTCGCCTTGGCTAACGCCACCATGCTCGCGCACCCGGCGCCCGATGCACCGATCACTCTTACCACCGACGCCTCGGACTACGCGGTGGGCGCGGTGCACGAGCAATGGGTGCGTGGAGCTTGGCAACCGCTGGCGTTCTTTAGCCGGCAGCTTCGCCCGCCCGAACGCCATTACAGTACCTTCGACCCTGAGTTGCTCGGGCTTCACTTGGCGGTCAGGCACTTCCGCCATCTGCTTGAGGGCCGTGCGTTCACGGCCTTCGTCGACCACAAGCCGCTGATCTTCACGATGGGCAAGGTCACCGAGCCGTGGTCGGCCCGGCAGCAGCGTCACCTCTCGGCCGTGTCCGAGTACACGACGGACATCCGGTACATCGCGGGGAAGGACAACCCGGTGGCGGATTGCCTTTCCCGGGCCGTCGCCCACGCAGTCCACCTCGGCATCGACTATGCCCGGATGGCAGCGGACCAGGCCGCTGACCCCGACGTCCAGGCCTTGCGGACCGCCGTCACGGGCCTCCACGTCCCCGAGGTGCCGTTCGACGGCGCGGGCGCGGCCCTCTTGTGCGACGTCTCCCTCGGGCGTCCTCGCCCCATCGTGCCCGCGGGCTGGCAGCGCCAGGTGTTTGACGCCATCCACGGCCTGTCCCACCCGGGCGCGAGGGCCTCCCAAAGGTTGATCGCTGACAAGTTCGTCTGGCATGGCCTTCGGAAGGCCGTCCGTGGCTGGGCCAGGACGTGCCTCGCGTGCCAGCGCGCCAAGGTGCACCGGCACACCCAGGCCCCATTGGCCCCGTTCACGGTGCCGGAACGCCGGTTTGACCATGTCCACGTGGACCTGGTGGGACCTCTGCCCCCCTCGCGGGGTTTCACGCACGTCCTCACCATGGTGGACCGCACCACCCGGTGGCCGGAGGCCGTGCCCTTGGCGTCGACGACGGCGGCGGATGTCGCGCAGGCTTTCATCGCCGCCTGGGTCGCCCGGTTCGGCGCCCCCTCAGACATCTCGTCCGACCGCGGCCCCCAGTTCACCTCGGAGCTCTGGGGGGCGGTCGCGCAGGGGCTCGGGGTCCGGCTGCACTGAACCACGGCCTACCACCCCCAGGCTAACGGCCTGTGTGAGCGATTTCACCGCTCATTGAAGGCCGCGCTCCGGGCCACCCTCCGCGACGGCGGCTGGGTCGACAGGCTCCCCTGGGTCCTGCTGGGCCTCCGGACGGCGCCCAAGGAGGACCTGCGCGCATCCGCGGCGGAGTTGGTCTTCGGGCAACCGCTGCGGGTGCCGGGCGAGTTCCTCCCCGACTCCACGGCACCATGGTCCGTGGCACAGCAGCGCTCCGCTCTGCAAGAGACCGCCCAGAGGTTCGCCCCGGTGCCAACGGCATGCCACAGGCACCCACCAATGCACGTCGCCCCGGAGCTTCGCACGGCGGAGTACGTCTTTGTCCGCCACGATGCCCACCGGACACCACTGCGGCCCCCGTACGACGGGCCTTTCCGCGTGCTGGAGACCGGGGCGAAGCACTTCACCCTGGACATCGGCGGTACTCCTGACCACGCTTCTGTAGACCGCCTCAAGCCGGCCCACCTCGACGTGGACCATCCACCGCCAGTGGCCCGACCTCCACGCCGGGGCCGCCCCCCTGCGGGCGGACCCCCGGCACCGCCCAGCCCCGCCGCCACGCCGCCCCTCGGTCCTGCAGCCGGAGGCATCCCAGATGGCATCCCTGCATCCCAGACGCCGCCAGTCGCCAGGGGGCGCTTCGGCCGGGTTATCCGTTTGCCCCGCAAACTGACCCTTCAGGTGCGCGGGGATTCTGGGGGGGCGCGTGTGGCGGACACGAAAGCACTGACGTGGTGACCTCACCCTGCACACCAAGTGGGGATGGGCCACGCCAGGGAGAGAGGCGTGACCTCACGATATACACGGGGCGCGCAGCCCTGAGCAGCTTTGTGCTGCAGTTTGAGTACTTTGAATAAAGACTCTTTTATGAACCGCGTTGTCCGCTTGCTCCTTGCGTAAGCATTAGCGCGCGCAGCATCGCGCTTTAATATATTGAAATGGACGCCGATGGGACATCCATAATATAACTATATAGGTCTCCCACACGCTTTCAAAAAGTTTCGGATCGCCTTGCACAAACGAGGATGCTTCTGGTTTAAATAATCAAAAATGACGGGCAGGTCAGACCCACCGACCCCTCCTCTCCAACAATTTTAAAAAGGAGCAACCTCGGTCCTTCGTATTGGCGGCATCCCAGAAATACGTGGGATAAATCTTCGGGTTCCCTCCAGGAGGCGCAAGTCCCGGAAGGGTGACACCCTATCACGTGAAGATACGAATTAAGGCGACAGTGCCCAAGTCTGAGCCTGGAGAGAGCCACCTGGTCTCTGCGGGACAACTGGGGTAGCTGAAAAGTAGGGGGGGGGGATCACGTCGGGGTTCACCATGACCACATTCACAATTTCAGACGGTCCCAAAGGGATTGGGGGACACATTCGGATGTGATCGCACACGTGGCTGCAAGATCGAGGGCCTCGTTCCCTCCGATGCCCACATGAGCGGGGATCCAGCACCACATGAGCGGGGATCCAGCACCACATGAGCGGGGATCCAGCACCACATGAGCGGGGATCCAGCACCACATGAGCGGGGATCCAGCACCACATGAGCGGGGATCCAGCACCACATGAGCGGGGATCCAGCACCACAGGAGCGGGGATCCAGCACCACATGAGCGGGGATCCAGCACCACATGAGCGGGGATCCAGCACCACAATAGCGGGGATCCAGCACCACATGAGCGGGGATCCAGCACCACATGAGCGGGGATCCAGCACCACATGAGCGGCGGGGATCCAGCACCACATGAGCGGGGATCCAGCACCACATGAGCGGGGATCCAGCACCACATGAGCGGCGGGGATCCAGCACCACATGAGCGGGGATCCAGCACCACATGAGCGGGGATCCAGCACCACATGAGCGTCGGGGATCCAGCACCACATGAGCGGGGATCCAGCACCACATGAGCGGGGATCCAGCACCACATGAGCGGGGATCCAGCACCACATGAGCGGCGGGGATCCAGCACCACATGAGCGGGGATCCAGCACCACATGAGCGGGGATCCAGCACCACATTAGCGGCGGGGATCCAGCACCACATGAGCGGCGGGGATCCAGCACCACATGAGCGGCGGAGATCCAGCACCACGAGCGGCGGGGATCCAGCACCACATGAGCGGCGGGGATCCAGCACCACGAGCGGCGGGGATCCAGCACCACATGAGCGGCGGGGATCCAGCACCACATGAGCGGGGATCCAGCACAGATTGACCACAGATCCGCTCCAACTAGCAATGTTGATCAGGTGCAGTACTTCGAGCACCAGGTCAAATCTGCATCCCTCCTTTAGAGACTCCAGAACCTTAAGTGCAGAGAGGGAATCAGAAAAGATCACGGCACTGAGAGGGTTGAATTCGATTTGCCATTCCAGAGCAAATACGATAGCAAAGAGTTCCGCTGTGAAGACGGAGAGATGATCAGATCACCTCTTAGCCTTTGTCACATGAACATCACTGACATACAATGTCAACTGTGGGACCTTGTACAGAAAGGTGTGTTTCTTTATAAATCATGGCCAATCAATTGAATTGGCCACAGGTGGACTCCAGTCAAGTTGTAGAGACATCTCAAGGATGATCAAAGGAAATGGGATGTACCTGAGCCCCCCAAGCCCTCTCCCTCCCACACATCTCCCTACTCTCAAATGTTGTGTTTGTGTGCTTCCCCTTCTCTCCCCATCTTGTCTTCCGCGCCCTCTTTTTATATATTTTGTTTGTCTGGTTGATTTGTTTGTGAAATAAATGTTAGCTCTTTCACGAGCCTCGATTCAGCATACAAAAAAAAAAAACAAAAAAAAAACAACAACAACAAAAAAAAACAACAATGTTTCACTCACTGAATGTTTCACTCACTGAATGTTTCACTCACTGAATGTTTTGCTCCCTGATTGTGACCAATGCAAGAACCAACAGCAGGTAAACAAAGGGTGAACTCCCTTTACCGATATCATTAAACTACGCCCATTTTCGATGAAACGTTTGCTTGTGACGTGACATTTATATACGGCAACACCTGTTGTCATGAAACCTGGAGTACCGGCGTACCTTCCGCTTGCTTTTCACGTAATACAGGTGAGGATTTGTAAGATTTAATTTGAAGTCAAGACGTCTGATTAACAATTAGCATTCGTAAATACAACAGAAATTATTAATTATAGACAAAAGCTTTTGGCCTTGTGACCTGCTGAATCGTAATTGTAAAATCGTTTAGAATACCGAGAGCAACTCGTACCTGACTCGGTGGTGTAATGGTTCGAGCGTCTACTCTATGGGTGGGATGTCGGCCGTTGGAATCCCGACCAAGTCATACCAAAGACTTAAAAAGTGCATCTATGGTAGGTAGGTAGTACGTGTGGTATATATGGACATGCAAACGTTCCCATTTTACTGTGAGTTTTTCCGTGACTATTACCGTTTTCTGGGTCATCAAGTCGCCCGACGTCACGGTCATGCATCAAGGTGAATTTTGATAGGTAACTAGAACGGCACTCGGTATGGAGAGCGCACACCTCTGCCAGGCTCAACACTTTACGTTTTGTATTCCACTTATAGGCCGGATCTGGATTCGGACCTGAACCAAAATCGAATCGATTCGTTCTTGTCACACACTCAATCGATCCACCAAGTTGGGTCCGAATCCGTCCATGACTTTTTGAGATATTTTGTTCACAGACAGACAGACAAACAGGCAGAGACACAAACAGCCAAACAGACAGACAGACAGGGGTAGACAGGCAGACAGGGGTGAAAACATAACCTCCATCCACTTTCGATGGCGCAGGTAATGAATGGATGACAATGGAATTTGTACAGGTGCAGTAATTGCAACGTGCTGATTCCTTCCGTTGTTCAGCATTTAAAAACGATCGCCCATGTCCATGGATTTTGGACAAACAACCATTAGTTGGTAATAATGACGCAGGCTTTGATGGTCTAAATGGGCTACTCGATGGTACAATGGCTGACAGGTGTGTACACTCACCTCTGAGCTGTCGAGCCAAGGTTCGAATCCCGACATGTTGGCGTTTCACAGGCAGGGTAATTCATCAATGTGTGTGACGTCCCTCGGATGAACGTTAAACCGGGAGTCCCATCTGTCGGCATTAGTCGGTGTCCTTCGCGAAGGGTCGGCGAGCTATCGCCGGCATCCTGAACAAACTAAAAATGCCTGCGCTAAATACTGTGGGGGAGGCAATGGCAAACCACGAATGTCACAAATGTCTGGACCTCTTCTCTGAGATTTTGGAGAATCCTTTGTTGTAGGCCTTGATATCTCAAAAGCTTTTGACAGAGTTTGGCATCGGGGTCTGATATCCTAGCTCCCTCTTTCGGCTTTCCTCCTTCACTCTGCTCTCTCATATCGAGCTTTCTCTCCGACCGCTCTATCTCTGTAATTGTCCATGGCTCAACATCTCCCTCCTTCCCTATCAACAGCGGTGTTCCTCAGGGTTCTGTTCTGTCTCCAACACTCTTCCTTCTTTTTATCAATGACCTTCTTTCTTCTACAAATAACCAAATGCACTCATATGCTGATGATTCAACGTTGCATTCCTCCATGTTTTTCCCATCTGCCCCATCTTCCCTCAATCGATCTGCATCTCGTTTTATCACAACAACCTCTTTAAATTCGGATTTGGACAAGATTTCCCAGTGGGGCAAATGTAATCAGGTTAAATTTAATGCTTCTAAAACTCAATTTCTTCCCATACGTCTCTCCAAAACTCCTCTCAACTCTCCAATCTCCTTTGAAAGTTCCACAATTACACCATGTGATATAATAAACCTACTAGGTATTACCCTAACTTCAAATCTATCCTGGAATCCACACATTACACAAATAGCTAAATCTGCCTCGAAGAAACTGGGAGTCCTGTTCAGATGTCGAAGATTCTTCTCCTCTCAACAGTTGCTTCAACTATATAAAGGATTGATTCGTCCTTGTATAGAGATCTGCTCTCACATCTGGGGAGGTTATAGTTCCACATACTTACTGGACAGAATTGAATCCAAAGTAATTCGACTTATCAACTCTCCCAATTAAATGTGACCTGAAAACCTGACACGCTCAAATTACGCTGAAAATTACGCTCAAACACGCTCAAATTACGTTGCTCAAAAAGACTAACCCTTGATTATGGTACATTAGAATCAGGATGCCCTCCTCTTGCGTCGAAGTTCATTGTGACGGCGAGATAACTCGTATTATTACCTCCGCCACTTAAGGTGGATGGAGGTTATGTTTTCACCCCTATCTGTCTGTCTGCTTGTCTGTCTGTTTGTTTGTCTGTCTGTGGACAAGATATCTCAAAAAGTTGTCGAGTGATTCGGACGAAATTTGGCAGAGATATAGAGTATATTGCAAGGACAGAAAAATTAGATTTTGGTGAAGATCCGGATTCGGATCCGGCTAGTATAATTTTTTAAATGATTCTTCACCATTGGGTGAAAGGGCCTAAATCGATACATAGCAGGATATCTCAAAAAGTTGTCGAGTGATTCGGACGAAATTTGGCAGAGATATAGAGTATGGTGCAAGGATGAAATGATTAGATTTTGGTGAAGATCCGGATTCGGATCCGGCTAGTATAATTTTTTTTAATGATTCTTCACCATTGGGAGAAAGGGCCAAAATCGATTCATAGCAGGATATCTCAAAAAGTTGTGGACGGATTTGGACGAAACCTGGTGGACATGTTGGGTGTCTGACACGGACTACCAGATTCGATTTTGGTGAAGATCTGAATATGGATTCAGAAACAAGAATTATTTAATTTTCAAGGGAATCTTCACCATTGAGTGAAAGAGCTAAAACCGATACATGGCAGAATATCTCAGAAAGTTATGGACAGATTTGGACAAAACGTGGTGCACAGGTTGTGTGTGTGACAACAACGAATCGATTCGACTTTGATGAAGATCTGAATATGGATCCAGTTACAAGAATTATTTAATTTTTAAGTGATCCTTCACGATTGAGAGATCGGACGAAAAACGATATATAACATGATAATTAAAAAAGTTGTGGACGAGTTATGAAAAAACTTGGTGGACGAGTTGGTTAGATGACAAGACCAAGCCGATTAGATTTTGGTTCAGGTCCGAATCCAGATCCGGCCTATCAGTGGGATACAAAACATAAACTGTTCAGCCTGGTGGAGGTACGCGCTCTACTGAGTGCCGTTCTAGTTATTATTACCCTGCGCTCGCGAAGCGAAAAGCGAGGTTAAGCATTCCTTTACGTACGTATGATTGACAAGAGATTTTCACCATAGTAGGGCCTCCTCCTGTAGAATATTTTAATGAATATTATGACGTCATAGGTCACGTGGTACAGGCGCCATCTTGGGAAAATGTCGCACCTCTAAATCTCTGAAACCACTCTATGGAAAAATTTGAAACATGGCTCATTGTAAATTACTCCATATGTGGAATAGATGTTGTTAACGATGACGTCATTGGTGCCATATTTATGACGTCATTATTCGACAGGGACAACGCTTAGTCTGATCAATTTGAAATTGATTGAGCATGATCTATGCAACAATTATTTAGAGAATATAAATTTATGATGTCATCAATCACGTGGTCTGGCAGCCATATTGGATCAAAAAAAAGAAACGTTCAAAAACGGAAGAGTTAGTTCACACCAAGTTGACTGTGCAGGGTAAGTGTTCTATGAATACCATCTAGTTTTGATGATGATTTTATTATGACTATTACAACTTAAATCATCTTTTTCCAATGCCTGTGTAGTTTTGAAGCCATTTATCCATAAACCAATACCAATGTATTTAAAGCATCTTTTTATTCTCCACCTTATGTTTATAGATTCCAGTGAAACATTTTTATGAAAGAATATGACACCTGGACAAACCGGTTTGAGAGTTCCTGATGAGACTTCTAGAGCTGGAAATCTCATGTCGATGAGGGTCATTATCCTGCT